>NC_059135.1:48990620-49618889 GCF_020740605.2 Lemur catta
AGTTCTTTTCATAAGATTTCCTTTAAGATTACAATTTGTGCTATAATTTTTACACTTTTATTCACAAGATAGCTGTTGTCATATTCTCTCGCAGTGACTTGGAAACACATGCCACTACCTTCAAGGTGTTATATATGTTATATAAACGAGTTAAATAAAGGGTTACATAAACCAGTTAATTATTCTTTTAAAATCAAGTTTCCTCTCAAATACTAAAATAACAACTTCATTTCCAGGTCAGTTTTTTGAGGAACTTGGAGCACACAGAGGAGGTGAAAGTACTTACCTGCCCATTCTTCCCCCTTCTCAGAGGGAACTGATGCATATTTAGCTTAAAACCAGTAGTCTAGAATTTCACTGTATTTCATATTCCACTGTAGCTCTTGAATTTGGTAAAAGTATGTCCCCCGGGTTACCGTTCATTATCTCGTACCTCCTGGGCAGCAAGTATAAATTTGCCAACATGACTGCAGTCTAGTTTACTCAGTATCAAAGACGTAGGTAAACACACAATGAGACACTTAATAATAGCTGAATGGTTCAGTGCAACTCACAGAGAGGAACATGACTCTCAAAATGGAGGGTCCAGGAGATCTGCTGAACAGGTTTCTTGTCTTTATCTACTTTAATTTCATTTCAAAGATATAAAGAGAGGAATTGCTGGAAATATTTTAGGCTGTGGCTACAAATTTCTGTACAGACTAACTTTCAATACACATTTAAGACAGTAACAAAGAAAAGTGGACCACTGCTCTCTGAATGTTTACTCCATTGAAATTATTCATCTGACTATCTTATCTATTTTTATAGTCACAGATTATACAAAATGTTTTCAAAGAAAAATGCCTGAAATAATTTAGAAACTTCTAAAGTACTTTCTTCAAGCTTTGGACTATTAGGCTGTCTTCCCTTCTAAGTATAGCTACTTTGAATGAAGCAGCACTGTTTCAGTGGTTTTAGTAACCTTCATAGGATATGGTTGATGATGGTGATGGCAGTTAATATTTACTACTTTCTATATTCCTGTCTTTATACTTGCATGGATTATTTCATTCCATCTTCACAACACGCATTTGAGTAATGACTATTAAATTGATTTCACAGATGATTGAACAGAGAAAGATACAGGTTAAGAGAGGCACAGAGTCAGCAAGTGCTGGAGTTGGAATGTGAGTTAAGATTTTACTCTAGAGTCAAGCTTTTAAATATTGCTATCTACTGAAGTTAAAGCTAAGGTTAAATGACAAAAATGACAGAAACTTTGAATAGCACATGGCCTCAACACTAACGGAACACATCCCAAGTCCTCCTCTACCACAATCTTCTGTGGATACAGAAAGGTAGAAGTGAGCAAAACAAAAAAGGAAAAAGTTATAGTACTCTTAAATATGGCACTACCTCAAGGTTAATTTCTTCACCATCTCTATAGCAACCTCAAAATTAATTTCCAATTTCTAATTTTCAAGAATTAAGAGCAAGTCAGCTATAGCAGTGTGTGGTGTAGAGAAAAGAGAACATAAGTTTTACAGTCATACAGACCAGCATCCCAGCCTTCATCTGCTATTCACCATGTGACTCAGATGAAGCATTAACCTCTTTCAGCCTCATTGTCCTCTGTAAAATGAGGATAATAACATTTATTTGATGAGACACCGGAAGTCACAGAGTTGGCACCCAGTGTGTGCACAGTGCTACCCAGAGGCTAGTGCACAGCAGGCACACAATAAACAGTAGCTACCATCTTAGTTATAAACACTACAAGAACAAATGTCTAGGAACCTTACACATTCCCAATGCCATGGAAAGATGTCTTACAAACACATTGCAGGTGTACGACACCTGGGAGCCCTTTCGGAAGTGATGAATCCATTCCTTACATGGCCATCATGTTACCCACTCAACCCAGTAGCACAGTCAGCAGCATCCCATGATCAGGGCATCAGAACTTATTGAGAACATTGCCAATGTGAATGAAGACAGAAGACTGAAGGCAACAGCAGCGATGGCAACACAGTTTGCATCTGCCTGAATGCCTGTAGCAGAAGATGTATGTGGACTTTCCTTCAAGAAATTGTTGTTTCTTTGCAGTGGCATAAAATATTAAAATCAGCAGAAGAAGTAGTAACTCTACTACTTTCTCTACAGTAACAATTATCTTGCCCTCACTGAAAGATGGAAGAAGTGCATTAATAGTAAAGCTTCACAGAAGCCCTATTAAAATGAATGAAAGAAAATTTTAGAAATAGTGGCTGGGAAAAGTACATGCAGCACATCTGGGAAATCCTGAAAGGGAGAAAAGCAAAGTCATCACAGTCTTGTCTTTTCCTGCATAGAAATATGAAAGTCATTATGAATCGACAGCTATAGCCCCCACATTGAACCAGTCTGTTTGGAAAGGCTGTATTGTAACAAATGCCATTTGGACCCATCAAGTGGTCCATTGATAACAAAGAATAGTTCGGTGATTTTGTCTATGAAGTGATAAAAGGCATAGGAATAAACAGCCCTTTAATTCCTGTGGTTGCCTTTAAGCAGAAACAGAACCAGAACTTGCTGGTGAACTTGCTCCTTATTCTGTACTCCTAACACCCAACAGTGTAACAAAATCACTGGAAACCACAGCAACCGGAGTAAAAGCATATACTGATCATACTTCATTACAGCAAATAACACCGACAAACACTAGGCCATTTCAAGAGCAAGGCTCTGGAACACGTAGAGTTAATTCAAAAGGCAGGAGAGAACAGTCCAGTCCCCTGTGACTTGAAAAGAACACTACAGTTAATCCGTAATTTTCTAAAAGGCTTTTAACATGACGTAGTACAAAGGTTTTCAGTATGATAATCATTCAAATGATTTTGCTAATAATACAAGCAAAAAAAATCCTATATATGTCTTTTTTAAACATTTATGTATGTACATTAAAGGCAGAGTTACACTGATCACCCTTGTAAACACAGAGCATATATAATATATCGATGACATGCCTATATGTACTCATAAATATTTGCTGAACGAATGAATATTTGCTATATATACGCAGTGTCTAAGTTTCTGCTCAGACATAATTAAATTCCCATGAGATCAAATGTAGGTAGTAAAGAGGACAAACGGTCGCCTAGTTCAAGCCTCAGAACGAACCTCAAAGATAGTTTGAAAAACTTGCACCAAGTTCCCCATGTACCATAGCCTTCATATTCATTTAATTTTTACCCTTATACTTATGGGGTTAATGCTTACAATTTTATTATTAAAGTAGGTAATACTTTTATCAGATTTACGATATTCCAAATACTGTTTTAAGGTTATACACACATATACACACACCCACAAATTAACTCATAAAATATGACCTTTAAAAAAAACACACTTATTGCAGACATTTTTAAGGGGAAAACGTAAAAACAAAAAAGAAATTAAAAACACAAACAGCAATAAACTCAATATCTTGGTATATTTTCTTTCAGCTTTATATATATATATATATATATACACACACACTCAATTCTTAAAAACAAAATTGAAATTACACTATGTTTTCAATTTAATAACTTGGTTTTTTTCAATTAGCAATACAGTCATCCATCAGTTTCCATCGGCAATTAGTTCCAGAGCCTTCTGCAGATACCAAAACCCACAGATGCTCCAGTGCCTTTATATAAACTTCCATAGTATTTGCATATATAATCTACCCACATCCTCCTGTATACTTTAAATCATCTCTAGATTGCTTATGATAAAATGTAAATGCTATGTAAATTGTTGTTATACTGTATTGTTTTTTGTTTGTATATTTTTATTGTTGTATTGTGTTTTTTTGAGGGGGAATATTTTCAATCAGTGGTCAGTTGAATTCATGGACGTGGGAATTCACGTCCTATGAAGGACCAACTGTGTGAAGTTTTCCCACAGTATTAAATATTCAAAAACATTTTTGGTAGCTGCATAATATTTCACTGTATGACTAAGAGGTTACTTAAATACCTCGTTGTTGAAGATTAGACTATTTCTAATTTTTTACTATTATAAAAATACTTTGATAAATATATATTTTCACAGACATCTTTACATGTATCTTTTTTATTTCAAAATATCAAGGGGGTACAAGTGTTTTTGTTACACGGATGAAATGTATAATGCTGAAGTCAGGGCTTTTAGTGTGCCTGTCAACAAAATAGTGTACACTATACTCGACAGGTAAGTTTTTATCCCTCACCTCCCTCCCATCCTACATGTATCTTTGACTGTTTCCTTAGAATACATTTTTGAAAAGCTGAGTTACTGGGTCCTATGGCATGACCTTTTTAAAGACTTTAGGTATGTATTGCTAAATTTCCCTCCAGAAAAGCAAAATCAATTAACATGATTGTTGTGCATGACAGTGTCCACTTCCCTGAAACCTCTCCAATGCTGGCTTTTATAATTTTTACAGATCAGCTCTTAATTAGGATTTGAGGTCAAGAAACCTGGCACTTGAAATATAAAATACACAACATGTACAAGGCTTTCCTTTACCTTTGTGAAAGTATTTTACTTACAGTCTAGGAGAGTTACAGAGATGCTGAGCAGAGGGAGGTAAAATTTTCTATTTGTCTAAATTGAAAATCAAGTAACACAGTTTTATATACTTAAGGTCTTTCAGGGGGATGTTTTATAGTCCTAATGAAACACCTAAAAATGTATTTTGAAAAAGGGATATCTCCAAATTTGGGTGGATAACAGCCTCCTGGGGATGCTTCTGTAAACAACTGATTCCCCTGCCTTTTTGACGCCCCGCAAAAGGAGATCTTCCGGGGTTCATTAACTGATTGTACTGTGGCTCTATCCGTTTGGTGTTATACCCAAGAACATAATAGGCAGCGCTAATCTTGGATCTGACACCGAGTTTGCTGTTACAAAAATGCTATCCCAAACCAGCCATCTCAAGGTAACAAGAGATAACCTGTAAAGTGAAACACTGATACAAGCAGCCTAGACAACCAACGGGGTCTGGCAGGCACACCGGCAAAAGCAGCAAACAGATTTGTACCCGAGTGACGGAGTTCTGAATCATGTGGGGGTAATGAGTGTCTGGGTGCCAGGTGGCAAATTTCTTTCCAGTGGTCTCAATTTCAGCACATGTGACATGGACTGAACACATACTGTAACCACCAAGCGACAGCGACAGGGATCTCCAAATGGTGGGGATGGCAAGAGAGCTGTGGGGCTGCTCATTGCTTTTAATGGAAAAGGCTAACAGCAGCTTTCAACAAACAAATAGATGGCTTACACTTCTCAATCTAAAAGCAATATGTGTGGTAAAAATACAGAAAATTGAGAAAAGCACAGATAACATAAAATTCACCTAGGGACTGGGCACGATAGCTCATGTCTGTAATGCCAGCACTTTGAGAGGTTGAGGCAGGAGGATTGCTTGAGGACAGGTGGTCAAGACCAACCTGGGGAACACAGTGAGACCCCCATCTCTACAAAAATTTTAAAAATTAGCTGGGCATCGTGGTACACACCTGTAGTCCTAGCTGCTTGGGAGTCTGAGGCGGGAGGATTGCTGGAGCCCAGGAGTTCGAGGCTGCAGTAAGCTACGATCACACCACTGCACTCTAGCTTGGGCAACAGGGTGAGACCCCATATCTTAAAAAAAAAACAAAACTCACTCCATGTTAATAACTATTAACATTTCAACCTGTGTACCATTTGATTTATAGTTTCCTAGGCCAATGAGGATATGAAAAATCACTATGAGAAGGCAATACATAACTCGAAAGCAATTAACAAATGTTGCCTTACAAAGTTCACTTAGAAGTATACAGAAGGCCCTTCCCCTGGACATTTTCAGCTTGGCAAGACTTACAACAGATCAAACAGTGACATGAACAAGAACGGGGCTCCAGAAACAGGGTTCCAGGAAGAAAAGCTTGTCTTCATTCCTCATTTGCTGTGGGCAAGGTGAAAGCCACTTTTCATCATAGTTTAATTCTCTGAGAAATGTGATCATACTTCCAACTTTCCACAGTGAGGGCTCATGAAATATTAACTTGTTGCTAGTGTTATGCTATTAGTTGGTTTATAAATTTTGCCTAATATTTCGACTTTTCAGAACACCCAATTTGCATCTAAATCACAAAAATTTGTCACAGTATGAGTTTTTGCAAGCAAATACTATTTCCCCATTGATATTGGTCTTAAGTCCTGAAAAGCTGATTCCATGAGATGGAATTCTAAAAAGGCTAAATTGAAATTGGAAGCAAATCAGGAATTTAAATATACCAAGGAAATAAAAGGGAATTATATTCTAGCATTGCCCCCAGTGAGGACACGCTGGATTTTCAGATCAGGTTAGTATTTCTTTCTGAACTGGCAGCTGGGTTCCAGGAGCATCCTGAAAAATCCCTGGGTCCACTGAAATTCTACATAGAGCTAAGAACTCAAATTCTATTCCTCTGCCTGGTAGATTTCAAGTTATAAATTATATTAAATCAGGGATGCTTGAATTATTTTCTCTAAAAATCAGAACATTTTTCCTTGAGATAACATTATATTTTTCACAACTCAAAGATGGAAATAGGTTTCCTATTCCAAAGATAGAGACACTTATATTTCAAAGTAGTGATTTAGTTATTTCATTCAACAAAGCTATTTGAAGAAGATGCTCTAGAAGCTCAGTTTCTGCATGTGCTGGGAGACACTTTTACATCAGATACACAGTCCCACTGAATCACTGCTGGCAACAGCCTTCACATGTCAACAGTGGCCATTAACTGAACAGGCTATTGTTAGTTTTGAAATGTCTTGCTGTTGATAATATACAGGAAACATTTTGGATACCCATGTCACCGAAGTCTTCTATAGTTCTTAAGGATTAACCATGATCCTGAATACAGATTTTATAAAAACTGGCAAGAAGATGAACTGCCAGCCTCTTTTGAGTTATTTATAATTTTTTCCTTAAAATGTTCTTTATTTTATGATCTCTGAGCTTCAGCAAACGTTGGATCGTTATAAGGAATGGCTGGTTTTTTCTTCATTGATTTTTCATTAAACAAAAAAGACTGGCTCATTTAAGGATTTACAAAGTCTAACCTGGTGGAGTTATTAACAATTCACTCATAATAGACACTATTGCCTGAAAATTATGCATTCCAAACCCTACATTCTTAGAGCCATAGTGTCTGATTTTCTGACTTGATAACAATATAAATAAAAATAATGATTGGCTCCAAAGAGGGGCCTTGCTTTTGAAAGTGCAGACCTGGATTCAGGACTGCTATCTCTACAGGGTAGTCTTAGACATGCATATTTTAAAAAATTCTCTAAAATACATAAGCATAAAAGTAACTATAAACACAAACAAAATCCAGTCATCAGTTCATACACTTAGTAACTCTGTTATATAATGTAACCATAAAATAAGTACTATGATTGACTAAGGAACAATAACCCCTGTTTAATTTAATTTTCTTTTGAGACAGAGTCTCACTCTGTTGCCCGGGCTAGAGTGAGTGCCATGGCATCAGCCTAGCTCACAGCAACCTCAAACTCCTGGATTCAAGCGATCCTCCTGCCTCAGCCTCCCGAGTACCGGGGACTACAGGCATGCGCCACCATGCCTGGCTAATTTTTTCTATATATTTTTAGCTGTCCAGCCAATTTGTTTCTATTTTTAGTAGAGACGGGGTCTCGCTCTTGCTCAGGCCGGTCTTGAACTCCTGATCTCAAAGGATCCGCCTGCCTCGGCCTCCCAAAGTGCTAGGATTACAGGCGTGAGCCAACGCGCCCGGCCAACCCATTTTAAAAGAAAGAGATGCCTCCCACCCCCACTAATGTTTTTAACCTCTGAGCAGAATGCTCCCAACTCTTCGCTTTTGTCTGCCATCATTTCCTTCACTCTGCAGCCATTTATTCCCCCCACACCCACCCTCAGGAGCAAGGAGAAGGGACTGTGCTCTCTCAGCTCCCCTCTTCTACCCCGGGACCATCCACCTTCTACTCTCTGAACCCATTCTTGTGAGACTCGGAACTCCACAATCCATCATCTTCTCTCCTTGCTGTCATCTCCCGACCTCAGGATTATTCCTCCATGGCTCTCAAGTCCTCTGCAGCCAGGCTCACGATCTTCTCTCCACACCAACTCCTCATTCACTTATTCATTCAAATATCTCCGGAGCACACCAAACGCTGGGTGCCATACAAAGTGCTAGGGATACATGATTGAACAAAATCAAAGCTCTGTTTTTTATATCTCAGTGTTAAGGAATAGAGGAAGGGGATATAGACATAAACAGATAAACAAATATACCAGGTCTGCCCGGAAAGTATCCAGCCATATAATATGAAAAATAGAGATATTTATTGAAAAAGATACAAGAAACACTGTACATAGGACAATGACGCCTCAGTTCCCTTCAAAGTAGGCACCTTGGGACCTCACACAGTTCTCCCAGCATCTCTTAACCTAACACCTACACATTCAACATGCTCAGGTGTTCCTTGTTGCAGGCCTTCCAGAATGTGGATCACTTTCAAAAGATTCTTGACCATTTTTGAAGTGTTTGTGCCACATTTTTACTTGTGCTGCACTCATTGCATCGTCCCTGAAAGCCTGCTGCATCTGAAAGTTCAAGCTTAACACAAAATTTGATGCAGACTCGTTCCTCTTCTCGCTCAGTCATTTTGAATGTGACAGCCACACAGTACACATGCTCAATGGCGTCTAGTAACAGTGAAGTTGTCACTGCTCACACACACACATCCCAGCCCACGCTCCTTGGCTGCCAGGTTACAACTACGTTCCCCAAACCATTCTCGTTATCTTAACAATGGCTGGATACTTTCTGGATAGATCTCGTATAACATGCCAGGTGGTGAACAGTGCTTTGAAGAAAAATAAAACCAGTGAATTGGACAGTGAGTGATATGAATACGCAGGGAAGGGCAGAGAAGGCTACCCCAAACGGTACATTTGGAGATTGAGTCAAGTGAATGACAAGCCTGGGGATGGGTGCAGGAAAAGCAAGTTAGGCTGAGGGGACCAAAACTATAAAGGTGCCTGAGGAAGGTGCTGGAGAGAACCAAGGGAAAGGACTGTGGCAGGAGATGGGCTCAGAGAGTTACGCAGAACCAGATGATGCGTGACCTTGTAGACAGTGGTCAGCAATTCTGTATTATTCAGACAGAGAAAGGAAGTCACTGGAGGTCTTAGTGCAGAAGACTGGCTCAATCTGACTTAGGTTTTGAAGGGATTTGACTGTTCTGTAAAGAATGACCTGTCTGTTCGGCAAGGGCAGAAGCAGGGAGCCTGTTAGAAACCTATGACAACAGTCAGGTGAGAAATGATGGTGGCTCTCACCAGGGTGGAGGGGGAGGAGATGGCAAATAGTGGTCAGATTCCAGGCACGTCCTGAAGGTGGAACCAGCAGGTTTGCTGATGGTTTGGAAGCAGAGTGTGAGAGAAAGAAGTCAAGAATGATTCCTGGGTTTTGGCCTTACCCAGTGAAAGGATGAAGTTGCCATTTGCTGAGACAGGGAAGACTGGGAAGAAATAGATTTTACAGGGAAATTAAGAGTTCCACTTTCGACATGCTAAGTTTAGATGCCTTCTTCTTAACATCCAAGGGAAGATCACCCTTGGTAAGTTAAGTGTTACTGTGACTGACCTACTGACATCCAGGATCAAGGTTCACAAATTCAAATGCTTTCACGGGCAAGGCAGTCAACATAAGTAAGTATTGAAATACAATGAGGACAGGCGAGGACTGTAGCCTATCAAAGAGTAAATGCCCCAGCTAAGCTGAAAGCCACTACTGCACCCAGTGTGTGTTGCCATTAGGAATCTGGGCTCAGTGTTCCTGATCTCCCAATTTCTGAACAGAAGAATCTGGAGTTTTGGCAACCAAACCTTCCAGGCAAAAAGAAGTTCCACCATATACTAAATTCTAGAAGTGCTCACCTAAATAAAAAATAAAGGTCTTACTTCAGGATTTATCAGCGTCCTTAATTTATTAATGTACATGGCAAAAGAGATTTTGTATAGCATTTCTCTAACTTACTTGGCAGTAGAACTCTCTTTTCATACAACATCTCAAGGGACAAGCATTCCTTGGCATGTACTTTGGGGAATGCTGATTCAGAGGTAAGTCCTAGAAGTCTCATCAACAGACTTTCTGTTCCCTTTTTGAAAGTTTTAGGTCATACATATTCCTTGCAGCTTATGAGTTAGAATGGTCACACACACAGAGCCAGTTTTGTTAGATGTTCTAATGTCTCATGTCAGACTTGAATAAAATGTAAATGGAGCAATTACTAAAGTCTTCTAAGTTGTTAAATACTAAGTGGAGTCTTGACCCTATCATTGCTGCGGAAACACTTAGTGAAATCACAGGGGCACTGAGTCACTTCAGTTCCCAACTCCTCTCCCCTCTTCACCTATTGTGCTATTAATTTTAGGACAGGAAGGGCAGCCCATGCTACTATGCACAGATGTTCTTTGTTTTACTTATCCACGAGGAAGGAAGAAGAGGACAAATAAATGCGGAATGGAAAATTTGTAACAAAAGGACAAGACTAATAGTGTTGCAGGTCTTAAAAAATATCTTGCAGGATATATTAGAACATTTGAGGTCTAATGTTTCTCAGCCTGAAGAATTAGAGTATGTAGTCTGTTTAAAAAGAGCTCACAATATAGTTGAGGAAAAGACAGACAATATACAAATGTCAAATACTGTCAAAAAGGGCTATAAAAGTTCAGAGAAGGGAGAGGGTGACATGGGTTTGAGTGACCACAGACAGTGTTGCAAGAGCCGGCCCCTAACGCATGGGGAGGCATCAGGTCGAGAGGAGGGTGGTGGGAATTCCATGTGGGCAAGACAACCAGAGATAAAGATAGGGCAGTTTTAGGAACCAAGAGCAGACGAGGCTGTTCAGGTTGGGAGGAAAATGGGATACGAGGCTGGACCAGAGCATGCTGGACACTGGATAGCAAGTAAGGAACTCTGGCCTTAATCATGTAGGTAACAGGGAGTCTTTGAAGGATTCCACATGAATCTGCCCTATTCAAGAAATCTGCAATGATGAGGCCACAAGGGGGATGGTGAGGCTAGAGCATTCTGCAGGACCCTGGGTAGAGTGTGAAAGTGTGTGCGAGGGAGCTGACAGTGGAGATGGAGGGAAATTATAATATTATGAAGGAGGAAATGATCCACAGGGCTTGGTAACTTATTGAACGTGGGAGCAGCCAGAGGAGAAAGGCAGGCACTGACCCTGGTCCCCGAGAGAATGGTTATCCTGATAGCACACTGATTTATACATATTGATTCACAGCACAGTGGTACCACTCAGGCAGTGTTACATCTAAGCAGAAATGCTCAATCAATTCATCAGTGATTTGGGACTAGAACTTGGGAAGGACAGGGAAACAACATGCATTAGGTACCACTGTATTTTCAGCTACATGCTAAACAAATTCTCTACCTACGTGATTAATTCCAGAAAGAAATAGGGCTGGATATTGCAATTTGGCACTAGCTGCATAGATGTCAGTCATAAAGAAGAATGGATAAGATTCAATGAAGACTAATTTATCACACTTTCTCTCTGTCCCTTCACTATGAAAACAGCTATCACACAAAAATAGGTGCCTATAAAAAACACTGCATCACATCACATCATATCACATCATCACCCAAATTTCTGAGTTCCGTAAGTTAATTCTAAAATCTAGGTAGTGATTGAGATATGGTAGGGAAAACAGAACTGTAATTGTTCTTTTCCATTCTTCTCCCTTGAGGGAGATGGACAGTCACAGAACAGGAGTCAGGAAGGAATCAGAGGAGAAAATATTTGGGAGAGTTTCCACCTGCTGAGATAAACAGGAATGAAAGTAAATGCTCTCTTTAAAGAATAATAAGCATTTGAACGGTGTCTCTTACTTTCCTAGAATTCATTATCAATTTACAAACAAGCGACTTCCATTCCCATCGTAGAAGTTTCCATTCACAAGCCAGTGAGGAGTCACACGTTCCACCTTCACACTCCTGCTAGCAGAACCAGGTCTCGGTTTTCCCTGTTGTCTTGCAGGCTGGTCTGGGAGCTCAGGTGCAACAGGCAGAGCAAGAACGCACGACAGATGTTTCTACAGCAGTCATCAGTCTTTTCCACTTGCCACAGTTCTCCAGGGGGAGCTGGCTCAGTCCCTTCCTTCCTCCCGGCAGCCAGGTAGGCCAGGCTGCTTAAAATATGTCTCCATTTAAATGCCCAGGGCAAGGGAAAAATGAAGATCCCGTAAAAAGAAAGAACAGAGGGGCGAGTGAAGGGTAGCCTAAATTTGTAAACTTGGAAAGCTTCTCAGCATGCAGTCGTTGTTTAATATAAAAGTGTTTTCATTCCTGGCACTCTTAAATATAATAACTTTGTGTAATCACAGATTCAGTTAATGGCATAACTGCCTCTAATTAACAGAATATAAGTGTTCTCTCTGAACTCAATAACAAAGGACACTGGTGTCAATACTTTCCCAAGACCCTGGAGTAGGGATACCTCCCTTAGGACCTGTGAAAGACACACACATAGGGATCCCTGATTCATACAGACTCCCCTGGAATTTCTTTCTTTCTTTCTTTCTTTTTTTTTTTTTGAGACAGAATCTCACTCTGTTGCCCAGGCTAGAGTGAGTGCCATGGCGTCAGCCTAGCTCACAGCAACCTCAAACTCCTGGGCTCAAGCAATCCTTCTGCCTCAGCCTCCCGAGTAGCTGGGACCACAGGCATGTGCCACAGTGCCCGGCTAATTTTACAGATATATATATATATATATATATATATATTTATTTATTTATTTAAATATTATATAAATATTTATTTATTTATCTATTTGAGTTGTCCAGCTAATTTCTTTCTATTTTTTTAGCAGAGACGGGGTCTTGCTCTTGCTGCGGGTCTTGAACTCCTGAGCTCAAACGATTCACTCTCCCCGGCCTCCCAGAGTGCTAGGACTACAGGTGTGAGCCACCACTCCCGGCCCCTCTGGAATTTCTTGCTAGAATTGGGAGAGGGAGTGGTGGAGGGTTTGAGACTGAGGGCTCCCTAAAGAGCACCCCAGGCAGTGATCTAGAAGAATGAATTCACCTCTAGAACTGGCTGTCTCAAGATCCATGTCTATATGAAGGAATATTGAATAACTGATGCACTTCTAGAAACTAGGCAATATGCTTGGAACACAGAGGAGGTAGGGATGGAAGGCTGTGAAGGAGACCCTGCAAGAATGCTCACTCACTGAAAGTTGCCACAACAGAAAATTTTTATAAAAAGTTAACAACACCTACTTATTGTGAATTTTCAGTTACACAGCTAAAAATACTATCACAAGACAACATGAAAACGAAAAACAGTTATACTCAGACCTGTGCTGACTGAAACAAACCAACTGTTTTGACAACAAAGAGCATTCACATGATTAATCCCCACACAACCCTCGCAGCAGGACAGCCACTAAAATAGTAATGAAGTAACTCTGGAAACAAAAATAACGTACAGAATTGTCTCAAATGAGACAATGAACGTTTTCTACCATAATTAAGCAACAACGATTTACTTTCTCTGTTGCCTTTAAACATTGTTTGAATTCTCACTGCTCTTAATTCCCTGATACTACAATTTTATGTGTAACCTAATTCCAGAATCTATTACCAGATTCCATGTAACACCAGAGATTAGTGCTTGGAAGATCAGTGAGAGACTTATGAGAAGAAAAAGTTTTTTCACGGGTTCGTGGATCCCTTTCCACCTCCACAAACGAAGAGAGGGAGAGCAGAACATTTGAGTTCCTGATGCTGGGTCCCCTCCAGGAGCAGACAGTGAGGAGAACACGGCAGGGCTTTCCCTAGTCACCCCAGCCCCTTTGCATCTGCCTGTTAAACAGAGCCCTGAGCAACAGAGAAGCAAGAGTGGGAGCTACATGACATTGTCAGCTGTATCTACAGAAAATAATGAGTTTTCTTGTGGAATAAAAGACTTCGCAACAAAATTTCAGAATTAGCAATCCCATCATATCCTAATGGTACTATATTGGAATACAAAAACAAAACATGCTTAATACTCGCTTCTTACCTGCCTACTGTCCCTTTGGGAGGATGTTGAAGAGGAGGCACTTCTATGGGTTGGAGTGGCTGTTTTATGAGCAGGGGATATGCCCTTCTCGTCTGAACTCATCGCTGCAGTTAGAGTCTAGCGATGTGCACTTAAGACCATCCCAATCGTCTCTCAAATTCACCGAGAAGTAGATGATTTTTCAGCTTCATTCCATTTCATGAGTCAGGTTTCGCTAGAAAACAGCAGGCAAATATCCAGAGTGTCCAAACCACCTAAAAGCAAAACAAATAAGCCTCATGTGAGTAATTAAAATTCTAATTAAAATTATTATATTTAGGAAAAAATATTAAGTTGTATAAGAGGAAGAACTCTGACATATTGGAAAATACCTCTTCCTCTAGACTTTCCGGTGGAGGATGAAAGTGTTAAAATGTAAAACAAGGACGATCAACAATTAAGAAACCATGTGCTAAAGTCATATTCTTCCCAGACATTTTCTTTGTTTTAAAGCAGATTACAAAGCTATATTCCAGACCCTAATGCCACAGAACACCAGCTGCTTCTCTAGAAATTTTAATTTCCCCTACCCAATGGATTCTAATAACAGCTCAGTCCATATTTGTCTTCGGTTCAGCCGTATCATGATTAAATCCAATACAGAGCAGTCAGTTACAAAAGGGTTAACACATTACGTGCATCCTATGATCCAGCATTTGTGAAGGATCAAGGAATACACATATCTACAGATATTTGTACCTCAAAACAACAGCATGCCTACATGTGACTCAACAACCAACAGGCTCACTGGCACCTACCGATTGACAAGCATATCCCAGAGCAGGGGTAACTGGAGTTGCTTCAATTATTCACAGCCAGCAGCCACTTCATTTACTTATTTATTTTTATTTATTTACATTTTTTTAGAGACAGAGTTTCATCCCATTGCCCAGGCTGGAGTGCATTGGTATTATCTTAGCTCCCTGCAACCTCAAATTCATGGGCTCAAGCGATCCTCTTGCCTCAGCCTCCTGAGTAGCTGAGTTTACAGGCACATGCCACCACACCCAGCTAATTTTTAAATTTTTTTTGTAGAGATGGGGTCTTGCTATGTTGCCTAGGCTGTTCTTGAATTCTCGGCCTCACGTGATCCTCCTGCCTCAGCCTTCCAAATTGCTGGGATTACAGCCTGAGATACCGCACCCAGCCCACTTCATTTCTTTACTTGGACTTATGTAAGGAAGGTTTGTATGTTTAATACTAAAAGCTTGTATCAGAGAGAAACATTGTTAAATTAGCCATTCCTCCAACATAGGCAAGCTAGAAAATGTTAAAAAGGTAAGCACCATGATGTAAGATGAAAAGCTACCCCAAAAGGTAGACCACTATAGTGAAATTTATCCTCTTCTAAGAAGGCCAAGTTCCAGCCCCCATCTTAGTGGCAATATTCCTTGAAGGAAGCACAGAACACTTGTGTAGTTCTGTTGGCAAAGGAGGGAAAGAAACCTGCTGGCAAGAAACAAAGATCAATCTTCAGGCCAGAAAAAGTAAGACCTGAACTTCGGTCTAGAGGAAAAGACAGTAAGCCAAATAATCAACAACACCAAAAAAAAGAAGGTTCGTGGACTTTATGAAGACCCATGGGGAGGTGAACTGATGGTTCTGGAAGTCAGAGCTGAGATCTGAAGGATGAAGAGTTAACTAGGAAGTGACTGTCCAGCATGGCATGATCAAGGAATAAGTGGCAGCTGATAGGACGAGAGCACAGAGAGATGGTGACATGATGGCTCAAAAAAGGCAAAGGCCAGTCCCTGCAGGGCTTTGCAGGCTATGTTGGTTGCTGTGGTCAAAATGTATCCCCCAAAATTCATGTGTTGGAAACTTAACCCCAGTGCAAACAGTGTTGGGGAGGTAAGCCCAATGGGAGGTGTTAGATCATGAAGACTCCACCCTCATGGATGGACTAATGCCGTTATATAAAGGGCTTGTGTGAGTGGGTTCTCTATCTTCTGTTCTTCTGCCATTTGAGAACATGGTATTCCTCCGCTCCAGAGGATGTAGCATTCAAGGCGCATTGTCTTGCAAGAGGATTGGCCTGTCTCTGTTGACCAATCTCGGCTGCAGAGACCCTAACCTGCTGGCACCTTGATCTTGGACTTCCCAGCCTCCAGGACTATGACAAAGAAATTTATGTTCTTCATAAATTACTCAGTCTGGGGTAGTCTGTTATAGCAGCACCCATGGATGAAGACATTGACATTTTGATTTTTTTCATAAACACAAGAAGCCATCAAGGGGTGTGGTATCCAGATCTGTGTTACTAAAGGGTGACTTTGGCAGCCACGAGACAATTCAAAGTGGGGAAGTAAAGGTGAGGGGTGCCCAACAGGATGCAGAAAAGGACGGACTGGAGTGGTGGCAGGGAATCCAACACCCGGTCCTGTGGACTGAGACTGGACATGGTGGGAGGCAGGGACTAAGAGGTCGAAGGAAATTCAGGGTTGAGGGGAAGGTCATGGGTGTGGTTTCAGGCATGTTGAGTTTGAGATGTCACTGAGTCATTCAAATGGAGACAAACACTTGGAGATGTAGGTCTGGAGCTCACAGAAATCTAGGCTGGAGATGTAAATGTTTAATAGATTATGTCAATGATACAAATATATCGATCAGATCATGTACAGATCATGTAAATTCTGCATGTGATCAAATTTAATTCCAGTAAATTAAATTTTATACAGGCCTATAGTTATATTTTAAAAATCTGTAACATAATGCTAATGGATTATGTGACCCTGAATGTGTTAATCAGGATTTTAATCGTCACTGGTTACAGAGAACATTTGAAAGAAGAATCCCAATAATTAAAGAGGGAATTTTTACAAACTGAGAAAGCTAGACATTCTGTGAATAGAACACATAATCCATTCTTAAGATTTCAACTTCACTGTCACCACAGGAAAAATAAAAGCTACTTACACACTAAACTGGAGATACTCTCTTGAAACAAAACTAGCCTTTGGACAAACAGAAATGTAAAGAGCTGTAGAGCAATTTCCTTGGCTAGAGATGAAGTTTCATTTAGTATTGGCAAAAGGTAGTAATAAGCTTATACTTGCTAGATAATCATTTCATCTTTTTGTTTTTTGAAGGCAGTCTAGTAAGTGTAAATAAAGCTCGTGAAGCCAGGCTCTGGTGCCAGCAAAGAGAAAGCAAAAACACTGCTCAGATACTTGATTTGAAGCACTCTCCTTTCTGGTCCAAGATGTTTTATAAGTAGATGCTGACACCTCAGCATGGTTTTGTGATGTGTTCAAGTGCCCCCGAGGGATGAGATTAAAAAAACTCAATTCATTAAATGGTTATCTATTTGGAAATAAATTCAATCTTTCCTTCCTTCCTTCCTTCCTTCCTTCCTTCCTTCCTTCCTTCCTTCCTTCCTTCCTTCCTTCCTTCCTTCTTCCTTCCTTCCTTCCTTCCTTCCTTCCTTCCTTCCTTCCTTTCCTTTCTTTCCTTCTTTCCTTCTTCCTTTCTTTCTTTCTTTCTTTCTTTTTCTTTCTTTCTTTCTTCTGCACTTTCCTCATTAACACCAATGCCAACAACTCAATTTTTGTTTTAATTTAATGACATTTTCAGGCTAACTTGTTTATGATAAAAGGGCAACATTTCAGTTGAATCACAACCATGAATATGTTGAATAATACCAAAATGAAGAAAAGGTAAGAGAATTTAATTCATTCCAAGAATATTGAGGTTATTGTTGTTTCCATTAAATTTTAGTCTTTCTTTGTTAGTAAAAAGTGTTTCAAATATTGAATATAAAGTTGAATGAGATGTCCTTTAAAGATCATTCCGACCAATTATCAATCAAGTGTTTGACCACCTGCTCTATTTCAAAATCTGTTATAAAAGTAAGTCTAAACACTGTTAGAAGGTTGCACTTATTCTTTATTCCTATAATATAGGAATTGCTGTGACATTAAAAAAAACCAACTTATTTCATGTCTATTGAAGCACATTTTCAGAAATTGCCTAAATAATATTTTAAACCAAAGAAAGGCCATAGATTCTAAAGTCAACACCAACATAATTACTATACTCAATAAGAAAAGTATTGTGGGTGAAAATAACAGTAATGTGGGAGCAGAACATCTAATTTTTCTGTCTCATTCCTCCTTCACATCAGTGGGAACACCACAAGTATTGCTAAGTGCTGTAACATTTGCATTTACACTGAGTGACATAAAATTCAGATTTATGACCCAGGGACTTAATTAAAGCAAAAGGTGGTAAGGAAGACTTCTAGAAATTGCTGTTCATAGGCATCACAAATTATATGTGTCCAGAAAAACACTTGGAACTGGGGACAACTTAGCCTGGCCCACAGGCTAAGCCCAGAATCTCCGGGGCTTACAAGAAAGGTTTATTTCTTGCTCATTTACATATCCCTCAGGGCAGCTGCAGACCTACTCTGAGTCCTCTTCATTCCAGGCTTAAGGAACAGCCCCTATGAAAGGTAGAAAAAGAACCATGGCAGAACCACAGGGTGGTTCTTAGAGCTTTTCCTTGTGGGTGGCAAATGTCACCTCCACTCACATATTATTGGCCAAAGCAAGTCACATGGCCCAGCTGAAGTCAGTGCTGCATGAAACTATAGTCCTCCCAGTGGGAGAGACAGTGGGTATTTCGGAGCAAAACATAATTTGCTATATAAACTAAAGGGAAAGCTTAAAAGTCCAGGTGAAAATATTTAAACTGACTCTAGTTTCATCACCGAGAGATAACCCCTGTTAATATTTTTTGTTTTATTTGAACCAAAGTAAGAGAATAATATTTATACTATCTGCAATACGATTGTCTTTGTGAGCAAAGAAACTTCAACAACACAATTCTTAACAGATTAGGTCAGTACACATATATATGATACCACAGTACATTTAACCATTCATTCTTCTACTGGTACATTTAGGCATTTAGGTTGTATTCACTATATTTTGAAACAATGAGACTTATCTCAGAAGAGTTTATAAACAGTTACATATTCACTTTTGATCTTATAAAAGTGGCCTTGTTTGTTCCTTTCAATGTTTTTTTGCTTTATCCGATATCATCTGCCTTCTTTTTATTTGCAAACAATTAATGAAATTTTGTCCATCCTTTCCATTTAAATTTTCATAGCATTTTATAATATGTGTCCCTCTAGTAATGATCAGGTTGGGTTGTTTAAAAAATCTAACTATAGTGAAGTTTTTCCAATTTCCATTTAATGTTATAACCAATAGTAGGCTTTACCCCTTGCCATATCATTTTATACTTTCTATTTTTTGGTTCTTCTTTGTTTCCTTTAATGCTTGATGGCTTCTCCTTTATAATGTGCCTTTTGCAGCATACTGATTTTTTAATAGACTTTTATATGCCAGTAATTTGAAAGATATAATTACCCTTTTAAATTTCTATTTTCGTTTCCCTTTAAATTTCCCTAAATCATGCTGGAACCTACAGTCTATAAGTAACAGAGTTAAAAGTAAAATGGTATCTTTTGAGTCTTCCCCTGTAATTTAAGACCTTCATCACCACCACTACCCACCCCCACCACCAAAAAAATCACCAAATTTTTCTTTTCCCAGTCTTCTTCTCTATCTTGGTGACTTTATCTGGAGTATTAGAGAATTACACTTGGGATTCTAAAGCAATAGGGAGGAGCCGCTGCTGCTTTTTTTGGCTGTGGTGAACCAGAGTCTCAAAGTGTGAAGACAGATGGTAAGAAAAGCCATTTCCTTTTCTGCAAGTAAAGCTAAGGTGTGTCATAATCAAAACTTGGCCAGGTTTTCCTCACTTTGAGATACAGCTTTTATAAAATTAAGGTCTAGTCCTCTATAGTTCTGACATTATATTCTGTTTTAAGTTAGTTGTTTGAGTTATTGGCAGTTTGTCTTTTTCAATGTTTCCTTGAGTATTTACAGAGAATTTTAAGGAACCACATTAGAAGATCCTAGACATAAGCCACCTGAGGCGGGACATTCTAGCCAATTGATCTTATCAATGCAAATGTCACCCTTGTACTGTGGGGTGGAATAAATTAGTTTTCTATCAAGCTCATCACCAGAGCAATGAATACCTATTGTCAGTATATATTATGGTCATTATATATTAATATTTTTCCTTAAAGATAAGGGGTAGGGAATCTTAATTTTTTTAAAGGCCATTAACCCACAGGTAAGAAAAAGAAAATCAAGGACTAATTACAAGAATATAAGCCAGGAGACTTCTAGGAAAGATGGCAGTGAGAGATCTGGTAAACATTTTCCTAGAAAATGCCTAAAAAGGCCAGACTAAAAAGGTAAAAACAAACAAAATTATCAGTATATATACTAGGGAACAGTGGCTATCACACACCACAAAATTTATGGAGTGTCTGACAGAACTACTTCATTCAGGATCAAACCACAACATTAAAAGCAACATACAACTTCCCTTCTCAAGACAGTGAACTAGTGTTATAGGAAGAAAGTCTGGCAAACTCTACCAGTATCCCCCCCACACCAAACTGGCAAGGTAGAGGAGAGAGGCACAGGGAAACAGCTTGCCACAGGTCAACAGCTCTCACAGGCCGCTAAGGTACAGCAAGTACACAGCCCAGTCTTCCCCTTGCTGTCTTCCTCAGCCTTGGCTTCCCACAAGCATAATGGACATGTCCCAACACATTCCCAAAATACAG
This sequence comes from Lemur catta, assembly GCF_020740605.2. Classification (NCBI taxonomy): domain Eukaryota; kingdom Metazoa; phylum Chordata; class Mammalia; order Primates; family Lemuridae; genus Lemur; species Lemur catta. The sequence goes on from NC_059135.1 coordinate 49,011,414, forward strand.
TCTCCCCCTCCCAAAGCTGAACTCTGCTCCAGTCATTTATAAAACTAAGGTTTGTCTTATGCCTTTACCTAGTAAATATCCTAAGGAGAGTGGGGAGGGAGTAGAGTCCTGGTCAGTCATAATCAGGGCATTTGTGTCACAGATCTAGAAAAAATAATCCTAAATTTCATATGGAACCAAAAATGAGCCTGAGTAGCCAAAGCAATCCTAAGCAAAAAGTACAAATCTGGAGGTATCACATTTCCTGACCTCAAATTATACTATAAGGTGATAATAAGGAAAACAGCATGGTAGTGGTATAAAGGTAGACACACAGGCCAATGGAACAGAATAGGGAATCCAGAAATAAAACCAGATAGCTACAACCAAATGATTTTCAAAAAGCAGAGAAAACATACATGGGGGAAAGGATGACCTTTTCAATAAACGGTGCTGGGAAAACTGGACAGCCACATCAGAAGAATGAAACAGGATCCCTATCTCTCACCATACACAAAAATTAACTCAAGATGGATTAAAGACTTAAATGTAAGACCTGAAACCATAAAAATTCTAGAAGAAATGTAGAAAAGTTCTTCTTTGCATTGGCCTAGGCAATTTATGACTAAGGCCCCAAAGCAAAACAGCAACAACAAAAATAAATAAATGAGACTTAAACTAAAAGTTTCTACACAGCAAAGGAAATAATCAACAGACAACCTACAGAATGAGAAAATATATTTGCTACACACTATACATCCAATAAAGGGCTAATATCCAGAATCTAAAAAGAACTCAAACAAATCAACAGGAAAACAACAAATAACCCCATCAAAAAGTGGGCAAAAGACATAAGCAGATTTTTTTTCAAAAGGAGATATACAAATGGCCAACAAACATATGAAAAAATGCTCAACCTCACAAATTATCAGGGAAATGCAATTTATGACCACAATGAGATACAACCTTTACCCGTTAGAATGGCCTTTATTAGAAAGTCAAAAAACAATCAATGTTGATATGGTTGTGCTGAAAAGGGAATGCTTATACATTGTTGGTGGGAATGTAAACTACTACAACTACCAAGGAAAACAGTATGGAGATTCCTCAAAGAACTAAACATAAAACTACCAATCAATTCAGAAATCCCATCACTGGGTATCTATCCAAAGGAGATGTCATTTTATAAAACAGACACCTGCACCCAAATGTTTATCACAGCACAGTTCACAGTTGCAAAAATATAGAATCAACACAAGTGCTCATCAACTGATGAGTAGATAAAGAAAATGTAGTATATACATACCATGGAGTACTACTCAGCCATAAAGAGGAATGAAACAATGTCTTTTGCAGCAACTTGGATGGAACTGGATACCATTATCCTAAGTGAAGTATGGAATAGAAAAACAAATACAACATGTTCTCATTTATAAGTGGGAGCTACATGAGGGATACATATGATCATAAGGTGGTGATGGATATTGAAGACTAAGAAGTGGGGAGGGTGGGAGGAGAGTGAGAGATAGAAATCTACCTATCAGGTACAATGTACACTATTCTGGTGATGGGTACACTGAAAACTCTGACTTCAGCATGACACAATCCATCCACGTAACACAAAACGCTTGTACCCCCTAAATTTTTTTTTTTTTTTTTTTGAGACAGAGTCTTGCTCTGTTGCCTGGGCTAGAGTGCCATGGCGTCATCCTGGCTCACAGCAACCTCAAACTGCTGGGCTCAAGCAATCCTCCTGCCTCAGCCTCCCAACTAGCTGGGACTACAGGCATGTGGCACCATGCCCAGTTAATTTTTTATACATATATTTTTAGTTGTCCAGCTAATTTCTTTCTATCTTTTAGTAGAGATGGGGTCTCGCTCTTGCTCAGGCTGGTCTCGAACTCCTGAGCTCAAGCGATCCACCCACCTCGGCCTCCCAGAGTGCTAGGATTACAGGCGTGAGCCACCATGCCCAGTACCCCTAAATATTTTTGAAAAAAAAAATCAGTGAGAATATTATTCAGCACAAAAAAGAAATGGGCTATTCAAGTCATGAAAAGACATGGAAGCCAAGGTGGGAGGATCGCTTGAGGTCAGGAGTTGGAGACCAGCCTGAGCAAGAGCAAGACCCCGTCTGTACTAAAAATAGAAAAAATTAGTCAGGCAACTAAAAATAGAAAAAATTATCCAGGTGTGGTGGCACATGCCTGTAGTCCCAGCTAGTCGGGAGGCTGAGGCAGGAGGATTGCTTGAGCCCAGGAGTTTGAGGTTGCTGTCAGCTAGGCTGATGCCACAGCACTCTAGCCCGGGCAACAGAGTGAGACTCTGTCTCAAAAAAAAAAAAAATGGGGCCGGGCACGGTGGCTCACGCCTGTAATCCTAGCACTCTGGGAGGCCGAGGCAGGTGGATCGCTCGAGGTCAGGAGTTCGAGACCAGCCTGAGCAAGAGCGAGACCCCGTCTCTACTAAAAAAAATAGAAAGAAATTATCTGGCCAACTAAAAAAATATATATATATAGAAAAAAAAATCAGCCGGGCATGGTGGCACATGCCTGTAGTCCCAGCTACTGGGGAGGCTGAGGGAGGAGTATCGCTTAAGCCCAGGAGTTTGAGGTTGCTGTGAGCTAGGCTGACGCCACGGCACTCTAACCCGGGCAACAGAGCGAGACTCTGTCTCAAAAAAAAAAAAAAAAAAAAAAAATACAAGGAAGATACTTTTCTGTGGAGCTGGTTAAAAAAAAAAAAAATATGGAAGACTCTTAAGTGTAAATTATTAAGTGAAAGAAGCCAATCTGAATAGCCTATATACTGTATGATTCCAACTATATGACATTTTGGAAATAGCTAAATGATGGAGACAATAGAGAGATTAGTGATGGCCAGGGATTGAGGGGAGGAAAGTATAAGTTAGGTAGAGCATGGAAGATTTTTAGGGCTGTACATCTATTCTGCATGTGACTATAATGGTAGATACATGTCATTATATATTTGTCAAAACCCACAGAATGTACAACACCAAGTGAACTCTAATGTGAACTATGAACTTTAGGTGAAAATATAGGTTCATAGATCATAACAAATGTACTGCTCTGGTGAGGGATGTTGACAGTGAGAGAGGCTGTCTATGTGAGAGGTCAGGAACTATGCGAGAACTCTAGACTTTCTGCTCAATTTTGCTGTGAACCCGAAACTGCTCTGAAAATAAGCTATTAAAAATAAATAAATTAAATGTATATATATATATATCAGTTTAAAAACGATGAAGTTTTCAAACTGTAAAAATAAAAAAGTTGGATCTCTTACCTATACTTTAGATTAAAATATTTTAAATGTAAAATGAAGACCATTAAAAACTTTAGATAAAATTGTAAACATTTACTCATCCTGAGGTGGAAAATAATCATGGCATCAAAACCAGTATTCATGAAAAAAACTGAAAAAAATAATAATCCATGACAAAAGCTTAATGTTTTGAATATATAAAGAGTTCTTGCAAATCAGTGAGATAAATAAAAATGCTAATGGAAAAATGGATAGAGAAAATGCGCTGGAAATTCACAAATAAAGACATGAATGACTAATACATTGATGGTGTAGTCTAAAATGGTTTCATTTTTCCGGAAGAGTTTAATTTCACTGGGCAATTCTACTTCTAATAATTTTTCCTAAGGAAATAATCAGGCATATAAAGAGATATATATATGTAATATATATATACACACATATGTGGGGAGCGCGGACGCCATTACAAGATGGCGCCGATTTCCGGTGGCTTGGCTGAGGTAAACAAGTGTGGCGCATGCGTAGTACATCTGTAGGTCTGTTACATAAGTATGCATATGAGGTTTTCTGACTCGGCCTATTGGTGACCGCTTGTGATTGACTTTGACCTATCTCTGTTACTTCCTGTTTCCCTGAGGGTATATTACTGTGTGAAAGCTTGTGCTCAGGGTCTTCCGCATCTTGAAGCTTAGAGGGATCCCCAATAAAGCACTGTAGAAGAACTCCTGTTGCCGCGTCTTCCTTGCTGGCGAGGCGGGCGCGACAAGTGGTGCCGAAACCCGGGAACTGTACCACCAGGGCACCAGCGGAGACGACCTCTTGTGAGGTGAGTTCAGAACTACAGTGTGGGACGGCCAATTTCCCCGCCCCCAAGAGAGACATGGGCAACATACCACTACGCCGGTTTCTGTGGCCTCTGAAAACTCTGCTTGCTGAAAATAAAATCCATGTTGACGATCATGACCTAAAGAGATTGTTGAGGGAGGTGGACCGGGTATCCCCTTGGTTCCTAGCCTCCGGCTCGCTCACCATACCATCTTGGAGGAAGGTGGGCCATGATCTACGCGAGGCGTTAGATTTAAGGCCTGGCGTCTTGATACTTCATAGGTTAGTTATGGATTGCCTAAAGTGCGATCCGCAGGGTTCGCAGAGTGCAGCAGAACAGCTTGCGGAAGTGCAGTCTCAGCTCTCAGAAGGAGGGAGAGGGGAAGGAGTTGCAACGGTTAATGATGATCAGTCAGGTCAAGTAGAGAACCGGCGAACGGGTGACGCGAACGGGTGACGACCCGCTGTTGCCAGAATTTGAGAATTTGCATGTGTCCGAGGCGGAAGATGAATCGTCCGCCTCGGAAGGGGAAGAAGCCACCCTTTCTTTTCAGCAGTTGAGAAAGGAAATACGGGGACTTAAAAAACAGGATGTGGTCCAGCCGAGAAGGCAGGCCCCGCCCAGGCTCGATATAGAGACCTGGCCTCCCCCGTATTCCCTGCCCCCACCTACAGCGCCCCTCGTTGGGCCCGCACCGGGGGGTGGAGCGTCTCTCCTCCCCCCAGAAGCGCGGAGAGAGCTAGGATTTGCTTTCCCTGTGTATGTGGACAACAATAATCAGAGATATTGGCAACCTGTGGACCATAAGCAATTAAAGGAATTTGCAGAGGCGGTCCGCAACTGGGGGCATAGCGCAGCCTACACTTTAGTACTGCTGGAGAGGCTTGCCGCTAGTGCCCTAACGCCCACGGATTGGCAGCAGGTGGTGCGCGCGGCGCTAACCACGGGCCAATATCTAGACTGGAAGTCCATGTATCATGACGGGTGTGCCGCGCAGGCCCGTGCGAATGCAGCCCAGGGAGGCGGCAGAGCAGCGTGGACTTTTGACATGCTCACCGGACAGGGACAGTGGGCCAATAATCAAACGGCCTACCCGGAGGAGGTGTATGTCCAGGTAAATCAGATAGCCATTAAGGCTTGGAAGTGTTTGCCCAAACGGGGGGAGGTGCGTGGCAATCTGACAAAAATTGTCCAGGCTCCGGCAGAGCCGTTTTCGGATTTTGTGGCTCGCATGATGGATGCCGCAGGAAAGATTTTTGAGGACGTAGACACGGCCTTGCCGTTGGTTGAGCAACTGGTTTTTGAGCAGGCCACTTCGGAATGTCGGAATGCTATTACGCCATGGAAAAGTAAAGGATTAAATGCATGGCTGAAGGCTTGCAGGGAGATTGGGGGTCCTCTGACTAATCAAGGCCTGGCGGCCGCGGTCATAGCAACACAAGCCCAGCAACAACGCTGTTGCTACAACTGCGGCAAGCCCGGTCACTTGAGAAGACAGTGCCGAGCGCCAAGTAAGGTGAAGCAATCATCTTCCCAGCCGGGGGTTTGCCCCGTGTGCCGGAAAGGTCGGCACTGGGCCGCAGAGTGCCGATCCGATCCGTTAAAGACAAAGAAGGCCGGCCCATCTCCCGAGAGCCTAGCGGCAGCATGGTCGCACTGCCAAAAAACGGGAGGCGGGGCCCACGACCCTAGGGCCCGCAAACATATGGGGCGATGCTGGCGCAGGACAGCCCCCAGGGGCCCCCGGGCCCGTCTCTGCTGACCCCGGGGACTCGTCCCTCCTTGAATCCGGCGCTACCGGGGGGGAACCTAGGAGGGCCACCCCCGGTTCCGCAGGATTGGACCTCCGTGCCACCACCCTCACAGTTTTGACACCTGGGTTAGGATGTCAACCTATCCCTTCAGACTTTAAAGGACCTCTGCCCAATCATACTGTGGGATTAGTGCTTGGGAGGTCATCGGCTACCTTAAAAGGGCTGATTGTCCACCCGGGGGTTATAGACTCAGACTTCCAGGGGCCAATAAAGGTCATGTGCTCATCACCTCGGGGAATTATCTCCATCCACCCCGGAGACCGATTTGCTCAGCTTTTGCTCCTCCCTAGCCTTCACGCTTGGTTCCCCAGCAAGCAGGAGCCACGTGGTAGTAAGGCGTTCGGGTCGTCCGGAGGCACTTGTACCTTTCTGTCTTTGGATTTAAACACCCATCCGACCCTTGTATTGACTGTTCAGGGAATAAAATTTGAGGGTTTGCTGGATACGGGAGCAGACACTAGTATCATATCTGAGCGGTGGTGGCCTAAAGGCTGGCCGCTCACCCGCTCAGAGGCAACTTTACAGGGCCTGGGTTACGCTTCGGCCCCAGCCGTGAGTGCCCGAACTCTGTCTTGGAGTGATCTTGAAGGCGGTAGGGGTAGTTTTAAGCCTTTTGTTCTCCCCTTACCAGTGAATCTCTGGGGCAGAGACGTCCTGAGACAGTTAAACCTTAAGTTAACAAATGAGTATTCTGCTCAGAGCCAAGAGATGATGAGTAACATGGGATGGGTCCCAGGTAAGGGCTTAGGAAAGAATTTGCAAGGCAGGAAAACACCACTTATGGCTAGCCCCAATCCTGGTAGACAGGGGCTGGGTTTTTCCTAGGGGCCGCTGAAACCGCCTTGCCCATTCCCTGGGTTTCGGAGGACCCGGTGTGGGTGTCTCAGTGGCCATTGCCCTCCGACAAATTGCTTGCAGCCCGTGAGTTGGTACAGGAACAGCTCACTCTTGGGCACCTTGAACCCTCTCACTCGCCTTGGAACACCCCTATTTTTGTGATTAAGAAAAGGTCAGGAAAGTGGCGCTTACTGCAGGACCTAAGGGCAGTCAACGCCCAGATGCGCCTAATGGGGCCTGTCCAGCGAGGGTTGCCCCTTCTTTCTGCCTTGCCCAAGCATTGGAATCTGATCATTTTGGATATTAAAGACTGTTTTTTCTCTATTCCCCTTCACTCATCTGACAAAATTAGATTTGCATTTACACTCCCTTCCATGAACCACGAGCAGCCTGATGAAAGGTACCACTGGCGGGTCCTGCCTCAGGGCATGGCTAACAGTCCCACTCTATGCCAGATTTACGTGAGCGCGGCTCTCCAGCCTGTTCGACAGAGGTACCCTAAGGTAAGAATCATCCATTACATGGATGACATTCTACTATGCCATCGGGATGCCCAGTTGTTGCTTCAGGTCTTTGCCTTCCTTCACGCTCAGTTAAAGGAAAGGGGGCTGTCCATAGCTCCCGATAAAGTGCAGGAAGGGGCGGTGGGCTCATTTCTTGGCAGTAGCATCCTTCCCGATAAAATTGTACCTCAAAGGCTGTCCATTCGAAGAGATGCTTTGAGAACTTTAAATGATTTCCAGCGATTATTAGGAGACATCAATTGGCTTCGGCCTTTTTTGGGCCTTACCACTTCTGAACTAAAACCTTTATTTCAGATTCTTGAGGGAGACCCTTATATCACATCCCCTAGAACCTTGACTCCGGAAGCCCTAGAGGTCTTACATAGGGTTGAAGAAGCCATTAAGAATGCGCACCTAGTACGCATTCGTCACCAGGACCCTTTTCTTCTATGTCTGCTCCCCTCTCCTACCCTTCCTACAGCAGTGCTTTGGCAGGATGGTCCCCTTCTCTGGGTACATCCTCAAGCCTCTCCGGGAAAGGTGATTGGTCACTACCCGACCTGTGTAGCTGACCTCGCATTAAAGGGCCTTCACATGGCTCTCTCCCACTTCGGGCACTACCCAGAGAGCCTCATCTGTCCATACACTTCTAACCAGATAGACACCTTATGTGCCACTCTTGATGCATGGGCAGTGCTGCGGTGCGCTTTCCCAGGAGGCATTGACAATCATTACCCCAAACATCCCCTATTACAATTTGCTATGAGAAATGACCTCATTTTCCCGAAGGTGACTTCGGCACACCCACTGCCTAATGCCCTGGATGTCTATACTGATGGCTCTAAAACAGGCATTGGGAGTTATGTTATCCAGGACCAGGTGTTTACTAAGCAATTCCCTTACGCCTCCCCTCAGCTGGTGGAGTGTGCAATAGTTGGCCTGGTTCTCAGCACCATCACCGATCCCATTAATATCATCTCAGACTCTTGCTACGTGGTTAACGCAGTGAAGGTTTTGGAAACTTCCCCTTATATCCTTCCTAAAAGTACAGTTTTCTCCTTATTCACGGACCTCAGAAGCATCATCCTGAGTAGGACCAACCCATTCTCTATTCAGCATATCAGAGCACACTCCCTCCTGCCTGGACCCATGGCGGCGGGAAATGCAATGGCAGACCAGGCCACCCGCACTCTTTGGGTGGCTGATAACCTTGCTGCCGCCAAAGATTTTCATACACTCTACCATGTCCCAGCTGAGACCTTGCGTCTCCGATTTCACATCTCGCGTGCCGAGGCGCGTGAGGTTGTGTTGCAGTGCCACACTTGTGCTCCGTTTCGCAATGTCGCACATACGGGAGTAAATCCCAGGGGTCTGCGACCATTGCAATTGTGGCAAATGGACGTCACTCATATTCCCTCTCTAGGAAAAACTTCCTTTGTTCATGTGTCCATAGACACCTGTTCTGGTATCCTCCACGCCACGCCACTAACGGGGGAAAAAGCCAGTCATGTCATCATCCATTGCTTGGAGGCTTGGGCTGCCTGGGGCAAGCCAAGTACTATTAAAACAGACAATGGCCCCGCTTATACCTCCAGAGTTTTCCAACAATTTTGTGCTCGCCTCGGAGTCAAACACCTCACTGGCCTCCCCTACAATCCTCAGGCACAAGGCATTGTGGAGCGTGCCCATGGCACGCTCAAGGCTTATCTACAAAAACAGAAAGGGGGAGATGCCCTGGAGGCCATACAGAGGTCCCCTAAAGGTACCATTTCCCTTGCCCTTTTTACCTTAAATTTTTTGACTTTGGATGTGTCCGGCCGCTCTGCGGCAGAGAGACACACGTCCCCCCCGGTGGCTCACCGCGAGGCGGTAAAATGGAAGGACGTCTTAACGAGCCAGTGGAGAGGCCCGGATCCGGTTATAGCCAGGTCCAGGGGAGCTGTTTGTGTTTTCCCGCAGGATCACGAGGACCCTATTTGGGTTCCGACGCGCTTGACCCGCTCGGTGCACACCACGGCTGAGGAGGACGAGCGTCCGGCGGGCCAGGATGGCGTCACTGCAGATGCTGATGCTGGCGGGAGTCCTAACGACGGCAACGGCGGTACCGGAAGCGCGCTGGGCCCTGATGGATGTCTTCCCTCTGCCGATGCCCGTCCGGCATGACGCCACAGTTTTTCCCCGCTTTTTTACCACCAACGAGTCTCTAGAACTACCTTTCCTCCCGTTTGATATCCCTGTGGAGGCGCCCTCGGCCACGATGCTGTATCGGCAGCGACGCGACTTTGGCATCACCGCAGCCATAGTTGCCGCCGTAGCGGCTGCGGTGGCTGCCGCGGCGACGGCTGCAGTTGCGCTCACCACTTCGGTGCAGACGGCCACCGCCTTGAACAACTTATCGTCGGGGGTGGCGACCGCCCTGGCGACCCAATCAAACGTCAACGCTCAGCTGAAAGGGGGCATCATGATCCTCAATCAAAGAGTGGACTTGGTTCAAGAACAAGTGGACTTGTTGATGCAGGTCATGCAGCTCGGATGCGAGTGGCGCCTGCCTGGCATGTGTGTCACCTCTATCCCTTTTCAGAACGCTTCCCGGGCAGCTAACCTATCACGAACCCTGTCACAGCAGTTGTTGGGTGCATGGTCCAATGAGTTTGAGACTCTGATGGAACAGCTGCAGGCTAGTATAGTTCACGTCAACTCTACGCGAGTCGACGTGGACTTTGCCCAAGGACTGTCGGATTGGGTGTGGCAAGTGGCCAACCATGTAAAAGAGTGGGCAGGAATGGGCTGTTTGTTAGCCTTGCTCGCGACTGTGGCCCTGATAGGATTTGTGGCCCTTACCCGTATGGCGCGTCGCAATCGGCGCAACCAAATGTTGCTGCAACAAGCCTTTGCCGCACTGCAACTCGGCCAGGACCCCCACGTGTGGATGGCCAGGTTATAGGCGTTCCGCGACTTGCCTGCTCTCCCCCCTCTCTCGGCTGTAAGGTACCTCCATGACGGGAATGCGTGGGTCCCGCGCCTGGAGGCACACCAGTTGGTGCCAGGCCGGGAGGCAGCCCGCGTAGCCTAAGACAGAGGCCTTACCCACGGCCGCCTTTATAACCGGCCTCTGCACGTCTCCGAGTTCGCTCATTGCACGAGACGAGGCGGTTTCCAGTCTGGCAGGCCTTCTTAAATAATAAAGTAGGGGGAGATGTGGGGAGCGCGGACGCCATTACAAGATGGCGCCGATTTCCGGTGGCTTGGCTGAGGTAAACAAGTGTGGCGCATGCGTAGTACATCTGTAGGTCTGTTACATAAGTATGCATATGAGGTTTTCTGACTCGGCCTATTGGTGACCGCTTGTGATTGACTTTGACCTATCTCTGTTACTTCCTGTTTCCCTGAGGGTATATTACTGTGTGAAAGCTTGTGCTCAGGGTCTTCCGCATCTTGAAGCTTAGAGGGATCCCCAATAAAGCACTGTAGAAGAACTCCTGTTGCCGCGTCTTCCTTGCTGGCGAGGCGGGCGCGACACACATACACATCAGTTAAAGTGGTGAAAAGATGAAAATTCAAGACTCTTAAAACTGGTGAAATTATGGCATAAATATCAACAATTTAGGTGGTGAAATCTGAGGTGACTTTTTTCCAAATTTTAAATATTTGTTCTTTTTTTACATTGAGGATATATTAATCCTATAATCAGATACAATAAAGTTATTTTCATTTTGAAAACTATTTTTTCTTTTGAAATATAGCATATGATTTAATTTTCACAAGTTGCTTTGTGGTGGTAGTTACATAAATTTAAAAATGTATGAGAAATCATAAAACTATATGCCCCTCAAAAGTCAATGACTGTGTATTAAGTGGAAAAATTATTTTTTTAAGTTTTTCAAAAATTTAAGAAAGATATACAAACTTTATAGATATAAATAAAACATGCTAAAATATATTTGAGTTCTATTTTATGTCTATTTAAAGTTGAGAATCAGAAAAGAGGGTTATGATGGTAGAAAGGAAGGTAGACACGTATTCTCTGAAAGATAGATGCAATTTCTGTCTCTTTCTCTCACACACATATCTAACTGAATACAGAGATACTGGACAAAGGCAAGAGAAATTTGAAACACACACACAAAAACCAGTGGTGTCATTATAGCTCACCACAACCTCAAACTCCTGGGCTCAAGCGATCCTCCTGAGTAGCTGAGACTATAGGTGCGCACCACCATGGCTGGCTAATTTTTCTACTTTTTGTAGAGTCAGGGTCCTGTCATGTTGCCCAGGCTGGTCTCAAACTTGTAGCCTCAAGCGATTCTCATGCCTCGGCCTCCCAGAGTGCTGGGATTACAGGCATAAGCTACCATGCTTGGCATTTTTTTTTTTAAAGAGAGCATAATGCAGCAAGATACAGTTTTCCTAAACCATCAAGTAACATCCAAGTTTTGTGGCCTTTAAAATTATGGTAAAAAGGCAGTATGATTATGTAATTTTACAACTCAAATCGTATGTGGGGAAATCACTTCTTGCTGCATAAGTTACGTGAAATCATGCCAAAGGCCTGATTTGACCCAACAGGGAGAAGCAATTCCTCACTATATTTTAGACATTTATATTTCAGGTATAAGTTAAAGTGTCATATAAGGAGAGATTTTAACTTCCCTAGCTCCCATTGCCTCTAGTATTTTTGAACCAGTCTACATTTTCTTCAATGATTTAAGAATTTATTGTTCTACTTACTTATTTGAAATTCTTCATATTGAAGTCTCTGAAAGTCAGCTTAAATCAGCCATTTTCTAATATCACACTAATCTCTGTTAAATTATAATGTGATAATGTCTTTATTTGAAAACTATAATTTGAGCAGATGTACTCCCTAAATGGGACATATGCCCCTAAATTTAATAATTATAAATTCTTTTCAATCTAGTCTTAATTTTGTATTTGGCATGAAATTTACATTCTAGGAATATGGCCCAGCTCTATCCTCTTGTTTAAGGTTGTGTTGGGTCTTAGGTATCATACATTTGACTGTTCATAGAACTAGATGTTCAAAAAATTGTTGCCATGAGGAGATTAGGGAATACTTCCTCATCCTGAACAGCCAAACTTCCTCTTATACTATTTCCCCAAGCAATCCTTCTTCTCTGGGCATCTGCTAATTTTATAATTAACAAAACATAAATAGACTTTCACAAATTTATCATGTAAAAATAGCACATCAACAATTTTGAGGTCAGAGTCCTAAAAAAAGAACACCACTTCTTTCTAACAGCTCTCTTCATGATGTTAGGGAAAAAATAACCATAAAAATAGCAGGCTGTTACCATGCACCAGGCAGGCCTGGACCCCAGACCCTTTCCATCCATTCACAGGAACTCTTTTGTTATCCATTGTGTACAGATGAGGACAGTAAGGCTTAGGAAGCTTATTAAATAGAATCCTCAGTTTGGTTTCCAAATTTACTTGACATCAAAGCCCATGAAATAAATTCTTTTATCACTCCATATCTTTGATTTACTAATAAATCAATGAATAAACCAATAAATCAAGTTTTCTATGCATTGGTCCCCAAACTTTTTGGCACCAGGGACCAGTTTCATGGAGGACAATTTTCCACAGACAGTTGGTGGCGGGGGTTGGCGGGGAGTGGGGAGAGCTCAGGTGGTGATGTGAGCTACGGGAAGCGGCTGTAAATACAGACGAAGACTGCTTGCCCACCACTCACCTCCTGCTGTTCACCATCCCCCATTTCCTAAGTTTCATGGAAGACAATTTTTCCACAGACAGGGGGTGAGGGGGAGTGGGGTTGGTGGAGCTCTGCAACCTGGTCCTTAACATGCCACTGAATGGTAGCGATCCATGGCCTGGGGGTTGGGGACTGCAGTTTTAAAGCATGCTACATTACTGATGGCATACAATATAAATTTATAAAGTTTTCTAACCAGGGGTTCATGAGTGGGCTTAGCATATTCCTTAAACCCTGGAAATAGGAAACGTGATGGATATACATGCATGTTATTTTCCTAATGAGATATTCAATAACTTCCATTAGATTATCAACAAAAAGTAGAGCCTTGGGAGTTTATATTTCTAAAATGATTATTGCCAGAATAGGTTAAAAAAAATCCATGGGCACAGATGCTATACTTTGTAGTTCATATAATGAGATCACAGGACATTGACTTTGACTGGCAGCATGCGCCATGGACATTCTGGAAAAGGGCATTTGGACACCATCACTTGATAGCTTTACCAGTACTAATTTTCCAAGATTTGTCAGCCACTTTTTCATTTGTCATTTGATTTCTGGCCTGTGTGATGTGTTTTGAAAGGAAGATTGGATCATGTCATAACTCATGTTTTAACAGAAAGAATAATATTGGGAAATACGGTTCCTAATGACTGCTAACAGATACCGAGTGTCAGCAGGGTGCAAAACTTTTTGGCAACAACAGGAAATAATAAAAGACTTCACCTCTATTTTGTGACCTTAAATAACAATTTATAAATCCACAAATGCATGCATATTCTTACTAAGGCACCATGTGACTTGAATAGTACATGTTCTGTTCTCTGAAGGAAGTTCTTGTCAAAACAATCATTTTTGCACTGAGTTGAGGTATAATGAGTTGGCTAAAGCACACGAAATGACTTAAGTCGAAAACATTCCTGAACTAACTCTTGTGCATTACTGGTGCAAACAGTAGTATAGCTACTATGGAAAATGGCAGTTCTCTGAAATATTAAAAATAGAATTACAATATGATCCAGCAATTCTAATAATTCCAGGTATAAACCCAAAAGGACTGAAAGGAGAGGCTCAAATAGATATTGCACACTTATGTCCACCGTAGCATTACTCACAGCAGCACAAATGTGGAAACAACAAGTGTCCATCAATGGATGAATGGGTTTTAAAAAGTGGTATATTCATAGAATGGAATACTATTCAGCCTTCATAAAGAAGGAAATTCTAACACATGTGATGACATGGGTGAACCTTAAAGGCATTATGCTAAGTGCAATAAGCCAGAAAAAAAAAGAACAAATACTGTATGATTCCACTTATATGAGGTGCTGAGAGTATTAAAATGTATAGAAACAGAAAGTAGAATGCTGGTTAGCAGGGTCTGTGTGGAGGAGGAAATGGAGATTTACTGCTTAATAGGGACAGAGTTTCAGTCTGGAAGATGACACAGTTCTGAAGATGAATGGTGAAGATACAGAAAAATGTGAATGCACTTAATGCCACAGACCTATACGCTTAAAAATGGTTAAATGGTAAATTTTATGTTACATATATTTTACCACAATAAAAAACGGTCCCTGAATTATCAGCTATAATGATTTTTATAATATGCAGTCACTAATTTTATACTATTTTGTGGTCAGGTTTCATTTTCTTTATGAAATCTTTCCTAACCTATTAGGCAGAATTGTCACTCCAACCTGTATTACCTCTATACTTACATATATTATTGAACATAAATAATAAATAAATAAATACACTGCACTGTATTTATTTAACTTGATTCTGCAAGATCTGTGAGGATGGGGACTCTGTCACTTTTGTCATTGTGGTCTGATGTCATGAGCCACAAAAACCACTCATATTGTTTACTGAGCTTATCATTTTAAACTTAAGCCCTCCCCTCTATCCATTAAGTATAGTCGATTGTGCTTGTGAACTACCTATAAATATCCACCCTCGGCCAGCTCTTTGATTTTGCTATATTAATACCTAAAGGCAACCTAAAATAATCCAAATGGATTGGAGTTCCCTATCTGTTCAGTAGTCAGCAGGAGAGAAAGACTGTACAAAGCTCAATATTCCCAAGAGAAAACTTTCCCAAAAGAGCCACCAGGCTGCTAATGGTACTCTAGGAACCTGGGGCATTATTAGGTTCTGTTCTCCCTGGTGCTGAGTTGTACATTAGGAACAGGGAATAGAGGCAGCAACATTAATTCTTTCAAAACACCATTGATGGGTTAGCCCAGCCACATAGAATTATGGCACCTGCCACCTACCTAATTTACTAAGCCATCATTTACCTAATTACAGGTATTTCATGGTCAGGAACCTTAAGCAGCACTTTGAAAAACTGTAATCCCTCCAGAATAGCAGTGTTTACGCAGACCCTTCCTTACATATCAGGGTGTCCACAATTCTACTTGTGTTGGACATCAAGCATGAGTCCATTCATTGTTTCAAAAGGGAAGGAACAGCTGATGTAACTGAAGATCTACTGCCAGCTCCAGGTTCTTCATCTTTGTAAGCATGTAACTGGAGTGTAGGAACCTTGGCAGTATCTAGGGGTGAGCTGGAGCTGGCTTGTGCCAGCTCAGGAGATGTGCGCATCTCTCTCCCCAGTTCAGTCTTCAGAGACGCCCCCTTGAGAACTTGAAATCGACCACGGTGCAAGTATGCATGCCATGCAAATGCTTCATATCTGGTTTTTTTGCGGGGGAGAGTTGATTATTAAACATTTACCAGTACACCACTGTATATATCCTGTGGTGGTTTTTATTTTTACACTAAAAAATTCCATGGATTGTCTTGGTTTGAAACTAATCCCAACTCTGCCATTTCCTAGCTATGAAACCTCAGGCAGTTTACTGAAATCTCTCTGTGCTTCAGTTTCCTCATCTATACAACAGGGATAACTCTACTTCATGGAGCAGTGAGAAGTAAATAAAATAGTCTGTGAAAAATGCTTACTATTACTATTTTATGCCTGTCCTCCAAATTACGCTGTGAAGGGAAGCAGACGAGGTCACGCTCTGTATCCATGACAGCATCAACTTTGTTCATAAAAAGGTTCAGGACATGTAAGTTCTCAGACTTCCAATTCTGAGACTGATTTGATCTATGACACTATTATACTCAAAACCCTTATGAAAAAGGTTTGCTAATTTTCCATCAAAGGATAAAGAGTATTTGAGGTGAGAGGGAATGTATAATTTTTAAAAATCCCAAAAAATAGAAACTAAGGTACAGGTTTACGTTGTTAGATGGATTTATGGATTTTGTGGCATATCATTAAATATACAGCCCACACATAAATGCAAGGCAAGAGAATGATCAATTATCACACTTATTAAGATTATTTTAGTGACAAAAATACTTGAGATATCGATATAAAGTGAAGGAATTGAGGTTCTGATGGTTTGACAAACTATATTTGAGGTCCAGATAGAGTATCAAACTTGGGTAAGTTGTAATTAACAAAAACATGGACTTTAAAGGCCTGAGCTCAAGAGCCTTCTTTTTCAGATCATGTGAACTTGTGTCTCTGGGAAGATTCCAAGTGGGAAAGATACTTATGTGCCCAATTTATCTGATGGAATTTTGGGGGAATCAAGAAGGAAAAAGTAGTTTAAAATACATACTCAAGAGTTTAAATACACCGCCCTCAGCTTTCAAGTAAAGCTGGCAGACTGAATACAGACTCTATTTCACTGCAAAACTCCACTGAAGTCCACTGAAAACAACCTAAATGGATTTTTTATAAAGTAAAAACCCACAGGGGTGGGGAGAAGAGGAGACAAGAGTAACAGAATCTTAGGATGGAAAAGCAGATGTTAAAGTGGTAATAAGACATCTGGGGCATTAGGATATCTTACCACAAAGAGTAGGAGCTGAAAGAATTCAAAGGAAAGTTTAAAATGCCATTTGATACCGAATTCAGATGAAAAAAGCTACTTTTCCCAAAATTCCAAGCTTGGGAAATGCCAGCGCTAGTTGTCAACTACAGAGGTACCAAAAGGTGGTCCTGTCACCTGGGAACTTACTGGAATTGCATATAAATGTTATATATCACATCAATAGAATGAAGAACAAAAACCATATTATCATCTCAATAGACACAGAGCAAGCTTTTGATAAAATTTAACATCACTTCATGGTAAAAACTCTTAATAAATTATGTATAGAAGGAAAGTACCTCAACATAATAAAGGCCATATTAATAAAGACAAACCCACAACTAACATTTTACTGAACAGGGAAAGCTGAAAACTTTTCCTTTAAGAACTGGAAGAAGACAAGGATACCTACTCTCACCACTCTTATTCAACATAGTACTGTTTTAAGATACTCACCAGCTAACTTTTAATGACAATACTACCCAAAACACTCTATAGACGCAATGCAATCTCTATTAAAATACCAATGACATTCTTCACAGAAATAGAAAAAAAATCTTAAATTTTTTTTTATGACAGTCTCTTTAATAAGTGGTGCTGGGAAAACTGAATGTCCATATGCAGAAGAATGAAACTAGACCCCTACCTCTCACCCTATACAAAAATCAACTCAAAATGGATCAAAGCCTAAATATAAGACTGGAAACGATAAAACTACTAGAAGAAAACATAGGAGAAACATTCAGGACATTGGTCTGGGAAAAGATTTTATGACTAAGATCTCAAAAGCACAGGCAACAAAAGAAAAAAAAAAAACTAACGGGACTATATCAAGCTAAAAAGCTTCTCTACAGCAAAGGAAACAATCAACAGACTGAAAAGAACCTGCAGAATGGGAGGATATATCTACAAACTACTCATCCAACAGGGGATTAGTCCTTAGAATATGCAAGGAACCCAAACACCTCAGCAAAAAAAAAAAAAAAAAATCTGATTTGAAAATGAGCAAATGATCTGAACAGATATTTCTCAAAAGGCATATAAAATGGCCAAAAAATATATGAAGAAATGCTCAGCATCACTAGTCATCAGGGAAATGCAAATCAAAACCACAACGAGGTATCATCTCACCCCAGTTAGGATGGGTATTATCAAAATGACAAAAAATAACAAATGCTGGCGAGGATGCAGAGAAAAGGGAACTCTTATACACTGTTGGTGGGAATGCAAACTGTATAACTACTTCAGAAAATAGTATGAAAATTTCTCAAAAAACTAAAAATAGAATTATCATTCAATCTAGCAATCCCACTCCTGGCTATCTACCTACGGAAAAGAAGTCAGTATAACAAAGGGATACCTGCATTCACATGTTTATTGCAGCATTACTCAAAATAGCACAGATAGAGAATCAACCTGTTTAGGAGTCCAAAAACAGATATACAGATAAAGAATGTGGTGTATATATACCATGGAATACTATTAAGCCATAAAAAAGAATGAAATCCTGTCCTTCATAGCAACATGGACATAACTGGAGTATATTTTTTTCTGACTTTTAGCAATCCAATAATATGTCATTCCATTGCTAAAAGTAACTTCAGTTATTTCAGCCTACTTTGCATCTCTGCCCTTCCTTATCAAATACATATAGAAACATGACCATTTCAAAATGATTTACAGGTAAGCACCTTTTATTTTCCTGTCATTGTTTTAGCATTAATCTTCTAGTGCTTTTATTGTGTCTTTATCTCTCATAGGAGTATTTAGCCTGAAAGATGTAAACAACCCCCAATTTGTCTTTAATCACAGAATTAATTTTGTATAGATAATAGACCCATAGTAGGAACTTTATGTTGTCTAAATTTTGTAATTTTGAAGTAGGTCTTTTTTCTTCACGTTTTTGAAAATGTTAAACAAATTATTTCTATTGACATTAAAAAACCTCACATTCATGATTGGATATAACAAATGGATTAGGAAAAGAAGAATTCTATTTAGATAGAAAAAATTTTGAAGAAAAATGGTAGTAAAACCTTATACTATTCTACAGAATTACAAATTCAAGATTCGTTTTCTCAAAAGCAGTATTTATTTATTAGTAAGATAAACTCCATTTAATCCTGATTTAGTTTTTATGATTATTTACAAAGGAGTGATATTACCGGATTTTAAATGAGTTCTTTCTTCTAATTAATTTGCTGATTATTGTTGACTCTTTTTTTTCAATTCTTTTTTAAACAGAGGATTGCTGCCCAGATCTGTTTTGCAAGCACAGAGTGCTTCTTCAAGCTTCACCCATGTTTATGCAGCATTAGTGGCAATTATCAACTCAAAATTTCCAAAAATTGGTGAATTAATCCTCAAGAGGTTAATTCTTAATTTTAAAAAAGGCTATTGAAGAAATGATAAGCTATATATAAATGGCCTATAAGTAAACTGACACATAGGAACAGAATTCAGTGTCAACAAGAATAAGCAACGTTGATTTCTATAATAAAAAGTGAGGCTAAGAGTGGTGGCTCATGCCTGTAGTCTCAGCACTTTGGGAGGCCAAGGCAGAAGGATCACTTGAGGCCAGGAGTTTGAGACCAGTCTGGGCAACATAGTGAGACCCCATCTCTACAAAAAAAAGTAAGACAAAAAAAAAATTAGCCAGGGGTGGTGGCACACGCCTGTAGTACCAGCTACTCGGTAGGCTTGGGTGGGAAGATTGCTTGAGCCCAGGAGTTCAAGGCTGCAGTGAGCTGTGACAGCACCACACACTCCAGCCTGAGCAACAGAGAGAGACCCTGTTTCAAAAAATAAATATCAACTGAATCAGAAAATCTAGTACATGCAGTCAATGTGCACATGGTAATTGCTGACAATTCTGTTTTTCTGAAGACTTCATTATTATTTGCTATTTGAATGAAGTAGTGAAAAAGATTTTTAAAAAAGACTAAGAATTCATTCATTGCCTAGTCCTAGATCCTAAAGACTTTCTCCTATTTTTTCCTAAAAGTTTTGTAATTTTACATGTAAATCTGTCATCTATTTTGAGTTAATTTTGTATAAGGTATAAAGTTTAGAGTAGGTTCATTGTTTTATCTATGGATGTCCAATTGCTCCAGCATCATTTGTTGAAAAAGTTATCCTCCTTTCATTGAATTGCTTTCGCACCTTTGTCAAAAATCAGTTGGGATTATTGAAAACAAAAAAAAGAAAATGGTAAACTATTTTTAAGTTTTGTTAGATTGCTGAAATTTAAGAAGTTAAAATGAAGCATTGAAAAAAGGCAGAATTAGTCTAGTTCAAAAATGAGTCATGGTACAAAAGTCTAGAATGCAAGAGCATTCAGGTAATGGATCCCCCACGGCCACCAGTCTCCTTAAAGCCCCTTCCTGTTTAAGTGTGGCTTCTTTCATCTTTACAAATCTAAGTAACACTGTACTTGCTTCAGTATATTTTATTTCTTCACCAGCATTTTTCTTTTAAATGTTTTATTTTGGAATAATTTTAGATTTGCAGAAAAGTGACAAATATACTACAGGGAGTTCCTATATACCCTTCACCCAAGATTTCCTCCAGTTTTCACCAGTTTTTCAGAAGCCGACAAAACAAGTCCTTTTCATCTTAAATGCTAACTACTTATAGTGCCAGCTGGAAAAAAATAGACATTTGCAAATAAATTCAAATGCCAAATCTGTAGTTATTGTTTAAACAAACTCTATAGTACTTTCAAATTTAGTATTCTAAACATGAAAATTTTGTCAGCAAATCACCCTTCAGTTCCCAGATCATGGGTTACCTCAAAACAGGCTCACACCCTGTCACTTTCTAGCACAATATTCTTTCCATTTCCTTCACAGCACTCAGTTCTCACTCAAAGGTTGTATTGTTTGTGTACTGGTTTGCTGCCTCTGCCCAGAGACCTCACCTGTCTTATTTCCTGCTCTCCTTGTTATAATCCCACGGTCCAGAATACTCAGTGCCTGGTGGATACTGAGTAGATACTCAGCAGACTTTGCTGGATGAATGAATGAATGAGTGCATGTCTGCATGAATGAGCAAACCTAGCAGGGATGACACAAGACACATGCATTTAGGTGAGTGTTCAGCTGAAGTTTTGGGAGCCTATGTGTTAGCCCATCATCTTCATAGTCGCTTCTCACAGGAAGAGTTTAGAATTGTTATTTTGAAAGCCCAACCTTTCCAAGTAGATCTGTTGTTGGCTTACCGCAATACTACTTCCTGTCGTTATTCATTTGATGTACAAAGTGAATAAAGTAAAATTTTAAATCTCTCTAAGTTAGGCTAATTAAAATATTAATCATTCTTCCATACGTAAAAACATATTTGAAAAAAACTCACAGATATTGGATGCCAACTTTATGGTGGTTGGAACACAAGACATTTTGAGAAGACAGGTTAATGTTTAAAAGACTAAAAGGGGAATGATGCAGCTCTCCGTCCCTCCCATTGCCTACCTCTGAGATTCAGGTTCAAGGAATTACCTGGCTGTAGGAAAAAGGAAGAGAGGGAGGGACTACCTGTTGCCACATTTTCTATGGACACTTACATTCTCTTGGGGTCAAATATTAACAAGATGTGTCCAGAAATCAAAGTATTTGATCACCTGACCAACCAAAGAAAAGAAAATCATTCCAAAATAAGCACCATAAGTATCCACATATCAAACAAAAAGAAGCAAGAAAATGAAAACACTGGGGCACCCTCAGGCTCTCTGCTTCATGTAGAGCATTAATATTTCTGCACTATGATGAGGGATGAGCACTAACAAATGCATTCAATATGGCACAAACTGATCCACCATCCAACGAGTGCAATAATCCCTTTGTCACCCCTGGAACATCTCCTGCTCATGATGTAATAAATTGCCATTAACTCAAATTATCTGGTGAACTAAAGATTTAATAGACTCAATCTCACTGCCAAGAAACATATCAACATTAATACTGAAAATGGAGTTGAGGGAAAAATTCATCTTCTGAATTCATGCACAAATTTTGAAAGACCAAAAATAATGACACTGATAAAAGGTAAAAAGAACTTGTTGTTAACTCCTTACCATGAATGGTTTTCTCTGCATAAAAATATATCAATAATTAGTAGTTGTAATGCTGAGATTATTAATTTGAAACTGTTTTATGTAGGTAAAGGATAAAGTAAATAAGTTTATAATGTTATTTTGATCTAAGAGTTTCAGTGTAAGAAAAAAGAGAAACAAATATAAAATCAAATAACATTAAAACTCTACAAAGTTAACTTGCGAAAGTCAGTACAAAAATCATAATTTTTTTGTGTTTGGAGATATGTATGTCCTACCTTGTCCCCTGAAAAGGCCTAGAAACACTGACAACCCATGGGAACGAGCACCCCTAATGCTCAGATTATAGTTTCTAAATTCTGTTTCCTGTGAAAAGAAACCAGGGCTCCTTGGAATAGCTGATTCTTAGACTGGGCTATGAAACGCACAAGAGGAGTTGGGGACAAGCTGTTATATCAAAAAGCAGCAGGGTCAAGGAAGTTGGTAGGACGGGGTGCTTTGGAGATGTTCTGTATCTTGATCTGGGTACTGATCATATGAGTGTGTTTAGTATGTGCAAATTCACTGTGATTCACATACGATAGGTTCTCTTTCCTATACGGATACACAGGAGCCAACTTGAAAGGGCTCCCAATGAACAAAGAAGGTTTTATCTGAGCATCAAAAAAAAACAAAACAAAAACTCATGCAAAACACTGCAATTAATTAAAAGATAACAAATATTTTAAAATCCATGAATTTAAAGTGATTCTCAAGAAAAAAAGGGAACCATCCTTTAAAAAGTAAAGAGACATCATTTACCTTTGGAAGAAACTGAAGCACCAACTCTGAAATTGTCAATTATAAGGGAAATACTAAGCACTTAATCTACCTGTCCTGTATGAATTGTATTTCAGGGTCATCAAATGCGTTGTCAGTTGATGAGGGAAATTCTTTATAAAAAAATCCCAGGTAATAAATGTAAAAGGAATGATAGGATTGGTAGGGGGAGGAAATCACCATTTTTATAATCTCTACTGAAATAATGTATTCAGGCAATGATAGTGGACAAAATCATTAGGTTAAAAAAAAATCTGATGGGGGGAACTTCACAATTGAGGGATCAGGATGTTACTCCCAAAAGCTACTATTCAATTGTAGCATCACTAGAAGTGGGGTAACCAGACCATATGTGCCTCCTGCGGTGACACAACCTGACGTACACAGTACCAAGGAAAGCAGAATCTTGCCGAAAAGTTAAATCTGGATCCAATCAAGCCTCTAGATCTAACTTCTAAGTTCTAATAAATTTGGGGAATAGAGAAAAAAGCTAAGTAACAACAGTCAGACAAACCCAGAAAGTGGAATATTCTATTACCCAAGTAGCTTAATTTCTTCAACAAGTGAATGACTTGAAAAAAGAGGGAGAATATTCTAGTTAAGAGTTAGGAGACTCAATAATCAAATGAAATGTCTGCACATCTTTGAATCTGATTCAAATAAACCAACTATAAAAAGACAACTCTGAGACAATTAGGGAAATTTGAATATGTAATGAGTAGTAGATGGCATCAAAAAATTATCATTTACATTGTTGGGTGTGACATGGTTTTATGGTTTTGTAGGAGAATGTGCATATTATAAGGTGCACACTGGAGAATGTAGGGGTAGATAGATATGACATGATGTCAACTTGTAATAACTTCAGAATCAATGGGGAAGGGAATAGATGAATCTGAGTGTATGCCTATGGGGGCTCACTGTACTATTTTCTTCTGTATAAGTTTGAAATTTTTCTAAATGAAAGGTATTTTTCAAAAATAGAAAAGAAATACAAAAAACAACATAAGAAAAAAATCTTCATAAACAAATCAAAACCTCCGTCTTCCCTGCTTTTTACATATGCAAACCTTGACATTAACAATATACTTCTCTTTTTCACTTTATTACTTCTACAGTTCTGCTTTTACTGGATATATATTTAATGCATAATTTATGTTTCAGAGCTGGTCTCAATCTTTCAGGTGTTTGGGCGACTGTTTTTCTACAAGCTCAGCTATCATACTGAAACAGATGATGCACAAGGTGAGAGCACAGCCCTTCTCTCTGGACAAAGTCTTTCCTCACTCCTCTGCCTGTTCTTTTCAGCAGGATAAGAAAAAAGTTTTGAGGTCTCACTCCTCTT
This sequence comes from Lemur catta, assembly GCF_020740605.2. Taxonomy (NCBI): domain Eukaryota; kingdom Metazoa; phylum Chordata; class Mammalia; order Primates; family Lemuridae; genus Lemur; species Lemur catta. The sequence goes on from NC_059135.1 coordinate 49,035,505, forward strand.
CCTTGGAGAGAGGGACTGTCTACTGCCCTGCTACCTACTCCTGGGCTCCTTAGCTCTGGAGCAGAAGGGACCCCTTTCAACCTGGGGGAAAGCCCAGGACAGGAGGAGGACAGGTGAAGTGGCAAGCGCACTGCCAATGCCTGCTTGATATTCTCTCCATTCCCACTAGCTGAGGGGGAAGTCTCAGGACCCTCAAAACAGATAAAGGGAGCAAAGGTCAGCTTTCTTACCGTGTCAGGGTCGAATACTCCTCCCCTTCCAGATTTTGTCTAACCAAGTTCTATTTTTTGACTGGTTAGCAGATTTACCGAGTTAACCATTTTTTTAAGCCACATTTCAACCTGTTTCATATATCAATAACAACTCCTAAGCCCTCCCTACATTCTCTTCCATTTTTTCAGTCCTGGTTGTCATTTCCTCAGGGAGTTCAGAGAAATGGAATGTGGAGCTGATACCAGGAACTCCAAGAAATGGAGATAGAGGGTCTTTCAGAAAGCACTCCTGAGTCTATGTGCACACAAACTCTGATTTCTGAGACCAAAGAACAACAAAAGCAAACAAGTTTCATTAAGAAAAGGAGATGTCAGTCATCTGAATTTCCCTTTTAGAAAAGAGTTTAATTTCTTTCTCATAGTGTCAAGTCACAACTCAGCAAATGTGTGTGAACAAATTTCCACGTACTTTGTTTCCATGAACTTAAACTTGATAGTGAAAGGGCTTATGTGCAGCTCATCTTAGCATGTGGTCAAGTATCAAGCGATCCTAGACAATGCTGAGCTAAGAGATTCCAGGAGATAAGAGCAAAGCAATGCAGGCAGGAGAACACGAAGCTGCCCAAATCAAAAATGTAATCCAGCAGCCTTCTTTCTTGTTTGCCTCAACATTTGAAAATGAATGCCAATCATGAAGACATTTACTATATATCTCATGTCTCTGGGGAGAAAAAATGGATACCCCGAGACCTAAAATCTTCTTAAGTGACAGGCACTACCAGTTAGAATCTAAATGGGTTCTGGGGAAACTTCTATAAATCTTATGTTTTAGTAAAATATTTTTTGTTTAAAAAAAAAAAAGAACCATTGTTCTAGGAGGATGTCAGTTTCCCCACACATTTCAGTTTAGCTAATGTAGATGGAGAAGTGCTAGGCCCATAGGGACCCTGTGATTTAAAATGCTTCCATGGTTAAAGCACTTTATTACCATATAAAAGCTTGGTTTGATATCAAATTAACAGGAACATTACTGAATGAATTTCACTTCACAACAATAGATAGTGATCCAAGGATGAGGAAAGAGAAGTTTTGTGATTAACTACAACCCACTGTGCTTGAAGGTATGTCTAATTCCGATGGCAAGATTTTTCAATGCCAAAAATTTTGTACATGCAGAGGGTGCAGCCTGTTTCTCTCTGACTCACCCTGGTGTCTGGGATGAGTGAGAGGCTGGAAAATGGACTCTAAATCTCTACAGGTGTCATTCAAAAAGAAATTTACTCAATAAATCAGTGTTACCTCCCTGGGACCAAAAATGTCAGATCAGGCAATGGAACCCTTAAGTCATAAAATATCAAACTCTGAGACGACAACCTCAACATCTGGAAAAAACGATTCAGACCATATCACTATCAGATCTCCTAAGACCAATGGAGCATCTCATTTTGGAAAAGTTTTCCTTCTTCATATGTATGTCTGACAAGTGTCAGCTTAACCCTAGGAAGTCATTATTTTCAAAGCATATACATTTTATATAAAATAATAAATGCTAAAATAATGGCACAGAGAATAAATACTAACAGACTGTTATGTTAAAGTACATAGAAGTGACTTCACATAAAGAGAGGAGAAGAAACTGTCTTGAGCTTTAAGAAGCAGGACTCTTGAACTCAAAAGCCTTCATGTGTCAGGCAGGTATCATAAACCTGTAAGGCTGATTGGGGTAAATATTTAGGGAATGCTAAAAACTAGCAAACTGCAGTCCTTGGGTAAGTAACAGGATCAGATTTTAATCTTCTAAGAGAACCCAGCTATCTGATTTTTTACACGAAGTTTCCAGATTTTCAAAAGTTGGCATTAATTTTTTTTAAAAAAGAAAATTTTTATAGATTAAAAAAATTATAGTCTAAAATTGGCCCTGTGGGATACCAGTCTGCAAGCACTAATCTAAAAGTAGTTTTAAATAATGCAGTAATAAAGAGAAGGCTTCTCATATAACAATGATTATGGTAAATTATTGAGCCTTGGTTTCTTCTGCTCTACCAAGAGGGACTAGTCTATACAAGGAAAGGGCAGCAGTGGTATCACAATACATAGGGAGCTTTCTCCAAATTACGTGTGTCTGAATTATCATCACCACTATCACCACTTCCACCACTGCCCGGGGCAAATAAGAGTTTGAGTGAAGGGTGCGCAGCTTGCAAAAGCTTCCCAAGAGCACTAATGCCATGACCTTCCACCCCAGGGATCACTGACCTTGAGAAATTAGAAAGCTTCAGATAACTGGGAAGGGCGTCTAAATTGTAAAGGCCAAACTCACGGGGCCTAAGACGTGAAATAGCATATAGGTGGTATCTCTGAAAATAATAACTGCGGATATCAAAGATGACAAGGAGACTCCAGTAAGTATTGCTAATAATAGTATCATATTGGCCATTTCAGTCTCATGGGCAAAGAGAAAATGGTACGGTGCCTGATTGCAGTGGAAGATTAGAATAACTGGATGCATTTTAAGAATGTGTGTCTGCAGGCACATGTGGGTTTGTGTGTATGTATATAAAGAAAGCAAGGATAACATTTTGGCCATTTATAGGTTTAGGTCTGTAAATTCATTACTCAAGAAGGGAAGAGCAGTGTCTATGTCCACACGATGCCAGACTGCAGATAGAAAAAAGTTACCAAATATTTTCACGTTTTTCTACTTCCTATCCTTAAAAAAAAAAAACAGAACTTTTTATTAAGATAACTAAATGTAATGAGGATTATGACATATTAAGATCCGATATACAAATGAAAGATACAAAGAAACACCTTCCTGTGACTTGGTAATGTCTCACTAATCTTCTGTTACTATTAAGCAATGCCTCATCTAACCCTGTTTTTGGCTTTAAGCTTGTGTTCTTCTAACTCACCTTATATCTTGGAGTCAAAGTCTTCTAGGTCGGCTTTGTGGTCAAAGTGTTTCAGAGTGGTTTATCCTCAGATGCCTACAGCTTTTGTCCTTGGGACACGATCTGTCTATTGACCCTGCTGGGGCCTCCTGGGCAAATTACAGGGGTGGCTCCTTAATTTCCTTCTTTTGCTGTTTTCCAAGCAAGTGGCAGAACCTGAAAAAGAGATTACAGTCATATAGTCCATCTCTCCAGAACGTTAGTGAGCCTGTCACAGGGACTGCTCCTATCCAATTAGAAAATTCCTCCCAATTTATCTTCTGAAGAGAAAGTTCATACAGTCAGGTGTCTCAGCTTTTTACCTCCTTGGCTCAATTTTACGTAACCACTGAACTCCTTGGTAATCAGTGGCATTCATAATTTACATCTTCTCCAGAGTTTAGAGTAAGAAACCTCTCAATTGATACAGCAAATATTTTCTAAGAAGGGATGGTATATTTTCCAGAACCATGTTTAGCCCTCCCATGAAATGTAAACCCCAACAGGATTTTTAAAAATAGTAAGTACAAAGTAGTTTCATCACACATGCACATAAACGTACAATCCCTGGTGCCCTGATAGAGACCCATCCTCGATTTGCCGAACAAGAAAATTGTTGCCAAACTCCCAGAACAATCCTCTAGCAAAAAGGACTAATATATACACTATCAAACAATACAGTTTTCAACTTGACACAATTTCTCAGAAAGTAAAGAAACGGTATTTTATGAGAAAATAAATAAGTTCGTTTTAAGGAAAAAGAAAGAAAAACCTGACAAGTAATCCAAAGTAGAAGCTACATCAGTTACTCTGACTCTGAAGCATAACAGTTTTTTCCTTCCAGCCATAAACTTCTCTAGCAAGTTCGTTTTTTCACATGATCGCTTTAAAAATCACTCCCCAGGTTTTCCCAAGCCTATTCTTGCATTCTGTTTTAGTTTTTCTCTTCTTACTGACAGAGAAGGGGAAAAAATGCACACAGAAGGACATGTGTGTGCGTACACACAGACACACAATTCTAAAAAACTAAGACAATTCTGTGTATCTTGTAGGTCCTAAGTAAAATTTAATTGTTAATTATGATGATGACATATTGGGGTGGGGAACCTGCACCCTGGGGCCACATGTGGCCTTCTGGATCCTTGAGTGCTGCCTTTTGACTGAATCCAAATTAGGATTTGTTCTGTGATGTTTGGATTCGGTCGAGGGGCCACACTTGGGGATCTGGAGGGCCACCTGTGGTCTTGAGGCAGCAGGTTCCTACCTTGCATAATGCTTACATCGGGGCTTTTAGTGTGCCCATCACCTGAATAGTGTTCATCATACCCGACTATCTTCTTATTTTCTGCACACACTACTCAATAATCTGTGCTCTTTAATCTCATTTAATGACAGGCAGGCAGAATATGAATGGTCAACTACAGACATTCCCCTAGCCACATTTTCCTTGCCCTTTCCTGTGATGGACTCTGCCAAGCTCTGGAAAAGGAGAAGACACCGAAAAAGGAAGAAGAAAGAATAAAAAGTACGGTAAAGATCCCCCTGTGCTATCTTGAAGTTTTTCTGGCCCACTGCCACCCCCATTCCCCTCTCCTAGGCTTACTCTCCATAACTTCTAAAATGGCAAGTGGAAAGGTAAAGGTGAGTAGAGGAGCACGGGCTAAGATTAAGGGTTCCCCTCCTTCCCTCCATTTCCCCCACTAAGAAGTAGTAGAGGGGAGGGAGCAGGCAGAGTGAATCTTGCTAACCAACTTAAGGAACTTCTCTGCCCTCCCGCATCACATCATGTACCTCATGTGTATGTCAGACCTTAGCCCAGGGGGCATTTTCCCACTTCCTTTTTTTCTTCTCCCACAGTCTTTGCCAATACATCCTTGAAAATCCAGCTCAAAGCAGCAATTTCCAACTTCATTGATTTTCCCAGCTAGAAAGAAGCAGCTGTTCACTGCACCTGGTACTTTTGGTCCATTCTACTAGTGTGAGGCTGTTCTGCTTTTATGGTTACATGTGCTTACACCTCTTACCTCCCCTATCAGTCTGTGTATAGTCTGGGGAGCAGGGACTTCTCATTACACAGTAAGTGTGAGAGATTAATATTAAAATTTACAAGGTTTTGATTTCTAAGTAATCTGTAAGGAACTAATCTATTATTGTCCATTTTGTTTTAAGAGCACAAAAGTGTACGTTTTCACACAGTGTATATGCAATTTCAAAGAATAGAGGTTTTGGCTTGTTCTGAAACTATAATTTCATAAGGACATTCGACACAATCATCAAAAAGACAACCACCAAGATAAAGTGTAGTGCCTTCTATAATCCTCAAGAGGACTGCGTACTCTGGCTTAAAAATTACCACCACACCATTAATACATGGTTCAGTTATAACTAATCATCTCTGATAATTATTCAAGCCGGGAGTATTAGGAATATTTGTCTTAATTCAGCTTTAAAAACTTGATTACAACAGACAGGTTTATATGGTCACGCTTGCATTCCAGATTTCTAGGTGACTAATACATTCAGCTCTATTTGGAAGCCAGGGAGTTCCTAAGTGGCAATTCAGTCTTAAACTGCACCAGGTCTTGCTTTACTTTGCATATGAATTGCGTGCAGGGCAGAAGTCCAAAGGCAATAAGCTTATAAAGTTAGAGTCTGATTACTCCTTGTGATAACACAAATTGAAGATTTATTCTTAAAGCTCTAGTTAAGAAATGCACTCACAGAAGGGAAGATGTTGTTTCTTTTAAAAAGTATAACCAAAATTGAGGTTATACCATATCTGGCTTTTATCAACATATACTCACAAAAGGAATCATGTTCTAATTTAATACCCTCTGTAGGTCAAAAAGGCTCCTAACACCCTCCTCCTAAATCACTGATAAATTAAAAGTGGTAAAGGTTGGAAAGGGTGATTTAAACGAAGTCTCTCATACTAAACAGTACTAACCAGTAGGAGTTTCTGGAAAATCTCACTCAGGAGACTTTGACGACTTGGCAGTGGCTCCTTCTGAATGGCTCATTCAGGAAGCAAATGATCCTTTATCTTTGCAACAGAATTTTTTCTCTAAACTGTGTGACTAATCCTCCCACAGCCTGAATTTTGCCCACTTTACACCATGTTCTTGTCCAGCACACTCCCCACACATTCCTCTCATTTCTTATTCAAGCCCATCAGCGACCATGATGTATTTATTCTACCAAAGACTAGACTGTCCCATGCAGCTACTGAGTAAATGCATATAATGCAAAGTGGAAATCAGAGAAAGCAAGCTCTGCCACTCTGTACGATAATAAAGGCAAGATTCTTAAAATAGTAAAGACAATAAAACAATAACCAGAATAGTATTTACACAAAGTTAGTGATCTACATAGCAAAGTCTATTTCACATAAAAAACAAAACATGAGACACTGTTAACTATGTCCTATACACATGTGGTCCATGGTTTTATTTCAATGCTACACCATTTCTACAAAGAAGCATGGGTCTTAATTTAGGGTTAAACATCCTAAATTGCTTTTCTAGAAAATTGTAGCCCAAGACACAATACAAGACCTTTCTTTATTATCTTGTTCACTTTGCTGCTGCTACTGTTAACTACAATAGTTAGTGAAAGATCATTGTTCTGCTTTTTTCACTGGCAGCAATGTTTAGACAAGAAATTGACTTTTTTCTTCTTACCTATGAAAATCCCAAGTGCAGTGAGGGTTTCTACACTGTGTCTGAGTCCCTGGAGAATATGGTTTTAGTGCTACAACCCAATAGTTTTTATGGAAACAGGTTATGCTGGGACAGAAAATACACACACCAGTCATTGTTACCTAGCAACTACCAGGGTTTTCTTATCAATAACTAAAGACTTTTAACCTAGGAAAAGTATCTTATCTCAAAGAAGTTAAAATTCACCAGCTGAAATTACATATCAGAGTTTTCACGTCTGCCATTAAGTACCGATTGATTTACCCACAGTAAGTCAACTGTATAGTTATTATACACAAACATCAAAACCAGACACTAAAGTGAGTGGACCTAAAAATGTAACAATCAACAAAAACAACACTCCTTCCCTTAAGAAATCAAGAGGTTAGCCATAGATAACGGGAAAAGGTATCTTTCCAAGTGACAAAAGTGAGAATAAGTATGTGCTGTGAATATTCATGGCTTGAAAATAATAATTCTAGCTTGGAATTTGTGGGCTGAGTAGGAAGCAGATCAGAAGTTGTTCAAAAGAGAAAGCATTTGAAAGAGTAGATTCAGGCAGGAAATAGATAAGCAAGGATGAATAAAGGACATTTCAAACAGTGATGAAAGTGTATAAACATCAAGAGATGGGAAAGCATATCCTGTAGTTCCAGTACTCAGAGTTTAGGGTATGATAAAAGGAGAGTGGGGGAGGGGAAGGCAGAGGAAAGCTTTGGAACAGTGTGGAAGGTTTCCAATATGTGGGAAAGACTGGATTTTCACTGTGTGGGCTGTAAAGAACAGGGGCAAAGCTCAGAACAGGGAGCCACGTGATCGCGTTTCAGGGAGGCAGATCTAAAGGCAGAACTGGAGGAAAGAGGCAAGAGGAATCTCAGGAGACCAGGAGGAGGAGGAAGCTACCTGGGAGAGGGGGCATGGTGACATTGGACAGGACTGAATGTGAACCCATACGGTGTCACATACTGCTTGTCTTATCAAAATAATATGTGGGAAGTAAAACATTCATTTTTTCATAACCTTGATCAAAATAAAGCAAGATATATTTTATTTATACCTGGTAATAAACTAGATAAGCTAATAAACTAAAATAATTTACTCAACACAAACATAATTTTCTCAATCTGTTATATTTCTATGATCTAGCCAATTTTTCCTGCCAGATTTTTTTCTGTATATAGCGTAGTTCAAATTGACTTGTATTTCTCTGAGTGTAGGCAAAATGTTTTATTTCTCCAAATCCTAAAGGCCAAGCACACGAAGGGCCTGTCACCTACCTATTAAGCACCTAAGGAATACTTTTTTCCAAATTAAATAGTTTCGGTAATACAGACAAAAATTCAGATGACTGATCATGTAGGTGATCCTGATTATAGGTTACTTAAAGGACTCTACAATTCTATTATTCCCTTGACAACATCTGTTTTATATCCAAAGAATAAATATTTATATCCAAAGAATAAATATTTATATCCAAAGGATTAACCACTTTATTATTCAGTTGAATAAAATTTTATAAAAAATAAGAACTCCATTAACTCTATTGCACTGTAAACATGCTTAGGACATATCCTAATCTTGTATTCCTTAGTTAATGAAAGGAAGATTAGGATAGAGTGGAGTCAGCAAACTTTTTCTGTATCATTCCAGATCAGTAACTATCAGTCTAACACTTGATGCAGCTACTTAACGCAGCTGTCGCAGCAGGAAGGCAGCCATAGACAATATGTAAATGAATGAATATGGCTGTGTTCCAATAAAACTTTATTTACAAAAAAGTGGTGGGCCACCTACTGTAGTTTGCTGACTCCTGCCTAGCAGATAGTCCAGGAGTGGCATCTTGATGTGGTTTCCTTGTTCTTTGCTCCTCAATGTGCACAACTATGATGAAGTGAGAAAAAAATTATTCTGAGAAAATGGGTTTCAACAATGACAGAAAAAAACAAAGCTCCACTTCTAGTGCAGTGATAAAAGCAAAAACAAAATGAAGAGGTCCTAAGGAAGTAAAGGATTCAAGGAGACAAGAAAAATTTTGGGGAATTTATAAAGAAAATATAAAATTTAGTGATATCTCCAATCACTGCTAAGACAGCTCAACATTTTTTCTATGTGGAAATATAAAAAATGTGACTCATGAAACCATTTCTGGGGATGTTCCAACCAATGCCAAAATACTCATTAATCGAGAGAAAACTTTAGGGAAAGCTTAACCTATTACGTAAAAATGTTTAAGAAATGCATGAATCTTGGCAGAATATTTGCATGAGAGAAAGCCAGGGAATTTGAAAATTTATGAAAGTCTCAGATCATACTTCCCTCATGAATTCTAATGATCATACTATATTTACTTGATATAGCAGGGGAAAAGTAAGGAATGCTATTAAAGCTTACTAATCTATATTTAAATCTATAAAAGAGTTATAACAGAAATGATCTTAACTCAGTTTTATCTGCTTAATGATGCTACCACTAATTTACCATTATTGAAAGTGACTTACTAGCTCTATGACTTTGTGCAGGTTACTTTACCTCTGTGTGCCTCAGCTTCCTGTAAAATGTGGCTCTTTCAAGGAGTTGTTTGAGGATTAAGCAAATTAATGCATGCAAAGTACTCAGAACAGTCCTGACGCACAGGAAGTGTAGACCAGAAATGTTGCTACTGCTCCCTGGGTTTCTTATCCCCACGTAAGCCTTATTGGTTTCTCCTTTTTTTGTCCTTTTTCCCCCCTTTTGGCTCCTCCTGGGTGACCTTGTCTCACTCCAAGGACTCAAACCTACCATTTGCTACAGACTGCTAAATCCCTCCCCAGTGCTGACTTTTTTCCAGGTTGCATTTCCAATTGCCTACTGGCCATTTCCATTGAAATACATCATGGGCACCTGAAACTCAATGTGTCAAAAAATCAAGCCCATTATCTTTCTTCCCTTACCCCCTTCCACTCCTTGTATTCCTCCTTAGTTAATGACATCCCTACCCATCCTTACGCCACACTAGAAACTAGTTATTTTTCATTACCATTTCACTTCTCTGCTCCCATTCTCTTCTCCAAGCCATTTTTCATTGTCATCAGAGTCATCTTTCTTAAAACGTATGTTTGGTTGTGTTTTCCTCTTAACTCAATTATTCTCCATTGCTTGGGGAAAAGGATCTATGAACCTATGAGTAAGTTTCAGAGACCCTGGAAAGTGTCTGAAATTGGATACAAAAATTTGTGTACCCATGATTTAAAAAAAAGAAAAAAGAAAAGAAAAGAAAAAAGAACTTGGAAGCTGTCCTAGAGGACAAGTTTTAAACTGCTCAGCAGGGTACAATCTGCAATCTTAAATGGCATCTTAGTCACACTCTGTATCTGAAACTAACTGTTTCACCTCTCCCAGCCTTTGCACGGGTTGTTCCCTCTACCTGGTATGTTCGTCTCTGCCTGTCGAACACTTGAGCATTCTTTAAGTCTCAAATGCCACCTCTGTGAAGCCTTGCCCAAATTTACCAACTATGCGTGGACCAAAAAAAGGGACACTAAATAGATTTCTGGTGTCTGTATCTTGTAACCCTAGTCTGAAAGTTCTTAAATTCAAAGCTTCACACTATAAAGAATAGTCACAAATATTTAGACACACATTGTGTTTACTTAAATAAATCTATGTACATCGTACTAGTATTCCTGGATTTTAATGAGATCGATAGTATAGACTCTGGAGCCTAATTGCCTAGGTTCAAATCCTGGCTCTGTCAAGGGCCAGTAATGTGACCCTGGGCAAGTTACATGGCTTCTCAGTGCCTCAGTTCCAAGATCTGTAAAGATGGAGAGAGTAATAGTACTTTTTTAGGCTTATTCTGCGGGTTAAATTAGTTTATATATATATATATATGGCACTTAAAACTATATAAGTTATAATTATTATAATTGCTGTTGTTATAATTGCTATTGAAAGCCAGAAATAAAGGTTGCAAGACATAATCACATAGGAAAACTAACTTACCCTGCCCACATAAGCCACAAGCTTTAGTCAACTGAATTAATTAGCCAGAGAACACGAACAAAGATGGCCCTTTTTACTAACGCTTTTATCAACTGAAAGTGTTTCAATTACCTACCACCAGGGATGGGGGAAACCAGGTGTTTCAAAGTGTTTCAAGTCTATCTGATAAAATTCTTCTATTAGCCTCCAATAGCTAAAAATATCAGCTCAGAATATTTCCAAGGCACACCTGTACAGGTACACTGAAATAATTCCTTTGAATAGGAAAAAGCCAGAGCTGCTCTCTACTGGGCAGCAAATCAGTGGCCACCGCTTTGCTTACCAAGTGCTCAAAATGAAGGGAAAATGCTAAGTAGTTAAATTGGGAAGAAAGAGAAAGGAGCTAATGACTCAGCTTTCAAACAACCACGTGTCTTGTTTGCCAGAGAAATTGGCTATTAGGTATTAGCAGCACCAACCTGGCCAAAAAAGAAGAAAGCTATGAAACGTAGATCCTAACATCATTGAACCTAAGGAGGAGTCAAAGTAAGTGCATGCTGTATGCTGTAGCTGACTTTCGTCTGAGTAATACGGTTATGTGACATTTGGGGGACTGCCTCTGTCAAAAACTTTCAGCCAAAAAAGGCTATTTTGACCCATACTATAAATATTGATTGCAGTGGTATAAACAGTATTTTTTGTTCCCCAACAAACTGCCCAAAGAATCACTTTACTCTTTATTGATGGCATAATAATCAGACCTTAGGTTCAAATATTTGGGTGAATATTGAAACTAAGAAAAAAGCGAATAAAGCCCAAATTCCTTAGCCTAGTATTAAAGGTCCTCCATGATCTAACCCTCACTAACTTTCCACTTTTTTCTTCTATGATACACTCCTTGAAATCCTCAAACAAACAGAGCTTCTTGCAATTCCCCCAGTCATACCCACTCTTTGCCCGTTCTGTGTTTCCTCTACCTAGAACAGCCTTCTTATGTCTCCAAAGTCTAAGTCCCATACTTCCTTTCAGGCTCTGTCTGGATAACTTGAAGCCATTCCCTATGGCCCAGCAGAAGTAATTCTCCAAGTTCTTAACTTGCCTAATCCTCACTCAGCACCTCTGGAACCTTCCTCAGTCCATCTTGATCAGAGTTACTGACATGATTAGATGCTCTTTTGCAAATTGACCAAAGGGTTGAAAAAAAAAAGACTGTATGCCCTCTGAGGGCAGTATCCACATCTACTCCATCTTTGTAAGCTCCCCTGCACCACGGGCACATCTGCAAGTGGTAAGTGCTCATGTGTTTTTGCTAAAGTTTGTAAGAAGGATGCTAAAGACCATTTAAACCAAATGGGCACGTACATGCACTCAGACAAGCTTTGCTGAAGAAAGGCTTTAGTTAAAGATATGCAACAAGACTTGTTTACTTGTGAAGCAAACTGAGAGAGGAGAATTTTAATGCTATTCCCAGGGCAAAGAAACCACTGTCTACATTCACCATGCAATGATTTGTCAATTACTGAGTGGTGCATTAAAAGATTCCCCCCATTCATGTAACTGATAATACACTTCCAAGTTAGATAAATCCTAAGATAGCTAGTCCTGTCTTTCCCCTACTGCAAACTCAAGATACATCTTGCCTGTGGGCTTTGGATAAAGAGCTCTCAAGACCTGTGTATACAGTGATAATTTCCATTATCATCTCTAATATGCCTTAACTTCTAAATATCCGAGGACCAAAATGCAAAAATCAGAGAATCTGATAACAGAGCCCAAAAGTGCCTACATAGGGAAAGAGTAACGAAAGAACCTTTACCGTGGCAATCTGATACTACTTGGGAAGAAGTTTGCAAATCCTACCATGCCACTTGGCACAAACTGAAATGCTAATTGGACCACAAAGTGGAGGCTAGGGCTAAAGCTGATGAGTATGTTCTTGCCAGACCACTGGACAGCTGCCCACATCTGCAGTCCTAAACGTACAGATGACATTTCTCTGTCTACTAGGTTCACAAACTGTTATAAAAATGAGTTTGAATATGCACTCTTTGACATAAGTAATTTTGCTAAGGCTCACATCCTGAAAAAATAAACAATCTAACTCTTAAATTCACATGAAAGAACAGACTCTTACAGGGATATCTTAACTCAAGTTGTGCAAATGGGAAATCTTCTGTTGGGTCTTCTATCTGGTAGGGCTTTCATATTAATGACATCTGGAACATTCAGTCTCCAATATCACATTTCTAGTGCCTCTTGGATTACTGGAATGGCAACTGAATCCTTGAGCAAGCAGCAGAAGACTGTTTTAACTGACTCAGTCTTTAAAATAACTGCTGTATATATTCTTTAAAGTATACACATATCTGTCATGTGCAAACTGAGGTCAAAATAATGTTAAATACTATTAATAAATTAGGTTAACATCGTTAGTGGTACTGCCATAAATTATACAAAGTTTTGAAATTATAAAATAGACTGAAATAAGTATAACATTTATATAATAGGTAATGTTTTTCATATATGGCTTAACTGAATAATGCTGGACGAAAATCTCTTTGAGTAAGTCTCTTCTACCTTCTAGGCTACTTTAAAGTATGTCAAACTGCCCCATTTCTTAGGCTTCTTGCTGTATCTGTCTTCATCTAGATTTCCATTTGGTTTCCACAGTGACTTACTTGTTTGCTCATTAGAACACAACAAAATTTAACAAATAAATCAGGCATATTAGCATTCTTATGACTAAAGCTTCCTGTATTTGATAGATGGTATTGGCAGTAAAATCAAAATAAATTTGAAAATGTTGAGACAGTGAACAATGCCATCCATTATAATTCAAAGATGTTCTCCTGGAAATGCAATTTGATGTCATAGGCTGAGAAGAAAAAAATGGATGGGGCCAATGTTATCACATAACTGCAAGTTCCTTGAAATTGAGAGCTTCCTTTGGGCACAAGAGGAAGTCTTTGGTACCATGGAAAGACAGCATCAGTCTTGGAGTTCAATAGGCTTGGTTCAAATCCCAGTGTTGATGTTTTCTAGCTATGAAATCCAGGGCAGGTTATTCAGCCTATCTGATCCTCAATGCCTTCATATGCTAAATGGGGATCTGGGCTTTTTAGCTTTGGAGATTACAGATAGTATATGTTCAGGATCTAGCACTGAAGACTTTCTAATACAGATCAGCTAATACTACATTAAAAGTTTCTTTATCAAAACTGAGACCTGTGGATTATTCTAACACCTCTACATACATCATACTTTCTTCAGACTACAAATTTGCCATCTCAGGGAGAAATAACATGCAAAAATCATTGACATGTTCACGTTACACTTTTATGAAGCACATAGAAATAAAGACCATGATTTTAAAAGTTCAAAGCACCACAACTAATAGGCAGCTGTCATGCAGTGAGTGGTTAAGAACCCAGTCTTGAAAACCATCTGGGTTCACATTCCTACTCTGCCCCTCTCTAGCAGTGTGACCTTGGGAAAGGTATTCCTCCTTTCTGTCCAGAGGTTTCCCTATTTGTGAAATGGGGCTATTAAGAATGCCCACTTCATAGGGTGGTAATGAGGATTAAACAGTAGTACTTGGTACATAGGAAGTGTCCAATGACAAATTTGGAATGTTCATAGCAGCTTTATTCATAGTTGCCCCAAACTTGAACTAACTCAAATGTCCATTAAGAATAGAACATTGGGCCAAGCGTGGTGGCTCATGCCTATAATCCCAGCACTGTGGGAGGCTGAGGTGGGAAGATCACTCGAGCCCAGGAGTTTGAGACCAGCCTGAACAACACATCAAGCCCCCATCTCAACAAAAAAATTTTTAAAAAATCAGCCAAGTGTGGTGGTGCTTGCCAGCTACTTGGGAGGTTGAGGCAGGAGGATTGCTTGAGCCCAGGAGTTCAAGGTTGCAGTGAGCTATGATCATGCCACTTCACTCCAGCCTGGGCAACAGAGTGAGACCCTATCTCAGGAAAAAAAAAAAAAAAGAATAGAACATTGTGGGAGCTTCCTGGTTGGCAAACACAACAAAGTGTTGGGAGAGTGGTGCACCCAAAGAAGGCATGGAAGCTCTCCTCATCTCCCCCACCTCTGCCATACCTTGTGCTATGTATCTCTTCCATCTGGCTCTTCCTGAATTGTATCCTTTGTTATAAACTAGTAAATCATATTAAAGAATAGTTAAATGAATGGAGAGCTATACCATAACTTGCCAAGAATGACACAAAGAGAAGATCTACACAAAGTAATATGGACCAAGAAAGCATGCTTTCAGTGTGAACATGAAGTTTCAGATTGAGTAACCATACAATCACGCAGGAAGTGCTGGAGGCCGTCTTAGGACAATGAGACAAAAGTCCCAAGATGGATGCCAACATGCTAAGGATGATGAAGGGGAAAAATGGACAGAGATGTTCCCTGCTGCCATCTCTGAGTCACTGTACTAACCCAGGTGTGGACCGGCCTCCCTTCTACTGGTTATGAGGAAGAATACATGTCCTTATTTTCAGGGGGAAAAAAAGAATAGAATATTGTGGAAAATTCATACGATGGAATAATACACAGAAATGAAAAAGAAGGAACTACTGATACATGCAATAGCATGCAACAACATGGAAGAATCTCAACATAAAAATAGGACCATTGTATAACTCCATTTGTATGAAGTTAAAAGACAGGCTAAAGCAATGTGTGGTGACAGCACTCGGAATGGCAATTACTACTGGGCAGTATGGACTTGGAGGGGCATGAGAGAACCTTCCAGTGTGCTAGAAATGTTCCGTGTCTTCATCTAGAGGTGGTTTTGTGTGCAGATGTAGATAGAAAAAACTGCACTTACATTTAAGATGTACATGGGTTAATGTACATAAAGTATGCCTGTTTAGAAAAATCTAAATAAGCATAAAACACCATATTTACTTTAAAAATCTTTAGTGTTCCCCAGGCTTGAATCACTCATTCATTCATTCATTCATCCCAGTATGTACTGAATGTCTACCACTATGTTGAACACTGCAAGCACACCATGCATGGTCCTCATCACTAAGGAGTTTGGATGCTCCTAGAGAAAATCACTTCACTGGTAGCACTACCCATTTGGCAATAAATCATATACCACCTTCTGACACCTCATCTGTTCTTTTCTTCAGTTACTTGACATTTTATATGTTGCTTAAATTTACAGCTGATCTCAATGTGAAAGGTAAATTCCTTGGTTGTTTCAAACCGTTTTATGCTCTTAAATGCCGAGCCCAGTGTCTTCTCCACAGTAAGCACTGGAGCCTATCATACCATAGTACTTTTCCCAGTCTCCGGTCTCCTGGCCAATATTCTTTTCTCCAGGTTTTCACTTTTCTCTGCCCCCTATGAAACCTGCAGATCTGCAAATCCCTTACTAGGATAGTACACGGCTTATCCTTACATATACTGTATCTACCAGGAGAGCATTGGATATGGCTTATGTTAGGCTCAGTTTTCTTATATTAAACTTTTCATCCCATGACAGAGCTTAGGAATATGGGAAAGAAGTGGGGGAAGTAAAGAGATAATAGATAGACTCATGTCATTGAAGGGAAAATGACAAACCTTGCTTTGACAGCTTGCACTATGTTGGCAAAAACAAATAGCCGTGCCTCTCTGGCTTTCTTCCTACAATGCCCACCGCCCCACCAACACCATACGTATCAACTTGCCCAGAAAATACCCTTGAGAATAACACAGAGGATGCCAGTCTTATCCATCTCCCAGTATCTATTTTTTGTTGTTTAAATGTGACTTTTCTAAGGGTCACTAATGAGGAAAAGATTTACAGGAGCCAGGAAAAAGCTGCACCCAGCAATCAAATGTAGTTAACAATAGTGACAATTGCTCTCACAAATAGGGACAAGTTGAAAGAGCTGGGTGTGGGTGACTTAGTTTCATAATTTCCTTTTCTGCGGTCTTGTTGCATCCAGCAGGTCTTACATGATTCTTGAAACCACCTGTTATCACCTGGAGTCACGAGGCTGTGAGGGTTGCACTTTGGGGTCTGGGCCTTGCTCGGTGGGTTAAGGATTTGTGTTCACGTTCCTGCTGACCTGCAGCATCCGAGCAACCGATGCCATCTGCTCCCTCACAAGAGCCGTGCCCACCCTATAGACGGAGCCAGCTGATCAACCACAAGCCCTGTGGCTTCCACGACAGAGCAGGCTGGCATAACAGACCTGGTTTCTGTTTGCTTCTTTTACTGATATCCAAAGGGAGCATCCGTAGTGCCACAGAACTTCACTGCCTGTCCTCTCCTGAGATTCCCGCCCACTGTCAGTTATAAGGTATCATCCTGGCTGCCATCTTCGAAGTCCCGCTCCAGGTTGTAATGGGTCAATAAAGAGCTGTATGGTTAGCGTTATCCCAGAAAAATCAGCAACACACAGATAGGGGCCCCAACAACTCACTGGGCTCAGTGTGGTCCTCCTGGGATTGAGACCAGTGTACCCAGTGGGCCCCTCAAACCTCAGTGGGATCTGCCCTTGCTCCCTCCCTCGCCTCATCCCAACCCACCGTCACTCTTCCTTTTACTTCCTGAAGCACATTCTGTTCCCTCCACCTGGAACACACTTCTTTCCCTTTCTTTATCATCTAGTGAATCCCAGTTCAGCCCAACTGTCAGCTCCCCAGGGAAGTGTTCTCTGATCTTGCGGGCGGGGCCAGATCTCTGTGTTTCGCAGTCTCGTAGCACCTGCATTTCTGTTTTAGCATTTATCACAGTTTGCAATTAGAGATTTCTGCAAATTTTTTCAGACATATGTTTTACCCACTAGTCTGTAAGCTTCTCAAAGCTTCATGATGCTCGATAATTATCTGTAGAATGTAGAGAGGAAGGAAAAAAGGAAAGGAGAGAGGAGAGGAAAAGAGAAAGAAAATGAAAAGACAAGGTTTAAGAGGGTAGAAGCTGCTTCAGTCTCGTCAGATGTAGGCCAGTGGTAGAGAAAGCGACCCGCCCCAGATCACCCTCACCACTGAAAGGCTGCCATGCTGCCCACAGCTGGCCTAAATTTTCTGATTTAAAGCCACCACAAAAGAGCCAGTGACCTTTAATATGGCTGAGGGATAATTATTCAGTCCTGGAACTAGAACTTGAAAATAGTATGAACTAAATTAAGTGTTCTGTGCAAACTTTTGGGGCTGTGTTTAGTCATTCTAGAGAAACATACGTTTTTGTTTCTTTGTTTGTTTGTTTTGAGACAGGGTCTTGCTCTGTCGCCCAGGCTGGACTGCAGTGGTGTGATCATAACTCACTGTAGCCTTGAACATCCAGACTCAAGTGATACTCCCGCCCCAGCCTCTTGAGCAGCTGGGACTACAGGTTCATGCCACCATGTCTGGCTTATTTTTCTTATTTTTTGTAGAGATGGAGTGTCTCTCTATGTTGCTCAGACTGGTCTTGAACTCCTGGCCTCAAGCAATCCTCCCACCTCAGCCTCCAAAATGCTAAGATTACAGGCATGAGCCACCACGCCCAGCTGAAACATACATATGTTTAATGGAGACAATAATTAGTACAAAACTCTGAAAAAATAAAGTAAAATAAAAGGCATGTGCCCTACTGATAATGCTCTTGAGTTTTCACATTCCCTTTGGGGTCTTTTCCAGTGATTCAAAATTTAAGGGCCAGGGACCCCTTGGAGACGATGCAATTTTTGTAATGGGCCCAAAAATGAACACGCAGAGCAAGTATTACCTGCAAACTGAATACATTAAAATCCATTTATTACTACATTGAAGACCATGAAATTCTGCATGTTGAAAAAGGTCCTCACACTTCCAATAGTTCAAAGCCATGCGTTTAGAAATTAGTGATAATTGGTTCTGTTTCCCATGGCACTGATAGAAGGGGTCTCTTGTGAAATGGACTCTTCTTCCTCTGTAAGTTGTTTCCAACTTCATTAGGGAAGTCATGGGACACAAGGTGCCTGATCTAGTGCCTGGAGGAACATGGTCAGTATTCAAAAATTAACATTTGTGAATTGTTATGAGTTCCTTAAAGCTGCGGTCCCTAAACCCCTGGCTGCAGCTAGGTACCTGTCCGTGGCCCATTAGGAAGTGGGCTGCCATGCATCACTGCCTGACACCCCCACCCCTGTCTTCCCTGAAACTTAGGAATCAGGCTGAACACCAGGAGGTGAGTGGCAGAGGGTGAGGGAACTAAGCTTCATGTGTATTTACAGCCGCATCCCCGTTGCTCGCATCACCGCCAGAGCTCCACTTCACCCACCCCCACTCCCCATGTCGATGGAAAAATTATCTTCCATGTAACTGATCCCTGGTGCCAAAAAGGTTGGGGACTGCTGCTTTAAAGGAAATGATGCCATAGAAACCCAGTGTTAGTGTGATGATGATCAGTTTGGACATTGATATGAAAGAATGATGCTTCAAATCAAGTGATTTCAAGGGACTTAATTTACTTCTTTTTTTCATGTTTATGGGTTTTACTTTTCCCTGGTTAGATAATTACCAGAACTGAATGATATAAGTGAAAGATGTTACTCAACAAAGCAACTGCCATTCACCAAAGAAGTTAGGGTAGTGTCCCACATCACAGCCCAATTGTGGGTGATCGTGAAGGGAGGCCCGAATGCTGGACAGCTCCCCGAATTCATGTTAACACGCCACAGTCCCGTTCTTTGTTTTAAATGTGGGGTTAGGTGCTAACCTAACCAGTGCTAAAAAGCACTGGCCAAACAGGTAAAAATAGGAGAAGCTTCAAGGACTCTGAGGAAAGTTTAAATTTATCATTATCATTTTAGAAAATGCCAAAAATTTTCTGTCATACCTGTATGCAGAAACACACATACATGTTACACATAGCTGAGTATCTGTGCAGGTCCTTAGGCTTCCCAGCCAAGGTAAGAGAGACAAGGTTTGCCAAGCAGGAGCCTGCCATATCCCTGAGCACAAGTTCACTAGCAGAGAGAGAATGGAGTGATCACCAAACACCCAAATACAGCAGAAAAACACACTTCCAAGGAGTTAGAAGTCTGGATTTCTCGTCAAAGCTTTGTGGCTTTTAAGTGTGTCACTTTATGCAAGTCACTTACCATCTCTGGGACATGGTCTCTTTATTTATTAAACAAGGTTGCTAGGCTGCTAGATGATCGCAAAGCTCCTTCCGGCTCTGACAGTCTATTCTATATGTATTTTTGTCTAAGATCATACTAACACCTTTTTTTGGTGAAAACTATTAAGAAACTAATTATCACTTTAGAACAGATAAGGTCCACTAAAAAAATAGTTTAAAAATAAAATCTAATTTCTCCATCCATTTCCATTATAAGTTTGGAACTATATCCTCAAAAGACTGAGTCTGGAACTTCTGACAAGGCAAGGATTAATGAAGTACCAGGGGCTGCACATGTTGAGTATTACATGGAATTTGGGCATATTTTCTCCAGCTTTATATTTCAACTCTATTTGACTCCTCATCCCTATCCCATATTTTCCCAAATTATTAATTCCTAGAAAAAGTTTAAATAAAGTGAGGGAGATCTCTATATATTGATGTCTCCTAATTTTCCCATGAAACAAAAGCCACTAGGTGGGTGCACACAGTTGCCTATGCCATAACATCACAACTTTAAATAGTGAGAGACTTTGAAACTCAAGCATTCAGATTTCTCTCTTCCACCCTTAATCAATTGGATCCTACAGCCCTGAAGAGGGCAGCTATTAAGCTATTTCCTGTTGAAATACCAAAAGGAACTCTGCTCTTGTCACACTGCATTTCAGTGATGTCTATTGTAAAACATTACCATTTCTACTTCTTTGAAAATGAATATTAAGGTTAAATAAACACAACGACACTTCAGGTACCATTTATTTTGATTCATAAAATCCTTCCCTTGAAAATAGAGCTCTGCTAACATTTTGACACTACCCTAAAAAGCTGATACATTTGCATTTCCCCATCAAAACAATTCTCTTTTTTTTTTTCTTTTCTTTTTCATTCACATTATTGACCAAGTACAAAGCAATTCTCTTTTGTAATATATATTATGGAAAATTTAATACTCAATTATTTAACATATTTAATTTATTTACTTCATTATTGCATTTGAAAACTAACATACTTTAGAAACTGGCATTTAAACCTGTATGAACAGAGTTTTCTAGCAAAGCAAGAAAAAAACTACCTCTGCATTTAATTCTGAATTTCCCCTATAAAGTAAATAAAATAATTCAGGTCTACATCTCAAATTATAACATACATACACGTAATGTTTTGCCTTAGATATCAACTCTGTGCATGAACTCATATATCCCCACCCTGTTTAATACAAAATACTAGTGAAAATGCCTTATACATTGCCTCTCATTAAATAATAATAATAAGAGCAACATTAAAGTTTGAGACCAGTGGGAGAAAACTGACAAAAATGATGACATAGAGCTCTCTTGACTATGAAGGAAAACCAGAACCAGCATGGGCATGAGAGGATTATAGCCAGTTAATTTTGCCTTGTATTCTGAATATCTCAATTCTAGAGATAAAATCCCTTTTCCAAGAAAATGTTCAGAGTGAGAAAACAGCTGAAAGAGGGTCAACCAAAGTTGAAATTTGCTCAACACAAAATTCTCCATTTGAACTGCTATAATCTGTTTTCTGATCTCTTCACTTCACATAAATCACTTTGCACAAGGCCTCCAGCCATTTCTGTACTATGGAAGCCTGTGATTAATATTTGAGTTTCACCTTCCTGAACCCCTTCTTTACTCAGACACATTCAAATGTAGCTTTTGTGAAACAGCAAAGGAATGGGCAGAAAAACAAACCATATAAGATTTTGAGATCCCTTTGCAGTTCTATTTTCTATGGTTTTATAATCACACCCTTAGCCCTTTCTACATTATCCTACAGTCTTTGATTAGTTACCCCATGCTTTTCTAACTAATCATCGTTTTTTAGTTAGTTCTCACATGATTTTCTGCTTTAACTATTTCATTGAATTATAATGTTCCTGAAGAATAAAATAAATAATTCTCAGTTGTACAGGGTGACATTTTACAATGTATACAACGATGTAACTACCACCCAGATCAGCACATAGAATATTAGCCTCCCAATCAAGAATCCCTCAAAGACTCACCATTCTGATTTCTACATCCAAAGATTAGTTCTTCCCATTTTAAAACTTCATATAGGTAAGAATCAGATTTTAACCTGAAACCTGCTTATATGCATCCACTGAGAAATGAAGAATTATATTGGTTTCACTGAGAACCAGAATTTTTGACATGAGAGAAAAGAGGTAAAGATGTAAATTGATGACTTTAAGTTTTAAAAAAAAAATCTCTTACAATTTCCACTTTGAATTCGAAGTAGCAGGAATTCATGAAGCAGTTTACATAAAGGTAAAATTTCCTAATTTTATCCTGTGAGAAGTCCTAGAAAGAATGACTAATCAAGTAGTAATTAATCACCACCCCCCTGGTCCTCATATTGTGTCTTGAAATACCATTTCCATCAGAAAGAACTAGAGCTCCTTGAGGAAGTGGCCAATTCCAGGTCTAGGGACCAAAAGCACAAAGAGCCTGGAACATCCTGTCTATCAAAGACTAGTAGGAACATGTTATAAATAGAAAGATACATATACACACACACAGACCTCCCCCCACACATAACAGCTTAGAAGCCAATTAGAAGGGCTACTCTAGCCAAAAATGAGACAATTTGACTATTAAAAAGAATAATGACTGCAAATGCACTGAAATATATCAAATGTGTTTAAATCCATAAGTTTATGATGATCTTCTTCAATAAGTTGATCGGTCCCTTTCAGAAGAGGCCAGTTAACCAACTTATTTTGAAACTGGTAAATACAGGGAAAGAATCATGCATTTATTCTGCTGTTCTATTAAATGGCATACCTCCAGATAGCTGAGGGCTTGTTGCGGAAGTTATTTTTTTATAGAAACATTCTAATAAATGAAGAAGAATATTAGAATTAGAAGATTCCCATTTTGCATCTCCTAATGAACAAATAGGATCTTGGCAATGATCATCAACTGCTGCTATGATTACCAAAGCCAGTCACATCCTCCATAAGTTTCATATGCGGAAAATCACCCAGTATTGACTCAAACTTAACTCAAACAGCAGAGAGAACAGAGCCAAAGTTAATTTTATCTTTGAGGGATTCTTCTTTTCCAATTAGTTAAAGAAACTACAAGTAACTCAGCAACATTAGTGTGTAAACTTTCTTTGGGAAAGAAACTGCTGCTTGTCAAAGGAGCCACAGGCATTTATAAATGAGTTCATTCTTGGGTTCACTGCTCTACTTAGGAGTATTTCCTATATAAACTCTTACATATTTCTTCCCTAAAAGCTAAAAGTAATGGTAGTTCTAATTTTTTTTTTTTTTTTGGTCTGTGCTATTCTTCTCCAACCTAAAATAGAGATAATTAAGTTAAAGAATTCCAAGAAATTTCCCCACAGAAGAACACATTTGGATCTAATTCTACTGTTGAGTCCTCACTGATTTCTTTTAAATTAAATGAAATTAAATTAAATGCAAGCTCTGGGTACAGTAATTTAACCACTATTTTGATCATTTCTCTTCTACTTAATTAGCAAAACTGAAACCATTAAGTAATCCCATTAAAAATGAGGAGACAGGTAAATGGTTTTCTGGATTTTACAATTATCAGCACTTGACCTTAAAAAATTAGCACAATCTCAAAACCAATTTTACCGAGAGGCCTCCAAAAACATACAGGCAGGTACATTAGGAGAAATTATGGGACTGAGGGGTGGGGATGTGTCCCTTATAAACAAATGACTCAGCTACCTATAGGCAAATTATTTCATGATGTGGCATTTCCTCCATCACCAAACTTTGGGACAGAATCAGCTTTGTCACTGGAAAGAATGATGGATCCTTCATCAAGAAAACAGGAAATAACTGACAATGTGATCTTGTATCTAGAAAACCCCGAAGACTCCATTAAGAGACTCCTGAAATTGATAAATAAATTCAGCAAAGTCTCAGGTTATAAAATCAGTGTACACAAATCAGTAGCATTTCTATATAACAATAACAGTTAAGCTGAGAGTCAAATCAAAGACTCAATACCATTCACAATAGCTACAAAGAAAATAAAATACCCAGGAATATACTTAACCAAGGAGGTGAAAGATCTCTTCAAACAGAACTATGAAACACTGAGAAAAGAAATTGCAGACAACACAAACAAATGGAAAAACATATGCTTATGGATAAGTAGAATCAACATTGTTAAAATGTCCATACTACCCAAAGTGATTGGCAGATTCAATGCAATCCCCATCAAAATACCAATATCGTATTTCACAGATCTAGAAAAAATAATTCTACAATTTGTTTGGAACCAGAAAGGAGCCTGAATAGCCAAAGTAATCTTAAGCAAAAAGAACAAAAGTG
Organism: Lemur catta; assembly: GCF_020740605.2. Taxonomy (NCBI): domain Eukaryota; kingdom Metazoa; phylum Chordata; class Mammalia; order Primates; family Lemuridae; genus Lemur; species Lemur catta. The sequence continues at coordinate 49,059,750 of NC_059135.1, forward strand.
GAGGCATCACATTACCAGACTTCAAACTATACTATAAGGCTATAGTAATCAAAACACCGTGGTATTGGCACAAAAATAGAGACATAGACCAATGGAACAGAACAGATAACCCAGATATAAAACCATCCCCATATAGCCAACTGATCTTTAACAAAGCAGACAATAATATACACTGGGGAAAAGAAGCCCTATTCAATAAATGGTGCTGGGAAAATTGGATAGCCACATGCAGAAGATTGAAACAGGATCCATATCTCTCACCATTTGCAAAAATTAATTCAAGGTGGATAACAGACTTTAAAGTATGACATCATAAGCATTCTAGAAGAAAAAGTTGGAAAAACACTTTTAGGTATCGGCCTAGGCAAAGAATTTATGCAGAAGACTCCAAAGGCAATCATAGCAACAACAAAAATAAATAAACAGGACTTGATTAAATTAAAAAGCCTCTGCACAGCTGAGGAAATAGCAATCTATACATCTGATAAAGGGCTAACAACCAGAATCTACAAAGAACTCAAGCAACTCATCAAGGAAAAAAAAAACCCAACCCTATTAAAAAGTGGGCAAAAGACATGAACAGAAGCTTTTCAAAAGAAGATAGACAAATGGACAATAAACATATGAAAAAATGCTCAACGTCACTATCAGGGAAATGCAGATTAAAACCACAATGAGATATCACCTTGTCCCAGTAAGAATGGCTTTTATTTAAAAAGTCCAAAAACAATAGATGCTGGTGTGGATGCAGAGAAAAAGGAATGCTTATACACTGTTAGTGTGACTGCAAATTAGTACACCTTCCATGGAAAACAATATGGAAATTTCTGAAAGAACTAAAAGTAGACCTGCCATTTGATCCAGCAATCCCACTACTGGGTATTTACCCAAAGGAAAAGAAGTCATTTTATCAAAAAGACATCTGCATTTGAATGTTTATTGCAGCACAATTCACAGTTGTAAAGATGTGGAATCAACCCAAGTGCCCAGTGTGGAATTAACTAAGTTAATCCAATTCATGTGTGGATTAACAAAATGTGATATATGTATACTATGAAATACTATTGATATTTAGCCAGGAAGATGGATGATTTAAAGCCTTTTGCAACAATATGGATGGAACTGGAGACCATTATCCTAAGTAAAGTATCTAAAGAATGGAAAAACAAACACTACAGTGTAGTCGCTATTAAACGGGAACTAACCAATGAGCACACATGTGCACAGAGGGAAGTAAAACTCAGTGGACATCAAGCGGGGGGAGTGGGGAAAAGGGGATGGGTGAAAATGTACCTAATGCGTACAATGAACACTATCTGGGTGATAGGTACCTTATAACCCTGACTCAAGCATAACAAAATCAATCCATGTAACCAAAAACATTTGTACCCCCATAATATTTTGAAATTAAAAGAAAAAAAAAAAAAAAGAAAAGAAAACCAGAAATCTCTCTGTGTGAGCTCAAGCAATGATGATATGAGCCCAGAGACTGGGTTTTCTGACAGTATCATTCAGGGAATTACCTTTCTGTAACTATGAGATGGGGACATGACTCCAGACTCAACAAACAGTACTGAACTCTGGATCAAAAGACTAGAGCTTCACAGACATGGTCCCGAATGAAAGAAGCAGACACAAAAGAGTACACACTAAGAGAGTCGATTCATGTGACGTCCAAGAACAAGCAAAACTAGTCTCTGGTGAAAGAACAATCAGAACAGCATTGGCCTGGGGCGGGGGGGTTGACTGGGAGAATTTTCTGGGGAGACAGAACTATCATGGTAGGGGTATGGGTTACATGGGCATATCCATTTGTCACAACTGCCCAGCTAAGATTAGTGCTTTCCAGCGTACGTAAACTCTACTTTAAAAAACTATTTTAAAAATCCCTGTCATTATCATCACATGGGGCTGAGAGCTGGTGAATGTATAGATGATACAATGATGGCAGAATATCAATAATTGTGGCTGAGTGATGGGTACTTGGAGGTTCACTGTAGGATTCTGTTTACTTTGCATGTGTTTAAAATTTTCCATGGTAAAAAGTCTTTTAAAAAGACTAGTGCTTTAGTCCCCTCTCCATCATTTAATAGCTATTGGTTCCCCCGGCAAGTCACAACCTTTCTGAACCTCATTTTAGTCATTCATCTACAAACTGGCAATAATGACCCCTGCACACCTCATCCAAAACAACTCTGGGATGTTGCTAAGTAACAAGTGAGGCAATGGATATAAAAGTAATTTATAAACTGCGAAGCAATATATAAATATAGAAAATTAATAAAAATGAAGATTTGTAATTACTCATAGACCACATTTCGTGTCTGAAGAGATCATTAATATATTTCCTTCAGACAGAAAAAGTATATCTATTCACTTTCCAATATTTTTTCCTGCCTGAAAAAATAGTAATAGAACTGATATGCCAGAAGTATGTATAACACAAATGTCATTTATATTTGGTTACAAAGTATACCAAATGATTCATTTTGTATAACTTCCTAATAATGCAAAAATCTAGGCCTTTAGAGAAAATTCGTATCCTTGCATGTACAGCTACTTGATGGCCAAGAAAAGATGCCTAACAGCATATTCCAGAATGAAGTTGGTTTAAGATTTTAAATGATCTGGATAATTCATATGTTCATAATTCAGAATCAACTATTATAGAACCCATTGAAGCTTGACCATCCAAAATAATATTCATGAGTTTATATAAAATCACATTAGGGATAAGTGACATTAAATTCTTAATGGGACTCAATTATACTTATAAATTAGAAAGCTAGACATTTGGCCCTCCAATGTTAAGGCACACATATATTCAACTCAAGGAAGCCCAGTTAAAAGTGAACATGTAGATCATTTTTTTTTTAACTTGTTTGTCAGGATAATCTTAGATGCAACTATCACAAAATACAAGTCATATTGAGAGAGAGAGAAGCTGGGGAGAGAGAGAGTTGCAGGTATCATTTTGCTCTAATGTTCTGATCTGGTCTAATCCCCATGAATCAAGGGAAAAGACAAACAAATGGGTTGGCCTGGGCTGATGTCGTTGGCCCGAGTTTCAAAGTGAGTAAGCATGCCTGAGTGCTGTTTTAAATAAGCACATTCTTGCTCAAAAATATGCTTACAAGAAAAACACTTGGATAAATTATTTGCATTAATCTTGTCTTCAAACAATAGATGTGTGCACCAAGTGCCTATGCAGTGCTCCAGTGTCTCCTTGCATCCAGATCTGGGGAGCACGTGCCATTCAGGGCAGCTCCCGGTCCGGCCTTGCAGCTGCGCCCTGAGACGATCTGGTGAACTCCTCGCACTGCCTCAGATGCCACATCGGCTCTTTTCCACATGACTTCCCTAAGCTGCGCCGGCTAAACCTACCAACTGCTGGGTTTCAGGAGTTGCCCGAGGAAGACCATCTGAGCTGCTATTTATGAAATTACTAAACAAAAACATGTTTGAGACGGCCCCTTCTTGTTCCTTTGTTAGGGCAGAGGACATTACACAACATCACAGTGAAAGGGTTGGTCACTTCAAGATAATTAGGCATTCAAGCTAAAACCCCCACTCCAGGCATCACCCTGTTAGCCAAATTTTCACAATTTAATTTCACAAAATACCAAAGCTATAGTCAAAGTTATATTTCTCCTTACAGTCAAACATCTCCTATCCATGGAAGGGGTCTTTTTTCTCAGAGACTATGCTGCTTTCTCTAACTACCAACGCTTTACTTTACTTTTCTCTTCTAGTTCACCACAGAGGTATACAGCTTTGCTGCCATCAAAGAGGAAAGCTCCTCTCTCACGAGCCCACGAAACCACACAGCTGCCCACGTGGCCAAGCAAGGCAGGAGGGGAGGTGCCTGAGAGGAGCTGAGCTTCTCAACTGTTTATCCCAACTCCAAGTTGCCGCCTACCCCCAGCACGGAAATCACAGATGACAAGGTCAAACCACAGATGATGTGAAAACCAAGGTTTGAATGGATTCCAAGGATTTTAGACCAAAGATTTCTTCCAAGGTTGTTTTAAACCCCAAAGTGCTGACATTCAGAAAGAAACAGTGAAAACTGGGAGAACAGAGAAATTGACTACGGGGGTTGGAAAGGAAGCTCTACAGGATTTTGAAATGAACCATTCCTCTGTCATTCCCCTCCCCAGATTAGTTAACTTTACTGAGTTTGTTCCCAACATTCCTCTAAACCCAGGTCCAGATGTCACACTGATCACAGTGGATCAACTGTATCAGTTGTATCAACAGAGGATCCGGGTGAGGGGCTGGGTAACTGGTAATTAAGAACTGAAGATAACCTCTGTTAGCACCCAACCACCACACCAATGGAGCAGAAGCCTTCAGGAGTCTCAGCCAGCGGAGGGCAATGGTGTCAACACCAGAGAACTACCTCCTTGAGACTTTCAAAGCACCAGCAAGCGAACATTATAAAACAGCAGGCCCCAGAGCTTTTCACGCTTGAGGATACTATTTAGAAATACTACTCCCTACCCTCTGGTATTTTTAATAAGTTTTCCAGGTGGGTGCTAGGACTTGGAAACTAGTGTATTCTGCTAACCACCACTAGCTAGTTTTTCTCAATTTCCATCTTGTGTGCCCCTAGCAGGGTTGTCAAATTAAATATAGGACATCTAGTTAAATCTGAATGTCAAATAAATAAGGTATCATTTTAGTATAAGTATGTCTCAAACACTGCATTTAATACTAAAGGTTTATACTGAAAAATGATTCCTTGTTTATCTGAAATTCAAATTTAATTTGGTATTTCTCTTAGTCTGTTTTCTGTTGCTTATAACAGGATACCTGAAACCGGGTAATTTATAAAGGAAAGGAATTTATTGCTTACAGTTATGGAGGCTAAGAAGTCCAAGGCCAAAGATCTGCATCTGGTGAGGGCTTTCTTGCTGGGGGCGGGGGTGGGGGGCCTCCCTGCTGAGTCTCAAGGCAGTACAGGATGCCACATAGCAAGGGGGCTGAGTGTACTAGCTCGGGTCTCTCTTCCTCTTCTTATAAAGCCACCAGTCCCAGTCGCATGATAACTCATTAATCCATTAATCCATGAATGGACTAATTCACTCATGAGGGCAGAACTCTCATGACCTGATTACCTATTAAAGGTCCCACATCTCTATACTGCCACATTGAGGATTAAGCTTTGGAGGTGACAAAATTCAAACCGTAGAAATGTCCAGAATTTTTATTTGTTAAATATGACAACTCAAAGCCCCACCTCCACTACAATGATGGGTAAAATCAACATGAACATAACGAACATACTAACTTATATCCAACTTTGACTTCCTAGCTCTGAGTTTATCCCTTTAGAATAGACAGAATGTGGATAATAGAGCAAAATGTTACCAGGATATTACCCAGGGCAACCTCCATTTTCCCAACTGTAAAATGGAAACAGTTGGACCACATCTAAAATTCTACTAAACCATGGAATTATTAACCAAACTTTACCCATGTCAAATTTAATCATCAATATCTGAAATTCTCATGTCTCCTGGAAAAGATTTCCTCACAGAAGAAAATGACTGTCGGCCGGGAGCGGTGGCTCACACCTGTAATCCTAGCACTCTGGGAGGCCGAGGCCGGTGGATTGCTCGAGGTCAGGAGTTCGAGACCAGCCTGAGCAAGAGCGAGACCCCGTCTCTACTAAAAATAGAAACAAATTATATGGCCAACTAAAAATCTATACAGAAAAAATTAGCCGGGCATAGTGGTACATGCCTATAGTCCCAGCTACTTGGGAGGCTGAGGCAGTAGGATCGCTTAAGCCGAGGAGTCTGAGGTTGCTGTGAGCTAGGCTGACACCACAGCACTCATTCTAGCCTGGGCAACAAAGCGAGACTCTGTCTTAAAAAAAAAAAAAAAAAGAAAGAAAATGACTGTCAACTCAGTTTATGGTCCATTTCTACTTCTTCAAAAGCAATTCCTGACATCTACCTTCTTACAACTCATCAATGGTGACAACTTCTCTTACACAGTGGTTTGCATGTTCCCCAATACCTGCCACCTTCTATAGACTCTGTCTAGTCCACTCTGTCAGAAATGTTCAGAAGCTGCAGAGAAACCAGTGGTCCCTCATACAGACCACACTAGGGGTGGCAGTAGTAATCATGTAGTGATCCCTGATGTATTACTTGCCAAAAGGTCATATTATTTTAGCAGAAGATCCAAAATAATTCTGAGATGGGATTGTACCAGGAACAATTATTTCATCAAGCCATAAAAGGAAGGAATAGCAGACAACTCATGCTGACCCAAGACAGTCTAGAAGTATTAGCATTAATTATAAGGATTTACATCTCTCTGCCTATCTAAATTTGGTTTTATTCAACAACCCAATCTTGTTGTCTGTGATATAGATGGCATCTAATGCAATCATACTGAGCTTCTCTCTAAAATCTGAGTTTAGTCCCTGACCATATGAGAGGAAAAGTCTCTTGTATTTCTTTGTTTCATCCAAATCATCACCCCTGCCTTAAATGTTTTGGTTTGAAAACTATGGCCCATGGGCCAAATCTAGCCCTCTGCTTATTTGATAATAAAAGTTTTACTGGAATACCGCATGCCTGTTTATTCACGTGTTATCCGTGTCTGGTTTGCACTATGACAGCAGAGTAGAGTAGTCAGAAACAGAAATTATGACCCACAAACCCTCAAATATTTATAATCTGGCCCTTTACAGAGAAAGTTTGCCAATCCTCACTGTTACTAACAGGGATTAGTTGCTAGTAACAGTACTAACATTAATACTATTTTTCAAGAGGAGAAATGAAGTGATAACATTCAAGGCTTTATACCTTTTGGACAATAATTTAAGAAAATGGATGGTGGTTTCTAACCCAAGAATTACTAATGTGCTACTCAGCCTATGCAATTTCCAAGTTTCAGAGAGCATTTTGGTGCAGTGGCTCATATGTCCAAGAGTAGTTTTAAAAGAACACCACTCTTCAGCCTCAGATATTCTCAGGAATCCAAAGAATGAACACACAAGCATGGCAAATGTGACAAAGCATGTTTCTTTCTCCTTGGAGTCCAGTATTTCAAAAAGGCAAAATTGTACAATGACAAGCACGAGGCCAGGACGGCTGCTGCCATCGTTATTTGTAGTCTGATGAAAATGGGGTAGAGCAGCAATAAGGACATTGTCTCCATTTGGCGCCGTGCCTAGGAGGTAACTGTCACTGTTACAGGAATTCAGAATTTAAATCAACATAGTTCTCCTGTGGCTTCACTGCTTTAGGCAGGAACCGTGCATGATCAGAAAAAGGAACTGTCTTCAAAACCGAAACTACTGTGAGCCTTAAACGATCCCCAACACAGGCGCCTTGCAGGAGAGCTTAGACTGCCAGAATGACACATTACGGTTTCTGAGAGGCTCTCGGTGAACACCGTCTCCTCTACGGTAATCAAGCGTGAAGGGCCCCTTGTAATCTCCTTTCTGCTCACACGGAAAGCCCTTGCAAGCAGAAATGACACACTCACAGTTAATGAAATTTTATACCACAGAAAATTAAACACAGATATTCTTCTACTTGAGAGGAGCAGGAAAGGAAAAAAAAATAAAACCATAGTAACTGTTGCTAAGTTTGACTTTATAATATTGACAGACGAGATGGCTTACCAAATAAAAACTTTAAGAACCGGGTCTAATTCAATCCCTCACCCCATTAGGGATCACAATGGGCTCTCCAACCAGGTCAGACGCAGAGATCTGGCTCTTTCTACCCTCCTTTGAGTCTTACTTTTCCAGTATGTATCACCTTCTGCTTCCTGGGGGCGGAACCACTCCCTTGTTGGGCTAAAAGGTGGGTCCCATGCCTGGAGGCCTTAGGCTCCTGCTGGACGAACACAGAGGATCAAACACACATCCATTCTCCTGGACAGGAGAAAGACATCCAGCTCATCTCACATCCAGGTGCAGCCAGAGCTCCATATGTTTACACTTCATTTCTTTTTTTCATTCAAATACTTGATGAATGTCCACCATGTGCTTAGAGTTGCAGTTCAAGGGTGAACAAGATAGACACAGCGCCAGCCTCCGGGGGGCGCTGCCAGGCTAAAGTGGGGGCAGATATGAGAAAAAGAATCCCACAGATGAGTCTAGGATTATACTGTGTTCAGTGCTGTGAAGGCACAGAGCAGGAGTCTGTGAGAATATAAGGGAGTCCTAATCCATATGGCAGGATCTGAGACCGCTTCTGCTCTGTGGAAGTGACATCTAAAATGAACTCAGAAAAAGGAGCAGGAGTTAATCCGGTGAAAAAGGAGCTGAGGAGTATTTGGTGGGCGGAACAGCCGTGGAGAATCCCTGAGGGAGGGAAAGCGTGGCCCAAGCAATCAAGGGAGGAAAGAGGAAAGCTTACCTGGGAAGGCAGGCTGCTGCCTTCCTAGTCAGAGTGGCGATTTTTATTGCCTCCTAAGTATATGGGGAATCACTTTGAACAGCAGAGTGAAAGACTCGATCCGCATTTTTAAAAGACTACTCTATCGTGTGAGGACTAGACCTGAGCAGTGAGTTGTTGAGGCAGGAGATGATGCAGGCTTGGTCTGGGTGACTGCAGTTGGTGTGGAGAAGAGACGCTTTATCCAAGATATATTTGGAGGGAGGAATCAACGGGAGATACTGACAAATGAGAGAGTAGGGTGCCTTCCAATTTTCTGGAGCTCCTGGGTAGATAGTGTACCGTTTATCAAGATAAGAAATGCTTAGGAAGACTCTACAGGGTGAAGCATCAAGAATTCCACAGCATAGCTGTTTAGAGCACAGTCAGATTTACTGGCTTCTGTGTAAGTGTCCGTGCCTCTGTTTTCATCATCTGTGAAATGGGAATTATGGTAGAATCTATGTGGTGGTTGTGATAAAATAAGGTAATGCATGTAAAATACTTGGCATGATTTCTGGCACTCAGTAATCTCAATAAAATAGCAGCAGCTGTAGTTGTTACTATTATTTTGTACTTGAAGTGAGAAATATCTATTGGCGGCCTTGATAAACTTAGGTAACTCGTCTCAGAACTCCGCTGAAGGAGGGAAGAATGATAACTGTTCAAGGTTTACGTATGCTGATGTGAGATTCTGAATAAAACTTCTAGTTGGGGATTTTACAAAAGCAACGGAAGATTTACTTAAAAATTGCCTAAAAGGTGAGTATCTGAGTGTCAACAGCATATAGATGGGAATCAAAGTTGTAGAAAATAGAAAAGTTTGATATAGAAGTGAGCCCTGAAAGAGAAAAATCAAGTGCATCAAGCAATGAGCCTATAAATAGGGAATTCCTTAAACTCAAACACAAAACAAAGATGAAAAATTGATGGAAAGTATACAGACAAAAAAGTTTCTATACATTTTATTCTATTTTTCTCTCCAAATAGAAAAAGGGCAGTCTTAAGAGTAACTCCCTTAACATACCAGAAATGTATACAAAGATATAAGATATATTTGCAAGAATATTCACTGTACTACTACAATCATGAAAATGACCCAAAATGACCTAAATCAACAATAGGAGACTGATTAGGTAAAGTATGGCACATCCATGTAAAGGAATAAATTTATAGCTATTAAACATCATGCCATAGATGATCTATTGGAAAATATTCACATTTTATTGATATGTCAAAAAAGTAGGCTACAAATTAGCATGTGCCATATATTTTGTTTTAAAAATACAATATACATAGAAAAAAAAAGGACAAACAAACAATACCATAAAATTAACAATAGTTAATTCTGTATAACGAGATTTCAGGTGATTTTTTTTCTTTCTTTGTACTTGCTTGTTTTTCCAAAAACAGCATTCAGTAGATGTTTTTGTATAGATAGAAAATGAAACAAACCAGACAACTCTCATCTCTTCCTCTAAAACATCTGCCACTCTTAGTCCTCAAATCCCCAAACCAAAAGCTCAGGAGCGACACTGAGACCGAAGACTTGACACAAACATCTCCATCCTCATCCTCACAACAAAAGGAACCTGACAACCACTGTATACACAAAGAACAATATTTCCTGATCCTTCCTTAATAAAATAGAACCATGTTCTCTGCCAGTGGCTGCCCTTTCCTAATTCTAAAACAACTAACATCAGCAGGGTTACAAATCGAATTACGTGGGGTTTTTTTTGATCAGTCTTCAACAATATGCATTAAGAGAAACAGAAAAAAAATTCACTTCATTGTAAAAAGATAAAGCCACACAAACTTTAAGTTTGTAAATATTTATATACCATCACACCCACAACCAAATCTGAAATATTTTTAAAAGACACATTAAACATTTTTAGAGCACCTTCACTTCCCCATAATACTTTTATTATAAAACTCCTCAAGGAAATTTACACTGCCCCTCCACTATGCCACAAATAACCTTCATAATATGGGATAAAACTTTCTCACACATACACACAAAAGAACAAGGTGTCTTTATATCCTGGCACTTATCTGTGCAGGTTTTGTCCAAGTCATTTACCCTTTCTGCGTCTCAGTTTCTCATCTACAATTGGGGAGAATATGACTTTCCCTGCAGGAGCTTTTAGGGTTTAGAGGACAGTGGCAACTAAATGGGTCCAAAACTCTCTACATATCCTTCACAGCTCTACACATTTTGTTGACCACAACAAGAGGGCAAATACCACCACAAGACCCAAGTCATTTAGCATTATTAGGGACAGAGAATACAACCAACTTCAAATTACCTATAAGTGCAGAAATACACTAATTTCCAACAGAGCTCCCGCTGCTGCTGCAAACCAGCGAGTATAGAGTGGAGAAACTGTGAAAGGTGAAATAGGGGTATGGAAAAGACTTCTTCGATAAAGCACGGACAAAATAACCCCCAAAGAGAGAAAGTCCTCCATTACGTGCCAACATATCAAAAACAGGTCCAAGACCTTGTAGTTCTCAGCACCAGCTACAAGTAGGGAAAATGCCTAAAGGTGAGAAAGACCACAGGCTTCAGAGAACTGCTACTTCTGGGAAAGGAGTATTAGAGGAGAGGAGTTGCCATGGCAGCAAAGGAAGAGGGAGAAATTGAGGCTACTGAGCCAGCGAAAGGGAAGCAGGACGCACCAGACCCTCACCATCCACTACACCATCCATTAGAGAAACGGCACCTCCCTATGCGGCCAGTAATGAGAGCTCCTGGGCCAGGAAAAGTGCCCATGACATGCCTAGGAATGGAAAAATACCAGAACAAAACCAAACAGTCGCTGAAAACTCTCCCCGCCAAGAAACCATGAAGCAGAAGAAAACTGTAACACAACACTCCAAACGGAATTACATGTCCTCACCCAAGCATTTTGGAGAACCCAGAAAATAGCACCTAGAATCAGAAATATAAAACTTAACAACAAAAGTGGGAAACAACAAAAAAGGAAAAACTGCAATGAGAGTTGATTGAATGCAACAATGTGAATGAAGAAAATACAAAACTGTTTCCTCTTCAGAACCGAGCAGTAAGTTATAGGATGCCAAAAAGAAAATAAATTTAAGTTGAAATTTAATAAGAGGCACAGAAGAAAAGAAGAAAAACCACAAAAGCAGGAAATAGTAAAAAAGCTTAAGGTGTTTGGGAAATGGTGAGAAGCTGAGTTCCCAGTAGCATGGGGGCAGGTCACAGGGAGATAGAGTTATCAAGAGAGACTGGAACCAGATTCATTCACTCAACAACTATTTTTTAGTGCCACTTGCACTCAGGCCACAGTTGCCAGTGACTGTGAAGGGAAGTGGTTCTGTCCCTGTAAGGAAGACAAGAGGGAGTCAGGGACCTTTAATCAAGAGAGTGATATAATCAAACTAAATTGAGAGGAAGGTAACTCTAGAAGCGGAATGGAAGACTTTCTGGAGTGGGGTGAGACTGAAAGGGAGACTAATTATGAGGGCACAGTAAATAATTCTGAGATAAAAGCATCAAGGTTTCCTGATGACCCCACATGAAGAAGACGCCAAGGTTTTTATTTGGGGAAACTGGAGAATGACTCCAATAAGAGATGAAGAGCATTTCAGCTACATTTGAGGCATAGTGTGATGGGATGTACAGATCATAAATTTAGGAGACGGCAGGAATGGAGATTTGGGGAGTGGCCATGTTTTTGATGGCACAGGAGCTACTGGACACAAGGAGATGGTGCGTGGGTAACTCCGTTCTCCTGCGGGGCCAGGGAACAACTCTGGGAGCCTCACTGTTTAAGGAGAAACGGGAAGGAGCACGGGAAGACACACCGGCAGCAGGGGTGCAGCCTCCAGAGAAGGTGCCCAGACCCAGCAGGAGACACTCAGGATCCGTGGCTGGTGCACACAGGCAGAGACAGCACGGAGACCACATAGAAGGAGGACTGGAAACAGGAACACAGGCGACATGGGCGACCTTACTGACACGCAGTTTCAGGTTGAGGAGCAGCTGTCATTCATATCGGAGGAACAGCTGACGCTCTCACAGCAGAGAGAAGAAAGGAGACAGACTGGTGACATGAAAGAGAAGTGGGATCAAGGAAAAATCTGGGAGAGGAGAGACGGGTGAGAGCCAGTGGTAAGGTCAAGACAGCAGCAATGCTGAAAAGAGGACATAACCGATGGAGCGAGAGAGGAAGGGGCCAAGGTCCAGACAGAGGCTACCAGCTCAGCTTCCAGGGTCTTTCCCAAAACTGTGAGGGCGGGGGCCACAGAGGCTACGTGTAGGATGCCCTTGGGCCACCATCCCAGTGGCACATGAACATGGATCGTTACCTTTTCTAAATTCCCACAGGGCGTACTATGGAATTTAGGACTGGGGGCTTAGAGTCTAAAACATGGCTGTTCATGCCAGTTCTGCCACTTACCAGCCAAACGGCCTTGTACAGGACATAATTCATCTGAAGTTCGGTTTTCCCGTCAGTGAACGAGTATAACAATACCAGTTCCCCTCCGCCGCCCACTTCCTAGGGTTGTGAGGACCAGACAATATAGTGCATGTGGGTGTACCCTGAAGACAAAACAGCCCTATGCATACATTATTGGATTGGTATCTAATTATTCCACATAGACTTGTCTCCCAGTAGGGGTAGTATTTATTTGTTCAATGTGTGGCGCATCCCACACGGGGTCTAACATAGTATTTTGCACACAGATATTTAACACACACTGACTCAGAATAAGTACTGGCCTCCTTTTCACGAAGGGTGTGTGGCAGGATTGTTTTCTATGTCCCACACCACAACACAGTGAAGACATCATATGGAAACCCAGGGTAGGTTCCCAGCCTGAGTTTTTAGTAAGACTCCGAGCAAACAACATAGTGTTAACTCTATACACTTTGTAATAGATGTTCAAATTAGCAGAAGTGCAATTATGAAAAGATTGCCATATGTGACAGTCAATGATTTTTTTTTAATTAAGAAGAAAACAGTAAGAAATTATGTTCCAAGAGCATTCAGCCATTGGGTGTAGATAAGGCATCTAGAGAAAATCCCCCGGCACACCAGGCTGAGCGAGGAGGCAGGCACTCCCCAGACAGCTCTCATGCCGCAGAAACCCGCTGGCAATGAGAGACATGCTCGAGTTCTGTCAAATCACCAAGTAAGAAGCCTGCGCAGTCAAATCCATCGTGTCACTGCATGTTTGCATCCCCGTTACCCCTGTAATGGAGCATATGCTGGAAAAGTACATTTTAATATGGCTGCCACAGTCTCACTTACCATTCAATCAAACTCTTTTTATTACAGAGATAATATAGCATCTGTAACTTTGCACATTGTTGGAGGGAAAGTAACACATGGGGAGAAAATACATTTTACTACCAAAGCAGCAAATGGCTTTTGCTGTTCTACACAGTACAGTAAGGCTCATACATTTTAAACAACCTGGATAAATTCCTTTTTCCATTTGAGGCAAGTCTCAATAGTGATTTAAAATTAAATTGTTAACCAAGTGTCAGAAGCCATGGAATAAGCATAAGTGGTAGTCTCCCTCTGAATAGCAAACACCAGGATATTCGGAATCCCATAAACCTATAAAAACATATCTATTCAATGTCTTCTAGAGGAGAAGGCTACCCACTTACTACCTTTAACAACTAAGGGGAAAATGTTAGGAATGTGATATTATTATTCTCCTTTTATGAAAAGACATTCATTTATTCATTCATGCAAATATATACTGAGCCCCTAATATGTGCCAGACACAGGGCTAGGAACTGGAAGTACAGTATTAAACCAGAGAGACTTGTCCTGGCTCTCGTGGATTTATGGTCTAATGGGAGAAACGTTATATAAATAGCTAAGCATACGATTACAAATATTAAATGCAAGAAGGAAAAGAATATGATATCATGAGAAAAAATAAGAGAGAAACCTAATTTAACTGGAGGGGAGGAGAAGGCTTCTCAGGAAAAGTAGCATTTAAGCTAAGTCTGCAGGGCAAGAGGCAGGGACTACTCCAGACAGAGGGAACAGCATGTGCAAAGGCTCTGAGGCAAGAACAAGCTGGGCATACCAAGTAATGAAAAAGGAGAAGCAGAGTGTGAGCAGAGTGTAAAGGGGAAGAGGGCATGACATAAGGTGGTAATCATAGCAGGAGATATAATTTGGAGCCAAATAAAAGATTTTTTTTTAATTGTTGTTGTTCCTAAGTGCAATGGGAGGAGGTGAAAGACTTAAAACAGGGCAGAGTCAGGAGTTAGAAGCTGCAGTGAGCTATGATTGCACCCCTGCACTCCAGCCTGGGCAGCAGAGTGAGACCTTGTTAAAAATAAAAAAAATAATAATAAAAACATAAGCAGGGCAGAGACAGGATTGGATTTGTGTTTTGAGAAATGGATGGAGGAAAACAAGAAATGGGAAAGCTGTGGCAATAGTGATGAGAGGTTAGGGCTTGATGTGGGTGAGGGTGTACAGTGAGGGAGGGAAGCACCAAAGGTGACCCTGGGGAGCGACAGAGTGAATGGAGGGGCCTCGTACAAGGCCAGGAACAGCGAGAGGAACAGGCTTCCTCCGCAAGCGGCAAGCAGGGAATCAAAAGATTGGTTTAGAACAAAAAGCTAAAAACGTAAAGGTGCCTTTGAGACCTCCAGATGCAAATGTCAAGTGAGCGGTGGGATTAAGTGAAACAGAAACGTAGTGCATGTGGCATTTCACTCTTGAGACCTAGTTTAGTAGCTGCAGACAGTCCTGCCTTCTTTGAAGGAGCCATTCCCACCCTCTCACTCACCGCTGGACACATTCCACTCCCCGGCCAGGGAGCAGACCAACGGGATGGGCATGTAGGTCCTCTCTAAGAACTGTGAACAGTGCTCATTCTCAACCAGAGCAAGGCACACAGGGAGAACGTAGAGCAGCCTGTTATAAACTGACTAGACAGGGTTATAGATTTTACAAATTTTTATACATTATAAATTTTATATGTCTTATAAATGATATATTTATATGAATGTTAATATAATATGAGATATGTTAAGAATATAATTTTAATATATATTTTATAATAAACTTTATATAAGAAAATACAAGTGCATTTTCTAAGGCTTTATGTGTACATATATTGTGTCTATTGTTTCACAGCTGTCTTGTGAAAACAATCTTAAATTTATAGTTTTTTTTAATGGGCAACAGATGATTAAGGCCTAGATGATTAAGTGAGGTCATCTACCATCTCTCTGATAAAAACTTAAAGCATCAATATCTTACGTTTTGGCCAACTGGTAGTATTTTGAAAAGCATCACAAGATGGTATGAAATCATTGCATTGATCATTGATTCAGTTGCAGGTTGTAAGAGACTCTTGATCAAAATCTGATTCCGGGGCTGTTTTTTTTTTTTTTTAAAGTAAAATGTCACAATTCAAAATTCTTTGTTCATTGAAAACTTCCACTGATTTAAATAAGAGTAAAAACTGCAGAAGCAGGCTCACCACGCTTGACTTGTGGCGGAGCGACATTTAACACCAGTGAGACTGCCAAATAAAAAGATGACGTCAGCCACATCTGCTGATTCACGGGCAAAGGGGGTAAAAGGGGGGGGGATTGTAAAGCCAAGAGAGATGTGGGAATTGTGATTACATTTTGCTGGAAAGTAGGCTGCTGAGCTAGACTGTTGCATAAAAAGGTTACTGGTAACCAGTGAAGAAAGAAAAGGCAGGTACTTTTGAAATGAGATCAGATGAGTCAAATAATATTGGTTAAGGGGGCAAGAAAGAGGCAGAGTTTTAGCTGTAAAAGATTGAGACCAACTGTTCCCTTTTCTTCTTCTGAGTACATAGTTTCCACATTTAACCCACTTAAAAACAGTTTTCAATCACACTTTCACAACATATACAGTCATGCACTGCTTAATGACGGGGATCCATTCTGAGAAATGCGTCATTGTGCAAACATCATCAAGTGCACTTACACAAACCTAGGAGGCGTAGCCTCCTACACACCTAGGCTGTGTGGTATAGCCTATTGCTCCTGGGCTACTAGCCTGTATGGCCCATGACTGTACTGAATACCATAGGCAACTGGAATGCAATGATAAGTATTTGTGTATTTAAGCATATCTAAACAGAAAAGGTAAAAATAGAGTATTATCATATTATGGGACCACCATTGTATATGTGGTCCATCACTGACAAATGTCATTATGCAGTGCATGCCTGTATTTTAAAATCACCTTAAAGCCACTCTTGTCCAAGGCAATCATTTTAACTTGACACAACTTTATAAGACATCTTTTAAAAAGTTACAAAATGAAACTTTTTAAATGGCCAAAACAAGTATATGGAAACATAATTTCTGAAGTAAAAAGTATATCTGTGCTATATGTGCTTAACTGCTTTAACTATAAATTTCTACTGTGAATATGAATATATGCAGATTGCCATTAGTACACTTAAGGTATCAAATTAAAATGAACTAAACATTGAATCATAAGCCATGTCCATTTTCACAGAACTAAATCCCTAAAGAAAAGAAAAAGAGAGAGAGAGATTGTCATCACATCATTTATTTAACAATTATTTCCTGAGTACCCACTATGTATACGGGACTATGTGACACATAATGGGTAAGGTGACTGATTATTGAACCAGAATCAGGATAGTGTCTGAGAAGTATAATGGGCCACTGGGGACAATTAGTAATGATGGTAGTATAAAAATGGCAATTATTAATATTAACTTTTATTTAGTGATTAATATGTGAATGGTTCTCAGTAAGCACTTTTTTATCACTATTTTTAATTGTGGTAAAATATACACAAAATTTATCATTGTAACCATTTTTAAGTATACGGTTCAGTGGTATTAAGTACATTTGCTTTGTTGTGCAATCGCTATCACCACCATCCTCTTCCAGAACTTTTTCATCTTCCCAAACTAAAATTCAGTCCCCATTAACAATAACTCACCGTTGTCCTCTCCCTCAGCCTCTGGCAACCACCATTCTACTTAAGTATCATGACTTTATAAGTATAACCAACAATATACTTCTATTTGAATCCACACGTTTATAGGGTATCTTTGTCAACTAAGACAACTTTAAAACCAAGAATCAAAATAACTGTACTTACATTTATGTATAACAAATTATTAAATTTGGATTTTTAGAAAATTAAGTACATTAAATTATTAGTAATATCTTAGAACAACTGGGGTTTCACTGTTAAAATTTTCAATATTAGTTTCATCTTTGTAGAATTTCTAGTTCACATCCTTTATGACATAATACTATTGTACATGTATAAAGTTTATCAATATATTTCAAATATAACATACTCAAAAACATTGTTTTTTTTGAGACAGAGTCTCACTCTGTTGCCCTGGCTGGAGTACAGTGGCATCATCATAGCTCACACACAGCAACCTCAAACTCCTGGGCTCAAGCAATCCTCCTGCCTCCACCTTCCCGAGTGCTAGGATTACAGGCATGAGCCACCATGCCCAGCCTCAAAAACTTTTTACTGATGTGGTGCACAAACAAAAACTATTTGGGCAACCACTGATATAAAGGATCATTGTCTCATTAATGGCAATCAATGAACGAATGGAGGGAAGGCAAGGAGTCTGATTTTGAGTATGTTGAAATATAGAGTTTAATGTGTCTCGTAGACAATTGAAAGGCAAAAGTACATGTAAGCCTGAAGTTCAGCTAAGAGACTGAATCTATATTTAGGAATCAGCCACACAGAGGTGATCATAAGAGACAGGAGAAGAGACAAAAAATGTGAAAAAGAAGGCAGCAGAGGGATATACAGAGGCCAGCGCCTACACTATGTACAGTCGTCCCCTCTTATCCACAGGGGATCTTTTCCAAGACCCTCAACGGGTGCCTGAAACCTCAGATGGTACCGAACCCACTAGCCATCAATTGGAACACATTTCTGTTCATGTCTTCCACCCACAAATTTAATGCCTTTTCCATCTTAACTAAGCACTTACCATGCACTGTGGCCATAACTTTTGCAGTCTGAGGTGGGACAGCAACACTGGCACAAATTTCTTTTTCCTTCTTCACAATTTCACAGATAGAAGATTCATTCTTAACATAGATTTTAGCAACCTCAGATACGGTTTATTACCTTTCCTTATTAAGTTAAAAACTTTCACTTTTTCACTTGAAGCACTTTATGGCTTCTCTTTGGCATATCGGCATTGTGCTTCGGGACCATTAAGTCCAATAAGGATGACTTGAATACAACCACTGCAATACTGTGACATTCTGTCTGATAACAAAGAGGATACCCCTGGGTGACCAAGCCTCCCTGTCACCAGAGCTTGCAAGCCCACAGGGAAATCAGCCCCTTTTGACATCAAACTCCCCTGAAAGGGTTGCAAGCGCAGAAAGATGGTATTGCTATAGAGTACTACATGATATTCATTGTTACAGGATGGAATTGTGACCCAAAGCTATCACTGTTTTTTGACCACTCTCCTATGGTAATAAGTGGAATCCAACTTTACAACCAAGGAAAAATTAGCTTTCCTTTTTTGACTACTGAGTTCTAATTGATTGAACTATCTAAAGACACAAACACCATTAAGCACTATTCATTAAACTTATAATTTTATTTCAAGATCAAGATATAAAATACATTAATGTATTTCATTTTAGCTGCTACCTTTTAGCACAAGGTCTGTTCCAACATATTCTATAATTAAAGGGACAATTCAATTTTTAAGCATCTAGACATATGGATTGAACAGAACCAATGATTCAGAAAAAAAAACATGAAATGAAAATTTGACTTGAAAAAGTAGCCTAACTTGTTAAAACAAGTGATATAAAATTGAGACATTCTAAAATTGTATTTATTTATTGTTTTTGAGACAGAATCTTGCTCTGTTGGTCAGTCTAGAGTGCAGTGGCATCATCGTAGCTCACAGCAACCTCAAACTTCTGGGCTCAAGCGATCCTACTGCCTCAGCCTCACAAGCAGCTGGGACCACAGGCATGCACCTCTACACCCAGTTAATTTTTCTATTTTTAGTAGAGACAGGGTCTCGCTTTTGCTCAGGTTGGTCTTGAACTCCTGCAATCCTCTTACCTTGACCTCCCAGAGTGCTGGGATTACAGGTGTGAGCCTCTGTGCCTGGCCTAAAATTTTGATTTTAATAAATGTTCTGATTATATTCCAACATCAAATGAAATATTCACCTATGAAACTGTCATTTTTCATTAAACAGCCAAGGAATAGTTGCTTATGTAAATGAAAAAATATTTTAAAATTTTAAAAAGAGGAACCAAACCATCTAAAAATTAGGTTGTTAAGCCAGAGGAGTACTGATGTTCACCAAGTGCTGCATATTTTTCTCCAAATAGAGATTGTATCAAATCATCTGCTCCAATCAAAGGAAAAAGAGATACAAGTAAGAACAGAAAATATATAACCCAAAGATTATTTTTTATAATTATAATTAGAACCCTTGACAATCTATAAACATTAGGTTCTTATTCTACTGCATATTTTTCATAGGGGATCCAAGAAAATAATACCTAACAACCTTTTATTAAAGATGTTCTATCTATATATAGTAGGAGAGTGTCCAGCAAGGCAGCTATTCTGGAGCTCATCTGAGAGGTTAACGACATATTGATAAATTTAGAAGTTGTCCACACGTATTTGATAATACAGGTAGTAAGAACGAATGGGATGACTCATAGACAAGGTAGAGTAAGAAGCAAAAAGACCCAAGGCCGATCTCTCTGAATCAGTGCTTCTCAAAGTTTAGGAAGCTTTTGAAACAGATTACCAGACCCTCTCCTGAGAGTCTGATTCAGAACATTTGGTGTGGGGCCCACGTAAATGGGTTTTGTAACAAGAACTTCAGATGATTCCCAAAGCAGATGTGGTGTGGAACAGCCTTTGAAAAACACTACCCTAGACCAAAAAGCAAAAGTTGTTAAGTTGGACCTTATCAAAATTAAAACCTTCTTCTCTATAAAAGATCCCGTGAAGAGAATAAAAAGACAAGTTACAGACTGGGAGAAAACATCTGCACATCTGAATAAGCTCTGTGGATTGTACCAATGTCAATGTCCTGGTTTCCATATAGCACTATAGTTTTGTTAGATGTTACTTTCAGGAGAAATTGGCTGAAGTATACACAGGGTCTCCCTGCACACTTTTAGGCAACTTCCTGTGAATCTATAATTATTTCAAAACAAAGTGTTTTTTAAAAAATGACTGTCTTATCTCTCCCTCTCTCTATCACACTGGTACTACAGCCTGAAATAAGTTCTACTCTGAAGGGCTGAAGTCCAGCAAAAGTTGGCAATTCACAACCTGTGAAACCTTTAACCATGCTAACCTGAGTTGGCAGACATTCCCTCCAACTCCATATTAATTCTGACACAAGTGTAAAAGCTGTTGTCATTATTACACTTTCTTATTATGACAGGTACCCACGGAAATTGAGTAAATGATATGACTTCAGACATACATAGTAATTAACATTAAGAACTGTTATGAAAATATTTCCATTTTTCTCCTATTAATGTAATACTGAATGAACATTCAGTCTTTAAGACTATATGATTACTACTATTAAAAAAACTGAATAATAAATTATTCAGCTTTTTTGAGAAAAGGAGAAAAACTGCCACTAGGGAACTATTACTGTCTCAATATATAAAGTGTGCTGGCAAGAGTATTTTCAGCGTCTCTAGAATGGCGCCTACTGTGAATAATAATACTAATGATAATTGCTAGTACTTATGAAGGAATTACCACATGCCAGATATTGTGCTAAGTTCATCATGGTAAGTGGATCCGCTCAATACAGCAGCTGGTGAGGTAGGTACTGGTACTAAAGATGTAGAAAATAGGGAGATTAAATAGTTCGTCCATGGCCAGATCTCTTACAATGCCAAAGTTAGACTCCAACTATTGAACACCCTACAGAAACCCCTCACGCTGTTCCCACACATCATCATTACGCTAACATTCTCCCAGGGTGAGGGGTTCTCCAGGAATGCTCTCAAATGTGAGGGGAATTAAAGACACTGACTTTTGATGAGGTTTTTCATCTAACACTAAACATTTCAACAACTAACAAAAGTAGTAATACCCACAGTAATTCCAGTATTGTGGATGAATTAACATTGAAAACAGAACTATCAGAAATGAAGGAGGAATCCTACTCTCAGCCCATTGAAAAGACTCAACAAATTCAGAGGAAACAGCCATGATAAAATAAAGCCAAGTAAAACCCATGAAGATACTCACAAGTTTTAGGAGAGCAAGCCCATTTTACAGGAATTCAATATTCATCAGAAGTTGGTTGTTATCTGATTTCTAATCTCACTTTCATGTGTATTTCATTTCTGAAGCCAATTCAAGTATTCCTTCTGAGTATTGTCTCTCTCTTTTTTTTTTTTAAAGGAGAAGAAGCCCTAATTCCAAGCTTATCCAAGATTGAAGAAGCTCCTCTTCCCCTTTCTGCACTTAGAATATTGAATCTGTTTCTGGAATCAACTGTTTTGAATATCCTTGAAGAATTGGAAAAAGTGGAAAATAACAAACTAAAGTTCTAAATATTATGAAAAAAATTACATTCCAGGCAGTACACCACTGGGCTGTTTCTATTCAGGCCATTAGGAAATATCTTTATGTAATTATTTGATATACAATGTGGACGGCAACTACAAATTATCTGACAGCTTTAAAAAAAACAAGTGTTCTGAGTCATCCTGAAGTGTTTCTAGAGACAGCAGTTAGAGTACTTAAAGGAGAACACCTGAGGCCCAGGAATAGGTCCTACCCCACTACATAGAAGGGAAAGGTACTGAGGAGCGGGTATTTCTGGGGCACATTTTTTTTTTTTTTTGGTGAAACAAGGTCTTGCTCTTTTGACCAGGATAGAGTGCAGTGGCATCATCATAGCTCACTGCAACCTCCCACTCCTGGACTCAGGTGATCCTCCTGCCTCAGCCTCCCATGTAGCTGAGACTACAGGCACCTGCCACCACGTCCAGCTAATTTTTCCATTTTTTATAGAGATGGAGTCTCACTCTGTTGCCTAGGCTGGTCTTGAACATCTGGCCTCAAGCGATCCTCCCATCTGGGCCTCCCAAAGTGCTAGGATTACTGGCATGAGCCACTGTGCCCAGCCCTGGAGCACTATTTTTGAATACCAATTTGAAGCTGTTAATTCCAGAATAAAGTACTGGGCTGAGTGGTAACCTCAATGTCCTAGAAATAAAGAATAGCATACACATGACTGCAAGCAAAATTTAGTATGTTATTGAAACCCTGAGAGTAATGAGCTAGGTAACTCAGTTTCCTCCTCTTTAAAGGAATAATAAAAGCAACTTAATAATTATTTAGTGAACTGTGATAGTGTACTACTAACCTTTTGATTTGACCATCCAATCACTTTATGACATAGACACTGTTATCCCATTTTACATATGAGGAAACTGAGGCTCAGATGGGTTCAATACCTCATCCAGGATTATACAGCTAGTAGGGCCAAAGCTAGGATTCAAATCCAAGCACTTTAAATCCAGAGCCTTCCCTTCCCTTTAGCCATGGTGCCCTATGCCTCTTGGACTAGTAATTCCAAACTTACTTACGTCCTTGAAATCAAGGAAAGCATAATAAATTATTGATATGTTAAATTTAGAGTTAATATATCTTTATGTCTTAGAGCAGATTCTAGAATGAGCAAACAGAAAAATATGGCAAATATTTAAGAAAAATGTATAGGAAAAACTTCTAATAGAGGAAAGTTATCCTATTATTTTGGCTGTGACATGAGAAAAGACACTATAGTTTTACCCAGTTTATGGATTTGAGCAGAATGCCTGTGTCCAGTTCCTCTGACACAGGAGCACAGTTTAAGAATCCCTAAGAAACCATGTTTGTTTAAATTTATAAATTTGCTTATTGGATCTGCAGAGATTAAATGGATGCTGGCGGTGGTGAGGATGTGGGGAAAGGGCTGCTCATGTATTACTGTGGGTGGAAATGTACAGAGATGTTCACTGTGGTGCTAATTATAAAACAGAAGGTGGAGGCTACTGAAATAGCCCACGAGAGGAATTCATTAATTACAGCATGCTATGTAATCTGTTAACAATGCAGATCTATATTTATTGATATGGCAGGTATTTGTGCTATAAATTACAGGGGAAAAGTAGACTCCAAAAGAGCACAAAAGCATAATCCCATTTCTTTTTAATATTTATAGTCTAGGTAGGTAGACACACCAACGTGTTAATGGTTATTATCCCATAGAATGGGGTGGGGACAATCATATGTGTCCTTTGAACAATTATACCTAGGACTAAATCTGCCTCCCACATCATGCACCACACACAGCTTTCTCTGCTTTGAAGGAGGGTGGTAAGAGGCTGATCTTGGTGACAAGCTCTCTGGCACCTATCAAGTTTAGACATATTTCATAGCACCTTTTACACTTCCTTAGGTATTATATGCATCCATATTTCATGTATTTGAGTTTTCCAAGGAATCCAGTGTGCCAGTGAAGATCAGATCATATGATACCATAAAATCAAGGTTAAGCTCTAGGTTGCAAAATAAATCAAACTGTGCCCACTTGACGTGGTGAAACTGCAAATTGCCGTCAGTGTCCGTTCTCCACTTTCTCCTTTCAGGAATAGATCTTCCTCCACCATCTCACCTCCACAAGTATTCAGTTGCCACATGAACAGCCACCTAATTTACAATTCCCAGCCTCCCTTGCAGCTAGGTATGGCCGCTTAGCTCTACTCAATGGGATCCACGTAGAAGGGCTGTGTGGATGCTGCATCACAGCCTTTAAAAAGGAAAACTGCTTGGCCAATCTATCCCCTCTCCCCAGCCCCCAACCTCCCTACAGGTAGAATGCAGAAGTGCTCTCAGCCAGGAAGCTTCTACCCTGAAGATGAGGACAATGCTGTAAGTGATGGTAAAGCAACGATGTATTACTAGATAGTGCCTTGGTCTCTGAATAACCTCTAGACCAGTGGTTCCCAAACTTTAGGGTACATCAGAATCACCCAGAGGGCTTGTTAAAACCAGATTATTGGGCCCACATCCAGAGTATCTGAGCCACAATTTGCATTTTTAACAAGTTCCTAGGTGATGCCAAGGCTGTTGGTTTGGGGGAAGGAAAAGGGACTAGGAAGCATATCTTGATAACTAATGATTCTAGACCTGCTTTGCCATTGAGGTAGTCATTAGCCACATGTAGTTACTAAGCATTTGGACGGTGAGTAGGGAGACTTAGAAATGAATTTTTAATGTTACTTCATTTTAATTAATTTAAAAACCATACACAGTCTAGAGGTCATTCAGAGACCGAGGCTCTATCTGCCCTGTTGTGTGTCCCTGGAATTCATGTGTTGGAAATTTGATCCCTGGTGTGGAGGTGTTGGGAGGTGGGGCCTTTAAGAGGTGATTAGGTCATTAAAAGGGATTAATGACACTTCCTCTCAGGACTGGGTTAGTTACCACGAGTGCACGTTGTTATAAAGCGGGGTGGCCCCTCATGATTTGCCCCCTCTGCACGTGTGTACCTGCCCTCCCACTTTTCCACTATGCTATGAAGCAGCACGAGGCCCTCACCAGTTGTGGCCGCCCAGTCTTGGACTTCAGAGGCTCCCGAACTGTGAACTAAATAAAGCTCTTTCTTGTATAAATTACCAAGTCTCAGGTATTCTGTTACAGCAACATAAAATGGACTAAGAAAAACCAATATTTGATCCAGTTAATGGAAAATTTTTAAGCATATTTAGAACATCTTGAGTATGTGAATCTACTGTTTCAACTGTAGATTTTATGAAATCTATGACGAAAATTTAGTGTCCAAGGTAAGATGTGCTATAAGTATAAAATACGCATCAGACTTTCAAGACTTGATATGATAAAAAGAAGGTAGAATAGTTCACTAATAATTTTCATGTTGAGTATATGTTGAAATAATATTTGCTACATTGGATTAAGTAAATTATTAAACATAATTTCACTTGTTTCTTTGTTGCTCTTTAACCTGGCTACTAGGAAATTTAATATTATGACGTATGTGGCTCATTAAATTTTTATTGGATGCTGATAATTAGAGTATGAATGAGAGAAAGTGGGAGACCTATCTTGTTTGAGCAATTAGTTTTGTTTGTAATCTTTTTGTAATAGCTGCTTAATCTATACCCTGATTATTCTCCTATGCAAAATGTTTAATTTCCAACTGGTGGTAAATGTACTAGGCTACTCTTCCCTTTCTACTCGTCTTAATCTTTTTCTTTCTTGTTTTATTCAACTTCAATTGTGCAGAATTGAATTAAACACAATCTTTGATATGAGACATGTTCACATCTGAGCCATGCAGGCTGCCCTCATTCATTCATTCTTCTTTTTTAATGTTGTAATAGCACTCATGAAACCATCACCAAACACAAAAATTAAACTTTGATAATATCTTATCCACCCAAAGGTCCCTCCCCATTTCATCATCCTGCCTGAAGTAACAAACATCCTAAATCCCATACTCAACATTCTACTGCTTTCCTTTCCATATGTTATCATCTTATCTATATATGTATTACTAAAAGCTATGGTTATAATTTTAGTTGCTTTTAAATTTATAGAAAAGGGCACTATATGTAATATTTTTAGAATTTCTTCAGTTAATATTGCTAAAAATCATCTATGTTTCTGTTATTTTATTACACTTAATTTTGATTGTGGCATGTATTCCATCCAGTGAACATACTACAGTTTATCCATTCTTACAGCCATAGACATTTGAGTTTTCCCAAGTTTTTGATGGGTACAGTGCTAATGTAGATGTTTCTGTACATATTTCCTGATGCACATGTGCAAGAATTTCTTTTACATGTAAACTTAAGAGTAAAATGCTGTGTTACAGGAAATGTAACCAGTTAATTCTATGAGATAATGTCAGAATTATTTTGTAAGGTAGTTATACCAATTTACTAGCAGGGTATGAAATCCTATGGATCTATATCTGCCCTAGCACTTGATATTAACAGACTTTTCCATTTTTGCCAATTGAGTGGATACAAAATGGCATCTCATTGTGACATTGAGTTGTACTTCTTTCCAAATCACAAATGATGTTGAACATTTTTGATATATTTCTTGGCCACGTGTGTTTCCCTTTTTATAACTGTAAAATACTCATGCATATCCTTTGTCCATTTTTCAGTGTGGTTCATGTCTTTCATCTTGATTTATAGGACTTCTTTATATATTCTACTAGTCCTTTCATCTTTAGTATATATGAACCCCATGTATGCATCACCCAGTTTCAAAAATGATCAATTTTGTGTTATCTAAACTCCCAGCTATTCCCCCTCCACTCCCACAAATCACACTGAAGGAAATGTCAAGCAACATATAATTTCAATAAGGGCTCTTTATATTAACAAAATTCTTAATTTTAATATAGTCAAATATGTCAATATTTCTTTTATATTAATTGGTTTTTGTGCCTTAAAAACCTGCTTTCTTTGAAGATTAAAAGTCTTAAAACAACAACAACAAAAAAAAAAACCTAAGGAAATCCTTTTCTATCCCCAAGTCTTGACATTTAAGACCTTAAACCTTCCAGGGTTGATTTTTTTTAATAGATATGATATGAAGTAGAAATCTATTTTCATCTTATCTCCTAAAGATAACCATTTATTCTCAGTACCATTTACTGAATAGTCCCTCTTTTTCCTACGAATCTGACATATACCAAAGTTCTAAGCATGGGTGGGCATGTTTCTGAGCTTTTGATTTTATTCCACTGGTCAATTCATCTGTCCCAGTGCACGTACCACACTGTCTTGATTTCTATAACTTCATAATAGATCCTGATATATGGTAGAGCAAGTCCCTGCTCCCTATTCTAACCTTACAAATATTAATATTTTTAAGGTCAAACTCAGATTTAGCCTATTGTATACGAGAATGCCTCCGACCCCTCTTCTCTTTATACCTGTTGCATTTGATCAGTCTTATCATGCTCAATCCTTACCCAGTTTTAGACTGCTAAACTGCATACATGTTCCATGGGCAGTGGTCCCATACTTAATATAAGAACCAGTAAACAAGCTGGTCACAGAGGAAATGCTCAATGAAACTGTTATTTTTATGGTTACTAATAAGAGCAGAAGTGTCTACTGTGACCACTAACAGTGCCAGAGCTTTAGCTGGTAGGAAATTGAGACTCATGATTCCTCCTGACTTTTCACTGAAACATAAGAGACCCAGCACTGGAGAAAGAGGGCTGTTTCACTATGAAGAAACATTATAGAAATCAAATGCGTTCTGAAAGAGGCTAGAAAACAGTCATTCTATCATTTACTCAAGGCATTAGTTCCTACAATATGCCTGGCACCAGGCTAGGTGCTGGAGAAACCAAGAAAAATAAAAAGGTATGCATAATCAAAAGGACCCATAGGTCAGAGGGCAGACACACACAGAAAGAAATACCAGCAATTGTGCAATACGCACTGGACCCAGTGTAGCACACATAAGGGAGTCATAAGCTGGGGAAATCAGAAGACTGACTAACTGATGTCCCTGTTCTGCTGCCCAGCTCCTATAAAAAGCACTCTTTTATAAATAACTTCTCTTCCCAATGCTTATATTTCCAAAGGGCAAAGAGATCCTTACAGAACATAAGAATATTTGCACATGGTGCAGGTTCTTCTCCATTTGCCCCTCCCCACCCCAGATCCATGGTCTAGCCTTCCCTGCCCTTCTCTGGGCTCCAGGAAGCTGACCTCTAAAGACTGCACCACCCTTGCCCACTAGCTTCCAGATGACTATGGCTCACGGAAGGCACCAGCAGGAAGGACGGAGGGGTTGGGGTACTTATGCCCACCCCCTTCTCCTTGCCTGCCTCCACCCTGGCTGTCACCGTACCTACACTTACTGCTCCATGACCAGAGCCCTCACTGAGCCCGAGGAACACAGCTTTTTCCCTTGCTGCTTCTGGCACAGAGAGAGTAATGGTTCCCTGTGTTGATAGCTCTGGGGTGCTTTGCCATCACTTGGGGTTTCCTTGAACTCTGCCCTGACCTCTTTAATTCATTCCTTCATTAAATGATCCTCAGATAAATCTTTAGGATATGCCATCTCTCACCTGCCAGGGCTCTTACTGCAACCATCATTTTCTACAACTACAAAATCCAATCTCTAGAAAATATCCGAACAATATCAAGGGCTTGAAATCTGGACAATATCTTCACTGTCCATCATGTATTGAATGATTACCTTGGACAGCACACTTTATCAAGTGCTGGATGTGCCAGTTTCAACTACAGTAAAATTTGCATCTCTCCTGTACTCAGTTTGAGATCTGCAAAAAGAGGGGTCTTCAGGGCAGTTCTGGGTGTTTTGGGAGTGAGTCACAGGGTTTTTGGTTTTTAACGTAATGGGATCTGACTGAGCAATCCGAGGGCAGAGAATGGTCAGTTCACTGCTATCTGCAGACAGACTTTCATCCCAGGGCTACATAAGGCCTTTCTGCCTATTACAGTCTGCATTCATTCTGCTTATTAGAGCAGCTAAAACCCTGCCACCTGTCATAATAACCATCCTAGCATATCTGTAGATTTGTTTTGTTAAACACATACACACAGAGTACTAACTTTACACTAGTTTTAAATCTGTAACAGTTTTGATTCATGGAAGTAACAAATAAAAATGTGTCCTATGATTCTGAATGGTGGCATTCTGATTCCAGAAAAATTATGTATGATTCACTCAGGCTATGATGGAGAGCATAGGAAGAAAACAATGCTGGTCTCTTAACACAGAGTTAAGCACATTCCACATACAGGGCTGTTTCAGTGAAAAAAAAAATTTTATTGTGTACTTTTTAGAAGTCTCCACTGTTCTTTTCCCTTCCCCAGATATGCATTTATCGGCCACGGTTTTTTCTAAACATAACTTTTCAGTCTGCAGTCTCAGTGTCCTCTGCTCACTCTGCACCATGAGGTTTTCTTATTCGTGAACCATTTGCTCTTTTTCACTATTTTGATTTCTACCATTTGCTTCAATGCAATCTCCTCCTCCCTTCCTGCCTCTCTTCTATCCCTGTTCTCTTGATTCCCTTTTCCTTTATTCTCTCTCTTCCCTGAGTTCATCATTAGATCATGGCATAACCTCACCTCCCCCCAATATTAACAGTGTCTTAAAATCAACAAATGTACTTCTGCTGCTACCTGAAGGACAGAGTTCCTCCCTTTAGAGGTGGTGTTCCCACTGGGACTTGGGTTATCCTTGGGGCATTTGATTAGATGCCAGTGAGGTTGCCCAGGCAACCACTCCAAATTGTCCTATGATGGCTGGCAAAGGAGTTTTCTGCAGCCTGATGTGAAGGTCACACTAGCCAACCCTGTGACAGTTAAAGGCGAAGTCTCTGTGGAGTCAGCCAAGGGCTCAGAAAACATCCATCAAGATGAGCTCAATAACATTTGCATAACCATAAAATTGTCAGACTCCCAAGGCCATAAGGATCCAGTGAAGGGACTATTTCAAAGAGCCAAAGATACCAGATTTGAGAGTGAATAACAATAGGTGAGCATGCTAAAATCATTAAAAAGAATACTTTACAAACCAACCAGATGGAATCCAATCACTTAGCTGGTGTAAACACTAGATACTCAGTTTTCTCAAGTCATTTAAGAACAGTTCTACCCTAAGGCAAGGAATAAACTGAAAGGCCTGGAAAAAGTCACTCCATACCCCTTTATTTTTTTATGATTTCCTTACATCATAAGTGTTTAAAATGTTATTATTAAATATCAAGATCCAATACTGAAAAATATGCCCATACCCACTCAACTAACATTATATTTAATGAAATATCAATCAAAATTTGAATAAAGTAGGGAAAATACCCACAACACAGCAGAGGGAAATCCATGTCTCTGATACATTAAATGTTCTCACAAAACAATAAACTAAAACAGGAATATCTCTATAGAAAAATGGGAAAAGAGCACAAAATAGCCAATTTACTACACAATTCAAATGGCCAATATCATACAGAAAAAATGCTCAGTCTGAAGAGCAAAGATGCAGTTTAAAACAATGTGAAACCACTTTTCACATAACAGATTGATAAAAAAGAATCAGAATAAACTTTTGGAAGAGCAACCTAGTAACAAGTCACACAAACCTTCAACATGTTTAATGCTTTAAGAAGTTCCTTACACATATAATCAAGCAAGTGCACAATTAGATGTACAAAGATGTCCATCCCAGTATTGCTTATCACAGCACAAAAAATCAGGACACATCCTGTGTCCAGCAAATCTCTGCAGCCATTATTAAGGATGATAGTCACCAACATGAAAACCCTGGGGAAGGGAGAGGTTTATCAAGCAGCATGTATAGCATGATTCCATTTTTTGAAATATATGTAATAAATGATTTATATGAATATAAGTACTAGGAAAAAAAATCTGAGTATTTAACACCAAATGTTATCTGTGTGTGGATAGTGGGATTATTGGTGATTGTTATATCTTGAAGGAGGGTCTATCTTATTTTTTTCTGCCATAAACAGACATTACTTCTTATAACAACATTTACTTTTTAAATGTTGAAAGAAATTGTAATTTCTTTTCACACATACCAAGATTCTGTTTTGTTTTTTCAGCAAACTTTTGCTTTGGGTTAAGATTATGAAATCTCTCTGCGATACCTGAGTTTCTATGAATTAGAATCTGGAAGGTTTAAAGACATCTACGGATTTTTAGATAGATGGATGAAGCAGGGATTAAAATGACATCACCAGCATGAATTCTGTCAACCAGGCCGGCGGCTGGGAAAGCTGCAGCCTGGGGTTGCTCCATGACACAACCACAGAATCAGAGCTTCCTGGGGTTGGAGGAGAACATGTTGCAAACCGTTACTGGTTACAGTCTCCATAAAGGTGATTCTTTAGCAGATGGCCTCCCTCCTTCCCCTTCATTCCCAATGAGTAATATATATAGAGAGAAGCTGGCAATGCGGCAGAGAATGCAGGCTCTGAAAGTGTGCGCACTTTCAAACACACAGTGCTCCACGGTGCTTTATGCCAGGGGGACAATTTAAATGCTGAACTTGTGAGGGGTGACTTGAGACACTACGGATTTGGACTCAAGAAAGTGAAGCCATTCATTTATACCTGTTCTACCAGGTAAAAGTATCTAAAAAAACATGACTGGTTTACTGAGTCAACTATCCTGTGAGTATCACTCACTAACCAAAGCCACATCTTTGCAAACTCCATCCACATCTCTGTAAGTATAGATTGTACCTGGCTGAAGGACGGTGCTTACTGACACTCAGCTAGGATCATTGTGGGGATAGTTAGAAGTTTATTACTTAGGAAAGACCAGGGAAAAATTAATAACACATATATAACCAGCAAAGGTTTAGGATCAAATAATTATCTTTTCTAATAAATCATACTCCTGGCTTCATCTACCATTGCAGGGTGCTTTCCTTCAGTTTCACTCAATAATGACACAATCACTTAATAAAGAGCTGTGTATTTCCTTCACAATTCATTCCTTCAAATAGTCTTACCTGCTTATTGAGTGTTTCCTAGTAAATGTTTCTACCCTACACTAAAATAGCTGACAATACCCTGTGCTCACCCAAATTTAAGCAACATCCCTCAAATTATTTTTACTCAGGTTTATGTTTCTTTCTTTTTCTTTTCGCTCTCTCTGAGCCTCTGTGTCTGCCTCTCTCTTTAAAAGTATTTGCTAAGTGGACATCTCTAAACTGCACACAATCGGGATTTCCAGAGACCGTTTTGCGGTGGTTAGAATTTACATTCAGTATGAACAGTCTAGTTGGAACAGCCAAGCCCCAGAATGGAGGGGGAAACAAAGAGGTTCTTTACCACAGAGAGTCCTTGAGCAGCCTTAGTGGGCTGCAGAGTCAATTACCTCAGAGCTAAGCCCATCACAACGACAGCATCCTGGGGCAGACCCTGGCTTAATGGACACGGTTCAGTTCTCCCACGAGGGCAATTTTTTTCAGATGCTTTCACCGCTCAGCCACACTCCAGCAACATCCTGTTACTGCATTTTCCCATGCGGTAGCTCAGCAACATCCTAAACATCCAAAATCAACAGGAAAATCTCCCTTTAGGAGATAATCCTAAAGTCAGCAACATAAGCAGAACCACGAGTGACAGAGGATGGCTCTGTGCACAACCCAGCTGGTGGCACTTCTGCAACAGCACATTTTACTTTCAAAAGAAAAATACATTTTAGTTTCTTCTGTTTTTCTCTATAAAGTTCAATGAGGGAATGTATCTATGAGACCTATTTTATTAATATAAGCAAAGATTTCAAATTCCAATATGAAGACTGTTCATTTTTTACTTGTTTTCTCAAGCCTTGGCCACACCAGTTTTCAGCTCCCAGCAGCTGTTTTGTGTATGCCCCAGGTTCCGTCAACGCACAGCAGTTATTACATTGGAACTCTGTGCGAACAGAATCCCCATGATCAACTCATAGACTATATAGTGTGACCTCATCGACAAAGGATGAGGTCATACTCTAGCCTCTTTTCTAAGCACTCAAAATCTTAAACCTTTCAGAATTAACTGTATTCTTGTGTTTCTGAAATCCCCAGATTACTGTTTAGGAGGACATCCTGAACCTGTTGGCTTGAAACAGCATTGCTCAGAAGGCAGTGGAGACAGACGATGGTGGATGTGGTTATTTAAACCTCTCCAGCCTGCTAGGATTTTTTGTCCACAGTCGAGCATATTGAAGATGACATGCCACAATGTCACTAATTGCTCCTGACATGTGAGGTTTACCACTGGAACCTCTGAATATAAAATGGGTCTTGGATTTAATAGCACATAATTAGTTCCTGTTACACTCCAAAAGGAGAATCTTGCTGGAAAGGGGTCCGATGGGATGGCTTTCAGCAGCAACATGCACTGATTATAAATTATGACTCACCAAGAATCAGCCATTCACGGGCTGACATATAACCCAGCTTCCCTCCCCCATGCCCTAGTGTAATAAGTACGACAAGACTCATTCCCCGCCCCCATCCTTACTGACACTCTTCTAAATGACACCCTTGGCCCCTAAGGTACTATCTGTAGAACCCAATTGTTCTGGAACTTATATCCTTAGGCAATATAGTAGCATTGAAGCACCACAGGTTTTGAAATTCACCTTGGGATTTTGAAACTTGGATTTGCCATTTACCATTTTTTACTTTGGGAAAAAACTGTTCTACTTCTGTGCTTCCATTTGCTAGTCTGTAAAATGGGGATAAAAACACTCCAAAATGTTGTGAGGATTAAATGTGAATATAGATAATGCAACCAATGCAATTCTTGGCCCATGGTAAGCATTCAGTAAGTGGAAGCTATTAATAAAACGTGATTTGTTACCAATAGTCTTTTGCTAAGATTCTAACTTGGATTGGCCTTCCTCTTGAATAAAGACAAACTGGCAAGTAGCATTATATCTAGAATCTTTGTGGCTACAACAAAAAGGGAACAGATCAAAGGGGATGAGTAGGGAAACTGTGAAAGGAGAATGCAGAGTTGGAGGTAAAAAGAATAAAAAGACATAAGCAAAGAACTAAGCACAAGAGGGAAAAATTAAAGTCTGATAAAAGGAGGGGGGATAAAACACAGAAAGGAACAAAAAGTCAGTGAAAGAGGAAGGAGTTCGTGGAAAAGTTGGTAAGGAGATACTTGAGAAACAAACAAGGGGAGAGTCATTTCCATGACCAAACCAGAACACTTCTATTAATAGTGTGAAGATACTAGAATTAAGGGCACACATCTCTACTCAGCATTTTGTCTATAATGGCTTACATTCCTAAAGTATTCTCTCTTTTTAAAAAAATAACATTTACAATATTTATCTCTCTTTGCCCTAAGAAGGCCTCACCCAACAAAACAGGCCAGGCAGACACTGTTATCCTGAATTTACATTTGAGGACAAAGAATCAGGAGGCTGACTTGCCTACAGAGGGACCACTTAGGCATTTCCTACTTGTAAAATAAAATCTTTAACATCTTCAAAGTTCCTCTTTAAAAGCACAGTCTGTTTGGCCTTTTACAGCCAAGAAAAGGGAGAATGAAATTTCTTTGGATTTCAGAAAAGCACTGGAACTTTAAAAAAAAACCAACCTTATTTTAACACAATTTCAAACTTACAGAAAAATTGTCAGAACAGTACAAAGAATGCCCATATCCCCTTCACCCAGAAACCTTGTTGAAA
Organism: Lemur catta; assembly: GCF_020740605.2. Classification (NCBI taxonomy): domain Eukaryota; kingdom Metazoa; phylum Chordata; class Mammalia; order Primates; family Lemuridae; genus Lemur; species Lemur catta. The sequence continues at coordinate 49,094,445 of NC_059135.1, forward strand.
CTCTGCCAACTATCCCAATGACTTCCCTATAGCAAAAGGATTCAATCCAGGATCATTGGTTGTATTTAATTGACATGTGTCTCAGTTTCTTTCAATCCAAAACAGTTTCTTGGTCCTTCCTTGAGCTCCATAACCTTTAAAAATAATATATTTTAAAATAATTTCAAGCTCACAAAAAGTCACATGAATAATACAAAGAATTCCCGCTTCTCTTTCCCTGCACCTAGATACCCAATCATGTAGTCTTCAGCATTTTCTGAAACATTTGAGGGTAAATTGTGGACATGATGCCCATTCACTCTTGTATATGGCAGTGTGTATTTCCCAAAACAAGGGCACTCTCTTATACATCAACCATCTGCCCATCCCAGTCGGTAACTGAAAGTTGACAGACTATTACCATCCAATCCATGAATGCCAATTGGCCTGTTTCAACCATGGTCTTTTTTCCTTTCAGGCTGAGGATCCAATCTGGGATCATGCATTGCATTTAGTCATCAAATTTTACCTATTTTTTCCAATCTAGAGAGGTTCCTCAGTCTTTCCCTGTCTCTCTCATCCTTGACAGTTTTAAAAAGCCAAATCTTTTATCCTCTGAGATGACCTGGGTCACCCTCAATTTGGGTCCATTGAATGCTTGCTCATGACGAGACTCAGGCCACGAGTTCCTTCCAAGAAGACGCCAAAAATGATGCTGTGCTCCCCCCTTTCAGTGCATCACAACAGGAGACACAGGATGCCAGTTCATCCCACCACTCAGGATGTCCATCTTCATCACCTGGACAAGTTTGAGTCTGCCAGTCTTTGCCACCAAAAAGTCTCCATTTTCCTCTTGGTATTTTGTGGAGAAATGCTATGACACTATACCAATATCTTGTTCTTCAAACCTCCACCCACCATCCATTGACACCTCCTGCCTTAATCAACCATCACTATATTTGCCAAATGGTGATTTTTCTGTTTCTTTTATTCCTTCTAATTTATTGGTCAGCATTCCCAACCAATAAAGGAAGGGCTTTCCCTCTCCCACTCCCATTTATTTATCAAAATAGACTCACTGAATCCCATTTTGTTTAGTGATTTATAACACATTACCATAATTATTTATTTTGATGCTCCAATTTTCTCAGATTTGGTCAGTGAAAGGCCCTTGCACTTGCCTTATAAAAAAGCAGACTTAGTGAATACCATGTCATGTACCAAGAGGTATATTCAAGGCCAAAAAAACTGCGTCCTCAATTTGCTTTGGGAGTTATAAGACAACACAGAGAAATTATTCATGAATGTAATCCTTTCTTTTTTCTTTCCCAATATCTACTAACTGACATTTATCTTTAATTATAAGCAGACATTCTCTTAGAATTAATATTTAAAGTGGCATACTTATATTGTCCTTTATAAAAAGATGAAAAACCTAAAGAAGAATCATTAGCACCAAGCACCTTCCTCAAACGTTTCCCTTGGTTCAAGACCTTCTTTAGGTGATCTCATCCAAGCTGGAAGTGACACTAATGTTATTTATAACCAATATGTGAAACTGTGTGTGTAACACACCAGGCCCAGTGCAGATGCTCAGTAAGTAGCAACCATTAGCTTCTGTCCCCTTCACCTGCCCCAGAACTAAGCATTCATTTTTCCTTGGGTACCACACACCTCCATTACTCATCACAGTCCCTGTCTTTCAAGCAATAAATCTCAAAGTCATCTTCAGATCTTCTCTCTCCCTCACTCAATTGATATACTCTGCCGGTGCTAGAATCCAGCCTCTTCCCTTCAACATTGCTGCCAAAGTTTTAGTTCAGATTCCTGCCACTAACACTCTCTCCTTCACTCACTTCACCCTCCATACCATATTCCTCTTCCTGATGAACAGGCACGTGGCACTCCCTACCAGAGAGGGCTTACCGCTCTCCGGGCAGAATAATACTGGGTCCCCAAGCTTAATGCTCATGGTTCATACTTTGGCATCAAACCATGTCTCTCTCATGGTCTATACTCCAACCCTACTGAACTACAGGCCTGCAATTATTTGTTTACTTACGTATCTACTCAAATACACCAGAGGCCTTCAATTATAGGGTGGTATTCTGCCTCATCTTGTGTCTCCACTGCCCAGCTTGGAGCTCAGTAAATGTTGGTTGTGCTAACAAACAAAATGATACCTGTAGAAGACACAGTTGTCCCCTCATTTTGTCCACTACACATAAAAGAGCCAATTTTCCTAGAATGTTCTTACATTTGAAGTAGTCACGAATTTGTTTTGGATAGCAGAGTAATGAAGTTATTTAGCGTACTTCAACAGAACAGGCAAAAATATCTTTACTTATACATTATTTCTATAGCTAATAAGCCTACTGGATAAAATATTTAATTACCATTCCCAATTCCAGAAGCATCAAGGTTTTTTTTGTTTCTGTTTTTATTTTAAACACAAAAGGTTAATTTTGCTTTTAAATTGATGCTTTCATCAAAGGCTTATTTGATGGTCATAAGGGTCAAGTTGGCTACAGGGTACAGTCTCTAGTAATTCAATCAAACACTAAACTAGGTGTTGCTGTGAAGGCATTTTGTAGATGGGACTGAAGTCCCTAATCAATTGACTTTAAGTAAATGAGATTGTACTATTTAATCTGGTGGGCCTGGTTCAATTAGTTGAAAGGTTTTAAGAGCGGAGCTGGAGCTTCCCTGAAGAAGAAATTCCATGTGTGAACAACAGCCCCACCCTATGCCCAAGAATTCTAGCCTGTTCTTCCTGACAGCCTGCCTGATCGATTGATTTTGTACGTGCCTAGCCAGCCCCCTCAATCATGGAAGCCGAACCATGCAATAAGTCTTGTATCTTCTATTGGCTCTCTCCGGTCAAACCCTGACCATTACAGTCTACTTCCAAAATAAAAGGGGAGAGAGGATGCAACAGCCGAACAGTTAACAAGATCTAAATAAGGCCTTCGCAGAATTGCTTCATTCTGGAGTGGGAAGTGTTCAAGTTCCTAGAACATCAGCTATCCCATATTCAAACATAAGTACAAATACACATAACATATGCCACGGCTTCTGTCCCACCACATCCATTATACATTCAGTTGGCAAATATTTGTTACGAAAGGCACTGGGGAGAGAATGGTAAGCCAGACAGGCATGGTCCCTGCTCAGGCATCAAACTAGTAATTATACAAGTACTCAATTAATTATAATTATAATGAGTGCTAGGAAATACAGATGCTGTTGGCATATTTAGTAGGGGAGGGCTTTTGGAAATGTCACTGAGGAGCGATGCTGAAGCTAAGACTAGAAGGGCAAGCAGGCAGTAGCCAGGCAGAGGATAAGAGGAAGAGCCTCCAGGCACAGGGAACCTGAACTACAAAGACCTTATGCAGGTAAGGATCTAGGTGACTTCAAGCACCTGAAGGACGCCTAGTCAGTCTGGGCTGTCGTGAGTTAGGAATGGAGAATGTACAGGATCAAACAGCCACCCTAATAAAAGATATTGATCTTCAACTGACAGCAATGGGTAATCACTGCACAGGTTTAAGCAGATAGGGACACGATCAGATTTCTGCTTTAATACTCCTCTAGCAGCTGTGTATAGTTTGGAAGGAAGTAAACTGTATTTGGGGAGACCAGTTACAGGGCTGCTGCTACAGTCCAGGAAAAATACAATGGGGGCACAGGCACAGCAATGGGGATGGAGAGACATCCTTGGCGGTAGAATCGACAGGATGTAGAGTTGTGTTGAATGGTCTCCAAAGTTGAGGCGTCAGGGAGGGGTGGAGGAGGGCAGATTTGGGAGAGAAGATCGCGGGTCTGTTTTGGGCATGCACAAATTTGCAATTCCTGTAAGATAACCACACGGAAATGTGCATCTGGAATTCAGAAGAGACTTGGTTCGGATAAGTAAACTTGGGATTTGCTAGCACAGAGTCCCAACGTGATGAGATCAAGAGGGGAGGGAGTATAGAGTGAGAAGACCCGGGACAGAGCCCTGGGAGCACTGACATTTTAAGTGGGTGGAAGAAGAGCTTCCAAAAGAGCCTGAAAAGGAGCAATCAAGAGGGTTCAAGTTGATACAGTACACATGCATTTATACAAAAAAACTTTTCCAGGAGCTATTTTAGTTTAGCCTCCATGTTCAAAAGGATGCATATTTTCACTGAAAAGGAAATAACCAAGTATAAGGGTAACAACTTGCGGAAAACCCAACTTGAACAGACACAAATAATTTCCAGTGAAGGTGTTTTATACAATGGATACCACCTCACTGATTACTGTTTGCAATAGCTATTCAGTCTTTGGGTCCAACTGTACTTTTTGAAGTCACTTCTTATTAACACTAATAGCTTGGCCCTTTATGTATAATTAGTTCAGGCAATTAGTTGGAAGGCTCACCTCAGAACACATTGCTTTAATCTTTAGAAAATCGTCATGTGTCACATTACTCTAAGAGAGCCTCACTTGAAAGAAAACACTGAACCAATAGAAAGTACTAATTTTAAAAAGCTCTAAGAAGAGTGCTCCAGCCCCCAAGAGAATCATACAAATTAGTGCACACTCAGTGACTCAAAGAACTCAGGCTCTAGAAAAGGACGCATTTAAATTAAAATTGTGCTTTTTCAGACCAGGAACACTTCTTGCCTTAATCCTTCCCATTAGCATGACACATGACACGTCAGGGCAAACTGCAGTGTGCTGAGGGTCAGAGGGCAATCTATAAGGTAGCCTCGGTATAGTTTGTAAAACAGGCCCAGCAGAGGCCTCATAGATCCAGCAGTCACAACAGCACTATGCATGAGTGGGAGCTTAATGAATATTCGATGATGACATTTTTCCTGCCTTGCGTGCCACTGCAAGGCAGCCCCCATTTACCAATGGGACTTGTGTCGAAAAGTTGTTTTTTTTCAAATCTACTACCTGGAACTTGAAACACATATTTTTCCTTAAAAAAAAAAATGTGTTATAAATGGGAGTCCAAGCCATGTGCTATGCCATAACAGAGTTTAACTAGAGCTCCTAACCACCATTTATAACAACGCTTTAATGAAGAAAACACATTGAGTTACAATTTAGTATTCCAAGTAGGTGTCTTTCCTTGGCAGCAGTCCCAGAATGGAGAAGATACCACTCCTCCCAGGAGTAGGAAAAGGGGGTATCTGGCTCTAAACTGGGAATCTAGGCAGTAATGACAGGCAGCAGTTAGGGGTTGGGGCCAGTGGCTGCCCCCTGAGAGATCCAAAACCAAAGGTGAAGATGTAGCGGGTACTTCCGGGTGGGGTAAGGCAAGACTTCAGCCCCGGCAGGGCTGTAGTGGGGGGGGGATTAGGTAATCCCTACCCAAATGGCATCAGGCTGTGGTCAGGAAATCAGCAGCAGTGCTGGAAGCACTCATGCTCTGGCAGGAGCCCTGAGGGAAGAGGTGGTTCTGGGGCTGGGACAACCTGAAAGGTGCGTCCTAGGCAAGGTCAAATATTAATCAAAGACCACCCCCTTGGGTCTTCAAGACATACTGTTATCCAAAGTCTCTGAAACCACATCAAAAACCATGCAGCTGCTCCTCCATTTGTACAGAGGGAGTTCCTCTGCCTGACCTTCCTAGGAGTGACCAGGTGGTTCAGGACCTCCTTTACTTGGTACCTCGGTCTATCCATGTAGTCTTGCCCTACACGATAGGATAGACCAATATACAAAGTCAAGGCTTGTTTGCTTGGCTTTAGACAACCCTTTTACCCGTATCCTTGTCCCAGCCTCTGCTCCATCTCGGGACAGAGAGAGAGAGAATGGTCATTTTATGTCTACTGTACATAAAGCATATTGTATCTACATTTGTCTTCCAAAATTGATATCCAAATTTGAAAGGCCATAAAATAATATCCTTACGATGAATCATTTAACAGTAAAATACTAGTCTATCCTACTTGCAGGGGAAGGTCAGTTTGAAAGTCTTTGCTGACTTTTTTTACTTTAAAATTTGCTTATAGTCTTTGATTTTAATATAGTCTTTTTTTTCCACAGTACATACAGCAATAATATGGGAAGAGATAAAAGGGGGAAAAGGTACCATGTCTTAGAAAGCCTTTTAAGTTATTTAGTAGATAAGAAAAAAAAACTGCAGCCAGGCCTGTAGCCTTCAGGCAAAAGCTTGGGAAATTGTTCTCTTTGAAATCCACCCCACCCGACTAGAAAAACCTCAAGATATCGATTGCCATTATAGTGAGGGTGGGCTCCTGTCTATGAAGCCCAGTTTAGGGGTCCTACTTGAGTGCTTGAAGCTCAACATCAGCTCCCTTGCAACTCACTCTTAAATAGAAGCAGACAACCAAGGATCACTAGATATGTGCGGAAAAACGCAAAAGTGAAAAACAGACCAAAACAAGCTAACATAAAGAAAGCAACTTAGAGGAAACAGAGGTTTCCCTGGGCAGGGAGCAGAAAACATCAATATCCTCAGAGGAGTGAGAGAAGATACTAGATCCATAAAACAAGAAAGGAATGCTTCAGAAGGAAAAAAAAAAAGGAGAATTCAGACATGCAAAACCCAATGGTAGGGCTGGAAAATAAGGTTGAGGAAATCTCCCAGAAAGCAGGGCAGGAAGGTTAGAAAGGAAGAAATATGAAAGAAAAGATAAGGAAATTAGAGAACCAGCGAATCCAGGAAGTCTAATACTCAAATACTAAGAATTCCAGAAAAAGGGAATAGAGAAAAGTGAGGGGAAGAAATCATCAACAAAACGAAGACGTTTCAGATCTTAGAGCCCTCAACAACATTCCAGACTGAAACAGCTCATCAAAGACCCACAAAAGACTAGATTTAAAAAGAGAAAATAATACTAACTACCAGACAGAAAATCTAACAGTTTGGATACAAAGGATGAGATTTTAGAATAGCTTTGATCTTAACAGAAACACTGGAAGCTAGGGGACCCTGGACTAATGCCTTGAATATTACATCCTATCTTAGTGAAGCAGGGTTTTCTGCAGTAACAGCAACCAAAACAAGATTGCAGAGTAGGCTGGACATAAGCAACACATTTCGGGTGCCACTGTCTCCCATCACCCCCAGATGGGACCGTCTAGTTACAGGAAAACAAGCTCAGGGATCCCACTGGTTCTGCATTATGGTGAGTTGTAGAATTATTTCATTATATATTACAATGTAGTAATAATAGAAATAAAGTGCACAATAAATGGAATGCACTTGAATCACCCCAAAAGCATCCCCCTGCCCCCGGTCCATGGAAAAATTGTCTTCCATGAAACCGGTTCCTGGTGCCAAAAAGGTTGGGGATGGCTGGGCTATGGGAAGCAGGAGATCCAACACAGGAGAGGGGGAGAGGAGCCCCTGATGCCACTACAGGGAGAACCCAGATGACAAGCATGGAGGGCAACCCACCCGGAGAGGTACAAGCCAGGGAGCTCTGGTGATGTGAATGAGGAAATTTGTACCAGGTTCCTTATGCTTTAACGTGCACATGGATGACTCAGGATCTCATTAAAATGCAGCTGGTCGGCGGGGGGGGGGGGGGGGGGGGGGGGGTGCCTGAGTGTCTGCATTTCTAACCTGCTCCCAGGCAATGCCAAAGCTGCTACGCCAAGAACCACAGTTTGAGTAGTAAGGACACTGACAACTAACGAAGAACTAGGGTTAAATTCATGAGAAAGAAAAAGAAAACTAAGTGAACCCCAACTAAAAAAGACAATCATGAACTTAAAGGAAAACAAAAAATGTTGCAGCAGGAGAAAAGTAATCATAATCTACTCCACGGCTCTGCTGTGCAGAGTGTTTACATAGTCAAAGTAATATAAATACTGAACACTGATCTAACCAAAATACACTGTACTGAAATAGTAGAGGATGGAAAAGATACGCTTCAGTTGGTGGTGGGGAAGAGGGGTTAGAAGAAAAGTTAATTTTAATGTTCTATACAAAAAAAATTAATATGTAATTCCTACAGCTAAAAAATAGTAAATTAGTAATATAAACATTTAACTTAGAGACCTAGAGGTAAATATCAAAATAATTAATTAAAAGAGGTGACAGTGGTTGTTTCTAAGGAGGGGGCAATAGGTTAGGGGTGGGTAGAGAACTGGTAGGTTGTTGTTTTGTTTTTGTTTTTTGAGGAAGTGCCTAAAGGAAGAAAGAGCTCCCAATGGCCAAAGATTCAAAACTTTGAGCAACACAATATATAATGTTAGAACTGAATTATAACCTACTCCAGCAAGTAAATATCCACTAGTCCACACTGACATAAATAAATGCTTAAATCAATAAATACATGAGGGAGAAGAAGTGACATCCCTTTCTCACATAATTCCAACTAATATAAAAATAGAAGAGAGATATAGAATATCACCATTAGGCAAACACCTCAGTAATAACTGTTACAGTCAGGGTCCATTGATGGCTATTAAAATTAGTGTGTGAAAAGTTCAGGAGAAACAAGATATGTGCATACTGTCAAAGTACCTCCCCCAAGCTATTTATGAATTACACAGGGGAAAGTAGGACCTTCACAGTGGAGAAACCCAGCAGACATCACTTTAACCAAGTGATCAAGGTTAACATCACCTATAGTAAAAAACATACTGACATCATGAATCTTCCGATATGAAGACACAATATTATTTCTATGGTATCCTTGCCAAATATTCATAAACTCATTAAAATCATCAGAAAACATTAGACAAATCTAAATTGGAGGGGAGTCTACAAAATATCTGAACAGTACTCTTCAAAAGTGTCAAGCTCATGAGAGGCAAGGAAAGACTGAGTAGCTGTCACAAATTGGAAGGGACTTAGGAGGCATAATAACGAAATGCAGCGTATGATGATCCTGGATTGGACCTTCAACAGAGAAAAAGACCACAGTGGAAAAAAAGGTAAAATTCAAGTTAGGACTATCGTTAATAGTATTACATGATACCAATGTTATTTTCATAAATGTGCTATGGTTGTCTGAGATGTTAATATTAGGGGAAGCTGGATGAAGGTCGCATAGGAACTCTGTTGTATATTTGCAACTTCTCTACAAGTCTAGAATTATTTAAAAGTAAAAATTAAAACTCTTCAAAAATGTCTTTGTACAGCATAGTACAGTAGTTGGAAACTATATACCACAGGCCAAACCCTGGCCACTGCCTAGTTCTGTGAATAAAGTTTTATTGGAACACATTCATATCCATTCATTTATATATTGTCAATGGCTGCTTTAGCACTATAATAGCAGAGCTGAGTACAATAGCAGAGCTGCAACAGAGACCTGATGGCCCACAAAGCCTAGAATAATTACCATCTTTCCCTTTACAGAAAAAGCTTGCCAATCTCTGGCACAGCAGTTAAGAGTATGAACTCTGAGTTCAAATCCTGGCAATCCATTTACTATCTGTGTAACCATAAGCAAGTTACTTAACTTCCCAGTGCTTTGGTTTCTTTACAGACGATTCTGTAAGACAGGGATAATAGTTATTGATCTCATAGAGTTGTTATAAATTTTTAAAGTGTAAAGAAATAAAATGTAATAAATGTAAAAATTAATTATTAAATGTAAAATGTGCTTATAACAAAGCCTGCACATTTTTAAATATGTGTTAACAATAAAACAAAGGTTTAAGACCAAACCCTGAGCAATAACAGTGAAACTGTTCAATTGAGTGGCTGTTTCCAATAAAACTTTGCTAATCATCACATTGGTACACAAGAACTCTAAACTCAGTCTTCATAATTTTAATAATATTTGCTTATCATCAAATAGTTGGAAAGAAAAAATACTTTCAATATTAGCTGGAAGTTATTACCTTTTATATTAGACTTTCTCAAACCAGTTACTAACTGGCTTTAGAATGATCTCTGGTACATTCGATATCCTCCCTCAAGATACTTTCAAAATACTCTCTCCACCTCCACCTCCCACCCCCTCCCCAGACACACCCAAGAGCTCTAACTCCAGCTCAACACACCCGGGTTCTTATTGGTGACTTCCCCTGCATACTCATGGCATCCAAATGTTTGCAAATTTATTTCTGCAGGCATCTCCTGACACAGGTGTACTCACAGCTGGCAAAACCAACTGTGGTAGGCTGAAAAATGCACACCCCCCAAAAAAAGATAAGTTCACTTCCTAATCTCCTGTACTTGTGGATATCACCTTCTATGGCCAAAGAGGGAATATGAACTTGTACGGCCAAAAAAATATATGATTAAGTTAAGGATACCGAGAGGAGGTGTTTAGCTCAGATTATCCAGGTGGGCCCTAAGTGCAATTACATGTATCTTTGTAAGAGAGAAGCAGAGGGAATTTTGACACAGAAAAAGGAGAATACACACACAGAGGGAAAGGGGATGGAAAGATGACACAGAGATTCTGAGTCATGTGGCCACAAGCCAAGGAACACCAAGAACCAGAACTGTGAAAGAATAAATCTGTGTTGTTTTAAGCCACTAAGTTTGAGGTAATTTGTTACAGCAGCCACAGGAAACTAATACACCACTGCCACACCAGCATTCACAGGTGTACACACACAGGGACCCTTTATAAGCAGGGACCCATCAGTTATACCACTTTCTCATAAAGAAATAAATAAAAAGTTTTAAAAAACTCCTGTAAGAGAGCATCAGTAAAGAGTTTACTAGGCCTTTGTAAGTAAATTAAACTCTTTGGTAAGTGATTCAACGTAAATCAGATTTTCTATCCCTTTCCTCATCTTGAAAACCAAAGGCTAGACCAGAATATCACTAAGTATACAGATTATGCTACTGTGGCCTTGTCGTTTTGTGCTCTTTTTGTTCCATTGATCCACTGTACATAGAGGAAGACTACCCAGTAAGGACATTGATTATCACATGCAACTCGTGAACTCAGTCTCATTGCTGTGTCATACCTCGTAATCCCTGCCCATACAATGTTAAGTAATAACTGAGTTCTCACTTTCCTTTGTGTTGACACAATGTGCAATAGCTTTTTAGCCATACAAGAACCCACGAAAGGTCTTTTTTGTTTCATTCTACCTTCTGGAAAATACTTGAATCCTTCATATAAGACAAAAATTAGATCCTGACTCTTTCAAAATAGCCAATAAAATAAATCATAATCACATGGCCTTCAAATATTATATTAATAAAAGAATTGTTGTGGAAAAATTAGAGGCATAATCTGATTAACCAGCATATTGAATATGCTTGAATAGTTGAAGGCTACATACTCACTCAATTGTGACTAGATTTTAACAGTTTGAGATATAACTTTAAAAGATGGCAAAATTAATACTTCTTTGCCCAGCCTTTGATACTTCCATAGCTAAAAGCCAAATGCTTCTACAGTGTGACAAATGATCATTCTAATTAAACTGATCAAACACTTAGCTATGCTGCTTAGTGGTGTAATGCCCTTAAGGGGATTAGACAAACAATTCTGGAAATACACAAATCCATCCTATTTGTTAATGAATTAGTGTTTCAGTAAGTGACGACATGTAACTTCTCATTTGTCCACGTCACTGACCTAAAGTGATTTGGATATATACACTGGAAATATCTTCTCCTACTCTCTTGCTTGCTTTTTGGCTCTCTGCACAATGTTTTTGATAGAAATATAGTCCAATTTGTCATTTTTTCCCCTTTATGGTGTGCACTTTTAAGCGTTGTTTAGGAAATATTTGCTTATTTTCTTTTTCTAGAAGCTTTGTTGTTTTACCTTTCTTAGATCTACCATCTATCTGGAACTGTTATTAGAGATTCAGGATTTATTAGATCAGGTAGAATTCCAGGACTTCTTTCTCCTACATCGCTTTTCACTGTCCTCATCTAGAGCTAACTACAAGCTCCCTTGTTTCTTTAAGGCCATTACAACCCTTGTCAACACCACAGAGACCTTAAGACCTCTGAAGCTTTTCTGCTTCCCATCCATCAGCCTTCACCTTTGGCTCCCTCCCTTCCCCAACTACTTAACCACGAGCTGTTGCTTCAGCCTTTCTCTTTTTAGCACTATCCATCCCCCCACTCACTCATGCAACACAAATCCCAACCCTGGCAAGAAAAAGGCAGTGTGGGCCAGTTGGCTGTAGAGCTGCAGGGAACAGCGTTTGAAATATGATTATACAATTTACAAACTGCAGGACCTTGGCAGTCAATTGACATTTCTATTTTCTTGTCTGTGAAATTGAGAAGGGCTGGGGCTGAGGGTGGAGAGAAGGTGGGGCAGGATGTGGAGATACAGGATTAACAACACTAACACCCAGGGGGCTTCCCATAAGGATAAGAAACAATGTACATGAAGACCTGGGCACAGAGTAGGCACTGAGTAAGTAAATAAAATAAATAGTAGCTAAAAAACAATCAATCAACAAGTCAATAAAATGGCTGCTGCTTCTGAACACTGCTAGAGAAACTTTCCATCTCAGGTGGGCTTTCGGTGGTAAGCCACGTTTCCCACTCACGGCCTTGGCAATGTTAACTTTTATCACAACCCCTCACGGCTTCCACTCCACTCCTCTGTCTGCCTCCTCACTTTCAACAGATCTTTGGGGGACTTTGTCTCCTGGCTAAGAAGAAGGAACAAGGACCAAATGCACCTTCCTGTCTGAGACAACCAAAAAGGGGACAAAACATACAAAGAAATAGTTTTCAAGATATTATCAGGCAACAAAAGACATTGAAATCTGAGATAAGAGAAAGTGAGGTGAGTTCTAAGAAAGACTGTACCAGGTTACTGCCTTGGGGGAGTTCCCAGCAGTGGCACAGGGAGAGGGACCCAGTCAGACCAGCTGAGTTGAGATTCCAGGAAAACCAAAGCAGCTGTAATTCAAAGGAAAGGAGAGAGGTTCACAGAGAGATTTTCAGAGATCTTCAGAGAGTTCCCCTCACGAATTTCAATGGAAAAAAAAAACAAAATGTAAAAAACCAAAAAGAATTTAGTCAAGCCCTGCTCCTGGGTGCAAGGAAATTAAGGGGCTGGAGAAAGGATCACTAGACAGGATTGACGATTAGAGTACAGTTTCTGCACTCACAGAATCAAGAACAGTCTGCAGGCAGGGCCCGGTGGCTCACGCCTGTAATCCTAGCACTCTGGGAGGCCAAGGCAGGAGGATCGCTTGAGCTCAGGAGTTCAAGACCAGCCTGAGCAGGAGTGAAACTCCGTCTCTACTAAAAATAGAAAAAATTAGCCTGGTGTGGTAGTATTCCCCTGTAGTTCCAGTTACTCAGGAGGCTGAGGCAGAAGGATTGCTTGAGCCCAGGAGTTTGAGGTTGCTGTGAGCTTGGTTGATGCCATGGCACTCTAGCCTGGGGGACAGAGTGAGACTCTGTCTCAAAAAAAAAAAAAGAAAGGAAGAACAATCTGCACCCGCCTGCCACACTGGAAAGGCTCGTGATTCAAGGGACATTAGGTAGAGTACACAGAAGAGTCTTCCCCAGTTCTGGGAAATAATTAGCCCTAAATTGGGCTAATGATTAAAAACTGACCCAAACTCTACCTGGATTCTGCTATTCCCAAAAAGATCTATATGTGCCTATTATGTGACTTGATTTTAAAGATTATGTCAAATCTGAAAAGCATTATAACTGCAGGAACAAGCACATGTAAGAATAGTCATGAGCCTTAATCATCTGACACGCTTCTCAGGATGAAAAAGAATACTATTGGTCCTTGTCAGGATTTTTTCTACATCTGTCTACACACATATTTGCAAATCAACATTAATGTGTACCTTGGACCACTAGGTCAGGACAATTCAGTAGCCAGGCACATGAAGGTCAGTACAAGTCTGGCACCGGCTTGGGTATCTCATTCAAATTCTCAGAACATCGGTTTCCTCATCCACAAAATGTGGGAGGTGGACTAGATGACTTCTAAGATCACTTTCTGTGATTTGGATAATGCTAGAAAGATTAATACACTAGTTAAGCCTTAGGTAATGACACACTAAGAAAATACGGTGACAGATACTTTGGGCATCTGCTTGTCACAAAATAGTCTCAAAGTAATCCCAAAAGAACCATTATTTTGAAGGATGGCAATTCTTACCCTCTCAAGTAGTCACTGTAAGCTGATTTTATGAAAACCAGCTGCCTACCAACTGCCAACTGCCCACCAATATTTTCCTTAGAGTACAAATCATGATTCTTAACTATCTTAAAATCAGAAAGGTGAATTTCATCTTAATTCTCAATAAAACCTTACTATACACTTATAAAACATACAATTTTAGGAATATTTCTCTGGAATTCCTAAAGCATTTCTGGATGTCCTGAAGAAAATCTATTTTAAAAAGAAAATCTCAAGGAATTATATAAAAATAGCATAAAATTATCAAGGAACACCCCCAGAAAACACTCTACCACCACCCTCAATAAGAAATTACTAATTTTCTATTGTAAGTACAGTCATCATACTTATGCCAGTAGAGAAAGGAAGAAAGTTATATCATAAATCATGAGTAGTTTTAAGTGTCCGAAGAAATAGAACCTTACTTGCATTTAACTCATAAGTTATTGATTTGCAAAGAAATGTCAAATGGCCTGTGTTCTTTTTCTTTTTTCTCTTTTTTTGTTGTTTCACAAAATTTCTACTCAAAAAATGGCCTGTTTTAAACCAAAAAGAAGCAACTAAAAAGCTCCAGCACCCCAACTTTAAAAAATGTGTTTTAACTTCTGTTTACTTTATTGCTGGCTTTGAAAAATGTAACCCTTAAACCTTATTATTTCATGTTATTTGGCTAGTTCACAAAGAATAATTAGACATTCTTCTCAAAGAATTTTTTAAAAAATATTTCTTACTTAGAGAAACAGAAATAATTATTAGTTAGCTACCCTATAATGGACATTTTGAGACTAGAAGTACAGCACTGCTTTATCCAAATATGTGTTTTCCTTGTTTAAACGGAAAAAGCTTCAAGTTTTTTCTCCAGTGTTCCCAAAGATTAGCATGTAAATACAAACTAAATAGATCTGTAATTAGCATTTCGAACAGCAAACAATGTATAGGGTAATTTTATATGAATCAATTAGCAAAAATTATATATTTAACAACACTTATTGAATGCCTACTAGGTACAAGGCTATGTGATGTGGGAGTTAAAAAGATGAATAGATAGAGCTTTCTAGTTCTATGAAAAGCCCTTTAATAGCATTAGTTTTGGGGATTTAACAAATGGGGAAAAAAAACCAAAAAACCCTTAATGGTTATCAGTCCCTGTGGAGGCTCCCCAAGACATCTGGGCGGTCACTCACAGACAGCTAAAGGTTGAAGACTCAATATACCAGAGAAAACAGGCAACCATAGGATTTAGCTCCAAACCTAGGCAATGAAGCCAGACTGCCTTCTTCTAAAAAGACCCAGAAAAACACTGGGCGGTAAATACTCAAGCATTCTTCCAGAAACAAATGAACAAATATTAAATGTGTGCAAAGAGTAATGATTGGGCTTTGAGGGGCATGGAAAAGAGGAGGGAAAAGATTGTGAATTTTTATTTGTTTAAAGCAGAATTTCCACAGTAAAATAAAAAAATAAAATGCTGCCTTTGGACACCGACACATGGAAGCTCTCGTTTGATTTAAGAAAATTGAGTTTCATGTTTATGTTTCTTTTAATCACCAATAGGGATTAATAATTTGGTCATATTTTACTATTTGCCAGATAGTATTTATACACACTGAACACAGTGCCTGAGTTAAGAATCCAAAGCACCCAATGGATGTACGATGCATTCAATTTCCTCTCAGAACATAAAAAATGTATAAACTGTCATTATCTAATAGTTACTAAACACCAACAATGTACAAACTGCCAACTGAGTTAGATGAAGTTGAATTTGAAGGAAACTTTCTATTTGAATATTTATCCATTACCTTAAAAACTAAGATCCAATTAAATTCTCCTTGATCATTTTAGTTGTTGTATCTTTAAGGATACTACTTTTATAACAACTACTCCCCAATATTGCTGGCAACATTTGGTGAGTTTTACTATGCACCGGAAGTGCACAGAATACTTGACACAATGTCTAGTGAGTTAAGTCGTAATAGTGTGTCTATGTTACAGATAAGGAAACCACTTTGGGCAAATTACTTAACCTCTTCATGCCTCAGTTTTCTCATCTTTAAAATGGAGTTAATAGGCTGGGCATGGTGGCTCACACCTGTAACACCACTTTGGAAGGCCAAGGAAGGAGGATCGCCTGAGGCCAGGAGTTCAAGACTAGCCTGGGCAACACAGCAGGGCCTCATCTCTACAAAAAATTAAAAAATTAGCCAGGAATGGTGGTGCATGACTGTAGTCCTAGCTACCTGTGAGGATAAGGCTGGAGGATTGCTTGAGCCCAGGAGATCAAGGTGCAGTGAGTTATGATGATGCTGCTGCACTCTAGCCTGGGTGACAGAGCAATACCGCATCTCAAAAATAATTTAATTAATTAATTAATTAATGCCTGAAGGGCTAGACTATTAAAGGATACATAACAAAGACCTTAAAATGTTTGTATCCTTTAATCTAGCAATTCTAGGGAATAATCAGCGCTATACAAAAAGATCTGTATACAGGCCATTTATCAGGTTATTTATAATACCAAAAAACTACCTGAATGTCCAAATAGAATTAAATAAAACATAGCATGTTCATAAAATGGAATATTCTGCATCTTTTAAAAATTAAATTTAGCTATGGAGACAGTAAAAAGATGAGTGGTTGGCATTGGTTAAGGGCGACAAAGGAACAAACAGGCAGAGCACAGAGAATTTTTAGGGCAGTGAAATTATTCTGCATGATACTACAGTGGTGGGTAAATGTCATTATATATTTGTCCAAACTGATAAAATGTGCAATAGTAAGAGTGAACTCTAATGTAAACTATGGACTTAGTGTGATAATGATGTGTCCATGCAGGTTCATGGACTACAACAAATGTACCACTCTGGTACAGGAAGGAGATCACAGGAGGCTGTGCATGTGTAGGGGCAGGGAGTGTCTGGGAACTGTATTTTCTGCTTAGTTTTGCTGAAACTTAAAATTTCTCTAAAAAAAACCCAAAGTCTATATTTTAAAAAAATTAAATTTAGGAGAATAATGAATGATACAAGAAATATTCCTGATACCCTACTTTACAAGCAACTTGTAAAGAATCAAAGGATATGCCCAAACATTAAAAGTCAGCCTCCAGAAATAGTATTATAGGTAATTTTAAAATATACTTTACTGTCTTTCTAAATTTTTCTACAATGACCTTGTATCTCTTTAAAAATCAGAAGAAATTTTTAGGACTTTCTTTTAAAATATCACCCAGTTTTCAAATCAAAGTTATTTTAAAAAGGCATATAAGTTAAATAGGAAAGGAGCAATGATTTACTGAATTGACACTTCTAACATCTCCAAAAACCTGAAAAATCTTACACATTATTCGAAATCCATGTATTCATTTCTTCCTTCCTTCCACAAGGTACCAAGAATACACAATGGACAAAGGACAGTCTCATAAATAAATGGTGCTGGGAAAACTGGATATGCACATGCAGAAGAGTGAAGCTAGACCCCTATCTCTCACTATATACAAAAATCAACTCAAAATGGATTAAAGAGTTAAATGCAAGACCAGAAGAAAACATAGAGGAAATGCTTTGGCATTGATCTGGGCAAGAGTTTTTTGGATAAGATCCCAAAAGCACAGGCAACAAACACAAAAATAGACAAATGGGATTATAGCAAACTAAAAAGCTTCTGCACAGCTAAAGAAACAATCAATGAAGTAAAAAGACAACCTACAGAATGGAAGACAATATTTGTGAAGCATGTATCTGAGAAGAGGTTAATATCTAGAATATAGAAGGAACTCAAACAACTAAGTAGCAAAAAACCAAAAAATCCCATTGAAAAATGGGCAAAGACCTGAATAGACATTTCTCAAAAGAAGACATACAAATGCACAAAAAATATAT
Organism: Lemur catta; assembly: GCF_020740605.2. NCBI lineage: Eukaryota > Metazoa > Chordata > Mammalia > Primates > Lemuridae > Lemur > Lemur catta. The sequence continues at coordinate 49,112,356 of NC_059135.1, forward strand.
GAAAAAATGCTCAACATCACTAATCATCAAGGAAATGCCAATCAAAACCACAATGAGATATCACTTCATACCTTTTAGAATGGCTATTATCAAAAAAATAAAAAAAAATAACAAAGGCTGGCATGGATATGGAGAAAGAGGAACTCTTATGCACTGCTAGTAGAAATGTAAACTGGTATAATCATTGTGGATAACAGTATGGAGGTTCCTCAAAAAATTGAGAATAGAACTACCAGATGATCTAGCAATCCCACTCCTGAGTATATATCCAAAGGAAATGAGATCATTGAAATGCAATCATGTTGAAGAGATATATGCACTCCCATGTTTACTGCAGCACTAATCACAATAGCCAAGATATGGAATCAACCTAAGTGTCCATCAACAGATGAATGGATAAAGAAAATGTGGTTTACATGCACAATGGATTATTCAGCCATCAAAAATAGAACAAAATCCCGTCATTAGCAGCAACAGGGATGGAAATTATGTTAAGCGAAATAAGCCAGGCATAGAAAGACAAACACTGCATGATCTCACCCATATGTGGAATCTAAAGGAGTTGATCTCATAGAAGTAAAGAGCAGAACAGTGGTTACCAGAAGTGGGAAGGAGAAAGGGGAGGATAGGGAGAGGTTGGTTAACAGGTACAAAGTTACAGTTAGGTAGGAGGAATAATTTGTGGTGTTCTATTACACAGTATGTTGAATATGGTTAACAATATTGTACTATATATTTCAAAATAGCTGGAAGAGAGGCTTTTGAATATTCTCACCACAAAGAAATGATAAATGTATGAGGTGATGGATATGCTAAATATCCTAACTTGATTTTTACAAAACATATGTATGTATCAAAATATCACACTGTGCAATTATTTTATGTCAATAAAAACAAAATAAATAAAGAAACCCCAAAACCCACAAATAGTAAAATAGTAGACCTTAAAAAAACACCAGAGGATAATTATCTAAAATGCTTGAGAGAATGTTTGGCAAACAAAAATGCTAAATAAATGGTAGCTGGTCTTAAAAGTACTCTTTTAAGGAATATTTTTAAAAGAACTTTAAGAAATAGCACTATATACGAATCACATCAATACAACAAACTATATCCTACCCGACTTAAAGAAATTTCATTACATATTATTTTGTCAAGAAAAGCCAATGAGTCCCTAACCAAATCTCACTGGCCCAAGAAGGATGCAGAGGGAATATCTTCTGTGGTCTTTCTTCAATCCTTACTATCCTTGACATTTCTGAAATATTTGTGATAGTACATTCCCTTCCTAGAAATTCTTTCCTGTCTTGACTTGAGAACATGATTTTTAATCTTTTGCCTATTAATCTAACTGATCTTTCTCTCCCTCAGATTTCTCTTCCTAGTCTTCCAGTCCCCTACAAATGTCATCAGTTCCTAAATTTCCATCCCTGGCCCTCTTAGCATAAAACCTCCTTGGATGCTTCCCAGCCTCTAGAGGTACACACAGCACTAAATTACATTCTTGGAGCGTCACTTACCTCATTACACTTCGTATTATACGAAATTGTCTCATCTTCTCTATTGGATGGGCAGGATTCTGAGAGCAGGATCGACAGCTTAATCATCTTTCTCCCTTAAGATCTAACATCTCTTGAACATAGTCATTGTTATAAGCAACTAAGTGGGTAAGCATATAAAATACTTTAAGAGGTTGTTAACATTAAAACTGATCCTTGAAAATACTATTGACAATTTCCTCATCACTCGCAAATTAGCTTTTGATTTGTAACAAGGCATAAGAGATATTATGACTGCATCATCGTTTTACATAATAAGTTTTCCAATTAATGAATATTAATATATCTAACTTTCATTTAACATGCTAAAAATAATAACTGCTAGCACTTATATAGCATTTACTATGTGCCCTGTTCTAAGAAATGATAAGTATTACTATCCTCCCAACAATCCTATGTGTTAGGTACCATTTTTAGATTTTCTATTTTACAAATGAGGTTACTAAGGCAGAGAAGGGTTAAATGACTTATTTATTCAAGGTCACACAGCTAGACAAAGCCAGGATTTGAGCCCAGCCAGCTCTGGCCCCCATCTGTACTTGAAATACAAAGCCCTACCTAAGTAGCCATTCACTATAAAAATCTAATTCTACATAAATATTTTGAACTCATATTTAGAACTTTTTACAGAATCTCATTATTCATAAGTTCATTTTTTCTGTAATATAAACAAATATATCTGTACTATCTATATTAATGTTCTGGCTAAAATACACATATACAATGTGGTAATACATTTTATAATGTCGATTTCACTTGAAATATTACAATATTTTAAGTTACTTTATCCTACTTATGAATGCTAAAAGTTTTTACCAGTTTAAGATAAAATCTTCTTGACTAACAATCTAGGAAATTTATACTTTCACATATATTTAAAAATTTTTTTAAACTATGAATTTTCATTAATATGTAACATAAATGACACTACTGCTATTTAGCACTAGGTGTCACAGAGAACAACCACAATAATGTTATAATCCTATTGAAAATCACACTTTGATATATGATCTTAAGTTTTTAAAGCCTAGCTTTAATTTTTTACCACTAAAAGATAATCTCTACTATTACAAGTTCTGCTTAATTTTCACACATTGTTACTTAAAGATTTTAGGTTAATAAACCTAAGTATAGTGATGGAGAATTCCACTATGAAAATGCAAAGTGCACTTTTAATGAACAGAATTCTTAAAAAGTGATTAGCTGCTACTGGTAGGACTTATTTCTCAACAGTTAATTTTTAAAGAAAACTGTTTCTGTCTTTGTAAAAATATCCAAGACAGTGCAAGAGTAAAATCCTATTGACTTCAACCATTAAAGTCACTTTCCCAAACAACATTTTTTGTCCTTTTTAAGAGCATGAAACATATCTTAGACTCCAACAGGCTCATCCCCCAGCCTGGCACCTGCTGTTCCCTCTGCTGGGAAGGGAACTGCACCCAGATTTTCCTGTCATTCAGGCTCAGCTCAAATGTCTCCACCTAACAAAGCCTTGCCTGGCCAGTCCACCCAAAGTCCACTGTAGGGACTGAATTGTGTCCCCCAAAAAAGATATATTGAAGTCCTAACTCTCAATACCTCAGAATGTTGCCTTATTTGAAAGTAGAGTTGTTGTACAGGTAATTAGTTAAAATGAGGTCACGTTGGAGTAGGGTGGGCCCTTAATCCACTAGGACTGATGTCCTTACCTGAGAGAGACACACGGACACAGAGACTCAGGGAAGATGGCCATGTGAAGGAGGCAGAGATTGGAGTTAAGCTACCACAAGCCAAGGAATGCCTAGGGCTCTGGAAGAGGCAAGGAAGGATCTGCCTTGATTTTGGACTTTTAGCCTCAAGAACTGTGATAGAACAAATTTTGATTGTTTTAAATCACTCAATTTGCGATACTTAGTTATCACCCTAGCAAACTTCAACATCCACCACTGCAACGACTGCTCCCTGCCCTACCAGCCACTTTTAATTGTCCTCATAGTTCTTAATAGTATCTAAACGAACATTGTACTTTGATTGACTGTCTCCCTTCATTAGAATGTAGGCTGCATGAGAGCAGGGACCTTGATTTCAGAGAGAGTCTGACACATAATAGGTGCTCAAGAAATACCTTGTCAAATATCCTGTCAAATAAATGATCCTGAGAAATATGACAGGATTAAAGAAGGTCAGGATGATAATGCATTTACAATATCCTGAGCAAGTATAAACCCTCCTATAATCTAATAACCAAGTCCAACTCGGGATTTATCCAGCACCAAATGAGGCTTCATACCATCTTACTTACCTGGAAAATGAACTCCTCAGCTAAAGAAAAATAGCTTTAGATAAATGGAAGGCGAGAAGCATTCTTTACTCAGTACTTCCAATATGTGTGAAATAAAATTATTTTGGGGGCCAATGTTTCCTATGTCAGGAGAGAAGACTCATTGTATAGAAGGGCAGTATGAACAGGTGTCAGAAGCTTGATGGCTAATGGAGGGGGAAAAAAGATTTTTAAGAAAAAAAACATCAGGTAAGAGTCAAAGGAGAAGAATTCTGGGGTTATTTGGTAAAGGAGCAGTTAGGCTGCCCATCTCCCCTGCCCCAAAGTCATCTGTGGTATAGGCATGAACAATAATGGACATTCTTAGTTTTGAGCCATTAACATCTTTTTTAGGGGGCTCTTTACTGTTGAAGTCTCTATGAGCAATTTTTAAAGTGAAATATATAAAACACTTTTAGAAGATTTTCATTTTTTAAAAAAAGATTTAAAATTTGGGGGTGGGGAGGGTTCTTGTATAATGGGGGTAAGTAAGTGTCACTTGGGGGTAACAGTTCTTTCCTTAGTGATGCCAGAAAAATGAGGAACTGCAGAGCAGGACATGCACTCGGAGGGAAGTAACCACCTGTCTAACAGAGTGGGCGCCTAAGGAGCTTTGAAGACATAAAGAAATAGTAAAGGAGACTGTCCTAAAAAGAGAACTCTCCCTCTGCTTGGGAAGGCAAAATATACAATGAGGCCACCTAAGGAAGACCACAGTAGCACAGGAGACAGGAAGCCAAGAGCTATAGGAGGGAGCAGTGACTCCCATGGGGTTTCATGAATAAGGAAATGAGAAGGCACTAGAAGCAAAGGGAGACAGAGACCTGGGTGTGCAGCTGTTAATAGCCAAAGGCTGAGAGGGGACAAAAAGCCGCCATGTAGAGAGAGAAAGCACCCTTCAAAGCAGCCAGACCTTGGTGAGTGATGCTTATTTTACCCCAAAATGGCCAGAAATTGGGATTTTCTAAATAGACTTTCCATAAATAACAAACTAATTTTCAAAGAACAATACTGTTGACTGTTTAAGAAAAACTACTGAATGTAATAGAATTCTAATTCGTATTTGATTTCCAAGTCACTTCGGAATCTTAAAGCTCTACTGGGGCTGGGCGGGTGAGGGGGACAGCATTAAATCAGTTATCACTGGACAAGTAAGTGTACAGAAAAAAAATGTAGTTATTTTCGTTCTCTGGTTATGTGGATTCTAGATAAATGGGAATTTAGTGTAATGATTAATAATTATACTTTCTATTTCCATAGGACTTAATATTTCTCTAAGTGTTTTCACACACTAACGTGCAATGCGATCACTCAAAGGACCATTGTTTTACGCTCATTTATTAGATGAGGAAACAGGCTTTGAGAGGTTTGTGACATGGGACTGGCTGCTCAATAAATGGGAAAGTTGGAAATAGAACTTGAGGATCCATGATACCTACTCCAGGGCTCTTCCTGTCAAATATATACCGATTCTCTGAGAAGGGTGTATCTTGATAAAAAGAGACACAAGATATCTGGCTATTTTCAGAGGGAAGTATTGAAAAAAGAAGTTCAATGTGTGGCAAGGAGAAAGAAGCAGTTTAGTACAATACTGTGCTCACATGAATTTAATATTAATATATGCTACTGAATCTCTTAAAGAAATGTAGTTAAATGTTCATTCATGTAAGATTAAACCAGCTCCCAAAATTCCATTAGGAATTAGATACACTAGTCAAGGATCAAATGCATCCTGAAATTTCAGCAGCCCTGGAAAGTTATAGAAAGGTCTTCCAGCTACTTCCACATGTCCTCCACAAAGGCAAGGTTCCAAAGGTCATTCCAGTGCTTCTGCTTCTGTGATATGAGCTTCTCTGACTTCTCCCCATTCATCTCTTATCCGCCTTTGGTCTTTAGATCATCCCGCTTTGACACCTAAACCTTCCCATGGCATGCTGCTGCAAAGCTGCACCCATTCCTCCCAGTTTTCAAGTAAACTTGTTTGAAAAAGAATATAACCACAAAAAATCAGAACTTCCATAGAGAAACTTATGCATATTATATACTCGATTCATTTATTAGGATGCATATTTAATCCCAACTTCATGCCTAGAGGTTAAAAGAACAAAATTGATATAACACTTCCCCTCTGTATATTTTGTTAGTATCATTTCTGGTTTAAAATTACCAATTCCAAATGAGGGGCTATGTCTATTAACTTTGAATAAATATGTATTAATGATGATAATTAAACTATTTTAATTTCTTTTTAGGAAACATTTTGTAGCATGATAGCTCTAATGGTCACCAAGCTTTTCCTTTGCTTCAGTATAACTCATAATGATTCATATTATTGCTTATTAAATTCCTATCACCATACAATTACTCTTCCCAAAGCTATGATTCACTAACTATTCAGCTGCTACCTCTGCTTTCTCTTCTCACTACTCCATACCTTACTGTTCAGTATCTTACTGTGGGCTCTAGACAGACAAAGGAAGGATAAAATAATTGCTCTTAAAAAGGCATGTCCAGTCTGGGCAGCATAGTGGGACTCCATTCCTACGAAAAATACAAAAATTAATGGGGCATGGTGGTGTGCACCTGTAGCCCCAGCTACTCAGAAGGCTGAGGCAGGAGGATCACTTGAGTTCTAAGGTCATAGCATTTGATACCCTTAGATTTTATGTGGTGTCCAGGAATCTGCATTTTTCAAAAGTGCCTGACTTGGGAGGCTGAGGCAGGAGGATCGCTTGAGTCCAAGAGTCTGAGGTTGTAGTGAGCTATGATGACACCACTGCACTCTACCCAGAGCAACAGAGAGAGACTCTGTTTCAAATAAGTAAATAAATAGATAGATAAATTCAAAGGTAGTAAAGGGTGTACAGTAAGAAAATAAGTGTCTCTCCCATCCCTGCCTCAACCCCTTAGTTTTCTTCCCCAGACGCAATCATTGTTAATAGTTTCTTGTGTAACCTTACAGAAACAGTCTTTGCAATTACAAGCATAAACACACTTCGCATTCATATTTAAAACAAACGCCATATCCTGCTCTGCACTTTATTTGTTCCCTTATTATATTAATATCTTAGAGATCATTCCATATCAGTAAATATAGAGTGGTCTCATCCTTTTTAACAGCTACCTAGGTTTGTTTCTGCTCCTAATTTAACCAATCCCATATTAATAGGTATTTAGTTCTTTTTAAATTTTTTGTAATGAGACAATGCTGCAAAGTGAATGTGCAAATTCATTTTGCAAAGTACATCTTAGAAAAATTTCTTAGAGAGTTCCTGAGGTGAAAAGGCAGGTAAAATTTTAATCTTGGTGTCCACAGATGCCATACCATTCTGTACCCCTACCAGCAACATACGAGCCTGTTGGTTTCCCCAAAGCCTTGCCACTATGAAGCATTAACAAACATCACAGTTTTTGCCAATCTAATAGGTTAAAGAGTTCAAAATTGCATTTGTGTTATCATGAGGTAAGTATAGTTTAAAGTTTATAAGTGCCATTCGTAATTCTTTTTCTGTGAATTATTTGTTCACTTCCTTCACTCCTTTTCTATTAGATTATCAGTCATTTTTCTTATCAATATATAGGAGCTCTTTGGATATTAAGGTTGTTGTAAATAGTTTCTTCCCAGTGTGGTGATGTTACACATGCTATCTTCTCTTTTTTTTTTTTTTTTTTTTTTTTTTTTATTTTATTTTTTTTGAGACAGAGTCTCACTTTGTTGCCCGGGCTAGAGTGAGTGCCGTGGCATCAGCCTAGCTCACAGCAACCTCAGACTCCTGGGCTTAAGTGATCCTACTGCCTCAGCCTCCCGAGTAGCTGGGACTACAGGCATGAGCCACCATGCCCGGCTAATTTTTTTGTATATATATTTTTAGTTGGCCAGATAATTTCTTTCTATTTTTAGTAGAGACGGGGTCTCACTCTTGCTCAGGCTGGTCTCGAACTCCTGACCTCGAGCGATCCACCCGCCTCAGCCTCCCAGAGCTAGGATTACAGGCGTGAGCCACCGCGCCCGGCCCCATGCTATCTTCTCTTAAATGGAGTTTAATTCATCAATCTTTTATCTTCTGCCTCTGTATTCTTCAAGATGGTTAAAGGCTTTCTTCTTTTAAGTGTAGAGAAAGACATCTTCCCTAACATCTGATCTCCACAAGCCTTCAGATTCACACTTTTATTTCCTCTGTTGGCACTTTTTGAAATGATATTGAAAGACAGGCTGGGAGTTAGTATCCATCCATTTCCTTTGCTGACCTTCCTATTCCACTATCCCAAGTTCTTAACGGCTTTTGCTCTGACACTCTCCCTTGCTTTCTTCACGGAGTTTCATGTGAACCCCACATTTGTTTGGCCTACCTTCAAGAGTATATTCTCTTTGTAGTTCTAGCTTCAATTTGAAGTTTATTGAGATCAAAAAGAATTTTATTAATGTCTTTTCTTAATCAACATGCCATTCAAACTGTGCTACTTTTTCTATTCTAGGGAAATTATACAACAAAAACTGTTCAGATTTTTTGCCTGACGGGGTGAGAATATGCAAAAGCTTGTCTAGCTGCTACAGATAAACAGAAAGCAAAAATGTTATCATGATTTAAAATTAAATCATACTTCAACTTTATGTGCAGAAATGACATGTAACAAAATTTTTTTTAATTTTAGTGTTCTTTTAGATACTTTATTCTGCAAACTTTAGTAGCTGATCACAGTTTGTTACATGTGGCAACACTGGATTATGTATAAAAAACATCAAGAGAATGTCTTCAAAGTTATGAAAAAACTTAGGCACTGGTTAAGGACATGTGAAATAAAGCTATTACTAGAAATTGAGGCCAGGTTTATTTTAGGCTTGACCTTTGAAAAAAATACTAAAAATACACTGTTGTTGTTCTTCCTTCTACTTCCACTCTTTTCAAAAGGTGGCCAGATCTGTCTCAAGAGCTACAGGGAGAACTGCCTGGATAAGATGCAAGATACTAAAGTAAAAGTTAATGTTCTGTTTCTCACCCAATTCCCTTTATGCTTTGATTTTCTCTTATATTAGCATATGGAAAGAGAATGATAAAGGAAAAACGATAGAGAAAAATCTAGCACAAGATAATTTAATTTTTCTCTATCCTTTCCTGTTCATTGAGTTAAAAGAAAAGCTGCAGGTGTCAAAATACCAAACAAAAAAACATTTTAAATATATATATTTAAAATATGTGTGCATATACATAAATATGTGTATATATAGATATATGTGTGTGTTATATATATATGCACAAAAAATTGCACTTTCTATTCTAGCCACTCAAAAAGGAGAATTATAGAAAGGAGGCTTAAAATCCCACTATAGAATTTCATATTGGCCTATTTTCTTATTTATCTACCCATAATTTAGGGAAGAGATTTATTTCCTGTGACCTCAACAGAAAAAATTATTTGGCACATTCTCTCCTAACCATATCTGCACAAAGAGCTAGCGCTTCACTGGGCAGGTCTCTGGGCCTCAGTTTTCTCACCTAGAAAATGGGAGAGGTTGGAATGGAGAATTTTTAGACCCTTTCAGCCTTAACATCTTATGAATCAAATGTAAAGGTCATTCAAGCAACAGCCCATCAAACAAATATGTGTATTTCCAATGTCTAGGTATTTTCTTCATATATATATATATATATATATATATATATATATATATATATATATAAAAGTGACATATAGGTTTTCTTGAACAGAAAAAGGTAATCCATCATCTTTAAAGGAGAAGATAATTAGGGGCATATTCATCATGGATTCTTTGTATTCAATCTCACATACTGGTGAAACATATTCAAATGACCATCTACCAGTATTTTATTTCCTGATACTTCTTTTTACTTACTTAAACTTATTTACTTATTTGAATTTATTTTAAGTGTAAGAGTTAAATTGTATACTTAATGCTCTCTCTAATCCAGTCATCTCTTAAGTAGTCCTGGATATTAAGCTTCTTGGGTTTGGCCTCCTTCCTAGCTCTGCCTTTTGTCAGTTTCTATAGATTTTCTGGGACATTGGCCCTGTCAGATGGAATTCCCTCATGCAGGAAAAAAAAAAAAAAAAAGTTTCTACTTTTCAGTAATCTGCCAAATAACTCTCAGAAGGAATCATTGGACTTTCTGTTCCCTCTAATTTACCACTTCATTAACACAATCCTTATAATTTGCAGATATTTAATATTTTATTATCATTTATTTTAATATAAAAACTACACTAATACACCAAGTAAGTGAACACAAACTCACAAGAGAATGGCTTGACCTAACCCACCAGGAATTTCATCATGGGACCATCATGACCCAGTATACTCAATTCCCTTTAATACTTAAGTTGGATCTTTTAGTAACAATGCATCTTAGACTGTTTCTACTTTTCCCTTTAAAAATCAATTCAACACTAAGTCATATTCCATTCCTAACAAAGCTGAAGTCACCCATCTAACTATTGCTTCCCTAACCTCTGTCTTGCTCCTATTTGTTAACATTTAAGTGTCTCCATGACAAGAGGACTTACCTCGAGTCTAAAGCCTTCTCTGCTTTAAAAAAAAAGACAAAAAAAAAAAAAGACAATAAAATAGAACTGCATTTAAAGTAACTGTTCTTTGCAAGGATTGTATTTTTTTTTTCTATAGCACTCTAAACTCAAGGAGGTCTAAACATAAATCTGGAAAAAGTTTAGGGAACAAATGAAAAAATAGCTACTTCATGCAAATTCTAAAACCAAAGCCAGATCTACCCCACACACATGCATACATATTCAATAGTGACTTGGTTTTGGTAGATCCTATTTTAGGTAGACCCTTGAGGGCAGGTAGGTTTATCACCCAACACTTAATATGGTGCCCGGCACGTGCTAGGTGTTCAATAGATGGTGGCTGTATGAAAAAGAAAGGCACTTGATGTGCCCATGTTACCTGCACATTAGACCCACAGACAATGGTCTCCTCTCTGTGAAAGACATCAGACTGGGTTCAGGAATCAAATGAACAGATGCAAAGTTCATGAAAAGTTACAACTACCAATTTGAGTAACTCAGATGTACATCATATCAATTATCCCTAAAATTAATTTTAGTTTATTGTCTTAACCAAAGCTGCTATGCCCTTTCTGGATTTCAAATCATTAAACATTTTACATCTATTTAGGGAATGTAAGAAATGTGTAGTTGAAACAAAAAATGTAGATAATCAGCCCTAAATAATAGATGCCATAGGCTCTTCTACTACCAGCAAGATGTTCTCCAAATCACTATGCCAGGGAAAGGGAATTGAAGACTATATTCTGTTGGAGAAAACCATACAGCCACCAATTACTATATCAGCTGATGCAAAATCAGTAAGAAAATCAAGTTAGAGATAATGAAAAGATGTCAGGAAATATAAGCAAAGTTAGAAGAAAATTTTAAAATATAAGCAAATACTGAAAACCTATCACAATATTTACAAAATAAATAACCAGCTAACATAATATTCAATCAAAATGACACTATATATTCTAGAATAGCTTTAGAAATAAAAAGCCTTCTTTCCTTGTCCTCACAGAAGAGCACAAGCAACACTATGATAATGAGCAGAACTTATCTTTTTCAAGGGGGTGCATGTGAGAGAATATAAATGCACGTGCCATTATACCTTGACACACCCATGGGGAACAGGATGAAAGTAAACATTATCCCAAAAGGTTCTAGTCCCTCAATCATATCTTGTTCCCTGCACCCATGTGAGGTGGCTGTCACTACTTTCATTTTAGATGTGTGATAAATGAGGATCAGAGGTTCCCCCTCCAAATCACACACAACCAGTAAGCTGTCAAGTGGGATTTGATTCCCACGTCTGTGATTTAATCTCAGCACACTCTCAGCTCCATAAGCTCTACCTCACTGTCAGTGCTGAAACATCTTCTTATCGTCTTAACTCAGACATTAATTGCCTCGTTCACATTAGTAAATAACAAACAATACAAACGAATTGCATGTAATCTTCCCTCTCGCATACTTTTCCACACTCAGGTGGATACATCATTAGAGGGTTGCACTCACACTTCAATGTGAGTGTCCTAACTGCTCACCAACTCCAAGCTCACGTTTTTAATAGTGAGCTTGGATTTCTATTACTGTGTACCTGATGTGTCTAAACTACACTAAGCTTCCACAGCAGCTTCCCTACTTTTCATTATAGTCAAGCATCTTCGACTCTTTCCTCCTCTTCCTATCTAGGGTCATAAACCTTGGATTCTTCTCCAATGCATTTTTATTTTATTTTTTTCATTTTTTAAAATTTTTTTGAGACAGGGTCTGTCTGTGTCACCTGGGATAGAGTGCAGGGGCATCATCATAGCTCACTGTGACCTCAAACTCCTGGGCCCAAGTGATCCACCTGTCTCAGCCTCCCAAGTAGCTGGGACTACAGGCACCACCATCAAGCCTGGCTAATTTTTCTATTTTTAGTAGAGAAGGGTCTTGCTCTTGCTCGGGCTGGTCTCAAACTCCTGGCCTCAAGCAATCCTCCCATCTTGGTCTCCCAAATTGCTAGGATTATAGGCATGAGCCACCGCACCTGGTCCCAGTGCATTTTTAAATCCATTCTTTCCTTTTAGTTTTCTCCAGACTTGAGAAGTTTCATCTCAATCAGCTGCCTCCTAACTAGGGGCACTGACTTAGATCTCTTCCTCTGCCCCCAACCCATCAGTTCCCTAGACTTATTTTATAAACACTTCGAGTGGTTCACTGCTGGAAAATTTCCCATCGCTCCCTCCACTTTTGTTCATATCAATCAAAGATAGCCTTCCTCTTCTCACCCTGGCCACTTCCTGCTCATCCTTCCTGCAAATCCCTTCCATGAACTCTTGGCAACTCATGCCTATACACAGGGACTGTTTCCTCATCCTTCAGCTAATATGTTGTGGGTCTTTTGGAATAGAAGCCTGTTGTCTTGTGACAACTCTATTGCCAATATTTTCTTTTTCCTTAGAACTTTAAAATTAACATCACTGGTCTATGCATGGTCCTCTTTCTTTTTTATAATACAGTAGTACCCCCTTATCCACAGTTTGAGTTACCGTCGGTCAACTATGGTCTGAAAACAGGTGAATACAATATAATATTTTGAAAGAGAGAGAGACTACATTTACATAACTTTTATTAGAGTATATTATTATAATTGTTCTATTTTATTATCAGTTATAGTTGTCAGTCTCTTACTGTGCCTAATTTAGAAATTAAACTTTAGTATAGCAATGTATTTATAGGCAAAAAGTATATATAAGGTTTAGTACTATCCACAGTTTCAAGAAGCCACTGTGGGACATGGAACATATCCCCTCCCCCTTATCTGAGGGGGAACAATTGTATGATGATCATCTGTGAACTTCCAACCAAACCCAGTACTAGGACATTACCAATAACTTACTTTCACCTATGTGCTCCTCCCCATACCACCCCAATAGATAACTGCCATCTGAAGTTTTATGTTCACCATTCTCTTGCTTCTTAAAAAAATCTGTGTATTTCAACACATGTATGCAAAAATACATGTATGCAATACATGTATGCAAAAAAATGTATTTAAATGTGTTTGCTTATTTCCCTGGCTTATATAAATTAGTGCAACCATTTTGGAATGTAGGGAATATAGTTTGATAATACCTAGTAAGTTGAATATTCACATACCCTATGAATTAGCAGTTTTATTCCTTGGTATTTACCCAAGAGAAACATTTGCACATGTGCCCCAGGAAACATGAATGATCAAAGCAACACTGTTTGCAATATTTTTTAAATTAAAAAACAAAAACAAAAAAAAATGGTCACTGGCAGAATAAAGAAACATATTGTGTTATAGGACACATAATGGAATACTGTACTGTAGTAAAAGTTAACGAACTACAACTACATAAATATGAATGAACTTCAGAAATATAATGTTGAGTGAAAGAAAAAAAAGTCCCAGAAGTGAATGCATGGTATAAAACCCTTTTTTTTCCCCAAAAGAATAATAAATAATAAATGAAAAGTTGTTTGAAAACTTTTTAAAAGTATAATTATTACTTAACCTTTTCAGGAAAAAAAAAAATCTCTTTTTTGAGAACTTATACCTTATCTTTCCAAACTAAATCTTCTCCCTAGTCCAATAGTTTCCATGAGTAAAGTCACATGAAACTTTTATCTACTTATGCATTTTACCTAATTCTATATCTTCAGTTGTACTACAGACCTCCAACCACAAATATTTCATCTTGGAAGGAATTTACCCTTCTTCTTGAAGTAAAATTAACATAAAATTAAAGCAATCTAGGAATTAGAAAACTTACATATTATGCAAGCCCATAAAGTCCAACAGAACTAAATCATACTAAAGCCAAGAGGCATTTGATAAATCATCATAATTTGAAACTGAGGTATCCTCAAAGATAATCCTTCCACTGAATGTATAATTGAGTTATCAACATCAAACAGAAATATTAAATACAAGCAAAACAGGATATTTAGGCTTTCTGAAAGTTTTTAATTTCAAAATGTTTTTACCTTGAGAAAAAATTATTTTTAGGGGAAAATATATGAAATACAGCTGCAAAAGAATATTAAGAATAATATTCTGCCAATCAGTGCCTTTCTTGTAGCCCAATGAGAGCTATGCATATCCTCTGTAGGTGATTATAGCTGAGTTACACTGCAGCTTCCCTTCGACCTTGGGAACCCTGCTCACTCTCAGAGTTACTGCGAGGTCTTCTGTTTCATTTATTATTAGTCTTTGTATCTGCAATGCTGTAACATTCGATAGGAATATCAACATTGTGAGTTTGCAGTACCCAAAACCATAGAAATGCTTCCAAAAAACAAAGTGGGGGGATGGAAGAAGGGAGAAGAAAGAAAATAACAAGAGGAAAACAAAGTTAATGGCATTAAGGTGGGAAATTTCTTAATTTTACCTGTGAAGACTGCACTTATTAATCAGTTCTGTGATACAGATAACTACCATTAACATGCAATTTTTAAATGTAAGAAAAGATATCCAAGAAAAATTGTTACTCTGAAAATAATCATAACTGAATATAATATAAAATTTGCTAAACTTAGCCCAGCAATTTAAATATGGAAATTCTTATAGAGGAAAAGCCTTATAGGACTTTGTGTCCGGAAGAGAGAAATAACCTGGCGACCCAGTGGGTTCACTTAGTTTCGTGTCATTTGCTTCATGTCCATTATGTAATGCTTTCACCCAGCTTTAGGACTCTATGTTTAAGCCACCGTTCAGGTATATCACAAAACTGCCACAAAATCCGAATCTGGCCATAACTTTCAAAAAACAGCTTAAAAGGTATCTCGCAGATGTGTCTATATACAGTAGAGGCTGTAAAGAAAAATCTGCTGGTGTCACTTCTTCCCGGCTTCCTCCCCGGGTCTTCCATCCTCTCCTCCCCCAGCATCCCCGGCGACACGATCTGCGGGCAGCTCCCGGTTCGCTGCAGGGGAAGCACGTCTTGACTGCAATGCAAACCCTGTCCCGGTCTGAACCAGAGAAGGCAGACTCGGCCCCGGCCGGGGGTGTGGACGAAGGCTGCAGGGAGGGCTGCAGGGGCGCCAGGAGGGGGTGGGCAGGGGTGCCCCGCGAGGGCAGTCCGCAGTGCACGCGCACAATAAAACCCAATGCACAACTTCCCCAGCCGCTGCTCTCGGCTCCCCGGATTCCCTGAAAGGTGCGGCGTAGGCGTTAGCCAGAGCGGGCGCGGGCGCAGTCAGCCGCGCCGGTTCGCTTTTCCGCTGACAATTACATCAGTCCTTCTCCCTGCCCCAGCTTCCATCCCCAGCCAGCCTGCGGGGAGCAGGGGCGCCGGGGAATGCGGGCGCGAGTGCCAGGCGGCCGGAATTCCCGGGCAGCGAGGGGGAGGGAGGGCGGCGAGCGAGATCCGTGACACAGACGCCCCCTCCCACCCGGCCACGGGAATGGACTGACACCGCCGCCCCACTTCCCGGCCGCCCGGGCAATCTGGCCGAGGGAGCCTCCGGGGGGCCGGCGATGCCTCCGGGGCCCGAAGCTGCGGCTGCCCACCCGCGCGTCCCTCCGGGTCCTCGGCCCGCCGGACGCGCACAATGCCCCCGGGCCGCGGTGCGGGCACCACTGTGTCCGCGCCAGGCATCCCCTCTGCAGCCAGGACACCTACCTAGAGGGCGGGCATCGGCGCCGGAGACTCTGCGGCGGCTGCGGCGGGAGGCGGGAGGCGGGAGCCGGCCCGAGCGGGCTGACAGGCGCGCGGCTGGCGGAGGAGCTGAGGCGCGGGCGCCGCCTGCACCGAGCCGCGATCTCCAGCACCGACAGCGGCGGTGGCGGCGGCGCTGCGCCTCCAGTGGGCCGCCGCGCCGCAGCCCCTCCTCTCCCACGGGCGGGGCGCGCTGGCGGGGCGGCGCTCCGGGCTCCCCGCCCCCGGCTCCGGCTGGTCCGCCGGGCTGGAGCGGAGCGGCGAGCGGCCCGCGTTCCCGCTGCGCACCCGCCTTGCCGGACGCCCCTCCCTGCGCCGCCCGACGAGCGAGGAGCCGGCGCGCTGCGCCCCAGGCACGCGCGGTCCCTCCGCGTGGGCTCGCCTCCGTGGGAACCCCTGGTGGCCGGAGATCACCCTCCGCGGAAACCCTGACAGGGCATCGGCGGGCCTGAGCGCCCTCGAGGCGCCCCGCCCGCGCCATCCCGCGGAGGTGGACGAGCCGGGCTCCAGAGGGGTGGCCCCCGATGGCTCCTGCGCTCCGCCGAGAGCGCAGCGGCTAGGAGCCCCTGGGAGCCGGAATTAGAAGGGAACTGGCGGCCTCTCCTCAGCACTGCCAAGCCCCTGTCCCTGGGCGCCCTTTTGGAGCCATCATTCAATAAATATCCACGACTGTGTGTGCCTGCCCTCGGTTCCTGTCACTCGGGAGTAGAAACTTCTCAGGCCCAGAGAAATTCTTGGGTTCTGTGAAAAGAAGGGCCAGTTGCTCTGAGCCCCTGTCAAAACCGCGCAAAGTCAGTCCCACCTCGCGTCAACCCTTCCCCACTGTTTTAAGCCCTTCCATGCTTAACATCATTCCCGGCCTGTGTCCCAGAGCAGATTAATTTAAAGGCAGATTTGCTGGGAGGGAGGGCGTAATTTAAATATTTGTACAGACGTTTCTTCTGTAAACAGGTGACTGAAGAAATATCAGTATGTCAAGACATTTCTGTCATCATCCTCTTCAGGCGGAAAAATATCTAGAGAACATTGACTGGGCCTAACAGGAACTATTACAGAACCGTGCCAGGTGCTTTGTGGGCTCCCTAGGGGCAGGTCTGGATTGGATGAGTGGGGGGAGGAGTGCCTCCAAAAATTAAAGATATTGCTACCCACTGAGGCAACTGGGATGGCATTTCACTGTTCCCTGCTCTGAGAAAATCCTGATTTGTTATGAAACACAGTCAGCAATATGCACTCATTTCCACATGCAGTTTCTCTTGAATCTCCAATCTCACCTTTTGGATTAGCTCCTTTCATCTGGACTAGCAATGTCCTCATATCGTCGTGTCGTACAACAATAGATGCTGGACCCTGTGACTTACCGGGTTTCATCATGACTCCTTCCCTGGGAAGACAGGCTCCTCAAGGGAACAGTTGCGACACTGACCTTCACTTGATCACAGCCCCCTTTTTACTCCTCCCTCCAAGTTCCATTGACAGAAACTCTACTGAAACGACTTTCTCACTTAAAAGAAAAAAAAAAGCCAAACCCCATATATTAAAAATATACAAAAGTGTGAAAGGAAATGAGAAAGAGTATATACAGTATACAGAGACTTTAACCTGAGGAAGTAATTCTCAAAATTTTTCACTGAACTCCTATAGCAGAGAGACATAAACTGTGGGGGAAGAGGAGGGAACTACCACAATCTAAATCTCATGTTTTATCTTAAGAATACTTGCACACTTTTCACTCTATTCCATGGTATCCGTGTGTGTCATTACTTTTAAAAATGGTTTTAGTTTGGGCGTGGTGGCTCACGCCTGTAATCTTAGCACTCTGAGAGGCCGAGGAGGGATTGATTGAGCTCAGCAGTTTGAGACCAGCCTGAGCAAGAGCGAGACCCTGTTTCTACTAAAAATAGAAAAATTAGCCAGGTGTTGTGGTGCACAACTGTAGTTCCAGCTACTCGGGAGGCTGAGGCAGTAGGATTGCTTGAGCCCAGGAGTTTGAAGTTGCTGTGAGCTAGGCTGATGCCATGGCACTCTAGCCCGGACAACAGAGCAAGACTCTGTCTCTAAAATAAAATAAAATAAAATAAAAATTTTAAACACCAGGGAGGGGAAAAGTCTCCTACCTGTCTCATTGATTAATGATCAAGTAAGATGTAATGGAACTACACCGATCCATCTGTGCAAACGGGTGGATTAAAGAGAGCTGAATGTGCAGAGCTACAGATCAAGGCAGTTTCTTTACTCTGAGCATCACAATATTTTGAACACTCAGACTGGCACAGATATGTAAATATGAATAACAGGCTTTTCACTGTATTTTGAGCTATGGCAGGGTTATTGCTCAGAAAAGTGCCAGAGAGCAATGTTTTCATTAAGTGTATTTTCTCGCTGAAAGTTTAAGTCACAAGTCATATGTTGACTAAAAGGATCTCTGCTCTCCTGATCCATCCCTTTTGTCTCAGAGAAATACTTGTTCATGGGGGTTTTTTGGTGAAGAAAAATAATGATGTTCTTAAAATACTATTAATGCTATAATTCTACCACATACAAATGAACTTAGCCTCACGTGAATCATAGTCCCCACCATCAGTTCCTTCAACTCATAGTTCATTTTCTTCATTGCAATGGGTACTATTTTAGCTGGGGTTTCTTAGGAAGGCTGGAGTGCTAATGCTTCATTGAAAGATGCAAACCCAGGGCATCAACAGTGGAAAAAAGGGGAAGTGAGACAGGGAAGAATAGGAAACAAATACATGGTGACATGTTACCAACCTGGCCTGTGCTCCATGAACCTGAAAAGACACAGCCAATTGCTTGGCCATATAAAGTGTCTGTGGACAGGCTCTATGAAAGGAAGTCCCCAAGAATAGTCTTTCAAAGACAGGCCCAAGGAAGAAATTTACCTGCAAGCTACCTCCCATCTCCTATGGGTCAAAATTTACCCTACTGGTCATTAGTTCTCCCAGCTTCCAGGTTGAGTCATCTGACCCCTTGGCTCTGCAGCCAAGGTATGGTACTTGTGCTGGGTTGTCCCTTAGGCACATTGGTTATGCTAGAAACTGTTTCCTCAAATCCCCTTCCCTGGATGCTACAGGTCTATATTTGTCCAGATGGACAAAACTGAAGCTGTCTAAGCTTACGAAGCAAAAGTAAAGCAGCAGCCAGTACATTCTGAAAGTCATCATTGGTTAGAGGAGACGGGAGACAAATGCAATTTCTAACCAATGAGATGAGAGGCAAGAGAGTTCTCACTCTTGCCTGTTCTGTATTCTGCTCTGATGAATAACTGACCACAGGCCTAGCTAACAGACTCTTCACAGAGACTCACAGAGGCAGGGGTCACAAAGACCCAACAACCTTCTGCATATTTCTACACCAGCCCTCAGGGGGTCTCACTGCAGCAGCTGAATGTGCCTAGTGTTCAGATTTCCCTGCAAGCTTGGACGCTTTTGCCTGAACCAGGGCTGGTCTCTGATCCTTCCCCCTTTTCAGACTTTTACTTCTCCAGCTTCTCCCACCGTTGTGAAGATCTAACTCCTATAATAAATTCCTTATTCAACACACTCAAAAAGGTTCTGTTTCTCTGATGGAAGCCTGTCTCCCAGGAGCTGAGGCTCGATCTGCTTCAGGAGGCCGACACTGGGGCAGGGCAAAGAGCTCAGAAACCTGGAGAAAAATGAGGCCGAGAGACTCTGAGGAGGTACTGTACCTGTGCTTTTTCAAGCAGCAAAAATATACAGAGTTTTGCTTTGTATTTGTTCATTGAGAATGTCAGCTTTGGAAATATTTTTGTTATTACTAAATTAACCTACTTTGGTGAATCACTTTCATATCATCAAAATTAACAATGATTTATTTTACCTTTGTTGAGACATCATTTTAGTTCTTTGATTGGAAAACAATAGATGAAAACTTGGTTGGAAAACCTGACCAGAACCTTGCCCCAGCTATGGGAGCATCCTGTCTGAGTTTGCCATTTTCTTATAAATTTGAACATAAGGATGAGCATTCCCTTTGTAATTTACTTTTTGAAAAGTAGATTTTAAAAAAAAGATTTACCATTTTTACCATAGCAAAGGAACACAGTGAGAAAATCAAATGGCAAACCCTTTGAAACAATGATTTCTTGAAGGAAGGATGCAATATTCCCTAGTGTTTGCAGGGGTGAGAGGCCTTGATCTAGCCTTACCTGCAGACTGTTTGTCTGTCAGATTTGGTGCTGCCTTTGGATATGTGCATCCATTTTTCCCTCACCCAATACAATACTCCCTAAAAATCACATATATTGTTGAAATTTTCTTACCAAGAATATTGCCATTAAGAACTCCGGGGTAAACATCCAGCCAGCTCAGAAGTCTGAGCTCCATTTAGTCCAATAGCCTTTATTCCCACACTCTCATAATCTGCCCAGATGACTTACTGATCCAGCCCAGAGAATACTGTTGTATACACTTCAGAGTGAACCTTTCATTCAGAGTGTTTATCAAAGTGCCTAAAAGGATAGGGGATTAGGATTTTGTTGAGTTTATTCAGACAGATTAACCCGTTACAGGGCAGGGCAGGTACCTGTTTCATTTATTTAATTCAATATATACTTTTTGAGTGCCTGCTATGTATTGGGCATTATTCTAGGTGCTTGAGATATTATGAGTAAGCAAAGCAAAGACCATGCCCCCCATGGAGCTTATATTCTAGCAGAGGGAGATAGACAATAAACAACAGACCTAACATGTGTAAATTACACAGTATATTAGAAACTCATACTGATGTGGAAAATTTTTTTAAAAGTTGAGCATGTTAAGAGGGAGGAGGGTTGCCAAGTTGCAATATTGAATGATGTGGGCAATCTGGGCTTCATTGAGAAGATGACGCTTGAACAAAGACTTGAAAGAGATGAGGGAGTGAAGCAGATATATGGGAATGGGAGGTTCCCATTCCAGTCAAAAGGCCAGCCACCACAAAGCATGTGGAGTGAGCATGTGGTATTCTGGGAGGGGCAAGGAGGCCAGGGTCCCTGAAACAGATGGTCTGAGGGAGTGAGGTAATGGGGACCGGATCATGGAGGGCCTGTGGGCCATTGTTAGGACTTTGACTTTTACTCTGAGTGAGAAGGGGATCGATCACAAGAGTCCATGCAGAGGAGTGAAGTAATTTGACTCAGGTTTTACAAGAGCAACTCTGACTGCTGTGTTGAGAATAGTCTCAAGGTGGGCAAGGCTGAAAGCAGGGAGGGGGCCGTGGCTGTCATCCTGATTAGTGATAAAGGTGGCTCGGATCCAAGTGGCACAGTGGGGATAAGAAGAAGTGGTAGAATTTAACCATCCTTTTCTTGGGATGGGGCTACTGTCCAATGAGCACCTAGTGAGGGCAGTACTGCTAACCCCCATACAACGTACACAACACACCTGCATCAACTAGAGCTTTGCTTTAACTCGGTGCAATTTTTGGAAAAAAGAAAAATCTTTTTTCAAAAAAGAAAGAAGAAGTAGTAGGATTTGATATGCATGTTAAAGGTAGAGCCCATTGGATTTTCTTTCTCATGGATTGGATCATGCTGATAAGTGTTTGCATGAGTTATGTTGAGACTTATTTTCATTGCGCTGTTCACTCATTGGTGAGGTCATGGGGAGGAAACATAGGGCCCTCCTACCTCCAGCTATCAGGAATGCTGATCACTGACAAAGATCCTAATACCTGAGAGTGACGTTTACAAGTGCTGATACCATTATCTGCCCAGCAAACAACAGTGCTCCATTCTCTGGGCTTTTATAAACACACACACACTCTCACTTACACATAGGATTAGTCCACACAGAAAAATGGAATGTTTGAGCATACACATGACAAACCCCTTAGGAACACAAAAATTCAAAATGAAGTTTTTCCCCCAAATTGTTGAATAAAATTAGCAAAATGGAATCCACTGCTTCATATCTCAAGGTTTAATCTGAAAAACAGACCTTCATGTAAGCAAACTAAGACCCAGAACGAATTTATTCAGCCAACGGGCCCTTTCGGGGGACTAGATCCGTAAAGTTTCCTTTCTGTTACATCAGTCCTCTGCACACAGGCCTCTTTTCCTTACAGAGGGGTTAAGGGAGCAAGAACCCAGCCTTCTTGATGGACAAGGATGGTGAGGTGAAAGCCCTCAGAAAGCCTGAGAATCTAAACCTAATACCAGTCTTTCCCAATTGTTTGACTTTGAACATGTTTTGGAACTTCTGTCTAAGCTCCAGCTTCTTCCTTTTTAAAAGACTTGGAAAAAACTGCCAAAACCTAGTAATATTGTTTGAGAGTGGTTACCGTAGTAACATGTAAAGTACCTCATATATGGAAGGCTCTGGACAAATGTTAGGTGGGTTATCTCTGCCTTCCAAAAGCCCATCCTTCTTTGAAGATAAAACACCAACGTCATGATCTTCATGAAACTTTTTCTGATCCCTGCTAGGTTTGAATGCAACCGTTAATTCCCACAGAACTGCCTCCTGCGCTCCTCCTACATTCAGCTCATCTTATTGGCAGTTTTAGACTTCCCTTGTTCTCTCTACTTGATTATAAGCTTCATGAGGTCAACTCTTTGTCTAAACCCTTGCACAGTATATGGTGGGTGATTAATACACAGTAGGTTAACTCTATTAATTATTTCTTGAATTTATTTTTAATTGACAAAAATTATATATACTTATGTACAGCATGTTATTTTGAAATATGTATACATTGTAGAATGACTAATTTCAATTAACACATGAATTATCTCACATACTTATTTTTTGTGGTGAGAACACTTAAAATCTACACTTTTGGCAATTTTCAATAACATAATACATCATTATAAAATTATTAACTGTAGTCACCAAGTTATACAATAGATCTTTTGACCTTATTCCTCCTATATAAATTAAATTTAGTATACTTTGACCAACATCTCCCCAAACCTCCTTCACCAGCCCATGGTAGCCACTATTCTTCTCTCTACTTCTGTAAGTTCAACTTTTTTAGAATCCACATTAAGTGAGATCATGTGGTATTTATCTTTCTGTGCCTAGCTTATTGCATGTAACATAACATCCTCCAGATTCATCCATGTTGTCACAAATGACGGGACTTTCTTCTTTATTAAGGCTGAATAACATTCCATTGTATAGATACTACATTTTCTTTATCCATTCAACCCTTGATGGATGCTTAGGTGGATTCCATATCTTAGCTATTGTGAATAGTGCTGCAATAAACATGGGAGTGCAGATATCTCCTTGACATACTGATTTTATTTCTTTTGGACATATACCCAGCAGTGGGGTTGCTGGAACATATGTAGTTCTATTTTTAATTTTTTGAAGAACCTCCATATTGTTTTCCATAATGGCTGTACTAATTTACATTCCTACCAACTGTGCACAAGACTTCCCTTTTCTGCACATCCTCGCCAACATTTTTTATCTTTTGTCTGTTTGACAATAGCCATTCTAACAGACGTGAGATAATATGTAATTGTAGTTTTGATTTACATTTCTCTGATGATTAGTGATGTGGAGCATTTTTTCATATACCTTTTGTCCATTTGTATGTCTTCTTTTGATAAATGTCTATTAAGATCTGTTGCCCATTTTTTAATCAGGTTATTTGTTTTCTTGCTATTAAGTTGTTTGAGTTCCTTTTATGTTTTAGATATTTAACCCCATATCAGATATATGGTTTCCAAATATTTTCTCCCATTCCATAGATTGTCTCTTCACTCTGTTGATTTCTTTGGCTGTGTAGAAGCTTTTTAGTTTGATATAATCCCATTTGTCTATTTTTGCTTTTATTGCCTGTGCTTTTAGAGTACGTATTTAAAAATCACTGCCCAAACCAGTTTCATGGAGCTTTACCCCTATGTTTTCTTAGAGCAGTTTTACAGTTTCAGTTCTTATACATACATCTTTAACTCATTTTGAATTGATTTTTGTATGTGGTGTGAGATAAGGGTCTAATATCATTCTTCTGCATGTGGATATCCAGTTGTTCCAACACCATATATTGAAGAGAATGTCCTTTCTCCATTTGCAGCTTTGTCAATAATCAATTGACCATAAAAGTGTGGATTTATTTCTGGGTTCTTTATTCTGTTCCATTGGTCTATGTGTCCATTTTTATTCCAGTAGCATGTTGACATGACCACTATAGCTTTGTATATTTTGAAATCAGGTAGTGAGATGCCTCCAGCTTTGTTCTTTTTGCTCAAGATTCCTTTGGCTATTCAGGGTCTTTTGTGGTTCCATACAAATTTTAGAATTGTTTTTTCTATTCCTGTGAAAAATATCATTAATATTTTGAAAGAGATTGCATTGAATCTGTAGATTGCTTTGGGTAGAAGGGACATTTTAATAATATTAATTCTTCCTATCTACAAACAAGAGATATCTTTTCATTTATTTGTGTTTTCTTCAATTCCTTTCATCACTGTTTTATATGTTTCAGTGTACAGGTCTTTCACCTCCTTGGTTAAATTTATTCCTAAGTATTTTATTTTTTGTAGCTATTGTAAATGGGATTGTTTTCTTTATTTCTTTTTTGAATAGTTCATTGCTAGCATACAGAAACTCTACTGATTTTTGTGTATTGATTTTGTACTCTGCAATTTTATTGAATTTGTTTATTAGTTCTAATAGTTTTTTGGTGGGATCTTTAAAGTTTTCTGTGTATAAGATTATCCCTATCTATTGCCTAATTGCTCTGGCTAGGACCTCCAGTACTATGTTGAACAGAAGTGGCAAGAGTGGGCATCCTTGTCTTGTTCCAGATCTTAGAGGAAAAGCTTTCAACTTTTCATCATTGATTAAGATGTTAGCTATGAATTTGTCATATATGGCCTTTGCTGTGTTGAGATACATTCCTTCTATACCTAATTTGTTGATTATTTTTGTTATGAAAGGATATTGAATTTTGTCTAATGCATTTTCTGCATCTACTGAGATGATCATGTTGCCTGCGCTTTTAGGATACATATTAGGGTTTTTATCTCCCATAATGTGGTATATCACATTTACATGTGGTGACCCGTTCTTGCATCCCTGGAATAAATCTCACTTGATTGTGGTTAATGATCCTTTTAATGTGCTATTGAATTCAGTTTGCTAGTTTGTTGTTGAGGATTTTTTCATCTATATAAATTAGCCTGTGATTTTCTTTTCATGTGGTGTCCTTGATTGGCTTTGGTATCAGGATGATGCTGCCCTCATAAATTAAATTTGGAAATATTCCCTCTTCTTCAATCTTTTGTCTTTTGGAAGATTTTGAGAAGGATTGTTAATAGTTCTTTAAATGTTTGCTAGAATTCAGCAATGAAGCCTTCAGATCCTGGGCTTTTCTTTAATGAGAAGGTTTTCATTACTGATTCAATTTTCTATCTCTTCATGACTCAATCTTGGTAGGTTGTATGTGTCTAGTAATTTATCCATTTTTTCTAGATTATCCAATTTGTTGGTATATAATTGTTCATAGTTGCTCTTAAGATCCTTTGTATTCCTGTGGTATCAGTTGTAATGTCTCCTATTTCATTTCTGATTTTATTTATGAGTCTTCTCTCTTTTTTTCAATTAATCATTTATTCAGTGATGATTTCATGCCCACCACAAATCCCTTAAATCAATCTGTCTGCTGAAAATCACTGGGAGGCCTTGGACTTATTAGTCCACAGCCTGAGAATCCATACACACATAAGGTACTGTCCGTAAACACAATCACTGTCTCACACATAAGATGACCTATGCTTTTTCAAATGTAAGTGGATGCTGTCATGATTAATAGAGTACAATTCATTTAAAAGTGTGACTAGATTGATAGTAGATTTGGGTTATTATGTTTTTTCTCAATCAGTAGATACCCTCATGAATGGGTCCACACTTTCTTTTTTCAGTATTGTGAGTCTTTGCACTAAAAGTGGTTGGGGAACACTGGATTAAACAATACTCTAAAGCATTTTATTGCCCTTGGCTTACACTCTCAAAGCTAATGTCAAGATATGCTTAGGTTGATAAGACTCTTAAGATTGTGCCATAATATCAAAATAGTTCATGAGATTTAAGTATGTCTTGCCTGATATGCAGTATAGAAAACAGGTTATGTACTAGTTTAAGGTATATGGATAATACAAAGAGCAGCAGCAATATATAGTGCTATACAAATTATATATGGCATTATTTAGATATAACATTTTTCAAGTTCATTTTCTCATTTAATCACGTGGCCACTTTGTGAAATACACAGGTAAGATTTTCATTTGATATAAGAGGAAACTGAGGTACTGAAATGTTGTGATTTGTCCATGGTCACACTGATTAGTGGAAGTTCTAGGACTCTATTCCCTTGTCCTGGAGCACTTTCCCATTCCCTGCACTAGGCTACATTACCCTGGAGACACCAGCAGGAATACAAACAAAAGCCCACATACCATATGCATAAATATTCAAAAGTTTTAAATCAAACAAATAACTGTTCAATAAAATATGTTCTAACCTTTTACCCTGACAACTGTTTAACTTCAACATTCCCTGGGAAGAAAAATAAGTTAAAATAGCTGCTGTACCTCTCAGTCTATCCACCTTATTATTAAATTCCACTCCATCATTATAGAGCTATAAAAATATTCAAACCACTCTTTATATGGCAACTTCCAAAAAAAGCTATTGCTTTTATTTTGTTTTGAAGATAATGTTAGATAGGTAGTTAGGGTCTCCAGCTCTTCTAGGGTGCTAGGCTTTGGTGCTGTTTTGAGCAATTGCTCCACCTGGGAAGAAGGATAAGGGCGGGTACTCCATTTTTGTGCTGCCCCACCCTTAATCCTATTCCAAGCAACTGCTACACTTGGGGAAGGAGGGAATGCTTTACCAATCTGGGAATTTCTCAGCCCAGGCATGATAGGATTTAGAAAGTGACCTAAGGGTAATTATTATGCCATTAGCTTAAATCTGTATTGTGGTTCACAATACACTGATTAAACAGTGATTAAATAGTGATTAAACAGTGGTAGTCAAATTCTTCTACATAGGATACAGAGAAGAAATTGCTAAAAGTAATAAAACAGAATAAAATATAGATTCTATTTTTTCCAAATCTAATTTACAATTTAAACAGATGGAGATCAGTTTCTTTTTAAGAAGGTGTGCCTTTGACATCTAAAAACTAAATGTATGTTGATGAGCAAAACAATGTACTACACCCTCCAAACTTCTATTAAAGAAGAGGTCCAGAAATATATGTCGAGATAGGGAAAGGTCCTGGATCTGTCTCAGTGACACTCACCTTCCTTAGGTTTTCTCATTTCGAATCTCTTGACACATCCACACCTGACTCCCAGGAATTTTGGCCTAAACGCAAAGTTCTTTTCTTTGGTTCCATTTAGCAGAGCTGACATGTGCTGACATTTCCAAAATATCTTCACTAAACAGTAAGAGCAAAGTAAATGGAAATAACTAGAGAAAAATATAAATAACTTAAAAATGGCCAGCCTCATTTCCAGAGCAAGGTTTCCGGTCCTGAGTTAATGAGCTGCATCTTAACACCCACAGTTTATAATTTTTCAGGTAGCTCACATGGTTTTCTTTCCCGAAGGGTTCCCTGCCTCTCTGTTGGCTGGGGGCCTCCGACTATCCTCTCATCTTTCTAGCTTCCCGGGAATAATTTCATCATCCATTTTGTCCAGTCCTGTGGATGAAAAGCAAATTCCCAGATGTGTATTCATAGATTCCTTTAGAACCTCTACACAAACCCTGTTTTCAATTAGAAGGAAAAAATCTCTTCTAAAACTAATTGTGAAGATTTTGTTGATTGATAAACAAATAAATAAATTTAAGTGATCAACTCTCTCCACAGCTAAAGAACTCAGAGGAGACCTTTCTCCCTTCTCCAAATACAAGGAAATGAACCCATCTGTTATCAACCTCCCATGAGGACACACTGACCACAGAACAATATACACGCATCAGCACTGCATTAGTGTAGCGCCCAATGACAGTTCGTTTGAAATAGTTTTTAGGGAAATTCCCTTACTGCAGCCAGGAAAGACATTTAATATTATTATGAACAAAATATAATAACCTTTTTTTTTTGCCACTCAGGATCTACTTTTAAAGTGGAATATAATTTAGAACTGTACTGATCAATACAGTAGCCACTAGTCATGTGTGACTATTTAAATTTTAGTCAGTATTAATTAAAATTCAACAGAATTTAAAATTAAGTTCCATAGTCACACTAGCCACATTTAAATGCTCAATAGCCTCATATCTATAGGCAACTCTGATCCAGAAGATATTCTCACCATTGAAAAGCAACAGAGTTTAAAACGTTTTTCCTGTTACTGCAGTCTTGAGTAGAACACTAAGGGTTCAGACAGGAGTGAAATAAAAGCTGATAGAAAAGGAAGCTTTTTTTTAGTACGTATCAAGAATTAAGACATCTTCAACATTTTGGAAGGAAGCCACACCTCTTTAACAATTGATGAATAGGAATAAAAAGATCTATGCTTAAACCGGATGTTAAGGTGCACAAACAGGGAGCAAGAATACATTTCCAGATGTAGGAACTGGAGTCCCAGTGCACAGCAATACAGGGGAAAGGCAGAAGAGAGAATCAGCAGAATCAGGAAAAAGAGAGATCAAGACCAAAAAAAATATATTACTGCCTTAGTAGCCACGTTTGACTATGAGATTTTGCCAGTTTGTTAGAGTGAGAAATAATTATAAATTAATATCAGAATCCCAGTACATGTCTTTTATAGTCACCTACCTATATTTTGCTCAATTACACAGTAAAATTATATATAGTGAAAAAATGGCATATGAAACTGGAAAGTGTTCTAGCTCTGGCAAAAAGAAATCAGATGAAAAGTCTTTATGAAAATTCAAGCTATGAATAAAGCACATATAAAATATTTAAAAATCTTAGAAAGCAGATAGACCAACATTTACTGCTACCTGGCTACATTATTTTATTTATTTTAGCTTATGTTACCTTGAAATACAGATACCTTATGTCACATAGTACAGATATAGGATTTGGTTAATTCATTCTTTTTTCCAAAGGTTTCTGTCTGGTAAATCAAATATTTTGAGGAAAAGCTCTCACTAGCCATATTTTTGTTGCTGTTAACCACTTGATCTCCTGTCCATTGGATAAGCCACAGAATTATAGTCAGGCACAAACCTGCTCCAGAAGCAGATTGCTCTTGAGGAAGGAACCCAGCATTGATTCAGTATAAGAAGCAAAGTAATATTTTTTCCTTCTTAAATAATGAAATCAAGAATTACACACACACTCACGCACACACACACACACACACAATATTGAAGACTTCCCTGCTCTCACCTGTGACATAGCATGTCTCATAACCTATTGTGAAGGTTCATATACCTTCCAGTTCTCTACCCTCAATTATAGGTAGACTTCAGCAGAACTATTTTAGTCTTATGGTGAAGTGAAAATTACAAAGTTCAGTTTGCACAAGTCTAAGCATCACAGGGAGATAAGCAGAGTTGATTAAGACCAAAATAAATGTGCCCCTAAATTCCAGAAAGATGCCTTGCCAATAAGACCAACACAGTAAAAAAACTACTAATTCCATTCATCCCACCACTTTCTCACTATCCCTTAATGGTCTCTTGTTCTTCATGTTCCTTTTTGTCCAATTTATATTCTAGGGGCCACTTATATAATTTCTCCAATAAAATTTCCTGAATTCCTGCACTGCTCTCCTCTCTAACTGGCTAAATGCTAACCCTGTAAAAACCCAGCTACCCCACCTTCTCTTGCTCTGCATTTGAGCAGCTAAACATTGATGGAGAAAATTACACATTGACTTCACTCTACCTTTGGCATCTTAGTCATGAAAAGTGTCCTTTATACAACACAGTAATCATACTACTTTTCCTGTAGCTTTCTTTTTTGCTCTCAAAAATACTATTTCATATTTTCTTCTCCATCCTCAAATCTGCTACCCTATATCACTCCGAAATTCTCAGCTATCTTGATTCATTCCTTGTAACGAAAATAGAAGCCATCAAACAGGAACTTCTTGCTTTCCTCTTCACCCATCTACAAACCTACCTGCATCTTATTCTATCTTCTCTTTCTTGCCTCCAATTGCAATGGATGGACCCCTCTTTTATCAGAGGTCAATGCCATACACATGTGTCCTGGGTCCCAGTCCCTCTGGCTACCCCAGGGACTTTATTTCTTGAGTTAACCCCTCCCTCCATTGTATTTTCAGCCTCTCTCCGTCTCTGGGATCATTTCCAACAGTACCCAAACGTGCTCTAGGGTTGATCATTCTAAAAAGCCTCCCTTGATCTCATCATCATCTCTCTACCTACTGGACACTTCTCTTTTCCCTTTCATGGCTAAGTTTATGAATTAGCTTCCTGTGAATTAGCTTCTCTCTTCCTATCCCATCCACAGGGCTCTTCAATCTGGCTTCCGCCCTACAGTCTACCAAACTGCTCTAATTAAGAAACCTAGGTTCCTCTTAGTGACTTTCATGTGGCCAAATCCAATATATAAGTCAGATATAGAAAGACAAATACTGCATGATCCCACTTATATGTGGAACATAGAATAGTCAAGCTCATAGAAGCAGAGAGTAGAATGGTGGTTTCCAGGGGCTGGGAGAAGGGGGAAATGAGAAGATGTTGGTCAAGGAATACAAGGTTTCATTTATTCAAGATAAATAAATTCTGGAGCTCTAAAGTACAATAAAATCACTATAATAACAACACTTTACTGTACACTTGAAATTTGGGATGAGGGTAGATTTTAAGTGATCTCACCATGAAAAAAGAAAAAAGGAAAATGGTAACCATATGAGGTGATGAACATGTTAATTAGTTTGATTGTGGTTTATCAAATTTTTAAGTTGTACACTTTAAGTACACATACTTTTTATTTGTCAAGTACATCTCAATAAAGCTAGAGAAAAAATAAAAATAAAGTTGCTGAACTTCAAAAATAAAAAGAATCATTTAAAAAGATAAAGAAAGTAGCTGGGCATAATGGCTCATACCTATAATCTGAGCTACTTGGGAGGCTGAGGCAGGAGGATTCCTTGAGCTAAGGAGTTCAAGACCAGCCTCAGCAAGAATGAGACCCTGTCTCTACTAAGAAAAAAATAAAATAAGATAAAAAAAATTAGCCAGATGTGGTGGTGTGTGCCTGTAGTCCTAGCTACCCTGGAGGCTGAGGTAGGAGGATCTCTTGATCCCGGCAGATGGAGGTTGCAGTGAGCTATGATGAAGCCACTGCACTCTAGCTGGGGCAACAGAAAGAGACTATGTCTCAATAAATAAATAAATAGTAAATAAATAAATAAACTCACCTATTAAAAGAGAAGTACATTTAGATTGTACTACAAAGCAAAATAAAATTCAGTGCTAAATTCAAGAGATACACCTAAAACAAAGTAATTCTGTATGGTTGAAAATAAAGAGATGGGCCTAAGTAAATTAGGCCTATGCAAACAAAAAGAGAGCATGGATTGTGATCTTATACCAGACCAGGTTGGATTCAGGCCAAAAACTATTAAATGAAAAAAGAAGTAATCTTTATAATGTTCCAGTGTATGACTCACTAGGGAAATACTAATTATTTATATCTATATATCAAATAAAATGCCATTAACATTTATGAAGAAAAAATAGCAGATGATGTAATAAGAAATAGAAACACATTAGTGGTAGGAGACTAATCACCTTAGTCTACAATAGATCAAGGAGACAAAAAAATAAGTAAAATTATAATACCCCTAAATAATATCATGAATAAGATAGCCCTTATTGTTTAAACTGATTAAATCTAAATAAATATTTTTAAAACAGAGAATATATCTTCAAGTGTCCATAGGAAATTTATAAAAATTTATTAAGCCATAAAGAAAATCTCAATAATTTGCAGAAAGGAAAGGGGTGGACAACTCTGATCACAATGCAGTGAGAGCCAAAGTTAATAGCAAAGCCAGATGACACAAAGCCTCCACCACTACTACCTGAAATTTGAAAAGTAGAAGCTCACTTCACTCATTAGCAGTAGGCAAAATTCAAACTAAAATTGAGTGTATAGGAAATAACATCCCTGAAAAATTATATCAGAACCTGTGAGATACTAAAGTCATGCTCAGGGGTAATGTTATAGCTGTAAAATACTTCTGTTAATACAAAAGAAAGAAAAAAATATGAATTGATAAATCAGAAAGCAAACCACAATTAATTAATCTAAGTTAAAGAAGAGATTAAGAGATAAATCTGATTACGGATAAATCAGAAATTAATAATTTAGAAAACACAAAAAGAATAAAACTAATAAATATATAGAGGAGCTATTTTTTAAGAACACAGTAACAACATAACATATATACTAAGTGACCTTAACAACAAAAAAATAGAGAAAGCACAAATCCACGAAATGCGAAATGAAAAAGGAGAAATAATCATTTATATAGAAGTAGTCAAAAGAGTCACCAGGCTCTGCTTAGTCTTGCCATAGATAACTTTATTGCCTATGAGAATAAGGTTGAAAACAGGCATGAATAGATGAATGGAACTTGAAAAGAAGTTATAGTCTCTGTTTTAACATAAGGACTATCTTATTCAGGGTATTATTTAGGTGTACCATAACTAGGTAAATATAATTTGCCAAAACTGACTCCACAAGAGACAGAAAATCCAAATGGACCAATTAGTACAGAAGAAATAAAGTAGTGAAAACCTAAACCTCCTTCCCTTTCTCTTGACAAGATGCATCAGGCCCAGAAGTTTCACAGACAATGTATAGGGAACAGATAATTCCAATGCTATTCAAAGTGTTTCAAAGCATATTAAAAGAATAAAACTTTCTAAATTATTTTAATCAACCTCAATCACTGCATTGAAAAGCCACACAAACCAAAATCACTTGTGACTATGGATGCAAAGATTCTTTAAAAAAAAAATTGTACATAGAATTCAACAGCACAGTACAAGTATTAATATAATATACCCAACCAAGGAAGATTTATTCAAAAAATGCAAGGATAATTCAATACTAGGAAATATAAAATAGAGTAATTCATTACATTAATAGATTCTAAGGAAAAAGTCATAATATAATTTCTATATGTGCCAAAAAGCATCTGATTACATTCAACATCTACTATTGATTTAAGCAGATAAACCTAACAAAACAGTGGGAATAGAAGGAAACTTCCTTGCTATGATAAGGTATTTTATAGTAAGCTAAACCTGAAAGCTAGCATTATGCTGAATGGATAACACTTAGAAGCATCCTCATTAAAGTCAGGAACAAGTAAAAGATGTTCTAGAGGTTAAACACTGACGATTAGTTAACACTGTTCTAGAGGTACTATTAATAGCTAAATGCAATTAGAGAAAAAAGGGTTAAGAGAGGGTACAATTACCATGATTTGCAGATGATGTGATTCGATATTCGGAAAATTTAAAAAAATGAACTATTACAAACAATAAGAGAATACAATAAAGTTGTTAGTTACAAAATTATTATATAGCATGAACATACACATCACTCTCCCTAAATGTCAAAGGGTTGGAGTTATATTGACCGGTGTGGGCCAATGGAGCCACACCTGCGGCTGGTAAATTCCTTTCAAACAACATGAGGTGGCTGCCCCAAAAGGAAATCTGAGAGCTGTTCCAAGGGAAGGGCAGAAATGGATGCTGGATGGGCAATAAAGAAGCATCCACCCAACCAAAGAAAGAGTAGATAGTAACAGCTGCTGCTAATCTCCTATCACAAAATGGGATGATAACAAATAGTATAGTGGTTATTAACAAAGAAATTTAAAGAGAAGCTAGCAAGGATAGTAAAAGTGCTAAGTAATTTTTTTCTCTAATATTTAAAATGAAATAATGGTGTCTCAAATCCTGACGAACCATAAGATGCTGTGTTACCTGTTCCATCTTCCTACCTTCCCTTCCTGTTGTTTATTTTCTCTTTTGGCAAATAAAATTGTCCAGATGAGCCCCGTCTAAGAAGGGGACATTAATTTAACTGGGCACCTGGGTTCAAACAATCCACCCACGTCAGCCTGCCGAGTAGCTGGGACTACAGGCACACACCACTCGCCTGGCTCACTGTAGTAGCCTTTAGAAGTGTACTTTGGAGACGCATTTTTAAAAGCAAGTTACTTTAGGTATCTAAGATGACTGGGAATTTCTTTTTCAGATGAAATGTTCTTCACTAGATTAAAATTCAACATCTCTTACATGAAATAGAAAATACAACTTTTATGATCCACAACCAACTTGACTGAATGATAGTAACATGGCAACAGAGAGATGACAGGTATCACGTGTGTGGGAAGAACATGGAGGCGTATTTTGATGGATTTCATCGTGACACTTGTCTCTAGCAAGTATTACTGGGTTTAGGATGATAATCTTAAAAGTACTTTTAAACATTTTTAAAGACAAAAGAACTAAAAGAAATCTTGTATTTACAGTAATAATTAATAAAAATTAAATATACTAAGAGCTTGTGAAAGCATATAATGTAACTGTTGTTTATATTCTAATGCCTCAAACTTTACATTAGAAATACATAATTGCATAGAAAACATAAATTTTCATTATATAGTTATATTATAATTAATGTATATACCAATTTTATAAATTAAAATGATCTATAAGGCTGTTTCAAATGCAGAATATAAAAATTATTACACACCATAACACATACTAACATAATTTGGACTCAGATTAAGTAAACATTTCATTTGTAAAATAATCTAAAATACTATTTTCTCTTACTCAGCCCTCTCCAAAACTACAAAATAGAGACTTGGCTATGAAAAACAGACTTGGCTGAAACTAAAATAAGAATATAATGTTAAAAAATTATTTTTTAAATGGCCAATGCAAGTACTTTATGATAGCTAAAAGGTAAAAAGTGATATCAAGTGAAAAATATATCACTTTTTGTTTCCTGCTGCCAGGTGTCCAGCTTTAGTCCATGGAGGTAACACTGTTACCAGCTTCCTGTGTCTTTCCAGAGATGTTCAATATGCAAAGAAGCTATAAATGAGTAGAAATTATATATCACTGTACATGTGTTCTACACTGAGGTTTTTTTATTAAAGAATACCTCTGGGGAAGCATTCCATATTAATGCCCATAGACAGACCACATTCCTTTTTAATGTTTACACAGTATTCCATTGAATGATTGTGCCATAATTCATTTAATCAGTGCCTGTATTGGTTAGGGTTCTCCAGAAAAACAGAACCAATGGATGTGTGTGTGTATATATATAGATTATATATAAAAAAGATTTATTTTAAGGAATTGGCTCACACAATTATGGAGGCTGGCAAATACAAAATCTGCAGGGTGGGCTGGCAGGTTGGAGACCCAGGGAACTATAATGGCCATCTGCTGACAGAATTCCTTCTTGCTTGGGGAAGGTCAGTCTTTCTTTGTTTTACTCAGTTCTTCAACAGATTGGATGAGGTCCACCCACAGTATGTAGGACAATCTACTTTACTTAGAGTCCACCAATTTAAATGTTAAACATCATCCAAAAGTACCCTCACCAAAACATCAGAATAATGTTTGACCAAATGTCTGGGCACCATGGTCCAGCCAAGTTGACCCATAAAATTTATCAACACAGTTCCTTATCAATGGCTAGTTTGTTTACAATTTTTGGCTAATATATTATGTATTCTAACAGATACATCATTTCACAGACATGCAAGTGTATCTGCAGAATAAATTTCCAGAAGTGGAATTCCTAAAAGCACATGGGTGTATGCTTTTAAATTTTTGATAAATATTCCCAAATTGTCTTCCAAAGTGCTTGTACCAATTTATACTTACAAGGATAAGAGTGTCTATTTCCCCAATTCTTTCTAACAGAGTGTGTTATGACCTTTTTATCTTTGCTATTTGGATGGATGTGATAAGAGTCAGGTAACGGATGAGAAGTCATTGTATGCATTTTAGCAAGGATGATATTGCCCATCATGTACACAGATTCAGGGTGTGCATAGTAGTGTTATCACAATAATGGTGTAACAGAATGTAGATTGCAATTTGTTTTAGTATTAATATTAGTGCTAAGAGGTTATAAATCAGTCGTAATCCTTTATTTATCACTAACAGTCTGATAGGGGTGCTTAAATTTTTTCAGTTATACTTTGCTATGGTGTGAATGCTTGTGTACTCCCAAAATTTATACTGTATGTTGAGATCCTAACATTCAAGTTGATGGATGGTAATGGAGGTAGGGCAGGCCGGGCATGGTGGCTAATGCCTGTAATCCCAGCACTTTGTTTGGGAGCATTGCTTGATAAACATAATGAACATACACTCAATAACAAAAAATGCTCAAACCTCACCCTATCACTAATCAACTTTTATTACATAACAGACATTTCAACCCAATTTCACCAGAGGTCTGATCTGTGATTAACATGGTATCTTAAGTGAAGCATATGGCAGTTATGAAATTTATGATTTCAGTGATCATTACAATGTATGTATAATTAAAATATGTATAAATAATAGTATATTTATTGTTTCTTAGTTCTTTTTCCTTTATCTGGGAAGGCATTATATTGTTATGTTGTCCTATAGTTGAATATATTGATCATCTAAAAATCTCATGCTGATTTTACTTAATATTTAGATGAGGTACAATTCTTAATAAAACTCCAATCAAAATAATCCAGAACAGAATGGGGACATTCAAAAAATCTGAGCCTATTCTCCTTTCCATTATAGACACTTCATGAGACATTGAGTAGATTCTTTCCTGTGCCTATTCTTCCACAAGTTAAGTTAGATTAATCATCACCATTTTGTGACTTGAAAATCTCGGGTTTCAGAATAAGGAGTTAAATAATTTTATGCATTTTAAAAGAAAGAATTTTAAGGAAGTTTATTTCTGATCCATAGAAAAATGTTAACATCTAATTATTTTTAAAATTATATTAGTGGTGAGCAAGATAATGGAAATTTTCTCATCATAAAATTAAATTTTGTTTCATTCTTTTTTAAGGAAGTCAAATATGTTAAGGCATTACATTTAAATGTAACTTTTATATGGCAATGCCAATGGATGAATCTCCATTTCATTTAATAATAAACTATATAATTTGGTTTCCTACCATGGGGGTTTTAAAGCACAATACTTACAGAACACAGAGCATTATTTTGTTAGTTACAAAAAGCTCTGTAAATCAGAATATGTACTCTTCTGTTCACAGAAACAGATGGTATGTAATATTTGACCTTCTCAGAGAAGATAGAATTGAAAAATACATGAACAAGAGTATAAACATATGAATTTTGAAATGCTACAGGTGAATACACCGTTTCTAGTTAGAAACTGTCTTAAAATAGCATATACCTCTCATCAAATTCTAGGCCTTGTCTTTAGACAATGGGCCTGAAAGAGGATAGGCAGCTTGGGGTGAAGGAAAACATTCAGCAGAGTAG
This sequence comes from Lemur catta, assembly GCF_020740605.2. Taxonomy (NCBI): domain Eukaryota; kingdom Metazoa; phylum Chordata; class Mammalia; order Primates; family Lemuridae; genus Lemur; species Lemur catta. Next base: position 49,149,893 of record NC_059135.1, read on the forward strand.
TCTGCTTCTCTTTCACATCTCTGTGGAAAAGAGGAGAAAAGTAAGACAGTGAGAAAATGAAAAACTCAAACTCTATCAATGTTTCAAATGTGTAGTAGACACAAGCATTGAGGCTACTATGTGTAGTAGACATGCACTGGGTTGAGTACCCAGCCCACAGTGATTCTCCAAATGGCAACATTTGTCCTACTTCTCCCACCACTTATGTAGGGAAGTGTTCGTCCTCCCCTTGCTCTGAATGGGAGGTGTCATTTTGTTACAGATATAACTCCCAACCCCTGAAAAGATATGTATATGACTCAAGAAGGGTTAATCATATTATAGCCCATTGGCCATTGTGATTGGTCCAAAGGGTGCATGTATGAATTAGTCCATAGCCAATCAGTGTTCTTCCCACAGATTTTCCAAATTGGGGCTAAGAGTGAGCACTTCCTTTTCCGACTGGTTGCTACGCTACAAGGCTGAATTTGGATCCATCACAGGCCATGTTTCCAGTCTTATGTGAATGGCAACCCCCAAATCATAAAGCTAAAATGTTATAGAGGAACAGACCCAAGATATGGAAAGAGGAAGAGAGGGAGAAGAAATTCCAGTTATCACCTCACACCCATCAGGATGGCTACTATAAAAACAAAAACAGAAAATAGCAAGTGTTGGTAAGGATGTGGAGAAATTGGAAAACTTGTATACTGTTGGTGGGAATATAAAATGGTGCAGCCACTCTGGAAAACAGTATGATGGTTCCCCCCAAAATTAAAAATAGAACTACCGTATGATCCAGCAATTCCATTTCTAGGTATGTATCTAAAAGAATTGAAAGTAGAATCTTAAAAAGATATTTGTATACCCAAGTTCACAGCAGAATTATTTCACAATTATTAAAAGGAAGAAGCAATTCAAGTGTCCATTGATGAATGGATAAACAAAATGTGGTATATACATATAATGTAATATTATTCAGCCTTAAAAACAAAATAAATTATGACGTGCTACAACATGAATGAAACTTGAGGACATTATGATATGTGAAATAAGCCAGTCACAATAAGACAAATATTGTGTGATTCTGCTTATATATGAGATATCTATAGTAGTCAAATTCATAGAAAAAGAAAGTACAAGGGTAGTTGTCAGGTGTTGGGAGTGGGGGGAATGAGAATTTATTATTTAAGGGATATAGAGTTTTGGTTTTGCAAGACAGACGTTGTGGGGATTGGTTGCATGGCAAATGAATATCCTAAACACTACTGAACTGTACACTTAAAAATGGTAAAGATGGTGAATTTTATGTTAGTGTATTTTACCACAATTAAAAATTTAAAAAATTCGGCCCGGTGAGGTGGTTCACATCTGTAATCCTAGCACTCTGGGAGGCCAAGGCAGGAGGATTGGTCAGGAGTTTGAGACCAGCCTGAACAAGAGCAAGACCCTGTCTCTACTACAAATAGAAAAAATTAGCCGGGCTCACTGGCATGCACCTGTAGTCTCAGCTACTCGGGAGGCTGAGGCAGGAGGATAGCTTGAGCCTAGGAATTTAAGGTTGCTGTGAGCTAGGCTAACACCATGGCACTGTATGCCACAGGACAGAGCAAGACTCTGTCTCAAAATATATATATATGTTAAAAAATTTAACAAATTCTTAAAATAATTAGAAGAAAATACAGGTAAAAATATATCAAATGTAGGCATGACATCAAACGTAAAAGCATAACAGAAAATGTCTATACATACAAAGAATGTGTTAATGCTGATTATTTGTTGATCTGGCTACTTATAAAAATCCTTGACATGCTATTTTGCTGTAATGAACATTATTGATTTACATAATAAGAAAATCCAATATATATAATTTTTAATTAGGAAAAATGAAGTGTGTGTTTTTCTTATTCTGTCATTCATCAAAGATTGTGGAAAATTATAAAATTCAGTCTTCGTAAAGGTATGAAAACAGCTACCCTTATACACTACTCTGGGAGTATAATCTGGTACTTTTATGACAGGCAATTTAGTCTCATGTACGGCACAAAATTAATCTGTAGTTTCTAGTTCTCTTTATCTGAATGAATCACCTTGCAAAAGTGGATTTCAAGAGATTACAAGGTAGGAAAACATGTGTCACTGGACACGTAATATATATGCTGAAAGCATTCATACAGAAAGGATCAGAATTCAAGAGAGAATTAAGAAAGGGATTAGAACCAAGAAGCAGTGATTATGGAAACAGGGTGGAAATTATGAAAATAGAATGATTATTGAAATAGAGTGGAAAATAAAAGTTTTGCCTTCAGATAACTTTATAATCTTTCTACATTTCTATTTACTAGTAGAGAACATGAAAGTCACATCTAAATCTTAATTTCCATTAACAGAAATGTTGGTAAAGTCACTTTGTTTTACCAAGTGATAAGATAGCTTGTTTTCTTTTATTTCTTTCATATGTCTGTCAAAGATGTTTCTCTAAAGAGTTTCCACCCACCCTGAGTCTTTGACATTTTCTTTAAACTAATGGGAACAATACAGGCATAAATGTTAACAGAGGAGAAAAAATTATGTCAATCTTTAGTTGCCTCCTTTAGAACTGTCCTAAAATATGAAAATTAATCTGATACCAGTGATAACATAAATCTGAGATCTCACACAATGAGAAAGATTAAAATCACCTCAATTCTTAAATAGAACCATGGATATAAACTTTAAAATGAAAGAGCCAAGGCTAATCCATATTTTGAACTACAACAAAGTATTACACCATGGATTTCTGAGGTCTATGATTTGATGAAACTCCTGGTTTCCTGGTCACAGCACGCTGCTTACCATGGTGGAGCCCTTCACTATCACTTTGACATCTTGTCAAAAAATAAAGACTGAAAAATGACTGATAAAGGGCCAACTTTAAAAATAGAAGGGAGGTAATTAGGAAAACACAAACCAACAAGCTTAATCTTTCTGTTTAGACAAGATCTTTAAGTATTAAGTTGCAACATTTAAATAATATTTTCTTTCAGCAGAAAAAAACTGTAAATAAGGGTGTTTATTTTGTAATGAGGATAGCATGTCATGTTTATATGACTTGAAACAGAAACAGATAGCCTATCACATTTCTATAACTTGAAAATGTTTACAAATAATATTTAGTGATATCCAATACTACCTAATTAGGCAGAAATTTAAATCTCACATCCCTAAAGATAGATTATCGTTTTCTTAATCTAAACATTGATTTGTGTTGCCCATGGTCTGCTAAAAATAGATGTTAACAAACAAAATAGAGCTAATTTATGTCACTAAGAATTAAACCTCACTCTCTTTCTGGGAAAAAAAAAAGATTTAATCTGCTAATGCCTGGGTAAAGGATTTATAGCAATTTTTCTAATAGGAATGGTTCCAAATACTAGCTTTCCCCAGATATTTCCCCAAGGACTTATTATAAGAGAACTTCTATTGATGTGTAAATGGAGGAGACAATTGCCTACATGGATGATCAGTAGGGTACCAAAAACATCTATCTTGCTAATGCCAACAGCTTCATTATCTTCCTTCCACCATTCTCTGGGAGTGGTCTGAGTAAGTAAGCCTTAAAAAAACAGTTTCTTTCTACTGCAAACTCTTTAAGAAGAATGACACATTAAATCCTGCTATGGACTGACTGTTTGTGTTCCACACAAAATTTGTGTGGTATTAGGAAGTGGGGCCTTTGGGAGGTAATTAGGTCACGAGTGTGAAACTCTCCTCATGAATGGGATTAACACCTTTATTTCAAGAGACATGAGAGCCTGCTCTCCCCTTGCCCTCCTTCCTCTCATCTCTCCTCTCTCTGCCACACGAGGATACAAGAAGATGGCCATCTGCAAACCAGGAAGTGAGGCCTCTCTACACACCAGGTCTGCCAGCACCTGGAGCTGCCCAGTCTACTGTATTCTCTTATGGCTCCTGGAACTGACTAAGCCAAGTCCTAACACCTCAGTGAGGCTGAGTTACTCTTTTGAGAAAGGAGGAGCCATGCAATATAAATACATGGGACACAGGGATCACTGGGAGGCAGGGGTTGAAAGAGGTAGAAAATAGCAAAGAAAGGGGAGGGTGAAAGCAAAGACAAACTTGACTGACGTCCTAATCTTGCCTTCCCAAGGCACACTCTGGCTTCTGTCCCCATTCTCTTAGACTCTCTATTTCCCCATTTCATGCTAGTTAATCAAGAGGCAGATTTTTAATGCCATAAATTATAGCTTTGTTCAATAGTAAAACAGTAAAAAAATAATGGTTCTTCTTGGCTCCAGAGAGACAAATCAGGGAGCAAGATGGCACAGGTTGGCTTCATGGAGACACATACTCTGAGCTGGAGATTAGCAGGTGGAAGTTTCATTAGGGGTGCTCTGGGGGTCATCACCTATGAAAGGAAAGGCAAGGAAAGGACAGGGCTGACAGAGGGAGAAGCAGAGCTGTGATAAATTCTCCAGGAAGAGCTCTCTGGATTATTCTGAAGATGAGATGACCCTTTGAAGATGCCTTGAATTGGAGCAAGAGGGCTAGGCCTTTACATCCCCACATTGACCAGTAATTGGATGCAGACCACCCCAGAAAGGGACTGTCACCTTAGGCAAGGAAACTCTCTTCAACTGAGGCAATCTCTGAAAAGGACTGACAGCTGAGGGCTGTCTTGGCCACAGCATTCCAAGCTGCTGGGGAAATAAGACCTTCAGTCCTGAAGGGGGAATCTGAGCAGCACATCACGGTGACCACCACAGAGAGAATATGAGTACCCACCACAGTGCTTGATGTGTGTAGTCACTCAGTAAACATTTGATAGATGAATATCCTTGTTCTGTATTTCAAATTGTCCCCCATGCCAACATAACAACAAATGTGATATTATTAAAGCTTTTACAAACGATTGCTTTTGATAGTAGTTTTTGTCATGTAGAAAGACTGGCAAAAAATTTTTGTGTAATGAAGGTGCACCTGTGGCCAAGGAAAATGGCAGTATATGACAAATATCTGCGAGAGTCTGTTCTAACTTAATGTGCGTTTAGCTTTGCATTTTTGTAAAAAACATTTTTCATTCTGAAGCCATGTCAAACATACAGAAAACTCGCAAAAAGAGTACACAGAACTTTTGTTTGTTATTTGAACAGTTTGAGAGTAAATTGCTGACTTGATGCTGTGTTACCCCTAATAGTTTAGTGTGTTTTTCCTATATACAAGAACATTCTCCCATCTAACCAAAACATAATCAGCCAAGACCAGGAAGTTAACATCAACACATTACCGCCATCTAATCCTTGGACCTTTTCCAAGTTTTGCCAAATGTTCCAACGCAGTATGTAGCAAAAGGATCCAGTCCAGAATAAAGTATTGCATTTAGTTCCACGTCTCTTTAGTAGTCTTCAGGCTGGAACCATTCCTCGGTCTTTCCTTGACTTTCATGCCCCTGACACTTTTGAAGATTATAGGTCAGTAATTTTTAGAATGTCTTCCAATTTAGCTTTGTCTGATGTCACCTTATGATAAGGTTATGCTTCTTTGGCAGGAATGTCATAAAAGTGATGCTCTGTTCTCATTGCATTCTATCTGGGGGTCCACATTTTCAATTTGTTTCATTACTGAGCTGTTCACTTTGATCATTTGATTAAAATGATGTTTTTAAGGCTCCTCTATTATTAATATAACATAACCCTATTTCTCTGTTATATTCAGAAGTATTTTTGCAGGGAGGTATTTTAGGACTACATAAATATCTCATTCCTCATCGAACTATCAACGTGTTTATTCATTATTTACTTATTTAGTAGATTTACTTATTTACTAATTTTACTAAATTTTAATTATTTTACTTATTTGCTAATTTTGCTAAATTTACCTAGTTATAAATTTATTATTTACATATTTGTTATGAATTCATACTTTATTCAATTTATTACTATTATTTATTTTGATGCTCAAATCAAAATTTGGTGCTCAAATTCCAGATTTATCTAGTAGAGTTCCCTTCAAGCTGACTTCTGAGTCCTGTAGACATGACTCCTGCACCATTTTGGAAGGTGCTTTCTTACTTTCTAGCACAATAAGATGTTCCAGGTTTATTCTGTACTTCCTCTGTCCTAATTCTGGAATCAGTCATTTCTCCAAGCTCTATTTGAGGCTGTCTTTCCATTAGCGCACTTGACCAATTGCAAGGATGTAAAAAAAAAAAAATGCTAAAGAGGAGTTTATGAAAGCTATATAATGGACTCTTTCTTGCTCTTTGAGTTTGAAATATACAACACTCTGTGCTTGAAATCCTAAGCTCCAAAGGTACAGATTGCATAACAGCTTATTCCAATATCTTCACTGTACAGATATATATCTTCAGTACATCTAGGAAGTAATGTAAAGTGAATACTTTGTATAACATAGTACATTTATATAACCAAGGCCTTAAAAGGTGATAAAATCTGTTGGACTTTGAACAGATGAGCTGGGTTTGTGTCTCAGGAATCCTATGTGGCAATGGTAAATTGTTCTTTGAACATATTATTGTACATTCTAATATTTATTCTGATTTGTTTGCATCCATATTCATAAATGAAATAATAATCTATAGCTTTAATTGCCTTTTTACAGTTGTGGTGTCAAAAGTAAAATTATACAAAATTTAATGTGTATACTCACCTTTTTCTGTCTGCTGGAAAAAATTTATATACCACAGGAATAATGTGCTTCTCAAAAGTTTGGAAGAATGCATAAAGTGATCAGGGCTCATCTGAGGAGATACAATTCATTTCTACCAGAATTTTTTCTTTGTTTATTAACCTGTTTGGGTTTTTTAATTCTTGAGTGGATTTTCTAAACTTGTATGCCGAACATTTCAAAATAAGTGTTTAAATTAAAATACATAATTGAAGACAGCATTTTTAACAACTCCTGCTTTTTCATTACCTTATTTCTGAATTTTTGGAGAAGAAATGCATTTGCCAAGAGGTTGCCTATTTATTTTCTGATTTGTTTCTAATTAGTCTTATCTTTATTTTTTGTTTATTGTGTTGCATGTTTAATTCATGTTTTCCCTTGCTATACAATGGCTATCAATTTGTCTTACAGCATGGCTTTAAACACATCATCCTCTACCTTTTTGCCATTTTGTTTCCGCTCTATTTTATTGCATTTTTCTTGACAAAACAGCTGTTTAGAAGGGGGTTTGTAACTTATTTTCCAGGTGATTGTGATTTTATTATTTTTATCACCATGTACAACTTCTGTCCTTTACAATGCATTGTAGGGGAATTGACAAGCTCTAAAGATTGCTTTCATCTCTTTTATGGTCCATTCAGATGCACCAAATGTTAGACCCATTTCATTCTTCCAGAATTCCAAGGAGGCCCACAGGATCTAGGCTTAAGGTAGCAGAGTAAGAGATGTCCTTACAATAAGACCAAGCTACTTAGGATGGAGGTTCAAAGAACATGTTGAAGTGTTTTTTTCTAAAATTTTTATCCTGCTGTAAATATTCTAAATCAGCTGATGTGCAGAATCTAAGGGATTTTTCTATGTCTCCTATGCTGCCTTTGTTACTCAACGTTGCTATGTGATATGTAAACTGAGAAAAAGTGGTATCTTTTTTCTATACATATCAATATTGCTTCATTTCTTTCTCATTTTTTTTCTTTTTCTTTCTTCCTTTTTTTTTTTTTTTTTGAGACAGAGTCTCACTTTGTTGCCCGGGCTAGAGTGAGTGCCGTGGCGTCAGCCTAGCTCACAGCAACCTCAAACTCCTGGGCTTAAGCAATCCTACTGCCTCAGCCTCCCGAGTAGCTGGGACTACAGGCATGCGCCACCATGCCCAGCTAATTTTTTCTATAGGTATTTTTAGTTGGCCAGATAATTTCTTTCTATTTTTAGTAGAGATGGGGTCTCGGCTCAGGCTGGTCTCAAACTCCTGACCTCGAGCGATCCACCCACCTCGGCCTCCCAGAGTGCTAGGATTACAGGCGTGAGCCACCTCGGCCTCTTTCTCATTTCTTGAGGGCAATTTCTCCTATTTGATTTGCTTATGGTTCACAGAATGTGTTAAGGTCTCTGTCACAATCCCAGTACTATTTTAAAGGGCTTTGTACTTCTACATTTTAATTCTATATTACCCTGAATGTAAATGTTAGGGTCTGCTGTCTTCACTACTGATTGTAATTCTTTAAGTACAGTATATGACTTTCAACTGACTGTAACTTTATCAGTGAATATGCTCCTGTTATTTAGCCTTATACCTTCTCCTTAAATTGTACTCTGAGATATATTTTGTGTTAGATGTGACAGAATTTGATTTTAAATAGTTTTGGTCTTAAGTGGGTTTTTCTTTTGACTTCTGTCACATGTACAATTTCACTTTTGTATTTTTCAAGAATTTAAACAGGAAACATTCTGTTATTAATTTTATTATTAACCACCTTAAGAAATTTCAAAAGATTCTTAATCTTACATTTAATGATCAAAGTAAAAAACAGAAGTTTAATTTTTCTTTACCAAAGATAAAGATTTTACCCCTTACCTCAATCCTCTCCCTGCAAAAGAAACTGCAATTCCTTCTTGGCCTTCATTAACTTTTTTGTAAACTCTCTTTAAAAATTTTGGAATATATAAATCATATAATAAACCACTCATTTTAAAAATTAAATTTACAATTATCTGCATTATCCTAACAGTTCCAGTGATTTCAATACTCACCGACTGGTCTTTCTCTCCTCATTCTTTTTTTCTTAATTTTAATTCATTTTGGAAGCATAGTGATATTCAATTAATTTTTTCCAGAAAGGGCAAATTAGTACATTGCATGTTACAGAATGTCTTTCTGTTATCTTCACAATTTGGATAAGTAGAGAAATCCTGAACTACAAAACTCAGTAGACACTGCTCCATTCCAGCTGGCATTTAAAATGTGCAGAAGAGGATCTTCAGACTTGTTTCCTTTTATTTATTTATTTATTTATTTTTGAGACAAGATCTTACTCTGTCGTCCAGGCTAGAGTAACTATTGTCATAGCTCACTGCAATCTCGAACCCCTGGTTTCAAGCAATCTTCCTGCTTCAGCCTCCCTAGTACCTGGGACTACAGGTGCGTACCATCATGCCTGGCTAATTTTTTTTTTTTTTTTTAATTCTTTGCAGAGACAAGGTCTCACTATGTTTCCCAGGCTGGTCTTGAACTCCTGGCTTCAAGTGATTCTCCCACCTCAGCCTCCCAAAGCCTTGGGATTACAGGAGGCATGAGCAACCACACCCAACCCTCACCCTTTTTAAAATATCAACAAGGCTTCTTCTATTAAAACTGATTATTGTTTGTTGTCTTCTTTGAGAATACCTACTATTGAAAGGAGAAATCTCTGTAATCAGCCTTTTTTTATCTGTACCTTTTCTCTTACTACATTCATTTGAGGGTGCTTTTTATCTTTTGCTCTGGTGCTTTTGGTTTATTGTAACTTACTTAAGCTGCAGAATCCTTTAAAAGAAAGCTTATTAAGCACAATATATAACACTGATTAAGGCAGTTCTGATCTGCTTGATGAACAAGTGGGGGCAATCTCCTCCGTCTTCCCTTTGTGGGCTCATAAGAACCCACAGGAGTCTGAAAAGCAGTTTAACATCCACTGCTCTTCATCATGGATCAGACTTCCTTTAGTAATATAACTGTTTCTGACAAAAATTTTAATTTAGCTTCTCTCCTTTCTTTCCTACTCTCCTATTCTCCTGCCTTTTTGTCATCATAATACCCTATTGCACTATGGTGGCAGCCAAAGCAGATATTATATTTTTTAGTATTTCTTGCTATACACGCACTGGCAGAAGAAAGCCCTTTCTTCTAAGTGCTTCAGGACATTGCTTTTCTCTCATAGTTCAGAACTCTCTGTTCCACTAGCCTCATGCTGATTTTTGCTTAAGAAACTCGTTAAGAAACAAAAACTTCAAGTGACATGTAAGATAAATACAAAAATGCATAAAGAATATAGTTCAAAAAATTATCACAAAGTCATCACCATCCTGATCAAGAAAGACAAGATTACCAACCTACTGTAAGTCCCCTTTGTGATCCTGCCCAATTCCATTCTGCCCAAAGGTATGTTTTGCTTGGTTTTGAACACTGTGAGAATCATACAGAACATCTTCTTTTCTTGGCTGATTTCTTTTGCTTAACATTATGTTTGTGAAATTCATTCAAATTGTTAGGTATAGGAAAAGTAACATCATTTCCTTGCTATAGTGTCCCACTGTATGCATTCTGCTAATGGATACTGGTATTGTTTCTACTTTGAGGTTATTATGAATAATGCTAGGGACACTCTTATATATGTCTTTTGGTTCATATGTGTACATATCTCTGTTGGATATATACTTAGAAATAGAATTGCTGAGTTGAGGGTATATGTATGTTCAACTTCAGTAGATGCTGTCAAACATTTTCCAAAGGGGTTGAACCAATTTACACCTTCATTAGCAGTTTCTGTTGCTCCACACCTTCACCAATACTTGGTATTGTCAGTGTTTTAATTTTTGCTGTTCATACCACTGTAAGAGCATCTTAATTGTAGTTTTAATGTGAATTTCCTTGATGACTAATCTGGTTAACATTTAATTGAGTTTAAAGAAAATTCTTAAACTTATATTTAACTGTCAAAGTATTAATAAAAAGAATGTTTTAATGTTTCTTTCCAAAAGATAAGGAATCTACCCAATCCTTCCATCCTCTGCCAAAAGAAAAAAAGAAACTGCCATCCCTTCTTGGCCTTCTTCTGTGAAGAGCTAGTTTAGATCTACTGCCCATATTGTTACTCATTTCTCAACGGGCTTAAATATATCTAGGCCAATTACAGGGGAGTTTTCAGACCCTACGGATGGCTTTCAGCTCTTTTACAGTCCACTCAAGTGCTGATACAATATCCAGCGGGTGGTCAGAAGTGTTAGGCCCATTTTATTTCCCCAGGAAACCCCAGAAGACCTATTAGATCTAGGGTAGAAAAGGGTAAAGGACTTCGTTGCAATACAGCAAAGTTCTCAGGACAAAGAAGCTGGAAAGAACATTTTTTTTTTTTCCACCTGCTGGAAGTATTCTAAATCAGCTGATGTGCAGTAGCAGAGATCTTCCTGTGTCACTTATGCTGCCTTGGTCAGTCAGCATTACTCTTCTGGTCAGAAGTGGGATCTGTTATGACTCCCTGCCTTGGACGAATGCCAGTTGGGGTACTCTTGATTAAGGAAACCTCCAAGAGAGTGCAGCTTCAGGGCCGCTAGGTAAGGAATGCAGAGTGAAGCCTGTTCTGATTGGACTCCCAGTAGCTGCCTCAAATTACTAACTAGTACAGCTTCTTATGTATAAGTTAATGAGTTAGAAGATGGGAAGCTAAGGTGTCATCTTGCTCTACTGACAAGTTGTTTCAATGTGGAATTTGAGTCAGCCATTTTTTTAATCCCACCCCTTACTGTGATTCTACTTAATTTCTACTTAGTAGAAATTTTACTAATTTCTACTTAGTAGAAATTCCTTCTAGTTTCCACTATTCTTACCTGAATTTCTATGACTGATATGACTTTTCTTCTTACTTGATATTTTCAAGGGTACTTTTGTTGAACACTGACAGGAGGGTTGAAGATATTTGTATCTACATTGCTAATTATTATCTTTCTTATTTTCCAGATGAGAAAGCAGGTACAAAAAAGGTGATGTGGGTACCATATATGAAACTGGTTCTTGAGGAACTGAAGGCTAATAACATCAACGAGATCTAGAAGACATGATAAATTCTTATTTATAAATAGCTGAAAACTATTAAGTAGAAGCTGATTAATCCAAGCACACTGCTAATCTTTCAGGATGATATAAAGGAGATCTACGTCCATTCTTTTTTGTGAAATACTTCCTTTGAGTTAATTACAGTAAAATAAGACTTGGTTGGGTGAAAGATAGGACTACATTTTAGTACCTGGTACAGACTCCTTATTGCCTAGGAATTTCTGGTGAAAGAATTAAGCCAAGATGGTACCTACTGGTTGATAAACCCTGGCAGGAGTTGGTGATGATAATGCAAAGGTAGGTGCTCTCTCTCCCCTAGCACATTCTTTTTTTTGCCACTGGCGGCTCAATCTTGAGACTGCCAAAGCAGGTCATCCTGTCCAGTGCTCTCAGCAACTACTATAGATTCTTTCGAAAGTCACACCTACAAGTAACAAATTGTGTGCTCTTCTTCTCTACCTTCTCCAAAATATTACACTAGTACTTATAGTAAGTTATTAATATACTAATGTGGAAGAGGAAGGATGTCTTTAGTGCCCACGGATCAATAACATAAGAATGCAAAAATTATCTCCTAGGGCCAAAACCCAATACAACAGATAGGCTTTGTTGACAAAGAGAGGAAAAAAAATTTAATTATGCATTTTTACATATCACATCTTTCAGTAAATTAGTAGATGACTTTAAGGTAGATGACTCTTTTTAGCATGTAAAAAATAACAGAACAAACAAACAAACAAAAACCCCTAAAGACTCTGAGCTAATGAATGCTGTGTTTTATGCATTGCTAATGCTAGAAAATGATATTAATATATGAGCAAGAAAATCAGTTAGTTGCAACATCATTGACCTACAAAATCAGAAAACAATCTGCAGGAGAATTCAGAGCGTAGTTTCACAGGAGTATCTGTGCGAGTAAGCACTTCAGTTATCCTACTGTATTCAATATTTTCCCCAATTTCTGTGGAAAACAGTACAGGTACTTGTCTTTTCACATAGTTTCTGAATTTTACATCTCAAATACAAATAATTTTCCTAAAATAATCTCCTGATACCTTCCTTCTCTTCCTTTTGCAGGAGTATGGTCAGACAGGTAGTTTCTACAGTCTCGGTCAACTTTCAGGTTAGCTAGCTCACAGGGACCTTGACATCCTGATACTGGCTTCCATTTATACATATATGACAGTCACAGAACTCATTTTTTCTGTGATAACCACACAAATGGATTTTCACGGGCCTGGTAACTTTCTCAAAGTATAATGTGGGAGCTGCATTTTCTCCTGCGGACAAGTCTTTTCCATTTTAAATAAAGTTAAAGCATGATTACTGTAATGAATGAACTGCAATTTCATATTTTTAGCTAAATATTTCTATCTGATCCCCTAGCAATACCATACCTTCAGTTTCCAGGATCCATGTGTTCTTGAGCTACTGTTTCTAGAAAAGGAAATAATGCAATCCATTTATTAGAATTCAGATATTAAAATGGAACTTCTTACCTAATAAGGATGACTTTTGTTTTCTCTTTACTGAAATTATATGTAAAAATAACTGCTATAATTTTTTTTTTTTTGAGACAGAGTCTCACTTTGTTGCCCGGGCTAGAGTGAGTGCCATGGCGTCAGCCTAGCTCACAGCAACCTCAAACTCCTGGGCTTAAGCGATCCCACTGCCTCAGCCTCCCGAGTAGCTGGGACTACAGGCATGCGCCACCATGCCCAGCTAATTTTTTCTATATATATATTTAGTTGGCCAGATAATTTCTTCCTATTTTTTAGTAGAGACGGGGTCTCGCTCTTGCTCAGGCTGATCTCGAACTCCTGACCTCGAGCGATCCACTCGCCTCAGCCTCCCAGAGTGTTAGGATTATAGGCGTGAGCCACTGCACTCGGCCAACTGCTATAATTTTTAACAGAGCTTACCATCCACATATGGAATAAAGCCTGCATGTGGCTATAACTTTATGTGAAAAGGCTATATAAATATTTCATTTGTTCTTGCTTTCATTGATTTTTAATGTATTTATTAATGTTACTGAAAGTTAAAATGCACCTGTAAATCAACAGGGTTTTGCGTACACCAAAAAACATCTGTTTTAAAAGAGGATCCACTCTAGGATTGTAAGAATTCTCATATACATATAGATGTATTTCTGTACCCTTTTGATTATTTTATTTCACCTTTTTTGACATTGATAATTATACCTCCTCCATACTCCTTTATTATTCAGAAAGAATGACATACACCTACGTACTTCTTTAGGGCCCCATTCTTTGATGATAATTTATGTACATAATTCACTTAATGTAAATAAATTAGGTAGAAGCTTTGAATGACATAAAGCAAATAATTACCATCCTTAACAAACATCAAAAAATATTTACTAATATGAAAAAGCTGGCCTGTAACTTTGTTAGTTGTGAGACTACTGCTTGTGTTTTTCGATTTTTTAATGCGATTCATATTTACTGATATTAAATTGAGGGAAAATCAGATGCTTAATTCTAAAAAAATGTCCAAGGTAAAAAGACTTGGAAACAATTCAGTGTCTCACTTTTATGACAGTCCAACCTAAGGTTTAACATATGAAATCTCCTTTGGTCAGTGTATTGCAAAGTGAATGCTACTGACCACCCCTATCAGAATCACTTAGGAAACTTACTGAAAAACCCTCCCCAAACCTGCAGAACCAGTACACCTGTATTTTAAGAAAACACCCCAGGTGATTCTGTGGATACCAAAGTTTAAGAACCACAGTTTTAGGCAATATAAGCACCATCATTTCAGTCTCAGTGTCTCAAATAACACTGGAATGTGGCTTAAGTGGCAATGTTTGTCACCACCTAGTGGTAAAATCCTTTATTTCTATTTTCTATGGGTTCATTAATACTGAGTAGGATCCCAATTAAAACAGAACCCAATTCAGAGAAAGCTAAAATTTTAGAGTAATAATTTCCTGGGTATTTTTCATTAACATCTTGTCCATGGTGAATAAAACCTGTGGAACTAATACCGAACATTTTCTAAATGTACTTAACCATGAAAATTCCTTTCTAGTATTTCAAGGAACATAGTTTGGGACATGTTGCTGTAGAAGCAGATCTGACAGTTGCTTTCAGAACCTGTAATCTACCATACAAGACCTGAGTTAATGAATTTACAAGAAAGGTTTGATCAGGTTTTATTTTAAGTATCATTTATATTTTAACCACATATTTGAAAGACAGGTTTATTGAACTGTATTATCATCATTTTTTTTAATTTAAGAAATATGTAATAATAAAACCCCACTATGTTGGCAGTTTTAATAATTGACATTTGCCAAGTATCTAAATATTCATATATTATGTTCTTATACTCAAAGAGCATCTGAGAAATAACATCTGTGTGATAATATAAACACTAGATTACTAAATGCTATTTCTTAGGTTCCAGAATTTCCTCATTTTAAGAAAAATGTGACATTCTGGCTTTTAAAAATAGCTTTAGGGATCAACTGCAAGAAACAGACACAGTTGCATGGAAAACATGACTAAGGCTAAGTAATTGAGAGGATTAAGATGAAATGTATACTGAGGCCAAAGTAAGCATTGCTCACTGAGTCATGAAACTGGGCAAGAAAACAAAACAGCAGAAAAACATTGAAAAAGCAGAGAAGCGTTTTGTAGATAGAGAGGTATTACACAAGTTTCTTTAGAATTTACATGAAGGACTCAAGGAAATAAACCTAGAGGAGACACCTTATGGATACCACAACTGTTTGTTGGTACTGGCTGCCTGATCTTAAAAGCAGAAGAGAGAAACTGGGATCATTTAATCCAAATAGAAAATGAAAGGCTCCAAGGTACTTGACAGCTACCATGTGAAAGATTCAACTTCTCCTACAAGGTCCAGTGAAACACCTTAATAGGGGAAAATTGTAGGGAATCAGATTTTATCTCAATTAGGAGGATTAACCAAACATGCAATGGACTCCGGTAGTAGGTAGGGAGCTTCCTTTCTATAAAAGTGTTACTTTTGTACTGTTAGAATGAACTATCTGGCAGAAATATTTTTTGAGGGAATTCAAGCATTACCTGAGTAACAGAGCCAAATAACCTGTAAGGAACAATTTAATTTCAGTCTGTGAAAACTGAACTATGTGTGCAGTTAATGATTTTGGGATGAATAAATTTAGCCTTCAGTAATTAATCCACAACTCTCCTCCACTTAAGTTTTTCATTGCTAAAGAGAGCATTTGCTTTCTTTTTAAAATATACTCTCTGGCTCACAGAAAGATACTTGGTTCAATTCTTGTTCAGTAAATCTTGTCTATGACGATAAGACTTGAAATTTTCTTATCTATATTTGCTAAAATTACTGATTTAAAAAAAGGATTTTAATTTTTCAATGTAGAGATGTCCAAGTATGAAATACTCTATTATGCTTGCTGAATTTAATCTTTCATTATTTTTAGTTTAACTCAGGATGTGAGAGGAATAATGAGGAGATAATTATGTGATGTTTTAACAACTACATACCATTTTATAACATCATTTTTTTGAGATGCCAAGTTCTTGATTTAGATATGCCTTTTTGATACGTCTCATTCAACTCGAGGGTTAATAAAAATTTTTTCTTGGATTTTCAAAGTACAAGGAAGAGCAGGTTCCTAATTTTTCCTCTTTAATTTCAAAATGGCTATGCTTCCTATCACAGCCTGTTTTGAAAACTGTTTACATGTCATATTTTTGGAGTGGCCATTATATTTCTCAATTTAAAAAAAGGAAAAATAGCCATCCCCCCAAACCACTGACATTTATTTAAACTTATTATCAACAACAACTTTTAGTATTTTTTTCTTTATCACTGTTGCCTTATAATCTTAAAAGATCTTTACAAAATTATCAACAAATTTTTGTATGACTGTAATAATACAGTATAAAAATATTCTAATGATTTGTCTTTTGGCTCTTGTTCTTAGAATAAATGTAGGCAATTAATCTGCATGTGTAGATTCAGTAGGAACTACCATATTTTATTGAATCTAAGATGCAATTGATTGGAAGAAGCACATTTGTGTTTCATTAAGGAATAAAAACAAGTTGTCGATTACACTATGGCATACAATTGATATAAAAATGTTTCCAGTTTCAGAGGTGTTAAAATGTGAAAAAATGTGCATCTCAAAATCAATGAAATATGTCATTTAGTCAAATTCTAAGGCTATTAAATTTTTTCATTCTTGTCTTTCACATAAATAAGTCATGATTTAGTTAAGCAAAGAAAACTTTATTTCTGCTACACATAACAACATATTGGTCTAAGAAACAACTACTATATCAGTTTTAGCATTGATGTATGGATTCAAAAATACATGTCAGCAATCCCTGCTTCCCAGACAAAACAATGCTGTGCACAGACTATCAGGTATATGAAAAAAAAAGCTGTCAACTGTCCACAGGGAGTGCGTCCAGTCACATTTTCAGTCAGTCAGCTGAGGATTATGTCATTATTTAGTTTTTGTTCTGTAGAAAGAACACAACACAAGTATGAAAATCATCACCTGAAAGGAAATAGCTATTGTATATAGCATTCCTAAAATGCTAGGAATTGTTCCCTTATTTCAGTATAACCAATGTTATCTGCTTAATCATAGATGCCCCCAAATGAACAAACTAAACTTACTCAGAAGGATGATGCAAGCAGATAGTGAATTTCTCGAGGTAAAATGCTGTGAATTAATACAAAATCCTATGCTCTGAAATACTAAAATTTCTATTTTCCTCAAACAGAAAGAGAAATACATTTTGGACATCAGAGCCATCTCAAAATAGAACAACTATTTTTAAAGTTATATTCTTAGATCAGTTTCTTCTCCTATTTCCTAGGCGTGGCTCATTTAATCTGAGGTTTACTCCTCAGAGGCAAGTGGAATTAGCCTTCATGAGCTGTGTCTATGTCCTCTTAAAATTAAAGAAACAAACAAAAAAGTACAACCCCCCCCAAAAAACTTGTCACAATCATGTAAAATTTGGAAGAGTATTTCTTAGTGTTTTATCAAACCTTAAAAAATAAGATATATATTTAATATACCAACAAAGGAGAAGAATCTCAGTATGGAGTCCATGGTAAGTAGAAGATCTGCAGCGAAAATAAATTAAAAGCCACACTGCAATTAGAAGAAACTCAAAACCAGTGTAGCTAATTATATCCTACCCAAATAACCATTTTCAACTAATCTGACTCTACTTAATCTTTGCCCTGAATATTTAAACAGTTCAAAAAAGGGAAGAATGATACATTTATATTTTTATGAATAGCCATACTGAAGAACATGCAATTCCTCTAATGTAGGAAATTGGATGAATTTAAGGGAAAATATATAGTATTATAAAGCTTAGTTCTCATAGCACCAGCTGGCCATGAGATAGTTTTACATCATTGAACTTTTAGTTTCTGATCATTGATGTCATTATTTGGGATGAGATGACATCTCAAAGGTTTCACTGAAACCACAAATGCAAGAGTTTTAGCTTACACTGGCAAAGCTTTTTTTTCATTTTTCAAGGAATTTTGCCAATTCATTGTCTCTCAATAACCCTAGAAAAAAAACTGAGCTTCAGAAAGGTGAAGAGACCTGCCCATAGGAAGTGGGCAGATCTGCTGGTTTTAAGCCCAATATTCTCTTTAGTACGTAAATAATCATCAGGAAAGGCTCAACCATAAGATTAATGTATACATTTTTCTTTACTAAGAAGTCTATATTATTGTCCTTTTTAAGGACAAAGGTTTGTTGAACAAAAGCAAGAAGTATTTATTACCTACATATTGAAATATTCAGACTGGAATAAGCACATTTTTTGCACGCTACAGGTAGCTTGTTTAAACAGAATTCAATTCTTAGCATTTTATTCATCAACAGGAAAAAACTACTTATTAATTCTTTTTCACTGGCAATTTAATATTTCTAGGGTTAAATTGCTAATAATGCATAATGTAATGAGAGTGGTTTTTGTCATTTAATAAAACATTTAAAAACATTTTAAATAGTATTATTCACAATGGGCCCAATGGGCACTTTCTATTGCCAACTGCCTTCTATGAAGGAGGAACTAATCACCTGACTTGCTCTGAGAGGAAGGGCCACCAGCAGGAAGGGCTGAGAGGACTTGTTCTGACAACCGCTAGCTCACGTAATTGGTCAGAAAGAAAACCTTAAGTGAAAAAAAGAAACGGTTGCAAGCCAGTAACTTCAAACTGAATTCAAAGTGCTTGCCAACTACTACCATTTGACCAGTAGTAGACTTGGGAAGCGGGAGTGTGTGAGAAAAGGGAAACAGCTTCCCCTGAAACTCAGAATTCATTTACAGAATAAAAAAGTCTAACTTTAGGCAATGTCTCTCCAAACCATAGGGATATAAAATGACTGTCACAGAAAAAGAAATTATAGTTTGATTTTTAAAAACTAATAAATAGGAAAAGGAATTCATATGGCTGTATGTATTATTATTTATAACAGATAAGAGTTTTTGGACAGGTTTTTTAAAAAAAATACATATATGCACATGAGAATATTTTCTGGATGTATAGTTTTAATGTACAAACTCACAAATATAAGCCCAGAAAATACCAATATTTAGGTTCAAAAGGTCCAAAGAAAGATATATTATTTGATATTGCTTTTTAAACATTTCATTAGTAAGAAATCAAAACATTCTTTATAAAGACTGTTATAAATTACATCAATCCATAACTCAAGATACCGATTCTTCAAGTTAAAAATCTTTAGAAGCATTCAATTTTAAAGCTTATGTGAGCACACAGTAAAAAGTCCAATTCTTAAAACTTAAGATATTCACAAACAAAAAACTATTTAACTTTCTAAACTGAAATTTGATTTTATTTCATAGAAGAGCAAAAACATTCTTCCAGTTAATGTCAACAACATTTTTTTCAGTAGTTTATGTTTAAAAAATAGATTGTAAAAAATACTTGGCTTTATCAGCAGAGTTTTAAAGCCAAAGTGCTTTTAACAGACAACTTTTCAATCATAAAAAGAAAAGTCCATAATTAAAGTACTTACACATATTTTTCTTGCTATATGCTTTAGCCAGTGTGTATTAAAATTCAGCTTAAAAAGTGCTTACCTCAAGAATCAGTAAGTTCTTTGCCGTTTGTTAGATTCTTCTCTTGGGGAATCTGCCAGCATAACTTTAAGTCTGACCCCATTGAGAATCTTTCCATGTAAAGTGGCAATGGCATCGTTAGCACTTATTCTATCTGCATACTTGGCATACCCCACATTCTTTCCTGACACAAGGTAAACTTCGATCAGGTTACCAAAACGACTGAAACAAAGTGAAAAAATCAACTGAAATTGATAAATACAGCTGCTCAGGTCCAAAACCAGGGGTCCTTTCTTGACTCCTTTTTTACCCTTCTCCCCATATCCAACATGTGATTCATGTCAATCTTCTTAAACATATCCTCAATCAGTCAATTCTCTTCATTCTCACTCAGGTCTCTTTCCTTATTCGGACCATCATCTTTTCCTTAGATTACTCTAATACCTTCCTTACTAATCTCCTTGCCCCTTGGGCTTGTCCCTCTCCAATCCATTCTCCACCCTGTCCTCTGAGTGAGCACAGGTATGATCATTTACTCCCTACAAATCCCCCAGCGGCCCCTCATTGCCTCTAGGGTAAGAACAAACTTCTTAAGATAGCTTGAGAGCCTTTCTTGACATGGACCTTGGCCTCTTTAGTTTCACCTTCCCTTACAATATCTCAAATTCCATAATCTAATGACCTCCTTTTATTTTCTCCCTGGCAGGAATAACCAGCTGTCTTCCATGGTGAAATTATCTGTATCCTTCAGCTTTCCACCTACACCTTGCTTCTCTCAAGAAGCTTTCTCAGGGTCTCTAAAATAGGTGTGCATCCTATGTATTTCATACATTCCTTAGCATAGCACCAATGTCTCTGGGTGGTAATTTCCTATTTATTTACTTGTCTTCTACATGAGATTAGCTCTAAGAGGACAAAGATTATAATATAATGTCTTGTTCACTTAATTTAATGTTTTGTTTACATAATATCTCTAGCACTCAGCACAGTGCCTGCAGGGCACAAAGGAGAGGTACGATAAAAACTAAATAAATCAGTTAAATAAAGGTCAAAATATCTGAACCATGTCCCTGATATTTTGTGCAGCTGTTTAAAAAGCTTCCTATCTATCTGTTTAATTCACTAATATTCTTGTAAGGCAAATGGGAAAAAGACCAAAAAGAAAAGCTAAGGAAGAAGTTATATTAAAAACATAGAAATAAATAAGAACCTTCCCTTTTCTCTAATACTTATTATATATTTTTCTCTACAATCAAGTAATTATTTACTCAATGTGATTATATAATCCTTAAGGACCCAATAGTGTGCTGACAAAATAGAAGATGCTTACTAAATACTGTTCAGTTGAATTACAACTATACAAAAAAGATATATAAAAAGAATTCTAGTGGACAGGTCTATGCCGATGTGTCTTCTACCAAGAGACAAATGATTTTATGTCTTCAAAATAAAATAAAAGGAAATTCTATGTGGAAAACAATGGGTGACTGACAAAAGAAAATGATCAGAAATTGAAAAAAATGATACAAATAAGTTTTTAAAACCACAGAATAAATCATCTCTACCTGATAGGCAGTGGATGAAGGAAGTGTCAAGATTGTGAGAATGCTTAAATTATTAGTTTAAATAAATTATATAAAAAAACCCATAACTTTGCAGAATTGAAATCTTACCAGAATATATCTTCTAATACATCTAAAGGTAAAGGATGAGGATTAAACACGATAAAAAGTCTTTCTTTCACGGGAGTTTCAGGAGGGGCTTTTTTTTTGCATGGTGGAAGTACAACATCAGTCTGGATTTGAGGCAACTGTGATCCAGAACTTCCTCCAAATTGCTGTTGAACAATTAGGTACAAAATAAGAAAAAGAAAAACTGCACTTTAGGGATTTCTGGCCAAGAGCTAAAGACATATGTGTATCATGGCACTTATGTGCTTTTCTATTACACCTCTGAAAATTGTCTTACATAGGTAATAAACAAAGGTCACATATATTTTATACACTATTGATGCATTAGAAAAGTTTAAATCCTTACCTACTTACCGTAAATTGCTGCTGACTTGGGTTATTCCACACCACTGATGCAAGCTGTGCAGCTACCATCTGCGTTGCCATTTTTCTAAGGAGACTGGAGACAATAACTGATAATTTACAGAAAACTAGAAATATTCAGTCTCTTAACAGTAACTTGTTTTGTGTGACTTTCTCACCTGAGAGGTCAACTGTTTTCTATTTTTATTCTTCAAGTCATACTCATGTACACCCAAAGCTTGGCTTTAGGCACTCCTGGAATGGTACTTACTCTGTTGCATTACTTCCATCATCAATGAAGGAAACACCTATCCGATTGCCAGGAGGGTACTGAAATCCATGTAATTTGTATTTTGCATAAATAGCTGATGCTACATTAAAATACTGAACCACTCCATGACCTAAAATAGAGAACATACAAAAATGAAAAAGAAAGGATTTATTACCAAGGATACGTGTAGGAAAAGAAAAGTACAAAAAATAAAAAAAAAAACCAGAAAAAAAGAAAAGAAAAAAACGAAAGCAGACGGAGTACCTGAGGCCTATGTTACAATGTATCTAAAAAAATGAAACACTTTAGAACCCTAGTATCACACAACTAGTAAATATGGGATCAAATGTATCAGAAAATACAGTTGTGTTATTCATGTGGACAAAAGCTGTATTCCTAGAAAGTAAGCCTAATTCAGATTTCAGGAAAAATATAAACATGATATTTAAAGGAAAATGGAATGTTAGCATACATTCTGTCTAATCAATTTAATTTTAGGATACTGGCTTTTCTTATGTGATACTGATATACTTAAAAACCTAAATTTTTATTATTTGAAATCTACTTTTAAAATTTTCACTATCATACTGGGTAGGAAATGAAATGAGAAGTGATATTTGAAAAGAATATATTCATCTTGGCTAGCTGCGGTAGAGGGAGGAAAAGTGATCTGAATGAAAAACAAAAGGTAGGGAACAGAGGGTCTCCTATCCTTAAGTCACATATTTCACATTCCTTTGAAGAGATTTCAGCTAAGGGGGCAGATTTCAATTCAGGAGGGTGAGGCTAAATAAATGGAAGGAAATTTTACTGGAGTCCTTAAATGGAGAGCCCAGAAGCTTGTGCAATAACCAAAAGGTTTTCATGATACATTTATAATATAATCCACTTTGGGAAAAAACACTTATAATTTTATGTTCCTCTCTAAATCCAAGCATTCAGTGTTTCAATGAAATTAAAATAAAACACAAAAATCAAAGGACCATATAAAATTATTTCAAATAGGATGCTAATTATATGATGACACCTCTATTAATAAAAAGATACTCCAATGATACGTATTTTTCAGATACATCCAAGCAGAGAAATAATATAGAAGGTATATGAACAAATACACTTTAACCTATCAGATAAAAAAGAGGGAAAACACAAATAGAACTTTCTATGAATATAACAAATATGCCAGAAAATACAAAATGTGTGCCTAGTAAGTCTTAGAACAGAGGATGATAGCATAAGATCAGGTTAAGGTTGGAGATGGCCCGAAGTAGGTTCAGATGGACAGTTCTGCTAAAAGACCAGTGCTGGGTAGGTAACAGTGAGTATGTGGGGGTGTCTGTGTGAAGGGTGAAGTTACTTTAGGCCTACTGGTCCACGTGATCAGACTCACTTCCCTACTTTCTCCTCAATACCTATGTCACTCTCAAAGGACTAAATCAGTTATACCTATAATACTGGAAGAGATGCCAACCAAGTATGATTTTTCTCTACCACCTCTCATTTCCAATTCTTTAAAAATAAAAAAACCCTTAGATTTATGAGTGCCAACTACATACCAGGACTTGCATTAGGTTATTTCACATTTATTTCTAAGTCTTACTTAAGCCTGGTAAAGAAGGTATTGATCCCATTTTACAGATGAGGAAAGAAAGGCTCATAGAAGATAAGCAATTTGCCAAGGTCTCAAAGCTACATGTCACCACTAGGATTTGCATATGAGTAGTCTGATGCGACTTTTTAGGGATATAAACTCATTTTGGGATATAAAGTTTAAGAGAAAAGAGACTTTAGGATGAATGAGGAAGAAATTTTGAGTTTCATAACTTGATTTTGCATTAACTAAGAATATATATAGAGATCCTACTCTGAGGCGTTTTTGTTGTACAACCAAAACCAGAGAATGCTCTATTTTGTCAGAGTTAAAATATTTTTTCAAGTGAATGATTTTGTAAAATAAGATACATTCCCAGGGGTCTGTTTATTAGGCATCACTGTATTTCAAAGTCTAAAGTAGAGAAAAAGGAAACATAAAATTCCTGTCACACTAACATAAAAGTGACAGGAATTTTACATTCTGACATAAAAGTGCCACGAGAGAAAAGCCATTTTAACAAAATGCAGTATATTTAAAAAAAAAAAAAAGACATTTTACCATAATTTGAATAAGGATCTCGTTGAACTTCACAATATTCCAATCCTGGTACTATATCAAAAATGCTGAAAAGCTGTTCTTCAGTAAAAGGAACTCTTGATACAACCGACAAGCGTTTGGAGATAGCTTCCTGGCCTCTGTTGTCATTCTTGTCAAAACTTGAAAATTCAGATTGTTGTTCTTCAACAAGATAAAAAAAAGGTAAATCTTTAAATTTCTATAGATTCAAGAAGTCATTTAACATTTTAAGTATTAGAAAATAAAAAGTCCATTGCACTGAATAAAGACTGCACTTTGTAGTATGTTTTTGGGCATCAGAACTACCAGAAAGGACCAAGACAAGGAAACAGACAACTCTCCCCACTCCAAGACTTTAAAGGCAGAAATATATGCAGAAATGCGTATCTAATTTCACAGGAATAAATTTAGTGTGCAAAACTGAAAAATATGGCAAGTATTTTACCTGAAAGTCTAAGCTAAATAACATCCACAGGCCTTACTTTTATCATTCATTTTTTCCTTTTTTCCCTACCAGAAAGGACCAAGACAAGGAAACAGACAACTCTCCCCACTCCAAGACTTTAAAGGCAGAAATATATGCAGAAATGCGTATCTAATTTCACAGGAATAAATTTAGTGTGCAAAACTGAAAAATATGGCAAGTATTTTACCTGAAAGTCTAAGGCAAATAACATCCACAGGCCTTACTTTTATCATTCATTTTTCCCTTTTTTTTAGCTTCTACTTTTGTCATTCTTCTTTCTGTAGCCCTAATTTTAAAGTGACAGTAGTTTTGGGGCAAAATTTTAGGATTCATACTTAGGGGATATCTGTACATGCCTTTTGTACTTTTTGCTCCACTGCACAGAGGCAGAAGCTCACTCAAAAAAGTGACAGTGACACGTGACAGTGGCAGTAGTTTACTATGCAGAGAATGTATAACTAAACCGAGAAAATTATAATTGGAAATAAGCAAAATAAGTGTTACATATTAAGGACATTAGGAGTCATGACCAACTTTTTAGAAAAATCCTTATATTTAAGATCTTTATTTACTAGGTGAGATTTACAGACAGCTGACAACAGAGTATTTTAAAAAACTCGAATTAGATTGCATATACTACATACTCTATTAAAGGTAGCCCACTTACCAAAGGGAAACATATTTACTCTAGGTTCATGTCCCAGAGCCTCTTGCCTCATGTTACTATAATAGTCTTGCTCAGAGGATTCAGATGCTTTATTTTTAGGTTCAGCCAAGATTGCTCTAAAACCTGGAAAAGAGAGTCCATGAATTTCAAGCTTCATGGAAAATTTAACATACCCACAAATATATCTGATTGCTAGTGCCTGACTTAGCTTTATAAATGTAATTGTACAAAGCAAAATCTATACTATGGCCATCTCCACCAGAACTACTTCTTTGCTTTCTGGAAGATGGCAAAGAATAAATGAGAAACAATAAGAATTGGGTCAATTTAGACACGAAACACCAGCAATTCTATACTATCCCTTCCAATCTCCCCCACCACAGGTGACATTATCATTCATTCGCCTAAGCTTCTCAACCTCAAAATCTTATAGAGCTTCTTTCACATTTAACCTGTCACCAAGCTTTTCTTCCTTTGAAATACATATATTTAGAATATGTTATCTTTCATTCTAACCTCCCTGGTTTTTTTTTTTTTTTTTTTTAAGAGACAGAGTCTTGCTCTGTCACCCAGGCTGGAGTGCAGTAGCCCAATCATAGCTCACTGCAACCTGGAACTCCTGGGCTCAAGCAATCCTCCTGCCTACACTCCCCATAGCTGGGACTACAGGCGCACACCATCATGCCCGGCTAATTTTTCTTATATTTTTTTAGACGTGGTCTTGCTATGTTGCCCAGGCTAGTCATGAACTCTTGGCCTCAACTGGTCCTCCTGCCTCAGTTTCCCAAAGCACTGGGATTACAGGTATGAACCACCATGCCTAGACCCCTGCCTGCTTTTAATTTAGATTCTCTTCCACTAATTATAACAGCTCTTTAACCAGTCTCCTTGTTTCTGGATCAAGGGTTCTTAACTAGGGGTCCAAGGATGAGCTTCAAAAGGGGGGAAGATCCCACGAACCCTTGGAAACTGTAAACAAATGCTTATGCATAGATGTACATATGGGCACATTTCAAGGGTTCATAGCTTCCATGGTATTATTCAGTGGCTTTAAAAAGGATAAAGCCAGCCAATGTGAATTCTTCTCTGGACATCTATCCTTAATCCTGTGGTTAGATCAACTGTTCCAAAAGTTTTTATTATTTTTCCCTTTTTAAATAATCTATAAGAGAATCCTAACATGGACTAAGCTTGAACTTTTCATAACCTCCCATTATATGGTTCCAATGTACTTAGTTACCTGTGCTTCATAATGCCTCAATGAGAATATTGCGCTTTACTCAGGAAGTTGCTTCCACAGCATTAAGCACAAGACTTGTTTATTCCTGGCTCTGTGCCTTTGCTAACACTGCTCTCCCTTGTCCTGTCTACTATACACCAGATGCAAGGCCCACCTCTTTGGATGTGTTCCCATGTTCATCCACTGCACTTGTTTTTCATTATTAATAGACTATATCACACACTTTTGAACACTTTTTTCATTTTGCAAAGTCTTATTGAGTCTACTATAAATGGCAGTTACTTTGACTGAGATCTCAGTAAATTTTGATTGAAGGCCTGTTACGTACTAAGTACTTGGGGAGACAAAAAGACAAATAAGACATACTTCTTGCTTTCAAAGAGCCTTTAAAAAAATTCTATCATTCTTCATTTTTTCCCTATTAGATCTTGGCTACCCAGTGTAGCTATAAATTCCTTAAATGCCAAGGCTGCCATATATTTGGTTTGTATCCCTCTACTTAGCATATTGATAAGTATACTACAGGTACCCAATTAATGCTGGCTGAATAAAGAATGTAGAAGTATCTAAGAGAAAATTTTGGTTTGTACCTTAGAGGTAATAAAGAATTCTCCCGATTAACAGTGATTCTTTCTAGTATATATAGATTTTTGTATCCTAAAAGCCAGTAATTTAATTATTCCACATCTCATTTCTAAAGGTCACTAAAACTAAAAGTGTGACCACAAAGAATATTCTCCTTGGCTTTAAAAAAAACCTTATCCTTCATTATGTATATAGCAACAGCAAAAGATCCAATGAATGTCACTTTAGCTTGAAATTAACCGTATCTATATTAATTACCAATGTTAGTAAACCTTATAAATCCTATCCTTAACCTACAGGTCTATTAGTATACTTAATACTCTTGGGGATTTAGATCAAACATGAATATAAAGAATACGTTAAAAACCCTGAAAATGTAAGCCAATTTTTTAATACTTAAAATTCTAAAATGTTAGAAAACCCCAAAAACCTATACAAATAACGAAGTATGCCTTTCACTTACTAAATTAATGTAGTTGCTCATATTTCTCTTCAAGATAGTGCCTCAGTGAATGCCTAATCACATCCCCAGAATATTTTTCATCCTTAGACTACATATATTTAAATACCCAATGCTAAGATTAAGTTAGCAGGTATGGTTATTAGCAAAAATCAATATTAGACTCAATTATTTAGAATAACAATAATCTTTAAAAAGTCTTTAACAATGTTAAACAAACACATCCTTACTTCGATCACAGTTTTCTATTGCTTGGGCAGCTTGTGATGGTTTTAAGTATCGTACGTAGCCCAAACCTTTACTCTCTCCGGTGACTTTATTCTTAATAATGCTGCAATACTCGATATCTCCATACACCTAGGAGAGTTAAAAGACATGATTTTAGGGGACCTCAGATTAATAATTGAACAGATTATTTCAGAACTAACTTAAATTTATGTTTATTTGTGCCTCCTGCATGTAAAACAAATCCTTCAAGGATATATAGATATTTTATACTGCTTATCTCACAGACAAGGAAGCAAGGCCTTAGAGAAATCAAATAACTTGCCTAAATTATAGAGAAGACTAACTCACATGGTCTGGATAGCTCCAAAGAATTTGGACATGGTCTGGATAGCTCCAAAGTCTTGCTCAGTAATGGTTAAGAGCAAGGGTTCTGGAATTGAACTTTTCTATATTCAAATCTTGGGTCTGCCACTTATTAATTAGGCTATTTACTTATTATCTCTGTGTCTTGTCTCTTTATCTGTTAAATGGGGCTAATAGCAGTAGCTACTTCACAGGGCTGTTTTTAG
This sequence comes from Lemur catta, assembly GCF_020740605.2. Classification (NCBI taxonomy): domain Eukaryota; kingdom Metazoa; phylum Chordata; class Mammalia; order Primates; family Lemuridae; genus Lemur; species Lemur catta. The sequence goes on from NC_059135.1 coordinate 49,178,442, forward strand.
AGTAAAAATGAACTAACACACATTTGGTCCTTGTACAGGGCCTGACACATACCAAACACTAATGAACATTAGCTAAGTTATTTGCCTGTCTCCTAACAGGAGCATAAATGATTGTGTATTCTTTTGAAGGACAGCCTCCCAAAGTATATCTCTAAAGTACACTGGTTCACTCAGAAAGTTAATACTCTACGTGAGAAATATGCAGTAATGTTTACTTTTAATGTTGAAAGAAATATGGAATATAATTTCTTGGTATTTATTATTTATGTAAAAAAATTCTTATGAAATCAATTAGCAATTTAATTCTCATATATTTAGATTGAAATATCATATTTGGTCACTCAGGAAAAGATAAAAATTTATACGTTTTTTTATAAGCCTTTTTCTTACTATTGGAGGAAGTATGGAATATATATTTTGGGTATTTTTTATTTTTGGAGCATTTTACTGAATTCTCAATTGGAAAAAGAGAGGAAGTTAGAAATTACTTTTCACTGCTTGTTTCTTTTCTTTCTTGCTTGTTGCTTACCCACTTCAGGGTAAGATTAGGAGAAAAAGGATTAAAAAAGGAAATTTTAAAATAATTGCTTTCTAATAATTTTTGTGAAAGTTTATCACTGTATATAAAAGTTAAGGGCTAAAAATATTTAAAATTGTCTTCAGATTTCATTTACCATAATCTATAGTTCAGAACTGTAGTCAGTGTTTTTCTTCAAATATAACTCCTTCAGAGGCCCAATTTTAGGACAAAAACTCTTCTCAAGAGTGTCAACATACTGTAGGACTGTAATAGACAATATGGTTCACACACGCAGGCCTGCCTGACTCACCTCTACATGAGAGGCAATACAGGGCAGTGATAAGAGAGTGTTTTGAAATTTTAAAGACCAAGAATAGGTTTGGGCGCTTGTACAGCACATGTACTAAAATTGGAACGAAGAGTAGGCTCTGGACTTAGACAGCTTAGGTTTAAATCTTGGCTCCACCACCTACTACGTGTGTGATCTTAAACTCTGAGCTTTACACTTCCTTTTTCTGAAATGGTATTTTCATGATAAAGTCAGGGTAGGGATGGGGAACACCATCATTACTATTTTCCAGTATTATATATTCTTTAATTTAAAAAATTAATGTATCCTACATTAATATTTAAAGACAGACTGAAATTGTTGACCTAAAAACAGTTATTTAATTTCTCACCACCACTCTAACATTCCAACTCAAACAAACTACTCAGATTTAGTATCCGTACAACCTATGCAGGACTATGAATTATCACATATGCTAGCTGATAGAAAACATAAGTACCTTAAATTTTTCCCGTAGATCTTCTTCTGTATAGGATTTTGGTATCATAACAAAGATTCTTGTAAGTTCTTCGTCTTCAACATCTCGATGACTTCCAGATGATCTGGACTGAGCAATGAAAACCTAAGAAACAAACCAAACTCAAAAAATAATGTCAACTATTTTCCTATTCCTTAAGTATACTTACTTTATGATTATATGTATGCAATTCATGTTAGATTAAAATGTAATGTGATGGGGTTGCACAAAAAATTTTTTTCAAAAGCAGTCTTCATTGCAATGACTTTAATGAGATAATAGCAATCTCTGCACTGAGGTTTTTTTTTTCCAAATATATTTGTTTTGCATTTTTGTTTAGCAAGAGCAAGTCATTGCACTTAAAAAGAATGTGTACTTTGTAGTTGTTGGGTACAGCAGTCCCTCCTTATACTCAAAAGATATGTTGAACACCTCCAGTGGATGCCTGTAATTGTGGATTGTACTGAATCCTATATATACTATACTTTTTCCTATGCATATTTACTATATAACTATGATTAAGTTTCATTTATAAATTAGGCACAGTAAAAGATTAACAATAACTAATAATAAAATAGAACAATTATACTGCAATAAAAGTTATGTGTACGTGGACTCTCTCAGATATCTCACTGTACTATACCAGGGGTAACTGGAAACCTTAGAAAGTGAAACCACAAGTAAGCGGGTACTATTATACAGTGTTCAATAAATGTCAATGATATAGTTGACTTAATGCTTCGTGCATTTTGAAGTTCTGATTGGCTATGTAAATACATGGCATTGTTATGTACTTTTTGAGTCATATTTTTATTCTTATGAAATTATCCTATCTCTGTTAATAATCCACATATTAAAGTCTATTTTGTCTGATACCATACCAGCTTTTTTATCTTTGTATTTAAAATGTGTCTCTTGCAAACAGCATTTAGTTGGGTTTTGGTTTTTTAAAAATCATCTTACAATCTTTCTTTTAATTGGAGTGTTAAGTCCATTTACATTTAATGCAATTATCGATACAGTTGGGTTTAAGTTTACATGGTCACCTCTTTAGTTGTTTTCACTCTAATATTAATCTTTAGAAAAAGTTAACATGTTCTGATCTTCAGCCATACCCCCCCTCCAAAAAAACTGTAACATAACAATATTCTAGTTCATCTTAGTGACTATCCAAATGATTTCCTGTGTGAGCAGGAAAATGCACAGGACCGGACTTGAGACTATTTTTCTAATATTGGCAGCTTAGTTTCATTGAAACATTATTTGTAATATTAGATTATTACTTCAAATTTAATTTGCATTGTAGTATTGCTTTTTATTTAACTTGTAAATTTGCTTTGTTTTTATATTATTCCAGAAGAATGTTAAAATCTCTAACTAGGATTTTAGATTTGTTTATAGCTATAAGCATAAGATGTTTAATGGCTAGTTTTATTTTTCATAACCTGAACAAATGTAATGAAATTAATTAAATCATCAAATGCACAGGCCCTTGAAAAATTTTTTCCCCTTTGAATTCTATAGTAGGAGGCAACAACTGAAAGGATATAGAATTTAAAAAGCCATGGGATTTTATAAATATTGAAAAAAGAACTCTGGAACCATGGGAAAAGAAAGTCATTAGGTTCACTGGGAAAACAGCCTTTGATAGAGGTATAGAATCCTGCTTACAAGACAGAGCTGGAGACATATACCTAGATAGAGTCTACTTCCTGATATTCCCTTAATTAACTATATGCCAAATACTTTATGAGATATTAATAATAGAGTATTGAATAACAGAGAAATGGCCCACTAGAAAGTTAGTCTAGTGGATGTACCAGTAATGAATGGCAATAGGAAAATAGAAATAGGTAATCTTTAAGTATATGCAAAGACACTAAAGAAAAAAAAAGAGTCTCAGATAAGATGAGACTGGCAGTACCATCAGATCACAAATTTCTAAATTTTAAGGACTGAGGTGTTTCAAATCTCTGATAAAGAAGACAGTACCTATATGGAACACATGTATAATAATCAACCTCCTAATGGAAGATTTCTCCTAACAGATTTTTACCTTCACAGATTATGAATGCTCATATATACACTCTAGATCAAGAGGCATTTTTTTTTTTTTAATGATATGGGGTTTTGCTATGTTTGTTGCCCAGGTTGGTCTCAAACTCCTGGGCTCAAGCAATCCTCCTGGCTTAGATTCCTTGAATAGCTGGGATTATAGTGCATGCCACCATGTCCAGCATAAGAGGCATTCTTGCAAAGCTAAAATCAAGATTTTTCTCTTCTATTTTCTAGGTTTACCCTTTTCCTACAGATAACATAGCTGGTCAAAGAATAACTTTTACTTGGGCAATCTTTTCTGGCTGTAGGCCTGGTATTGTAATATTCTTGTCTTGTAGATCCCTTGAACTTTGCAAAAGCAAAGTACATGAGAAAAATTAAAGCTGAATTAATTTAAGTGGGAATACTGAAAACAACAACTATGTTCCAGTGAAAGACAACCCAAGCTGCAGCTGCTGAAGAATGAACCTAGACTCTCTAGGTAGTTACTGTTGTGAAACAACCTTCTGATTGAAACTGAGAGTTAAAAAAATGTGAAAAACAGAATTATAAACTTTAATTCCTGGGAATAAGCATTTAATTTCTCCGTGGCTAAAAGAGAGGGTGCATTTCAGTGTTGGGACTTTGCTCACATGGACTCTGTGGTCATGTTATATTCAGAGTATAAAAACCCTTTCCACTAACATAATAATTGGAAAGAGATTAAATTTATCAATCCAGTGCAGAGGTCAGAACACTACTGCTCCATTTTTGGTGCAGCCCATAATATAAGAATTGTTTTCATATTTTTAAAAGGCTGTTAAAAACAAACAAAAAAAGATATGTGACAGAGACTGTGTGTGGCCCACAAAGCCTAAAATTTCCACTATCCAGCCCTTTACAGAAAAAGTTTGCCAACCCCTTATCTAGTATATGCTGTAGCTCTACAATTAATTTTTTTTATGCTCCGTTTTGACCCATGTCATGGGTTGGAGAGGCAGGAGGAAGGGAATGTCTACTCTGTTGTCAGCATATTTCCAGATTCCTTTTCTTTTGTGGATAGAGTGCAGGCAAGACCTCCAGAGACTGAAATATCTCTAAATCCTTCATCTACATAAGTCCTTATTAATACCCTTCTCTAATTTTTCGTAAATAGAAAAAAATTTTAATTGAGGTGAAAGGAATAACTTTTATGGAAAGTTCCAGCAGAAGTACATATACTGCAACTATTTCTGCAGAACAGGTGAAGGGTACAATTTAAGCAATTGCCAGATTCTCAGGACTGGGTCCTAATTTAAGGCCACGACAAGTAAGCAGTGACATCTTGGCTACTACTAACAAATAATATAGATATATTGGGGGCTTACCTTGTGCTTAAAGGATAAACTAAATCAAATAACTCTCAAATGACCCTTCCTGCCATGCGTCTTTATCACAATGATTTAGCTCTTAAGGCAGTTTACTTTGGTCTGCTTTCAAAGACAAGTGACAGTAACAGAAAGGGTCGAGAACCAAACGTATGCTATTAATACCTTCACAAACAGGGCTTATTTAAAATAATTTTTAAAAATCACAAAAGTGTGATGAATATGTAACAGTAGTCGTTTCAATCACCTGCACTTAATATTTTATAAATGCACACTTTTGTCTGGTTCTGGGAAAAGGCCCAGCACCAGAGGGCCACAGGGTAATGTACTTTCCGCAAGTTAAGCCCTATATATATCTACCTGAGGGAAGAGGGTCAGAAAAGTCCTCAAAGTAGGCCAGGATGAGTTGGGCCAACTCCACAGTTGGCGGATTAGTGAGGGCGGGGTGCGCGGAAGTGGAGCCACTAGTGGCTTGGAATGCCCGGTCCGCTCGCGGGAGCGAACGCTCCGTCCGCACCCCCCCTCCAAGCACCCCGGCGCAGCCTCCGGGAGAGGGAGTGGATCCTCTCTTCAAAGCTGCTCCCTCACTCACGACAGGTGCTGCCTGGTCAGCTGCTGGGGGAGGCTGCTCTACCCCTCCCCCAGCCTGGCACAGCGCCAGGTGAACAGAGGCCCGAGAGACTCATCTCCGCCTTCCCCTCCGGCCCGGGCACCCGCACCTTTATGGGCTTGGTGTCGTTGGGGCCAAGGCACTGGCCGTGCATCTCCTCCATGGCCCTGCAGGCCTGGGAGCTGCGGGCGAACTTGACAAAGGCGATGCCCTTGGACTCCTTGGTGTGCTTGTCCCGCACTACCCAGATGTCCTGGATCTCGCCAAAAGGCGAGAAGCGCTCCCTCAGCACCGACTCGGGCGTGTACTTGCTGATCACCAGGAAGATGCGGCTGTTAGGCGGTTCGTCCAGGCTGTCCACGCCCGGGCGGAAGCCTCCGCCGCTCGCGGAGCTGCCAGCTTCGTCCATGATGCCCCACCCCGGCGCTGCAGTCTCGGCTTCTGCGGTGCCCGCCACTGCAGCTGTAGCACGCCCAGCCGTTGCGGGGCCGGCGCTCCGCTTCCGGAAGGAGGAGGAGTCCCTCGCCGGGTGCTATCCCACTGTGCAGGGTGCCGGCCTCCGGAAAGCGACCTGCAGCGCCCCCTGCCCCCGCGGAGGACCCTGACCGGGTCCAGGCCTCCAATTTCGCTGAGCCCAGAACCCAAAGGTCAGTCGAGCAATCCTGTTCCCTACAGCCAGAGCAGCCCTGCCTGGTGCGCAGGCTTTCTCAGTGCTGGCTTTACTCCACTCCTAAGGCCAAGGATTCTTCCCCTAAATTTGCCATTGTTAAAGAAAAAATTATTCATGACACTTGTTAAAGATAGTAAAGCAGATTATATTCAAGGGGAGCCAAGGCGATAGGTACAGGGTCCATTGCAATGGGATCTTGCAGTGGGGGACAGAGGTTGGACTCCATTCCAACTCTAATAAGGACAAGTGAGAATTTATAACCAAGAAGTGGGGTAGGGGTCTGTGAATGGAAAATTAGGAAGAAGAAATATCATGGGTAAGGGGGATTCTTGCTAGATGGGCTTAACAGAAATCTTGCTGAAGGCAGGCCAGGGTGATAGGATATTGATGGTGGTCAGATACCAGGGGTGGGGATTTTCACTACACTGATTAGCACTGGATTCTGCAAGAACAGAAAGCCCAACATTGGGTGTAGTCAAGCAGAAGACTGGGGGGAGCCTGAATAAGCTATGGTCAAGGAGCGAGTCTTTGTCACCATCTTGCTCATAAACTCAATGGAGGGTCACAGAGTTACAACCATAGAACCTTAGAGTTGAAAGGAACCTTTGAGATCATCCAATTCCAGCTTCATTTGTTACAGATGAGAAAACTGAGGCTCATAGCATAGCCAAAGGTAATAAAGATACAAGTAACAGAGCCAAAACCCAAATCAACTCCATCTGTTGATCCACTCAACTTCCACAAGCACTCCTGTGGTTCGAGGGCAGAGAGGATGGACCGCTCAATTGTGGAACTAGAAGACAATTTAGGGAACAAGCAAAGTAGGGAATGCCTAATAACTTCTAAGACTTCTTGTTAACAGGCCTTAGAGGAGAGGTAAGGAGAAAACCAGCACAATTTCAGAAATGGGGCCTAGATTTATTAATAGCAGTGGTATTGGAATGAGGTGAAAGGAATAAACTCAAAAGTGGACAAGGACCAGGGTTCCTTGAATGTCCAAGTCCATGCTGCTAAAACCTGGGTTGCTATGAAGTTAAACAGATACATATTTATTGTGAACCACCTATGTGCCAGGCTCTGTGCTAGGAGCTAGAATACACAATGGGCAACAGGAAAGACATGATCTCTACCCTCAGATGTTTTTTTTCTGTTGTGGAAATCACACATATAAATACATAATACAATGTAACGTCAGATTAATGTTCTCGTTCCCTTTGACTATGGTGTCCACTCTCCAACCCTCAATATTTTGTAGTTGTGTGATGGTAACTAAGAGTCAGGGATTCTGGGTGGTCACCTTGGATTTAGTATTAATACTAACAAGATTGTTATAATTTCTCTTTGTGTCACATTCCTTACCTATAAAATGAGGGCTCTGTTTACCTTGGGGAAGTCTAGGAAGTATCTTAACTTTCCACCTCTCTTTATCTTACCCAGACCAACCAAGGTGAATGACAATAATATGATAATGTAATAATTTTATTGATGTGAGGACGTGCAAAGATTCTGAGCAATACTATCTGCACACCAGTGCCATCTAGTGGAAAATGTGTAATTTTCTTAAACTGCACTGATTGGGCAATATATTATTTGTAAAATAAGACTACTGATAGGGGTCCTGAAAATTTTAGGCTGATATTCAGAGCCATTAATTTTTTTCACAAAGAAAGGAAAAAAGTTTGCATAAAAAAAAGCCAGAAATAGAAATATTGGGAAATGCTAGGAAAGCACAATTTCTTTACCATTCAATCACGTGAAATAGCACATATTCAAGGAAAATAAGAAATTTACTTATAAATTACTAAAATGTAAATATATTTTCTTTATATGATTTATTTATTTTAAACAGATTTATTGAGATATAATTCTTGTAGCATTCAATTCACCCATTTGAAGAGTTCAATTAAATGGTTTTTAGTATGTTCAGAGAAAAACATTACCACACTCAATTTTAGAACATTTCATCACTCAGTAATGACAGAATTGTCATGTTACAAATCATATAAAAATCTTTGAACATGAATTACATGTAACTGAAGCATCTTAAATGTCTGAGCTTTGAAAGAATGACTATTAGTCTTTTTGTTTGTTTTTGAGACAGGGTCTCACTCCGTCACCCAGGCTAGAGTGCAGTGGCGTGATCATAGCTTACTGCAGCCTCAAACTCCTGGGCTAAAACGATCTCCCCACCTCAGCTCTGAAGCAGCTGAGACTACACGCGTGTGCAACCACACCCAGCTAATTTTTCTATTTTTTGCAGAGATGGAGTCTCGCTCTTGCTCAGGTTGCAAACTCCTGACCTCAGGCAAAAGCAATCCTCCCACCGCAGCCCCCCAAAGTACTAGGGTTACAGGTGTGAGCCATCTCACGTGGCCTAATTACTATTATATTAATGAAAAATGTGCACTTGCAGATTTTATTTTGAAGGCTTTAAAACCTGTAGCCTATAATGCATAATTATTAGAATGATAAACATTATGGTTATTTCACTTGAAATTCAGATGTCCTCTGAAATTTTTTCTCCCCCAAATCTTATGAATTTCTTTCTTAAAAATGAGATGTGACTGATTTTTGAAATGCCAGGAGAAAATAGTAAAATTTTGTCATGTACAATGAGGCTTACTTGGTTGGTTATATTAATCTTCATACATTATATTTAATAACTAGAAATATTTTGCCCTATTTGCGAAATTTCTATAGATTTTACCACTGATATGTAAGGGTGATCAATTAATAACTTTCAGATTTTTCCATATGAATATGGTCCAGAGCCTTCATTTGTCCCATCTGTAAGGCTTCTGGCTGCTAATAATGTATACAATCACTTACCTCGGCCTGTAACAGGCACTGAAGAAATGGTAGTCTCCTTCTTGTGTTTGCATGCCTTTGTTAGAGTTTGAGAGTAATATTTAACTCTTGATTTTTTTTTCACAGTATACCGGTCCTTTTGATTCAACTTAATGACTTACATCCTTTAAATCTGTAGATCACAGGACAGAACTTAGAGGTACCACTTAGAATAGTTTCATTCAACCATCTGGAGACTGTGGCTATTTAAAAAATTAAAATAAAACTATTTTAAATTACCTAAATTTAAAATTAATTAAAACTGAAATAATTAAAAATTCAGTTTCTCTGTTGAATTAGCCACCTTTCGATTGCTCCAAAGTTGTTTGCTGGCAGTGGACAGCGGCCATGCGGAGCCCATGGCCACACAGCAGGAGCAAGTCTCGGGGAGAGTTAGGATCCCGCGGGATCTGGGGGCCAATCAGCAGCACGAGTAGAGCCCGGTCTGCCATTGGCTGGCGTTCACCGGAAGCACATGCCCGGCCACGCCTGCAGCCCGGGGTTTCGAGGTGCTGCTGTGGGACTGCCAGCCTCGAACTGGGGGCCTGGGCTCTAGCCCGGCAGCCTCCCTGGGTGACTGCTCTGGGAGGTAGAGGGCAGAGTCGTCGGCCTTGTGGTAGGTGTGGGCCTGGTTGGAAGAGAGTGGGTTGGGCAGCCCTGCTTTCTGAGCGCTGGCAATGCGCCAATGCAATTTGGGCCTGGGTCCATCCCAGAGAGAAGTGCCCAACCGTCCGGCGTGTGGGAGGTTCACCCCAGCCCCTGCCTGGTGGGGCCAGGTTGCCCTTATGTGCAACAGAAGGTCATTTATTTATTTATTTATTTATTTATTTATTTATTGTGAGGAGCCCTTGTGCAGCTTCTCTGATTTCTGGACGATACTGATTCTGCCCTCCGCCTACGGTTGGCGGAAGTCAGCCATGACAGAGAGGCCGTGGCATCAAAGAGCACAGATTGGGAGTTTGGAAAGCTGGATTCTTGTTCCAGTTCAAGGCTCAAATGTATCCACTTACAAGGGGAGAAGGCCGTAGACACCTGTGGAGATTTAGAGATGGGAAGTGATTTACTCAGGGTCACGTCATTATTACTGCACTCCACTTAGGTACTCTTTCCATTCCTACAGGCGGAATCCCACTTAATCATTTTGAGTATGTTCAGTATTCATCCTTAAAATATTCTACTGAGCTTCCCCTCCCTATTTCATCACTTCAGTTATTTGAACTTTGTAAATTTTGAAAGCTTTATTAGTACCTTGATTGCACTGACCACATTTCTCTTGTTATGCAAACTTAGATGTAGCAGTGGTATGTATCAGTGTTAAGTATTTCACCTAGTCGTCTTTAAGCACTCTTAGTTGGGCAAAAAAATTTTTAAGCATCTGCAATGTGTCAGATATTGTGCTCAATACAGGGTTGCCTAGATCACTCTTAAAAGAGAATTGTTAAACTTCTAGAATTATAGATTTAATACTGCCCTGACTCTCACCTTTCACCACCTCTCAACAACCAGTCACTTAATCTCTCTGTGTGCCTCATTTTCCCCGTGCACCAAAATAACAGTATTAATAGTGTCTATCACAGGGCTATTGTGAGGATGAGTTAATATATAAAGGGCTTGGAAATGTGCCTCTCATATATATATGTTTTTTGAGCACTCAGACATTAAAGCATGCATGCTTTAAATGATACGTTTTTGTTTCATATCATTAGCATTCACTTCAGCCAAAGTGATGGAATTCCTTTTTTTCCAGCTTTGCAAATCTGATATTTGTTTTGGTCTGTGGTTTAATGTTTCAGTGAAGAACAAAATGGGAGATGCTGAAGCAGGCAAGAAGATCTTTATTCAAAAATGTGCTCAGTGCCACACAGTGGAAAAAGGTGGAAAACACAAGACTGGTCCAAATCTCTGGGGCCTCTTTGGCCGAAAATCAGGACAATCACCAGGATTTTCTTACACTGATGCAAATAAAAACAAAGGTAAAAACCAGCAGTTGTGGGAGAGGACCAGATACTTTGTACTAAAGAAGAAAGCACATGATTTGAAATTATAATAATTTTCTAACTTGCAGCATTAAAAATAGACCCTCATATTTATATTACTGAAATATTGATTTATATCATAAGACCTGCATTTGAATAACTGGTCATCCTTTTGATCAGAAGAATTAGCAATCTTTTGTGGCATAGGTTTTTGCCTATATAGGTTTTGCCTATTTTATTTTATGCAATACATTTATCTGGAAAAAGTATGAGCTAGATTTAAAAAGTCATATTTTAATGGTATAATGGTAGTAGTGATTCTATTTGTAGTAGTGATTCTTAGCAGGATGGGAGAATATTACAGTTTGAAAAGCATTATTTATTTGTTGGTGGAAAGGGAGTAGATAGTACTTAAAGTGAGAAGGGATTTTAGGGTTGAGATTCAAAATGGTTGGAAAAGACTATAATATCTTTGCAAAGCAACTTGTTACTCCTTGACACAAACACACACACACGTATATATACACATATGTATGTATGTACATATGTGTATATATATTTAAGGATTATGAGATTTTCTTAAAACACAGAACAACTCTATTTTGAACTTTTCTTGGAGGCCTAGCATATCTTATAGGTTGGAATTTCAGATCACTACTATTTGGAAAGGGTTTTATTTTATTTTTTATTTCTTTTTATATTTTTATTGAAGTGAAATTTATATAATATACAGTTAGCCATTTTAAAGTGTACTATTCAGTAGCATTTAGTGCATTCACAATGTTGTAAAATCACCACTTTTCCCTAGTTTCAAACTTTTTTTATCACCCTTGGAACACCTGCATCCATTAAATAATCACTCCCCATTCTCTCTTACCCCTGTTCCCTGGAAACCACTAATGCTTTCTGTCTTTTTGGATTTGTCTACTGGATCTTTCACATAAAAGGAATCGTGTAATATGTGGCCTTTTGTGTCTGGCTTCTTTCACTTAGCATGTTGTCAGGGCTCATCTAAATTGTAGCATGGGCCGGGCGCGGTGGCTCATGCCTGTAATCCTAGCACTCTGGGAGGCCAAGGCGGGCGGATTGTTTGAGCTCAGGAGTTCGAGACCAGCCTGAGCAAGAGCGAGACCCCGTCTCTACTAAAAATAGAAAGAAATTAGCCAAACAACTAAAATATATACAAAAAAATTAGCCGGGCATGGTGGTGCATGCCTGTAGTCCCAGCTACTCGGGAGGCTGAGGCAGAAGGATCACCTGAGCCCAGGAGTTTCAGGTTGCTGTGAGCTAGGCTGACGCCACAGCACTCTAGCCCGGGGAACAGAGTGAGACTCTGTCTCAAAAAAATAAATAAAAATAAATAAATAAATTGTAGCATGTATCAGTACTTCATTCCTTTTTTTCCTCTTTATTGAAAATATTTATTTACCCCACAAAAAATACAACAAACAAACAAACAAAAAACCCCAGAATACAAAGGGTGGTACTGAAAAACTAACAGTCTAATAATTTTTGATAGCAATCAACACTCCTTATGATGCTTTTCATTCCTTTTTATGACTAAGATTCTAATTATAGCCTGTAACTACATAATTCCAATCTCTGACTTTGTTATCACAGGATCCCTGTTTGTCTCTGTCTTCACATGGCTATTGTCTTATAGGGACACCAGCCATATTGAATTAGGGGCTCATCCTATTCCAATGTGACCTCATCTCAACTGAGCTAGTCACATCTACAATGACCCTATTTCCAAACAAACCCACAGTCCAAGGTACCAGGGGTTAGGACTTCAACATATCTTTATTTGGGGGGTATCCACAATAAAGGACTGCATACAGATATAAATACATACTTGATAAAGTATTAAAAGTACTACTAAAAGTAAATAGAGCAAAATTTAATCTTTGTAAAGTCAGGAATATTTTAGCATCTTTTAAAATATCAACAGAATTACTATTAACCCAGTATCATTGTATTTGTTATGTACAAAAATCCTGGTAATAGGTATTGCATAATAAAGAATTTGTCTGATCCTTGTCCTGGGTTCCTGACAGGGAGCCTCTAAAACCTTGGAATTTCTGGAGTGATAGGAGTGTCTTTATTATTGTGGTTGGCTGCTGGGACCAAAACCTGAGGGTATGCCAAGAAGATGCCTCATGATGAGCTCCTAGTTTCAGGATGGGGGCTGATGGTACTGCAGTGACCAACCATTCTGTCCTAACTCCAGGGGCAGAATGGGAGCTGGAGATTGAGTTCAGTCATATGGCTTGTGATTCAGTCAATCATGCCTATGCAATGAAGTGCCAATTAAAAACTCTGGACACTTTCACCTGGAAGCTCTGGTTGAGCCTCCTGGTTGGTGAACACTTCCATGTGCTGGGAAAGTGATGAGTCCTGATTCTACAGGGGGATGACCCAGCAGCTCTGCATTTGGGACTCTCGCAGACCTCACCCTATGGGTCTCTTCCTCTGGCTGGTATACTTTTATAATAAAACTATAGTTGTAAGCAAGTGCTTTCCTGAGTTCTGTGAGTTGATTTGAGGAGGTTGTGGGAATTGCTGAATTTGTAGCCAGTTAATCAGTTTGAGTGGCCTGAGGGCCCCAGTATCTGAAATGAGGCAGTCTTGTTGGGAGCCTGCACTAACTCTGCGCAGTTAATGTCAGAATTGCATTGAAGTTGTTGCAATAGGATTTTCAGCTGATAGACTACTGAATAAATCCATTTTTAACTCACATTTAGTGTTTGCATTTACATGGCTCTTTAGTTTTTCAGGTAGTGTTTCTCTGTAGCGTCATTTTATTATTTTATTATCCTGTTACAAGAACAGTAAACTTTTGCAACTACTAATTTGTAGAGTTGTTATAAAATAATATTTGTTCCTCTAGCTGCCAATATTTTGAAGAATTTATTGCTTATTAGCATTGATTTGAAATAATATTGGAACTTACTACAAATATATCTTTTATTATAGATTGTTCTCAAAGGTTGAAAGCTATATAAAAAGCTTGGTTTTAACATTATTCAAGAATTAGAAATAAAATTCCCCTAAATCAGATTATTTAAGTAATATTTGTGACTTATTTGGGGACATATTATTATTTGTTAGTTCCACTGATGAAATAAGAATAAGTATCTTAGTTGGTTAACCAAACTAGGAGTTTAAAATGAAATTATTTAAAATGAAATAAAGAGTTAAAAAATACTTTAGCATAGCTTGGCCAAAGACAGGCTTGAATAAGAAGAAGAACCAGGACGCCAATAGTATAGCACTAATACAAATTGCAGTGCACTGTCAATCATATTTTATTTTCTATGCATGACTTTTCTGTTGCAAATAATTACAATACTTTTATTTTCAGAAGAATACAGAAATTCTCATATTTTAAAGAAGATTCTCTGTCCCATGTGTCTTGCTTAGAGTACAGTTTTACAAAATGCATGATTATAGAAATAACCTTATATAATGTTTTTTTTAGAATTGTATAAAAATATATATAACTTAAAATTGACCATTTTATCCTTTTTTTTTTTTTTTTTTGAGACAGAGTCTTGCTCTGTTGCCCAGGCTAAAGTGCCGTGGCATTAGCCTAGCTCACAGCAACCTCAAACTCCTGGGCTCAAGCAATCCTCCTGCCTCAGCCTCCCGACTAGCTGGGACTACAGGCATGTGCCACCATGCCTGGCTAACTTTTCTATATATATTTTTAGCTGTCCATATAATTTCTTTCTATTTTTAGTAGAGACGGGGTCTCGCTCTTGCTCAGGCTGGTCTCGAACTCCTGAGCTCAAACAATCCGCCCGCCTCGGCCTCCCAGAGTGCTAGGATTACAGGCGTGAGCCACCGTGCCCGGCCATTTTTAAGTGTACAATCCTATGGCATTAAGCACATTCACATTGTTTTGCAACCATCACCACTATCAATCTCCAGAACTTTTGCATTTTCTCAAACTGAAACTCTGTACTCATTAAACAGCCCATGGCAACCACCCTTTTACTTTGTCTTTGTTAATTTGACTATTCTAGATACCTTATATAAGTGGAATCATACTGTATTTGTCTTTTTGCGACTGGCTTATTTCACTTAGTGTCATGTCTTCAAGGTTCATCTATGTTGTACCATGTGTCAGAATTTCCATCTCTTTAAGGGCTGAACAATACTCTCTTGTATGGAGATAGCACATTTTATTTATCCATTCATCCCTTGATGGAGATTTGGGTTGCTTCCATCTTTTGGCTATTGTGAATAATGCTACTATGAATATGGGTGTACAAATATCTGTCAAGGGGAGTCCCTGCTTTTACTTTCTTTGGGTATATATCCAGAAGTGGAATTGCTGAATCCTATGATAATTCTGTGTTTGATTTTTTGAGGGATAGCCATACCATTTTCCACAGTTGGCTGTACCATTTTATGTGCCCACCAGCAATGCACAGGGTTCCAGTTTCTCCAGATTTTCACCAACACTTGTTGTTTGCTGTTGTTTTGATAATAGTCATCCTAATGGATTCGAAGTGCTATCTCATGTGGTTTTGATTTGCATTTTCCTAATCATTAGTGATCTTGAACCATCCATAGTGTGTTTTTGAAAACATCATTAAATGGATACAATTTTTCCTTTAAGAATGATGTCTTTATAGTGCATTAAAGTGGTGTTTGCACTTCTGGGCAGTGATAATTGAAGCAGGTTTGAAAAACAAAATGTTTGAATTAATCATGATTTTTCCAGGATTCTATGCTAGTAGTGACAGAACTAGGATTCAAACCCAGGTTTTCTTGGGCCTTTAAAGAAATCTTATCATGGGATTAGCAAAACTAACTTATTAGCTAAACTAACTTATTAGGGATTAGGCCTTATCTTTTGCCTATTGTCATGTCAAATCTTGCAGTGGCTACAGTAGGACACACTAAATCATAAATGTGTTAATAATTTTAAAATATTTTGAAATATGTGGATATTATATTATACAAAAATTCGAATAGTTCAAGAGAATATTTCCCAGTATGAGTGACAAGGAAATTATGTATGTTCACTTTTCCTGACCTTTCCCTATTCCTCTCCCTCCACCAACTAATTCTGGTAAAATTATTCATTTTCATTTTAGTGGCCATATTTGTACTTTAAATAATATCCATATGCCTCTGCTATTTGATTTATCTACTTTAAGCAATATCTCTTTATCCTCTACTATCAAGGATGAGAAAAATCAAGGTATTTATGCAACCTTCCCTTTTTTTCACACTGTCTCCTAACTCTGGCTACTAACATCATTATTTCTACTCTGATATGATCTATATCATTTACATTTCATGTAACCATAATTACCACAATTGTTTTAACATTTATTCTACATTTAAATGATACTAGTGGATATTCCCAGCTTTTACCATAGCATCTTTATTTCCTTATCTTTTGGGTTGATGGATGGTTTTCTATTAGTAATAACACTAAGAATTATTAGAACTATATTATCCAAGTTCTTGGATGTTTGAAAACATCTGGGGATTGCATTACACTTGAATGATAATTTGACTGGGCATAAAATTGTTGGGAGACTCTTTAATTCCACAGGAGTTTATATCCTTCATGTTTAATTATTATTTGGAGAAATATGAAACTAGCCTGATGGTTTTCCATTATGAGTTACTTGGTTTTATTTTTATTTTATTCTTTTTCCCCTAAGTTTTAGTAACATTCTTATTGAAATTTAGTAACTTTGCTAAGCTATGTCTCGGGCTTGGTTGATTTCAGTATTTCCTGGGATGTGTTGTGCTCTTCCAATTGGTAAATTCAGGGCTTTTATTTTTGAAAGTTTTCTTGAATAATATGTTTTAATAATTTTATTGTTTTTTATTTATTTTTTAAAAAAATCTTACTTGAGTCACCACTTGTACAGACCTTGTATCTCCTTTGCCTGAATATCTTCTGTATCTGTCATTTTCCCTTTCATCTGATAGCTAGAGTAACCATTTTAAACTCTTCATTCTTTTGTTTTTGTTTTTACCAGCATTTTCAATTTTTTTTTTTTTTTTTTTTTTTTTTTGAGACAGAGTCTCACTTTATTGCCCTGGCTAGAGTGCCATGGCATCAGCCTAGCTCACAGCAACCTCAAACTCCTTTACCAGTATTTTCAAACCTCATTGTGCTATCAGCAGCATCTGTTCATCTTGCTGTCATTTATGCCTTTCTCTGTTATATAATTTTCTACTTGAGCCTTTGTAGCTCTACTTTGAGCCCTTGATTCATAAAGACCTTTTTTGTATCCATGGGAATGTGGTCATGAGTTTCATCTGTCTAATTTACATAGTTTCTGATGTGTATGTTTCATTTAACTTTTTTTTTTCTCTTCCTTTCTGCTGTGTGTGTATAGTGTGTGTGTTTGTGTGTGTGTGTATGTTATGTGTATGTATCTTCGGTACTTCTTTGTGCTGATTCCTTTTTGATTGTTACTCATCTTTTGATGAAGATAGTTCTTCTTGGACTAGTTATTTGTAGAAGGATAGTAAGGGTGAGGGTCTGAGTGTTCCACTTAGTTGTGAGGTCTTCCTCAGTTATGTTAGAGATACATGTATATGTCTGAGTGTGTATGTTTGTATGTTTTGGTGGAGGTGTTATTTGGCTCTTTACTTCAGCTGGTAAAGACTGGGCAGCCCTAAGGTTATGCAACCTTTGAAGTTTCTCTTCTGTCCTGTAATAAGTTCTTCTTTCAAAGATGTACGTGCTTTCTTCATTAATCCAGGCTCCCCTGGCCCTCCACAGTGTCAGACTGAATTTAAGGAGACTTTCACAGCCAGCTGATATACCCTATACTGTTTGAGCCAAACAAAGGATTATGACTTTGCCTTACAAGATGTGTCACATACTTTAATGATATCTTCTCTTCTCCAGAGATCATTAGTGAAAGGTATCCTTTCACTTTGGTCCAGGATTCATGTCCTTGGCAGTCTATTAATTATATCAAATTTGGAGCCATAGGTGCTTCCTCAAAAGTTTTATCAAAAGTGAAGTTAGCATTTTTGTTTCTCTTTGTCCATGTCCTTTTTGACTGGTTTTAGAAAGGAAAAAGGCAGCCTTTTTCAGTCATCTTAAAATAGGATTTCTGAAATTATAGATTTTTCTGGAGATCTGAACAGAGGCAGATTGGTATGATTGGTAGAAATAAGATTGAAATGTGAGTTAGTCAAATTCTTGACTCTAACTAGCTTTGTATGCTTAGGGGAAGTTACTTTCCTCTCTTTAGGCCAACATTTACTTATCTGCAAAATGAGGGTTGGATTAAATGATCTTTTCTAGAAGGAACTCACTGTGATTGTAGGAAGATGAGGTAATGCTTAGGCATAACATGTCTGGGGTGATAGTTCATTGCTGTACATTGGGTAACCCTAAATAGTATGTCACTGTTGGATTTCTACAGAGAAGCCAAGGAGTGAAGAATAATTTTGGAATTTTCTCATAGGTCAGAATGTATAGGTATTCCCAGTTATAATAGTCCTCCTACTGAGTCCAAGAGTTATCTTTTGTTCACATATGTGGGTCACATCAGAAAGTAAGCTCTACAAACGTAGCTACACAAACTGAAAACTTATTTTCACCTTTATAGGTATTATCTGGGGAGAAGCGACTCTGATGGAATATTTGGAGAACCCAAAGAAATATATCCCTGGAACTAAAATGGTCTTTGCTGGCCTTAAAAAGAAGAGTGAGAGAGAAGATCTTATTCAATATTTGAAACAGGCAACATCTTAATGCAATGCTATTGCAACTTCAAAAATATTAGTTATAAGCCAAAATTTTCTAATTTCAAATATTGCATGTTTAAAGAAGCCATATTTGATCTTTTTGATCAGCCTGTAGTAAGTTTAACATTTTTAAATAAAGGTTGATATTTTTGATTGTGTGTAACCTACTGACCAGATGCCCTTCAGAGTCTGAACTTGCTTTTTTCTGCTCACTAAGGATGGGGATAGGTCAGGATGGAGGAGGAAAGAGAAGGAAACTGAAATCTATTGTGCTTCAGTAGTCTTTATGTGCACAAAATATTTTATAAACCTAGCAACTGCTATTGATCATAGTTCCCACATTTATTTTTCTGTAATTTAAACATAGATATAGAAAATATTAGCTTTAATTTTTATGAAGCTGTGTTTGCCTTTTATTATAAACAATGCTTAAAGTAACTTTACAGGGAAAAAAATAGGAAAAATGAAATCAAATGGGTGATCTTACCTTAGGAATATTTTTGGAAAAAAAAGAGCAAATTATTGACCCCAAAATAAAACCTAGAGAGAAGGAGAAAAGCATGTCTTATATTAATAAAAATTTGTATCATATAACATGTAATCTTTTTGCATTAATATTTTTATGCTATACTTCTAGTTCTGAGTAATATAAAACTGGGCTACAGGAGGGAAAGCAAGGATACTGAGAGAGAGAGAAAAAAAATCCCCAAACCCTCACCATAAATGTGGAAGGAGCCCTCAGTTCACAGTAAGTGGAAGAGAGGCATGGTGGGACAGGTCTATAACAGGGCCTGTGTGGAAGAGAACAGTGGTTCTGTGTAGTGTGAGGCAGCCCCTAAGCCGCTGTGCAGTCCTATAAGGATGCTATCATCCAAGTGATACGGCCCTGCAAGATGGAGAAGCTGTTTCCATACCAGAGAGAGGGGCAGTGGACTGGTCAGAGGCCATTATGGATGAAGATAGGAAACCCATTATCTCATTTACACTTCACAACAGCACCCCGTGATACAGGTTTTTACCTTCTACATTAAGACCTAGAGAGAGCTGGTGCCAGAAGCAAAACTTGGATTTTCTACTCCAACTCCTGGTGACTTTTCACCATTATCATAGGGGTAATATGTTAGCAAGTTAAAGTATTGGCGGATGCCACTACTGTGAAAATAACCTAACAGAGTTCTTAGAATGAGGGGGAACACAGTTGAAAAGGCAGTGATTTCCAGACAGTTCCATTAAATCTGCCAAGAGCTCAGGTTTACTTTTAATGCTTCTGGTAAGTGGGGGAGAGTGCACTTCTTATGGAGGCCAGTGCCAATATTGTGTAGGAAAGAGTGTCTCTGGGGGCCAAGAGGTAGCTTCAGGCAAAGCTGAGCCTGTTACTCTCTCCCTGGAGGAATTTTCTGATGAGGGCAGAGATATCTGTAGGTCCCATAGTGTACAAGGGATGTTGCCAGTCTGAAAATCTCAGTTGGATTTGCAGAGATGTAGAATTAGGTGACATACCTCATATTCCAATTTGCACGGGGCCAGAGAGCTCTGTGAGAAAGAACTTGGACTCAGTTCACAATCATAATTACAGTTCAGATTTATATAACCCTGAAGAATGGACTTGGTGGCATTGATAAATGCCACATTGTAGGAAGGAATACGAGGGCCTCGTGTTTGGAGTTTAAATACTTTTGACTTAGCAGAATTAAAAAGAAGATAGTATAAGGAAAGCTGAGGTGATAAAAGGGAGGTAAGTGGAAATGGAAAAGTATTAAGTAGATTTCCATTCTAAAAATTGATAATATGTTGAATATTGCTTTACATTTATGTTTATCTTAGTAAGAGAAAAGTATCTCTTTGCTGGTAGCAATGTTTCCTATATTAGAAAAAAAAGTTGGAGGAAAATTTGCAAAGGAATGCAGTAATTAAAATTATATATGTGATAGGCTTTATTGAATATATATTATCTCTGAGAGGCTTAAATCTATCTTGGGATCAATTTACATGAAGGAACTTCTGGATACTGTGGCGATTGTATACTCTGTCAATCTAGCTTAGCTGGAACTACGTTTCCCAGGACTCTCTTCTCTACATGGTACTCAATTAGGACTGATCACAAGAAAAATTTGCCTGAGATTTGGCAGGCAGAGGGGCCAGGTAGAAGCCTCTACATTTGGAAGGTCAGTTCAGGGCCCCAAGTACAAACAGATATTGTAACTAATCTGTTGGCTCACTTTCTTATGGTGGGGCAGCGGCTCTTCCAACTCCTGCCAAATCTTCTCTTGTGGCTTCTCTGAATCCTGGGCTTGGGAATGTGCAGCTTTGAGGGGCAAGGACCCAAACATATCATCTAAGTTTGAAATGGTGAGAAACAGGCAACATGGGTACCAGTTTACCCTCACAGCTTTGTCTTTGCTCTCCCTGTTTTGCTTGCAGCTTTTCTTCCCAACGCCTTGCCTTGCCGAACTACAACTTCAGGCCCAAAACTCTCTCTTTTGGCCAAACTTGAGTCAGGCTCCTCTAAGCCCCCTTCTCAACTAGCCCCCAACTTTGGGCTCTGTCCTTGGCCCACTTAGTCCAGTTTTAGCAAGAATCCTGCTAAATCAGTTTAGCAAACCTCTCCCACCCTTGGTATCTGATAAAATTCCTCATCTCTCACCTATGGTATCTGATCACCCTGGCCTGCCTTCAGAAAGTATCCCATCAAGTTGGTTTAGCCAGAATCCCCCTTATGTCTAATATTTCCTCTTAGTACTTTTCCATCCACTGCCCTTCCACCCTGCTCCTTGGCTATGAACTCCACTTGTCCTTGTTGTATTCATAGTTGGGCTCCATCTCTCTCTTCTACTGCAAAACTCTCATTGCAGTAGTCCCTTCTTCAATAAAATCTTCCTTATTAGGCCGGGCGCGGTGGCTCATGCCTGTAATCCTAGCCCTCTGGGAGGCCGAGGCAGGTGGATCGCTCGAGGTCAGGAGTTCGAGACCAGCCTGAGCGAGACCTCGTCTCTACTAAAAATAGAAATAAATTATCTGGACAACTAAAAGTATATATAGAAAAAATTAGCCGGGCATGGTGGCGCATGCCTGTAGTCCCAGCTACTCGGGAGGCTGAGGCAGTAGGATCGCTTGAGCCCAGGAGTTTGAGGTTGCTGTGAGCTAGGCTGGTGCCATGGCACTCACACTAGCCAGGGCAACAGAGCGAGACTCTGTCTAAAAAAAAAAAAAAAAAAAATCTTCCTTATTATCTTTAACAAATGTTAGAATAATTTTTTTTTTAACAACCTTCCATAATCATCTTCACCAGCTCCACTTTGTGGTCTTAGTGGCTTTGCTCTGATCTTTTAGCTGTCCCTTTCTGGACAGCTAGTACTGACCAAGGCACACTAGCAGTATTTTGTTATTCAATCTCTTCACCTGAAGCCATAAGTTCATTAGATTTATTACCTGACATTCAAGTTATTGCAGGTGACAATTTCACCAAATATTTTATCCCTGCATAACATGGATCACCATTTTTACAACTCCTGATAACAATTTCCATGCCAGTCTCTGTCTGGTGCTGAAGATAGGGCCATATATTTTAGTTACAGCAGCACCCTACTTCTAGGTGCCAATTTTTGTATTAGTCAAGTTTGTTACAGTAACAAAACCTCAGGGGCTTGCAACAACAAAACGTTTATTTCTCATTCAAGTGGCATGTAGGCTGTGGTCAGATGTGGTGCTGCTCCAAGTATCTTCTCATTCTGGAACCATGGTTAAAGAAGTAGCTGTATGGACATTCCCATTCTTGTGGCAGAGGGAAAGTTGGTGAGCCCTGGAAGAAGCCCCTGATGCTTCATAAAACTGCTCAGATATGGCCTACATTATGTGTGCTCACATGCCATTGATCAAAACATGTTAAGTGGCCAAGGCCAATGCCAGTGAAGCAAGGAGGTATATTCTCCCCTCAAGAGGAATGGCAAGTCACATGACAGTAGTTTGTCATCCTTTTAGAGGGAAGAGGGTAGTGAATAAATGTAAACAAAATGCCATCTACTGTAAACACGTATACACATTTCCTTTGCTGATATTTTCACTTCATGCAATCCCTCTGTTCAACTCAGTCTCATTGCTCTTTGATTTACCTATTACCCTGAGCAGTCACACCCTCGATGTCAACTTTGCTTTGTTGTTGTTTCTGTTTTCTATACTTGCTTGCAGCCTGCCTGCTCCCATCTCAGACTTGCTTGTGTCTGCATTCTGGCTTGTGACACCGTCAGCTCTGTTCTCACTGTCCCTGCTTTCCTACTACTTCTCCAATTCTGATATGTGAGAAAAAAAATCAAGCCTTTGTAAAATCCAATTTTAGATTGCCTGTAGGATAATGATCAAATTATTGTACAATTTTACTTGAAGCATGAAAAATTAGGTAACTGAGATTCTTTGGTAGCTAGGACTAGAAGATTCTATTTCACTATTGTACCCAAGAACCTCAGTGAACTACTCAAGGAGATAATTTGTCATTAGAGGTTGAATTCTGATTTAGCAAAGAAAATTATTTCTCTTATAAATCTGGGTAGAATAAGCATGGTCTTTCTTCTTGGAGTGTTAATTTTACTTGAAGATAAAAAACTCTTTTTGGATTTTTATGCTCTTAAAACTTTTATTTGTTCTGACATGGAAGAATGTCTATAAAACACTGTTGAGTAAAGAAAAAAAATTCTGATGAATCTTATAGAATGGTTCAATTTTATATAGAGTTTTTTCTATACATATACAAAAATATGTATATATGTGTATATGTAAAGGTAGCTAGATAGCTATTGTCTATTGATACATACCACACTGATAAGTATGTGTTCCTAGGGAATGGAGATGGAAGATTTTATTTTTCCTTTGTATAATCTTATGTTTAAATTTTTACAAGCATATATTTATCCTTTTCATAAAAGAAGAAAAACTAAAAGTATAGCTCAAAGTCACTACAATTTTGTCACATGCAAAAGCAAAATCTGTGAAACTTTTTTTCTGTCACTACGTTTCATATTATTTTATGAAAATCCAGAAAGAGGAACATTTTCATATATAGCGAGTTATTGGAAAACTTATTTGGAATGTATTTTGGGAATGTGGTGCTATTAGTTACACAGCCTGTCAAAAGGCGTGCTGAGCAGCTGTAACGGGGAAGTAATGCTGACAATTTCTGGTAGGGCTCTTTGTGCCGTATAACTCCCCTGCTCCCCACTTTCCTGGCCAGTCTATGGAAACCAGCCTAGTCAGTTCTTTTGAAAAGCAAGTGTGTCAGTTTTCCAAGCAGTATTGTTTGTTCTGTATTTTGTTTTTGTTTTTTACCTTCTCAAATTGGTTCAATTTCCCTGCCACAGTTGTGTTCCTTCAAACATTTGGTTCTGCTGAGTTCTATTTTTCTCTACAGTAATTTTTCAATTACCCCTAACTAGCAGAAATTATGATTTATTTTTAAAAGAATTATTCATGTCAGCATTTACTTTCCTTACCAAAAATGAGTATAAGTATTTTAAAAATTATATTTCTTTTAAGCATATGGATTGGTGGTTAAAATAATGATCACAACACCAACAGTAGAATGCCTAACATTTATTGACAGTTAATATGTGCCAAATGCTAAGTGTAGTACACAGATGAAATATTCACAGTTCTGTTAGGAAAGTGATTTACATTTTACAGATGTAGAAACTGAGGCATAGAGAAGTGAAGTAACTTGCCCCACCATGTATTCCATGGCTTGACACTAGTGAGAATATGAAAAATAGAGAAATGGAGATCAATTTAAAATCTTTAAGGGCAGTGACAGAGATGACATTGTGCCTGAGGCTCCCCACAATGGCCTTCCCTGTTACCCAGTGATAGATTGCACCACTCCCATTTCATTAGGAAATCTTCTAAATGAGAAGAGTCAACCTAAAAAGTATTGGATAGTCTCTGATACAAATTTAAAGCGTCAGTTTTATTATTGTGGAAATGCAAATGAGCTTCAATCTTGGTGTCCTTTAGTGAGCAACAGTTGGCAGAATAAGTGTGGAAATGATGACTTCTAATAATTTTTTAAAAAATCAGTTGTGCAAATGTTGAAGGAACATCATCCCGAATTTTTTGCGGTTGAAGAAAGAAAAGACTAGGCTAAAAGTAATGCAATGAAGTCACTACCACAAACAAACAAAATGCTTAAAACTCCTTCCAAGGTCAGTGTCAGAATATCCTTGGAAAGTGAAGCTTATTTAATAAGGGAAAGTTTGGTGACTCCCAATGTGAAGAGATGGGCAAAAGAGTGTAGGAAAAGGCAGGCAGGCTGAGAAAGATGCCGTTTTGGCCATTGTTAACAAATGACACATTGTATTGTGTTCAAAAGAATATTTAGATGAGAGACTGAAATTAACCAAAGTCTTTATCTTATGATTAATATTAAAGTATAGCATGGATTTAATAATTTGCCCAATTTATTGTTTTTTTTTCTTTTTGTCTGTATTTATAATGTTGATAACTGGTATGACATTTAAATTGGTCTATTTCTTGGTGGCAAAATAGCTGGTAAAGAAAATTTACTATACGTACAAGTGTCTCATAAAAAAGCAAGTTACATACCGAAAAAAATATGAATATACAGTGAGAAAATTTTTCAGAGGCTAAACTTCGGGAATATGCAGCATCAGGTTCTATCTTGGATTGACTGGTTCCGCAATACACAGGGCTATATTTATTAGCTATTTTTAGAACATATAGCAGTGATGTAACTAGTTTCCAGAATGAAAGCTAATTCTGTTAGGTACTGTTTCACATTATATTCCATATTAGTAAGATTAATTTGGCAAGAGGTTCCTGGTTTTTCATAGTTCAGACTGTCTTTAATTTGACATATTTATTTTGCATAGATAAATTCTGACATTAAGACATTGTAAATGTTTTATGAATAACTTGTATAGTATATTTTAAAAAATGCTTATTTGAAACTAGAGCTGCTTGGCCTTGCTCTACTATTTCATTTATCATGATCACTCACAAAAAGAAATAAATAACTGAGAGTTGACATGTTTGTTTTTTGATATTAGTTGCTATGAAAGTTACTCTTGGGAGTAATATTTCATCTTTGAATCAAGCCATAAATAAAGATAAGACAAATGGAGACTGTCTTTTAAATGATAAGGCATTTATATTCTATTCTTATAAAATTTTTCCTATAAGACATCTAAAGTAGTGCCTGGAATGATTAATTATTTTTGATTCAGTGAATGAAGGCATGGCAATTAAGAAGAAAAGCATCAGTATTTAAAATTAATTTCACCCTTCTTCTATATCAGTTCCCTGAATTAAAACCTAAATTAAAATAGAAATTTTTCCCTCCAATTTTTCCTCCTTTTGTTCTGGTATTAGTAGGTTTACACCCTCAATATTAATACTAGTCATGGATTACTATTAAATATAAAAAACATCATATGGTATTTAAGGACACTTGTGATATCTTTTATAGATTTTCTTGTCTGTCATACTCCGTCAATGGTATCTTGTGTTGTCAGTTGTATTAATACTTTAATGTAAATGTCCTACCTCCCTAGCTAGACTGCATATGTTCTTTGAGGAAAGGGATGATTCTTATTCTATTTTATATCTTCAATGTCTAACTCAACAGTGTTGATTGTTTAAGATATTTTTAGCAAAGTTACCTATAGGAAGATTCAAGGGATATTTTAAATGATGAATTTATCTATATTCTACTATTTGAGTTTCCAAACATATAGAAAATATTTTGGACAATTAAAAGCCAGTCAATTTATTTAATCAACAAATCATTCTTCAGCAAGATGCTTTAATTACTGCTGATTTTTCTGGTGAGATAAAATACTCTATTGATTTTAAGAAGAAATAGTGAAAACATTTATGGCATGATATTGATACTTATTTTCCTGTAAGTTTATTATTAGTTACCCAAGCTGGAATGCAGTGGTGTGAGCACTTATCCTGCTTCAGCCTCCCAAGTAGCTGGGACTACAGGCACGTGCCACCACAGCCAGCTAATTTTTCTTATTTTTTTAGAGACAGGTCTTGCTATGTTGCTCAGGCTGGTCTTGAACTCCTGGACTCAAGTGATCCTCCTGCCTCAGCCTCCCAAGTCACTGGAATTACAGGTATGAGTCAGTGCACCCAGCATTTTTCTGTAACTTTATGGGCCATTATTGTTCACCTAGGTATCTTAGAAATTTAAAAACTCACCTTCTCGGTACTTATTAATCTTTAATACAATTATGAATGCTCATGGGTTTATTCCTCAGAATGGTTTTAATTTCTAAATAGAAAAAAGGAGAGATAAAAGAATAGTAAAATGTGTTTTAATGTAAAAAATTTTTTGTTGTTTGTTTTTTTGTTTTGAGATACGGTCTCATTCTATTGCCTGAGCTAGAATGCAGTGGCCTCATCCTAGCTCACTGCAACCTCAAACTCTTGGGCTCAAGTGTTCCTACTGCCTCAGCCTTCTGAGTAGCTGGGACTACAGGTGCGTGCCACCACACCCAGCTGATATTTCTATTTTTTTTTTCCTGTAAAGACAGGGTCTCACTGTGTTGCTTAAGCTGGTCTTGAACTCCTAGCCTCAAGAGATCCTCCTGCCTTGGCCTCCTAAAGTGTGAGGATTACAGTATGAGCCACAGTGCCTGGCCAAAACAATTTTTTTAAATGGAGAATTGAATATGTTGTGTTGAATAAATACTAAGTGTTAAATAATTTACAGTAGATATCTGACCAAATGTGTGGAATCAGGGCAGCACACACAGGACAGAGAATAGCTTTTTGTTGTGGAAGCAGGTAACACTTCACATTGTATGTGACATTTCAAATATTTCTTAATGAAAGAGAGAAGTTTGAGAGGTAAGGAGGGGAGAAGAACATTTTAGGAGGAAGCCCAGAAGAAAGAAGGTGAGAATACTTGAAGAAGGTATGGCAGGAGATGAGAATAGAGATGGAACATAAAGGTGTGTGTTAGTCCATTTGTGTTGCTATAAAGGAATACCCTGTGGGCTGGGTAATTTATAAAGAAAATAGGTTTATTTGGCTCACAGTTCTGCAGGCTGTACAAGAAGCATGGCACCAGCCTCTGCTTCTGGTGAGGGCTTCAGGCTGTCTCCACTCATGGCAGAAGGTGAAGGGGCATCTTTGTGTGCAGATCACATGGCAAGAGAGGAAGCAAGAAAGAGGGGAAGGAGGCACAAGGCTCTTTTTAACAACCAGCTCTTTCAGGAACTAACAGAGTGAGAACTCACTCATTATCATGAGGATGGCACCACACCGTTCATGAGGGGTCCACTCTTATGACCTAAATACCTCCCACTAGGCACCCCTTTCAACATTGGGGATCAAATTTCAGCATGAGGTTTGGAGGGTTAAATATCCAAACTATAGCAAGATGCAATGATGAGGGGTCTTGCACTAATTTCCTAGGGCTGCTGTAACAAACTACCACAAACTTGGAGACTTGAAACAACAGAAATTTATTCTCTGACAGTTCTGGAGGCCAGAAGTCCAAAATCAAGGTGTTGAAAAGATTGATCTTTTTTTCTAGAGAGTCTGAGGGAGAATCTGTTCTACGTCTCTCTTCCAGCATGGGGTGGCTACCAGCAATTCTTGACATTCCTATCACTCCAATCTCTATGTCTGTCTTCATATCACCTACTCCTCTGTGTCTTTGTGTCTTCTCTTATGTATGTATGCTAAGGAAAAGTATTGGCTTTAGGGCCTACCCTAAATCCAGGATGATCTTATCCTTATCTGCAAAGACCCTCTTCCAAGTAAGGTCACATTTATAGATTCTGGATGGACATATCTTTTGTGAGGCTAAAGTTCAACCAACTACATGTCTTTTGTCAAGGATTTATAGATAGACTTAAAAGACTTTATAAGCAGGGTTCTGCCATTATTACACTTGTTATGTGGAAGACAATACTCACTGGTAGAGAATGAACAGATAATGAAGGCTTGAATTAAGGAAAGTGGGTTTGGAGAAGACAGCTGATTCAAAGAGAAATTTCTGAGGTATATACAGGACTGAGTGATTTAAGATGAGGAAGAGTGAGAGTGATCTTGACAATGATAAACGAGAGGTGTCTGTGAGACATTTGAGAGAGAATGTCTTATGGCAGTTGGAAGTGGGGGTCTGGGCTTCAAGAGAGAGCTTGTATGGTCAGCTGTTAGATGAGTGGCTCCCAGTGAACCACACCTGTGAGTATTCACATCCTTGTCCCTCTGTTGACTGACTCTGTGCTTGGCTATGTGGTTGACTTTGGTCATTGGGACATTAACAAGCATTATGCAGGATTGATAAGCTCTTGCACATTGGGCTTATCTTCTTGAAACAGTCCCTCTTGGAACCCAGCTGCCATGCCGTAAGGAAGGCCAGGCTGTCCTACTGGATAGAGGAGCCATGTAAAGAAGACCTGGAGAATGAAACACCACATGGAAACAGGCCTCCTGGAAGAGAACTGAGCAGCTTAAGCCACAGTCAGCACTGAGGCCCTAGATAAGTGCCAGAGGCCTTCTCGGACCTTCCAGCACAGTCCAGCTGCCAGCCAAATGCAGCCACATGAATGACTGCAGCTAATACGAAGTGCAACAGAAGAACCACTGGTTAATTCTGCGGTCCTCATCCCCCAGGCTGCAGCCCAGTACTGGTCTGTGGCCTGTTAGGAAATGGGCCACGCATCACTGCCTGAGTTCTGCACACCACCCCCTCTCCCCCGTGGCACCCCTCTGCCCCACCCTGCCTGATCCATGGAAAAATTCTCTTTCATGAAACCAGTCCCTGATGCCAAGAAGGTTGGGGACCTCTGGGTTAATCTACAAAATTTTGAGAAGTAGAAAAGTTGTTTTAAGCAACTAAGTTTTGAGGTGGTTTGTTATGCATCAGCCTTCCTTTATATATCTAGTAATGCTTGCTGGTCACACAGTTAAAATCAGTGATGTCTGTTTTAGGAGAGGGAATGATTAGCAGGCATGCTTAGGAGACAGAGGTTCATTGGGCTTCAAGAGGTTGGTACTAAGTTGTGGAATGTTGGTAAGGGTGAGATGGAACCAGGAGCAGATCAAGGTTGGCTTGGCAGGTGACGTTGGAGGAGTATGTTTCTGCTCTAGATCTAAATTTCTAAAATGTGGAAAGTGTGGTATTATATGGTCTGTAAGGTCCCATCCAGTACTAAAATGTAGTGGGTTCCCTTTGGAATAACAAAAGTTACCTTGCATGTCACCCAGTGTTTTGCACATTAAAAGTACTCAAATGTTAATTGGCAAAGGCAATGCTAAAGAAATAGATATGTAGATCAAAAAGGAATCCCTGATTCTTGAAAACTACAGAGAGGAAGACCCCTTTATCTTCTACCATGAAAGGCTACTTGGGCAACATTTACAGCTTGGTGGAGAGGTGGAAGCGTAGATGGGGAGTGAGTCTGCAGAGACTCTTCCTTGAGCTGACTGATCTCTCTTCACAATATCATACCTTTTCAGGTATGATATTTTGTGCCCAAGGGGGTTCTATAAACTACAAATGTTGTAGATCGTATTCTAGATAGTTTTGATGGAATTAGCAGATGAGCAGAAGAGGGCAGAATTACACAGAAAATTCTTTGGAGCTATATTATATGAGGGAAAATATATTTTCTTTTATTTCCTAAAGGGACCTCTTCAAAGTTCCATATTGGGCCATTATTTCCTAGAGGGACTTCTTCAAGATTCCATATTGGGCCAAGTGTCTTCCATTTGCCCCTGTAGATCTTACAGATCCTCCTCTGTCCCCTTTGCTCTCTGCCCAGGGGGGATATAGATTCCATCAATAGGTTCCAACACTTTTTAGCTTCTGGTTGGGTCTGGTCACTGATAGGAGGGAGGCAGAAGAATGAATTCAAGGTATTTATTCCTGATATCCCTCCTTTGAGGTCAGCCTGAGCTGTCCATGTCTTTCGACAGGTCACTGCTCCCCTCAAGGCAGATGTCACTAGCAATCCTCTCTCCTTCTGGTTCTTGGAAACCTTTCCCTGCCTCTTCCCCTCAGGTCTAGGGGAGGTGATTCTCTGCTGCTATGAGTCCCCGGTTTCTTCACCATCCCTGTGGTTTATCCATACTCCACCTTTGTAATATTAGTCCCTTTGTAAATTAACCCTCTTAGAACTTAATGTGAGTGTGCTCTGTTTCCTATTGGGGCTATCACTAATACACGTACCATTCTACAGATTGAGAGTGAGGAGGAAATGAAAATTGGGGCCACATTGACACACATCTTAACTATGCAGCCCTCCATCACAGCCCTCTGGACCAGCTTATGCATGCTCTTTGTCACCTGCCCACTCTCTTCTCCAGCCATTAACCATTCTTCCCCAACCTTTAGTGACGTCATGTACCAAGCAGGGAACAGCCATTTCAAAACCAAGCCAGAAGTATTGAATTCGTTTCCCCAGATCTCTCTTCTATTGCTTTCCCATCCTTCCTGGTATTCTTCTCTACTCTCACATCTGGCGCTGTAGACTGTGAGATCCTCAATCAAAAGTACACGTTTTGTCTTGGCCTTCTTTTGTCCTTAGAGCCTGGAACATGATAAATGCTAAATAACTGCTTGTATAGTGAACACATGGAAGATAGCATTAAGGAAATGTCTATTTATTAAACCTTCTAGGCAGCCCAGGGCTGGTCTACTTTTCTCCCTTCCCTGAGGATGAGGGGACAACTCATTGCCTCATTTCCTGGCTCCATGCACAATACTGCTGCTGTATCACCACCAGTCTTGTGCTAGCAAATTGTTTTTTATTGTTGTTGTTATTGTTTTGTAGCAGCTTTATTGACATAGAATTCACATACCATATAATTCACGCATTTAAAGTGTACAATTCAATGAGTTTCAACATATTCACAGATTGTGCAACCATCACCACATCAATTTTAGAACATTTTTATTATCCTCCACCCCCTAAAAATTCACGCACATTGGCAGTCACCCCTCTTTCTCTCCATCTAGAAAGTAATCTACTTTCTGTCTATGGATTTGCCTATTTGGATTATTTCATATAAATAAAATTACACAATATGTGGTCCTTTGTGAATGGCTTCTTTTGCTTTTCATGTTTTTAAGGTTCATTCAAGTAGTAGCATGTATCAGTGCTTCATTCCATTTTATGGCCGAGTAATATTCCATTGTGTGGTTACATCACATTTTATTTATCCATTCATCAGTGGATGGACATTTGGATTGTTTCCACTGACTATTCGTAAATGTCTAACAATTAGAAATCTATAACAAAAAAAACCCTGACTTGTAACATTTGCTGATTTCCATGGTGTAAATGTTCCCATCATGGATGATTGCAAGCTACATGATGTGACTGAATGCAGAACTGGAAAGAGATGCTAAAATAGGTTCTTGCAAGTCCAATGTACCACCAACCATCTGATCACTCAAGTGACCAGAGATGTGGCCACATGCAGTGAAATTTCCACACAATGTTACTTTAGGATAGTAATCGTGATAATAATAGAAGTAATACAACAGCTAACATTCCTTGAACACTTTCTGTGTGCCAGGCACTGTGCTAAGCACTTTTTCTTTATTTAATTCTTGATCATCACTCAACTTTTTGGCAGCTGGCAGCTCTAAACTACCAGTATTCTATGCATGGTTTACTGTCTCTAGCTGGTCTCCCTGCTATTTCTTAAATACTTCAAAACACATCACATCTCACAACTTTAGCACTTGCTTCCTTTACTTGGTACATTCTTTTTCCAGATATCAACACAGCTCATTGACTCATTTCTACCAGGTTTCTACTCAGGTGTCCTCTCCTCCTTAGAAAGGCTTTTCTACCACCCCATCCCTTTACCTAGTCTGTTGCCAAGCTTTATTTTTCTTCATGGCACTTAGCACTAACTTTCTTGTACTCCATATAGTTATTTTCTTATTTGTTTGCTGGCTGTCTTGAAGGCAGAGTCTTTGTTTTGTTCACACTTGGATCCAGTGCCAAGGCCATACCCTTAACCATGTTGACTAAGCTGGGAAGTTTGGAACAAGTGCCTCTCTTCCCCTCTCAGCCCCTCCTGCTGCTGTCAGAAGAATGTTTAGAGGACAGTCTACCCCAGTCCCTGCATCGCTGTTACTGGCTCAAATCCTAACACAGACAGGACTCAGCTAACATAGGTGGGAGATAATGCAGTGATGTGGCTAACAGTGACTCTTATCCTGGAGCCAAACTAAATTTATCTGTACCCCAGCTCTGAGAGATCTGACTGTGTGCCTTGGCTAAGTCACTCAATTTCTTTGAGTTTCTCCATCTTTAAAATGAGATAAGTCCCCACCTTATAGGTCTGTTGTAAGGATTAAATTAATATATTAACTTAAATTTATCAACACATAGCAAGTACTCAATACATCTTGTGTGCTTAGCTCTGAGAACACCTTCCTGGAGTAAGCCTGCCTTACTGTGTAAGTCACCTGTGTGTGTCTGCCACATGGAAGCTCTGTAAAATTCTCCACTGCCTGCTCTGCAGCTCTTTCTATGACCCTCATCACCGGCATTCTGTAATTCTGCATGAGTAGTTATGTATTGTCCTCCTGTCCCAGGTTCTCCACCTGCTTTCGTTTCTCCATCTGTTTTCTTGGACTTCAAAAGAGTGTTCTCAGCCTGCTCCTCTTTCCTGGCAAATCCCAAGGAAAGCCTGAGGTGATTCTTAGGCTGACTAGCTGAGACCAGCCAGATCCGGAGCATCCCCAGGACAAAGAAAGAAAAGCCTCCTACAGAGGTGACATTGTTACACACAAGCCCCAGGACACTGACAGTAAAGGAAACCTTGGTGGTCTTATGGGATTGAGTAGAAGAAGAAGGAAGAGACAGCAAGTTATCAGGAAAGGAGGAGAAACCCCCCACTGAGCACGGTCAGCTGGAAAGAAGCCCCCTGAGCCCCTCAGGCCCACTTTGCTATAAGCCCCTGCTAGACAAGGTCTCCTAATCCAAGTACGGTCTGCCTCTGTGTCCGTGGGTTCTTCACCTGTGGATTCAACCAACATCTGATTGAAAAGATTTGGAAAATAAAAATGGATGGTTGCGTGGGTACTGAACATGTGCAGACATTTTTTCTTGTCGTTATTCCCTAAACAATATAGCATAAAGTCTATTTACATAGCATTTATTATACATTGTATTAGGTATTATAAGTAAACTAGAGATGATTTAAAGTATAGGGGAGGATATGTGTAAGTTATATGCAAATACTACACCGTTTTATATTAGGGACTTGAGCATCTGTGGGTTTTGATATACGCAGGGGTCCTGGAACCAATCCCCCTCTGCTACCAAGGGGGGAGTGTACTGTGTTTCACACCCTTCCTTCAGGTAACCTCCCCCCGCCCTGGGTCCGTGAATTTGGTTAGAGTCATGAATTGCTCACACAGGGAACTTCATTTGCTAATTTCAGGGAAATTCAATTCCGTTAATATTTACTGAACGCCCACAAGGTGCTGGGCAGTGTTAGCGGGCAATCCCAGGAATCCTGGGAACCCACACTCCACAGTCACATCCCAGAAAAACAACCCTGCCTGTCGCTGAGCATCCCGATTTCCTCGGAGTCCGCTTCTGGGTCCGGTCCCTGCGAGACGCCAGCACTTCTTCTCACTAGGGCTCCCCACTGGGCTCCCGCCGGGCCTCCCAGAACCACTAACGGATTAAGGG
Source organism: Lemur catta (assembly GCF_020740605.2). Lineage (NCBI taxonomy): Eukaryota > Metazoa > Chordata > Mammalia > Primates > Lemuridae > Lemur > Lemur catta. The sequence goes on from NC_059135.1 coordinate 49,212,704, forward strand.
CGGGGAGTGGGGAGGGCTGGGGAGGTGAGGAAGGAAGGAGGGGGAAGGAACAAGGTGCGTGTCCCTCTTTAATCGCGTTCCAAGCAGGACTCGGCCGCGTTCCCAGGAGCGGGTTCCGGCCGTCCAGAGACTCTTCCAGGAACCGCCTGGCATCCCGGGCCGTGGACTTTGGCTGCTCGGCGTCCGCGGCTCCCTCCTCCCCTCTCTCTCCTCCCTCCGGGATCGTGCCTCACTCAGGGGCGTGTCCTGCCCTACCTCCCTGTCACAGTGGTCCACTCATCCGGTTACAGCAGCAGTAGCGGCGGCGGCGCCGGCAGCCAGCGCGAGAGCGACGACAGCTCCCGGCTCCGGGACAGGAGCCGCGGCCGCGGCAGCTCCGCGTCCGTCACCTGCGCGGCGCAGGAGTGGCGGACCAGGGGGTGGGGGCGGTGCCAGCCACTCTGAGCCAGAGAAGGAAGGGGCACCTCCCAGCTGGGATTCCACTGCTGGGAATAATCTACGGCTGGCTGGGAGGTGGCGCCGAGCTGGGAATACTGGTGGGGTAACCATGTGCAGGGACAGCTAGAGGCCTCGGGGCAGGTAAACATTCCGTCCAAGTGTAAAGAAGCAAGGAAAGCTGTGTCTGGGACAATGACAGCCTCTGGCCTGGACTTTGGGGAGGTGGAAACTTTCCTGGACAGGCACCCAGAGTTGTTCGAAGATTACTTGATGCGTAAGGGGAAGCAGGAGATGGTCGAGAAGTGGCTGCAGAGGCACAGTCAGGGGCGGGGGGCTTTGGGCCCAAGGGCGGCTTCGGCTGGCACCAGCAGCGTGGCTCACGGCCCCGGCAGAGATGGCGGCAGCGTTGGTGGTGGCACTGGACCAAATGGCTCTTCCAACAGCCAGCCCGCTCCTGGTGGCGGGGACTGTGGTGGGGTGCCCCTGAGTCCCAGCTGGGCCAGTGGCGGCCGGGGCGATGGGAGCCTGCAGCGGAAAGCTTCTCAGAAAGAGCTGAGGAAGAGTTTTGCCCGCTCCAAGGCCATCCACGTGAACAGGACCTACGATGAACAGGTGACCTCCCGGGCCCAAGAGCCCCTGAGCAGTGTACGGCGGAGAGCACTTCTCCGGAAGGCCAGCTCCCTGCCTCCCACCACAGCCCACATCCTCAGTGCGTTGCTGGAGTCAAGGGTGAATCTGCCTCAGTATCCCCCTACGGCCATCGACTACAAGTGCCACCTCAAAAAGCACAATGAGCGTCAATTCTTCCTGGAATTGGTCAAGGATATCTCCAATGACCTTGACCTCACCAGCCTAAGCTACAAGATCCTCATCTTTGTCTGCCTCATGGTGGACGCTGACCGCTGTTCTCTCTTCCTGGTGGAAGGGGCAGCTGCTGGCAAGAAGAGCTTGGTCTCCAAATTCTTTGACGTGCATGCAGGAACCCCGCTGCTGCCCAGCAGCAGCACAGAGAACTCAAATGAGGTGCAGGTCCCCTGGGGCAAAGGTATCATTGGCTATGTCGGGGAGCATGGAGAAACGGTCAACATTCCTGATGCCTACCAGGTAGGATTTTGCATCCTCCTCTCCTCCCAGAGCCCACTGGCTTGGGAGCCAAGCCTTGGGCTGGTTACCCTTTGGCATCCAGGATCACATTAATTGAGGCTCTTTACAAATACAAATCTTGCTATTTAAATTCCTTCTTGAGTTTAGACCTACACCCTCTTTGATGTAATGATCTTTTCTTAATACACAGTGGCTTATGGGAAATTCATATATCACCCAATAATATCACCTGTTTCTCTGTCAAGATACTCTGTCTTTAATATCATTGTATGGTTTTAGTATGCATTTGTGAGTTGCTAAAAAAAGATGTCTAACCCAGAATTCCAGTGTTAGTCTGACGAAAATGGGCATTTTGGTGTCTCTGATGTAGGACCATAATGCATTTTCATTGTCTAGTTCAAAGTTGGAAAGGGAACAAAGTACCTAACTACTTCCCTCTCCTCTTCTCTAGCTTAAAGTTACATGAGTTCCAAGGTAGGGAAAAAGAGGAAAGGGAGAGGAATGTCAGAGGAAGAATGGGCCTCTGACTGGTTTGTGCCTTCTCAGCACCTATTTTAACTGTTTCTGTTGTTGAGGTTAGATAGGTTGCACAAATAGAGGAGCTATTATCTTTAGGCTTGAATACAGCATTATCTGTAGTTAAGTTTTCACAGGATTGTGGAAGTAGGTTTTTAGTTTGTGAAAGAAACAAAAATTTTATTTGGGAGCACTTCAGGTTTTTGGAAAAACAAAAAAAAAGTTTTAAAAATTGATACATTTTTGGCAGCTTTAAAGCCAATTAGCAGGGCAAACATGCTAGTTTCAAGGTGAAAAGGAAACCTGACATGCTGTCGTCTGGTTTTTCTAAGCCTTTCATTTTCATAGCGATTTGAACTTGATATTAGATACTGGATCTGAAAACCAGTCAGTTCTAATTTCTTCAGTATTTATTCACTGAATGTGATGAAACTGGATGTCACTTTCCATGAGACTTCAGGGTTCATAAGAATTGAAAGTTCTTATACTTGGTTGTGAAAGTTTTATAGTCATTGGATGAGTATTTCTTCCAGTGGTCTCATGGAGCTACACGTTTTTCTAGGGGTTGGTTGTTGTTGATCAGAATAGCAAACTAGTGGGAAGGGAACTAAAGGTAAAATTTTCTCTGTTTCTTCTGAAAACTGACAATTTTACATAGCAAATTGACTAGCTTGTACTAAAACCAAGTTTCATATTTTTGTGAGATGTCTGTCAACAGAACACTTTAATATTAAAGGATGCTTGTCAAAATACTGTTTTTGTTAACCTTTTGTTATTGATTAGGTGCATTGTTCATTATATCCTTCTTAAAGACTTTGATAGGTTTAGGTCAAGCAACCAATTAATGGTTTTCAACAAGTGTCTCTTTCTCTGCAATCCTTAGGAAGTCATGGGAATAAATAAAAGAATTTAATAATTATTATGTTGAAGATTCTGTAAAAAATTGATGAACAATCACAAAATCTTTTCTTTCCTATTATTTCCACATCCTTATTGTGTGCTTGGGCTAAAAAAATCTCTTGCTAGTTAGATGATACTTATTATAGCCTGGAATTGCAGTCTTTTTTCTTTATTGCCTTTACTTTTCTTATTCATCCCCAATTGATTTTCTCCCATTTCTATAGCTTTTATTTCTTACTGTCCTCTTTCAGCTCCTAATTTTTATTTAATACTGTTCATATACTGCCCTTTCTTCAAGAGTATAATTCTCTGCCTCTTCAGCAGTTAACTTGTCTTCCTGCTGCCTAGAATTGTGGCTATAGGTGTTATCACAGGCATAGACAATCAGGTTTTCAACAGCTGCTGCTTCATGTGGGCTCTCCCCTTAGTCTGCAGACAGAATGTAAAACAAAGTTGCCTTTTAATATTTGGAAGCTGACATTGGGAAAAGGGAGGTTTTTTTTCTCCCAGGGTAGTAAGGATGGCTGTAAAAAAGATGAGGTTGTTGGAAGCACTGACAAAAGGCAGGTAGGGAAGGGATGCTATACAGGTTGGGAGTTTAAGATCTTGTTTTACTTTGCTTTCATTTCTATCTGGTTAGAAAGTTTCTCTTTTCTTTCTCCATTGCCTTCTGCTATATGTTTCTGTGTTTTTAACTTGGTGTGTTTTTCTTTGTCTTATTTATGCTATTCTTCTTTGATAAAATTACTTTTTTTCCTTTATTATGATACACCACAGTCACCATTAGTGTGACCTTGGGAGAATTTCTTAATCTTTTAGAGCCTCAATTTCCTCACCTGTAAAATGGGAATAATAATACCTACCTAGAAAAGATTATTGTTGTGAAAATGAAATGAGATATTGCATTAAAGCCCCTAAAACAATACCTGACACATTGCAGCTACCCAGAATATGGTAACAGTTTATAATGACAATGTTATCTAGTTTGCTAGTATTCTGTTTCTTTCTCTTTCCCTTATTTTCAATTGTTTTTCTCCTTATCTGGGACTGAGATGTGAACGTAACGTGTTTTGAACAGCCTAATCTTTTGCTGAGCCATGTTCCATTCTTAAATTAAGTATTTTAGAACCAGCTTTATATTCAAGGAATATAGAATTATCTATGCTTTCACTCTTTACTTAAAATTCTCTTAAATGTGGTTGGTAACACCTAACCACATCCTAGCCTACCCCAACTTTGACACTTTGTTCCTATTAGTAACAACTCATGCAATATAAACTTTTTATAGGCTTCTATTAATGTTGCATCCTTCCCCAATTCTAGCATTTCCCCCATCCTTTCCATTTCCTGCTGTTACAGATTTCTCTTAATGAAAACTGATAACCTTCCAAATGCATGTTCTTTTATCATGATATTGTTTTAATTTTTATCATATATAAAGAAATATCTTGGAGTTTCTATATAAAAATATAACCATTCTTCCTGATTCTTTATTAACTACTATACTTTTAAGATGATTCTTGCTCACATTCATCTGGTATACTTTTTTTCTTCAGGAGGTGAAATTTTTATCACACAGAGTTTCAAATTTTGATCATTTGATAATTACATTGCTGATCCTCTTGGAGGATTGTAATGTGGGCAAGAGAAAGGCACTGAAGACACTTTTGAAATTATGATAAGCATGGCATTTTGGGGCCAAGGGGAGAATATTTAATGAAATGGTAAAATTGAATAAAAGTTTTGATAGCAAAAACCCCCAGTTTATTTCATTATTTTATATTACTTTCTGCAATTAGTTCTAAAAAACAGACTTGAAATTAGGAGAAAAATAAAGAATTACAAGTGGGGGGAACCTCCATTCATTTTAGGTATCCAGTATGGATCATGGTGACTGCAGTTTACCTTTTTTCTCTAACAGTTATAAGTTATTAAACACCCCACTTTAATATAGTAATGAAAAAATTGCCCTCAAGAGGTTGAAAATGAGAGCACTCAAGTAACAGGTGTTCTCTTTGAGATTATTCTAAGCATTCAGAATATAGCACTTTAAACATTAATAAAAAGTGTGAGATGAATTTTTGTTAGTGTTGATAATGATGATACAGGTGTTTGATGGGCTTGGGTCTGAAAAGCAGCAGGATGTTTTGTTAGGTGAACTGAGAAGAGGAAAGGGGATGACGCAGAAGGGTTACAGGTGTGCCAGGCTTTCAGAAGACCTGATCTGTTTACACAGCAGATTCATTTATTCATTAGTTCCAACAAACATGCACCAAGAGCCTGTTAAACCTAAGGCCTTGGGTAGGGGGCCTATGGGAGTACAAAGGTGAGAGGACATGCTTCTTATTTTCCAAGTGCTTACAGTGGAAGGCTGTGTGCAACACAAACAACAAACAACTAGTACCAAGCTGTACTTAATAAATGGCAAAAAACAAATGGTATTGTCTTGGAGGAAAATGGAGTCACTTTGTGACTGGGCTCAGGGATGGAAGACTTCCTGGAAGAGGTGCCCTTCAAGCTATAGACAGGGAAATCTAATCCCAATTGGAGATGGTTGTTGGGTAGGGGCAGGTTATCCAGGTGTAGCAAAATGGCTTCATCAGAGACACAGTGATGACCAAACACAGAATATATATAGGGGACAGTGGGTGGTTTAATTTGGCCAAAGTATAGCACTGCAAAGTATAGCATGTGCCAAAGTATATCATGTGCTATAGAATGAATATGCAAAAGTAAAATGAGGGCAAAAGAAGGAAGGAGTTTGAATGTCTGGCTAAACAGTTTGAAGTTCACTAATAGTAGGCCTCAGGGAGCCATTAAACATCTTGACATGATGGTGTCTTGGGTGACCTGGTGGCAGTGGCTGAATGGATTGAACATGGGGAGGCTTAAAGCTATGAAAACAATTAGGAATCTATTATGGTAGTCTGGTGGAGCCATGATGAACAACAAAACTCAAGCAGGAACAGGGGGATTAGGCAGCCAGGGACAGATGGGTGGATGGCCTCCAGGAGTGGATTTGGGTGAGGAAGGAGGGATGATGGTGACAACTCAGAGATTCTAAACTGGGGAGATTTGAGGAAGGGTAATGCCTTTATCAAAAACAGGGAGAGAAGCTGGGTTAAGGGGAAAGACTCTAAGTACGGCCAGCTACATAATTTGTGGAGCCTAGACCAGAATGATAAAGCAGGACCCTGCTCAGAGGGTCTGCCCCCCAACCCACAGTAACCTCCAGACTGGGAATCCTAAGGGATTGTAACCTCCAGGCTGGGAAGTTCTCCATATCTGAATTGGGAGTGGGTGAGAAGCCCCCGCTGAGCTGCCTGCAGAATGTGCCTTGGTGCTGCCAGCTCTGGGTAAGGATGACCATTGCTCCTCTCTGAGGTGGTATGGGGCATTCACCTGACCTTCCCCACAGCCCATCCAGGGGCCCCACCCAAGATTAGAGGGCAAGGGCAGACGTGGCTCATGGGCCTCTCCCCCAGCCCATGTGACCTGCTTGCTGCTCCTGATCTTGGGGGAGGGGTGAGACTGGGAGGCTGGATGGGGCCTGGGACACTAGGGAGCAAGAATGGGAGGGGCCAAGAGCCAGTTCTGGGCAAGCATTGGGAAGGGGACTGTGCGTGAGCCAAGGCTCCAAGGCTCCAAGCTCTGGGCTCGTACTCCATTGTCCCACTGGTCTACCCTCACAGAACACAAGTTCAAAGATAAACTTTGTAAGAATTTCACTCAGCACAGCACTGAATCTCAATCAGGGGGCCTTCACGCAACCGTGCCAATCACATGCTTATGAAGTGGGACCTGATTCTGAGTCATATTGAGTCTAAGTTGAAGGTCAATTTTATTTCAGCCTAGTGTCTGTGCAGCCCTTCTCATGGCCTCAGCTCCATCCTAATTAAATTACTTGCCATTTTCAATGCCTGGGTAGTGCCTTTCTATTTCTGTGCTTTGCATGCTTTCTGCCAGGACTACTCTTTCTCCATCTTTGCTCATTCCAATCCTGCTCTGCCTTCTCATGATTTGAGAAGGGAGAGCTGATTGCTTATCCTTGAAGAGGAGTTGGAAAACAAAACAAAAAAATTATACGTAAAGTTGTATTTCAGAATACATTGTACTATGCTGTTGTATTTATTATGTACATTAGCTAAGAATATAAATGATATTTAATACTTCATTTTAATTATATTTGATTTTAGAATAATCTCTATTGAAATAACTACCTGTAAAGTGTTTCCTTCAGAAGGAATTAATTTTAGAATTTACCCTAGAAAATTTAGTGATGAATTTTCCTCTTCTTTCCCTCATGAGCCAGTGCTGGCAGACATGGTCTATAGTCCTGTGATTGAGTTGCTGAGATTTGCTTAAAAAGGCAGATGTTGATCTTACTCCAACACTAGTATTACAAGGGAGTTTCATGAAATATTATTTCAGCTTTGCATATAGTGTGTTAAAAATTCCCCCAAGCCCATGAACATATTCTCCAGCCCAGATCCAGAACTGATTTTGTTCTTGAAGCAGGAAACATTTGCTATATCAACTCCTCTTCCTGACAGACACATGATCATGATAAACACAGTGACAAATTGCATTTGCTGCTTTGTACATGAGGATAAATTACAGAAAAGTACAGTTCCTACACAATCATGAAGAGGCAATTTAAGGTTAACTTAATTTTTTCCCAGCCCATAAGCTAAATGTTTACTAATCTGACCAATTTATTTTGGTTCTTGAGGTTTGGGTCACCTGTTTATTTACAAGCCTGGCTTAATTTGGAAGTTAGTGTTTCATGTTTAATATAGTGTTAAAGAGTCAGATGAAGCTTTCCTATGAAATAGCTTTGAGTTGTTTTATAGGAAAGTCAACAAGATCCTTGAGGTACACTGCTTGCTACTTTAGTCACTTATTTTAAGGGTAGTATTTTGCAACTTGACCACATTCTTTTGGAAAGTGGCACTTGAGTCATAAAAAAGGCTTTTTATTCATAAAAGAGAGGGTTAAGTTTCTAATATTTTAGGAGAAACTTTGGTTCATTTATAGGCATTGAGGTTACATTTATTTATTTATTTATTTTTAGGATTAAAATAGTAAAAAGACTTCCTGGCTTTAAAAAAGTATATTTTCTATAATTCCCAAGGTTTCTTATTAATTGAAGGGTTTTAACTGAACAGTGATTTCACATATTAATGATAAATTACATTTCCTATCATAAAATGTAGCTTTAGGCTGTTGCAAATTTAGGATAAGAAATCTTTTTCACGTGAATGGAAAAAAATGGTAAACCTATGAGATACCTCTTTAGGCTATCTATTTTTTTTTTTTTTAAGAGATGGGGTCTTGCTATGTTGCCAAGGGTTGACTCTAACTTGTGAGCTCAGATGATCCTCCCACCTCAGCCTCCCATGCTGAGACTACAGGTATGTACCACTGTGCCTGGCAAGGTGTCTTTTTCTTTTTTTATACATAATGATAGAAGGTAAAGGGAAGCTCCACTGTCGATTAATAATAATTCCATTTATGCAGTACTAACTATGACCCAGGCTCATTAGCAAGCACTGTCTCATTTAATCCTCTCAACAGTCCCCTGAGGTAGTAACTATTGCCACACCCATTTTACAGAAGGAGAAACTGGGCTTAGAGGGGTTAATTTGCTCAAAGTGACTCAGCTAGTAAGTGGGAGAGCTGAAATCTGTGGCCTGTGGAACCTTCATGCCCAGCCACTCCCGCTGTGGCCTCTCCTGACCATTAACTATTGTGTGCACGCTCACAGCTGTCCCTGTGCCAGTCTAAATCTTCTCACACTCCAAAACCCATCTTCATGAAACTCTTGCTAATCCCTGCCGCATCCTACCCAGGCTGGACGTTATCTCTCTCTCCTTTGAACTTCTCCAACGCTTTAATGTACTTCCTTCTACTTAGCATTGTAACTATTGGGGTACTTGTCTTAAATGATTTCTTGACCGTGAACTTTTTGAGATCAAGATCATGACTGCCTCATTGCGCATATGCTACAGTGACTTGGCATAGGGCTTAATACAAGATTTTCTATTCTGCTGATTAATCATCACCGATACCTCCCTTGGTCACTTCAAATACCTCTAAGCAGAAAGTTCAGTTTATTCAGGCAATATAGATACATAAATCAGGAAATTTATCCCTTCACCACATCATTTAGCTCTTTGCACCTCAATTTGAAGATTTTTTAAAAATAGAATTTATGAAGCCCAGAAAACTGGCACATTATTTGAATTGCTTGTTTACATTAATCAGGTCTTCATGCTAATTGCTCTATCTCTACCCTCCATGGCTTTTTTGTTTCTGTTTTTTTCTTTTATTTTGTTCCGTGTGGAGACCATGTGATAGAGACAGCAGATTGACATTAACCAAATACTAACAACAACCACCAGCCCACTGCCACCTTCTTCTAGGAAGTGCATAGGATGGAGCATGACGGCTCTAGATAGCTGAATTCTCTAGTTTTCTCATGATTACCTCATTCATACAGTATAACTTCTTGAAGGGGTAAAACACCCCTTTCAGCATAAGGCCTTGCAGACATTAGGATTTTCTCTTTGAAAATCCTTTCAGACATGGGAGATTATATTGACCAGCCTTATAATATTTTATTTTTCAGGAACATTGCACTTCCAAGTTTATTGATTACAAATCTTATGTTTCACATATTCTCAAAAGGTTTCACAAAAATTCAAACTTCTGAGCTGGTTGCATTTACAATCTCTGCTTTCCAAGTTGCAGTTATCAGATGTTCATGGGGCATGTCCAAGTGAAAGCCAATCTTTCCCTTTTGTTCCTTATAATTATCATCAAAAAATTGGGCTAGGGGCTATACTTCTCCTCTTCCCCCCTCCTCAAACTGCCATCTCTAGATCTGAAGAGGAGGCTGCAACTACCACCACCCTGAGAGAGAGCTACTGGCCACCTGGCCAGAGCTGTAGCCTGGGGAAGAGGAACTCAGCCAATGGCAAACCAGGAGCTGGAAGAGAGGGAGCCAAGGACACATTACCCTCCTCACACCTCTGTCTCCTGCCAGTGCCCCTCATTGGTTGACCACACCTGGAGGCCAAGAGGTCAAAGGGAACCATGGTGCAACAGTTCTCAGGAGTCAGCCTCTTGGCACAGAACAGGGCAGTGAAAGGCGGCAAGTGTATCTAGAGGGTAAAATGGGGACTGTCTAGCACACTGTGCGTATTAGTTTGCTCACCAGAGGTGTGTGTGTAGAGACCAAGTCAGGTAGGAATAGTCACCTTTGAATTGAACACTACCTTTCATCAGTATATAGAAAGAGTGTGGGGATTGAACTCTGTTGAAAGCGAATTTAGAAATGCCATGATGATATTTGACTGCCTTATTCTCTCCGAGTAATTCTGTTTATTCTCAATATTCTATATTCCCAAAGAAACTCCATGGGAGGTAACCTGGGCCAAACACGCCTACAGGGAAGAGACGACTTTGGTCTAGTTTATGGAACCTTTTCCCTGCACAACCTGATTAAACCCATTTGTTTGACATTTGAATTCTGAGGTTACTAATCATGAAGTTAAACTGTAAGAGACATCAGAATGTAACAGAACATGCTCTAGACTTTAATCAAGAATCATGGATTCTATTCCCTGTTCTCCCTCAGTTTTTTGTGTGTGTTTGTTTTTTTTTTTTTTCGGCTATAACATAGGTATGATATATCCAGACACGTCTACCCCATAGTATTTTATGAAGCTCTAATCATTAAATGTAATATTGAGATTATAATGAGATAATGGAGAGGCCTTTTTAAAAGGATAGAGTCAGAAATATAAGACTTTATTAATGTTTTAAAATACACAGTCCAGCAGGCTTTATTCAGAGAGCTGGCTCTGGAAAGGATTTTGAACATAAGAAAAAGGGAGACTTTTGATCTAAAATGTAGTAGTACCTGTATTGAATATATTTTCTTATTTTCTATAATCTTCATGCTCTGATATTTAGGGCCTAGACCCTGGAGAGACTGCCGCTCCCAAGGCTAGCTCATTCCTATGGAGAGCAAAGGACACGCCTCTGATGTACAAACCAACCAATCCAGAGCCCACACCCCCAGCTGTCTATCTCTCACACACCAGCCAATATTCCCCCTGCCCTAAATCACCCCAGGGCCAGGTACCTGACAACTAGAGACCATCCCTATATATAGTCCAGGGCCCACAGAAATTGTTCAAATTAGCCAATCCTAAGCTTACTCAGGTACCTACTCTGCCTCGCCCATTCCCCTCATGGAGACCCCAGTAAAGACCCTGGGCTGCACCCTGCCCTCCCCCTTCTACCTCCTGACTGACCCTGGTCCTCCCTATGTGGCCCTGCGTGCTGTGTTGGGCCTCCTGTTTCTAAGGTCTGGGAGTATGAACTTCTTCCTTCATGGCAGTCATTTCCGTGTCTGCTGTCATACTATATAGCTGATTAAAACAAATCCCAGGTACATTTTCACACAATATGGCATATACATAATGCCCTAAACAGAAGAAATAATTCTTTTAAAATATAATCAAATGGTTTAAATGAACATTAGGCTGTTTAGGATTTAGTGGCCATGATACATATTCTGTCTTTGACAAACACAGGTATGTTAAATTTCTTTATACAGTTGATCAATATCCCTATTTTTCTAGTATAGTATGTAATTTTAAAAGTATACATTGGGTCTCTGTGCTATAAATCCTTATAGGAAGTCTCCAGATTGATGATATAGTTTTATTGTTGAAATCTTAAGAAGTTTTAAAAATGATAGTATTTGGATCAAGCATTTATAAACTAAATTCTAGCGGCTGACATTAAAGGATAAATGAACAGTATACCTCATGCTTATAATCAAGATCTAATAATTTATTAGGCTAGGTGGAATCTATGACACAATTTTATTTCAAATGTGTTGACTATTTATTAAATAAAAGATAGGCTTTCTTTATGTTTTTCTGTTTGGAAATGATGTTACTTTTACTGCTAGCATTATCCTTTTTGCATTTATGCTGTATACTACTTTATCAGATTACCAGAATGTTTTAACCTTTATTTTTTTCAATTAAAAAAAGTTAGATGGTACTCCTTTTTCATTTAAATGGCTGTGCACAGCTTAATGAGCTAACAGTTTTTATGGGTATTTGGCAACTTAATATGCATGATTACATATTTAAAGTTTTAATAATGGTTGTAATGGAATTAAGAACTGTAGGCTTGGGACACTGTGGGAAAGATTATCCCAGGGTTGCTAAGGAAACCAGTCTAGATTTTTGTTCTTTTCTGCATAGGCCCTCTGGAAAAGCGAAGCTCTACCCTCCTCTCTCTAATGGCCACTTTTATGGAGTACCCACATTTTCCTGTTAGCCTCCTCTTCCTCCTTTTGCTTCCAGGGAACCACTAAGGGAGAGGGTATGGACTCTGTGCAGCTGTTAAGCCTGGCCTTTTTTCCTGTCTTCAGGTATGTGAGACTGGGGTCAGATTCTACTCTCACTTCCTCTCTTTGAGCACTGGCTTTGAAAGCCCAGGACAGCCAGAGCATCTCTTTTTTATCATCACCCTGAGATTATCATGCAGAGAAGCAAAGAGGAGAGGAGTCAGTGGCAGCCAGTCATCAACCAAGCAGGGACAGGAGACTGACAGTACAACTGGGAGCTGAGGCATCCCTCCCCTCTCTCCTTTGCCATCCATTTTTTAAATGAATAAATGGGAGGAATAGCTTCCGATTTGGTTCTTCCTTTTACTCATGCCTGCTGTGAACATACAGAAAGGAACTTGCATTCAATGAGTGCCTACTAATTTAAAATATAAAGGGCAGGAAAACAGTTTTCCACCTCTGAATTAACCAAATTGAGAATATCTGCTATGTTAAATTAAAGAACAAAAAGGTCAGCTAGGGAAAGAGAAGCCACTGTCATCGTAAGAATACTTTCATACTTAAGACCTTGGGTTTCTGTTGAAGAAAGAACCAATTTTATTCTTTAGAAATAGTCTCAACTGAATCAGGATCAAGTGTTCATGTATGTAGTAATATAGCAATACTAATCACTTCTTGTAGCAATGTAATGAGGCTATATATTTAATGCAGAATTGTGTGAAAATAATTTAACAGAAAATTATGTGGAAAGATATGAAAGCATAAAATGAAATACATATGATTTCTCACTAGCAAATGAAGCCAAACTTTATTTCCAAGACACCTCCTGTTTCTACTCTTCCCTGTTAATCTGACTCTCCTCCTTGAATGCTAACTTAGCACCTACGACAGTGTCTGGCATATAGTAGGTACTTGATAAATCGTATTTGAATAAGTGGAAGAGCTTTTAGTATAGCCTTTATTTTGTCTCAAGACTAACACACACTAATGGGACCATTATACAGGTCAGGTTTCTCAACAGTGGTACTATTGACATTTTGGACCAGATAATTCTTTGCTCTTGATGGGGTGGAGGGGGAGCTGACCTGTACATTGTAGGATGTTTAATAGCATCCCTGGCCTCCACCCAATGGATGCATGCTTAATCTCCACAAGTAAAAAAGTCTCCAGACATTGTCAAATGTCCCTTGGGGGCAAAATCACCTCCCCTTTTGGGAACAACTAACGATTTGGCAATAATCATATGCTGCCTTAAGAATATTTATATTAATAACTTCTTATCTAACAATTCCAGGTCATCCTAAGGAAATTTTTAGGGATGTGTGCAAAGATTTGTCTCTATGAATACTCATTGTAATGTTATCTATAAAATGTAAAATTATCAACATCCAACAATTATCAACATCCAACTAGAGGATAAATAGATTATGGTGCATTATGAAATGGAATATTTAATTAGAGGAAATTGCTCACAGAATACTATTAGTAGACAAAGCATATTAGGAAATAATAGAATCTCAATTTTCCTGACAATAACAACAAAAGCATGAAGGAAGTGGTTGAGGGCACCAATTTTGGAATCAGGCTGGATTTGATTCCCAGTCCCTTTATCCCAGGACTGCATCATATTTTACCACTCCAGTTGTTAGTTTCTGCAGTCCTAAAATGGGGACAATGATTTCTATTTTAAAAGGTTGTTGCCAGGATTAAATGAAATTATATGTGAAATATATATATTTAATGCGCTTAATGTGCTGCCTGTCACTTTGTAAGGACTCAGTGAAAGGTAATGAGAATAGTGCATGGTGAATGGCTGGAAACTGATACGCCAAAACGTTAATAGAGGTCATCTCCGTAGTAGGCTTAAGAGTAATTTTTCTCTTCTCTTATGTTTTCTTTTATGAATTTTTCCAAAATTTCCAAATCTGTATTAATTAGTACTTAAAGAAACTGCAGTTGCTTTCACAGATACACCTCCAAAGCTCAGTGGCACATAGTAGTCACACAACAGAAGCTTATTTCTCACTCTTCTGAAGCTCAGCACAGGTCTTCCTGATGAATGAGTGGCCCTCGTCCAAGAGAGGATTCGTTGCTTCCTGAGCCTCCACACCTTCAACACAGGGCTTCCCAGGCTGCTCTTGGCATGAACATCCCTCAGCAGATGAGGGAACAGAGAGCGAGAAATGGGAATATGAAGTGGGAGTTTTCTATGAGTCGGATCAAGAAGTGGCACACATTTCCTGCTCACATTTCATTGTCTTTCTAAACTGTAGAACTCAGGCATGTGGCCATAGCCAACTGCAGGGAGGCTGGCAAATGTAGCTTCATCCTGCCCCAAAGTGGACCCCAGCCCCAGCCCCAGCCCATCGCAGCATGACGCTCACATTCGGGCCTTCACGTGGTCAGCTTTCCTCCCCAGCGGGTCCGCGTGGTTTTCACAGGCCTGTGCTCATGTGCACGATTAACCACCCATAACAAGATCTGAGAGGGAAAATCAGTTTTGCTTGGGGAAAGGGATCAGAAAGTCCTGGGGAGACAATTCTTACTGTTTTATTTTCCACTGTTGAGAATGGATTGGAGAATAGGACTCTGGAGAATAGGACTGTGGAGGTAGGAAAATTGCTAAGGAGATTGTTGCCTTTAAGCTCAAAGATCTGAATGTTACAAGGTCAAGAGCTGGGAACAGACTGGGCTACATAATTTGTAGGACCCAGTGAACAATGAAAATGGGGACCTTACAGGGACAGGGAAGTCAATCTCCCCTTCCCCCACAGGCAAGCCACCCCAACCCATGAAAAATGGGCAATCTCTAAAGGATTGCAGCCTCGGCACCAGAATGAGCTTGTTACTTGGATTGGGGTGGGCGAAAGGCCCCATGGAGTTGATTACTGAACATGTCATGGTGCTGCTAGCCTGGGGTGGGGATGTCCAGGGCCTTGCCTTACTCTGAGACACTGAAGGACTCCGTATACTCCCCATACGCATGCCAGGACCCCTCTAGGGCTGGAGAACCCATCAGGAGGCCATGCTGTATGTGAATCCCTGAGGTATGCTTCATCAGGTTTCATGGACACCACAGAGAAAGGAAATAATTAAGAATTTCAAGACAATAACTGTAGAGCATTCAACTTCAAGGTTGGGTGGGGGCTCTTCTTGGCACGGGGCCCTGTGTGACTGTGCTGGATGTAGGCTTATAAAGCCAGCCTGGGAAGGGCCTAGACCATGACTTTAACTATAACAGTGAATAATGAGAGTGGCAAACTCTTCATGGAAGCTCATTCTCTTTTCCACTTCCTCTCATAGTACTTGGCTAGTATGACTCTTGTTATTTGTTCCACTTTTGGTTGTTTTGATTTTAGTTCACTTGTCTTTCTCTCCATTAAACTCCTTGAGGGCAGATACGATGACTTTTTCTTGACTTTGTAGCACTCCTTGTGTGTGGCACAGCAACTAGCATATAGTAGGTAGGTACTCAATAACTATGTTATATGTTGTATGAATAAATGAGGAAAAGGAATGTAATTAAGAATTCAGGCACAAGAGAGGTGGCCTCATACCAGTACTAGGTTACAAGATCCAGCTAGGACCAGGGATTTAGCTCATAATGCTGGGCTAGGCCACTTACAGGCTAAGGGACTTTCGTTCTCTCATTCATAGGGGTAAGATGTGTTCCCTGGTCAAGTGATCAGGTACAGGGCTGTGGTGGTCCAGGCTGTGGATGTCAGAGAGATGAAGGTGCAGGGGACCAAGCAATTCATCTATGACCAGGGTAGAAGAGGAATTAGCAGGGTTGGGAGGATGAAAGGAAGTGGGAAAGATATCAACTATGACTCCAACAGCGATGATGTAGTTAATATTGGCAGTGTTAGAGTAAAGGAGATGTATTCTGCTTTTCATATGTTTATTTAAATGACATTGAAGACGCCTATTAGGCAGGGCAGAATGATTCTCTGGAGAGAGTATAAAAGATCAGACTGGGAGCTCTCTGATGTCGAGGTTGTAACTTAAAGAAATTAATGTACATAGAGAGCCACTGCCAAGCCTTGGAGGAAAGCAAATGCACCACCCCACCACCACTCCCACTTTCCCTCAAACAACCAACAGCTCAGTGTGTTTACGTTTCTCTAGTCTGTACAGCTGTGCTTGTTTCCAGGAAACATCCTCCGAGGTTGTCAGATTCTTATGTGGACTTAAGATATTTTTATTTGAATCATCTACCATTACTCTAGAAATTATTCAATCTTGGGCAGGTACGCTGGCTCATGCCTGTAATCCCAGCACTTTGGGTGAGGCAGGAGGATCACTTGAGGCCAGGAGTTTGAGACCAGCCTGAGCAACATAATGAGACTGGGTCTCTACAAAAAACAGAAAAATTAGCTGGGCACAGAGGCATGTGCCTGTAGTCCCAGCTACTGGAGAGACTGAAGCAAGATAAGTGTTTGCTCACACCAGTGCACTCCAGCCTGGGTGACAGAGCAAGACCCCATCTCTAAAAATAATAATAATGATAATAATAAAGTTACAGGAGTCCCAGCTACTGGGGAAGCCAAGGCAGGAGGATTGCTTAAGGCAGGAGGATCACAGCTATGATTTGAGCCATTGCACGCCAGCCTGGGAGATAGAGAGAGACCCTGACTCAAAAAAAAAAAAAGATTCAGTCCCGTGAGAAGTGTGCAATTCTTCTAAAGTCATCCATAATTCATTTTGTTAAACAGCTAAATGACATTTCCAAAGACAGTGATCACAACAGTTCAGGCTCCAAAGCTCTAAGGAACAGTGTTTACCCAACATCCCTCTGCAGCTCCCCAACCCCCTGCTGCTCACGCACCTGTGCGGCTCTCCTTTTCTCATTGGCTTCCTCTGTTTCCCCTGCTCTCTCCAGTTCTTTCTTTTGTGCTTTCCGTTTCTTCTTTTCCGATATTCCACACCTGTCTTCTTGCGTCTAGTGGCTTCCCCTGGCCCCTCCCCACGACCCACTTCCTCCACTTCCCATCCGGCATCTTGCCTCCCTTTTCCTCATTCTCTTTTCCTCACCTTCTTCTTGCCTTCTCTGACCTTATTGACTTGAATATAAAATGAATATAACATTAAAATAAATATTTGTTCCCAGTTTTTAGTTGCAAAATCAAATTTTAAAATCTCATAGGCCTCCTTCAGAAAACAACTGAATTTCTTTGTTACTTCCATGTGGCCTGGGATCATATCCTTTCCTTCCATTTTAAAATCAGATATGTGAAATATTTGTTTTTCTTTTAAAATACACAGAGTTTAATTACATTTTAAACAGTTACCCACGTGGCCCTTGGTTGTAATTTATTTCCTGTGGGTCAATGCCTTGCAATATAAAAAGGACCTTGCCCCTCACTCAAGTGCATTCTAAGTAGAACAAGTGACAGGGAAATTGGTATTTATACACTTGGTATCCAACACCCAGGCTTTTATTAAAATGAGAACAATGATAAATATTCTTTCTTGGGTATATCTCTTAGCCTGGTAGCCACCAGGACCTCTTAGCAACAGCCACACAGAAGTTGCCATGCCAGCAGTTCTCCTGCTCACTGATTATTTGAGGTCTTGTTTCTGTTAACCTAAAGTTCTTGATGGTGTATGTCCCCTACAGGGCTCTCTTTTTTTCCTTTTGTACGCAGAAAAGAAATGTTTTCCATCTTCCTGAATCCACCAGGAAGCATGTGGGATTTAATCACCTCTGTTATTATATTTCTTCTCCCCAATGTATTAACGCTCCGAAACTTGCTTAGTCATTTGTAAAATTCAGCCACATGACTTGCTACTGCCCTTCTATGACAATCCATCACAAGGAAAGTCAACCAAACTTTATAAGCTGTGTAGCTATGTTTTTGAGAGCTGATATTTTTTCTTGACTAAAAACTACACAGAACCTAACATCTGCATCTTCATTATTTTTAGCAGGATGTAATCCCTGGGCCTGTGTCTGGAAGTACTTTTTTTTTTAATCACCCAGGCTTTATGAAAGATAATTTTTTCCTTCCCTGATAAGAGAATCCATTTATTGTGAATACATTTATAATTCCCAAATTGTCTATAAATGTACAAAGCTAAAGAACAGGCCATTTCTATTTGAAATAGAAACACTTGAATAAATGAGAATCAGACTTCTCTTTTTTTCCTCTCTTTTCCTGTAGAGTTGTCACCTTTGATAAACCACTATTAGCCTAAGGAGACATGTATAGTAAAATAATCATGATAATAATTATTATTAGAATAGAAATACTAGTTTGTCCATTTTCAATGTTCTCTTTGCAGAAATTCCGACTATAAATTCCTTAGTCAGTGCATTTGGAAGTAAAAGTAATGTTTCCAATCTTTGAATATTACTCTGAGCCTGGCGCTTTTACAGAATTATGTCATGTGATCTTCATAATAACCTGGCAAGAAAGGTAGAGTGGGTGTTATCCTTTCCCTCATATAGATTAGGAAAAAAGCACCAAGAAGTTAGGTCCTTTTCCTGAGCCACAGGGCCATAGTGTTAGGGTAAGGGCTCTGTGTTCCTCCCACTGTTCCTCCCACTCTTGGGCTTTGAGAAGACCCAATAAGTATCTTCTGTCTTCCCTGCCCTGACCCAACTGAGGTGAGACATAAGACAAAAGAGGAATGCACATGGGACATCAAAATATATTTATAACTTGTGAAGCATATATTAGAGTATGGGCTTATATTTATAGGCATTTATAATACTCAATCCCAGGATTAGATAGACTTACCTTCCCAGGCACTGACAATGCTGGATGCCACAGTCCTCCCCATGTGCAGGGCCTATCCCTTTGAAGTGAGGAACACAGCAGAAGGCATGCTTCCTGGGGGCAGCCTGACTCCCAAAGAATAAGGGGAGGAAGGGGCTGGGCTCTGTGTGCCCAGCTGGTCTCCCCAGTCCCTGATCAGGTAACTCACCTTCCTCCATGGGAGGAGCAGGGAGTGGGTCCCAAGGCTGGAGGGGTTAAGAGAAATCTCTCCTCATGGAAACAGAGAAAGGGAAGTGTTGTCCCTACCCTCACATACGCCATGCCCCCTCTCAAATAGATGGTTATGCCTGGAACGTTGAGAGAACTTTCTTTCACACACATCCCCCAACAATCTCCTGCCTCTGCCCTGTCTTCTTTATCCTCAGTTGCCCAAGCCAAAAACCTGTTAATAGGTATCATCTTTGATTCTTTCCTTTGATTCACCCATCATATTGGATCCATCAGAAAGTTCTTTTGATTGATTCTTTAAAACAGATTTCAAATCTGTTCACTGTTCTCCATCTCCACTGCCACCAACTTTGATCCAAGCCACCATTGTCTTTCACCCAGATGATTGAAACTGCCTCCTAACAGGTCTCTCGGAGCATTTCTCACACAGAATGTTTACGAGGCAACAAAGAGATCATCCTGGGTAACAGGGGATAGGAAGATGGAGCCAGATTATTCAAGGGGCTTGTTACCTTAGTCACCTTCATTTTGAACACAATGAACCGTAGAAGGCCCATAAGCAGGAGAGGGGCACCGATCTGGGCCACCCTGCTCTCATCACTTATGGGAATGTGGGTGATGACCTGCTCTCTGGACCTCAGGATCTTCGTATGTACATAGGAGGGCTGGGAAAATGATTTCTAAGCTTCTTCCAGCTCTGAAATTCCATGTTAATTATGAAAGCACAGAGGAGAAACTTTAAAAAATAATTCTGCCCAAGAAATTTTAATTAGCAACTTTGGTAGCAAGTTATGCTTGGTGTTGAATGAGCCGCATGTCTGATCTACTGGAGGTGTCACCAGTGGCTGCCCCACAGTGTTACCAAAGGGCCTCAGGGCTGCCATCTGACTGAAAGTGCAGACTAGGTAACTTGGAATAAAACTCTATTTGCATAGCAGCATATTGTCTTTATATATCTTTGGAGTAGCTGGGGAAAAGCCATTGGGTGATATCTTTAAGAAAAAAATGATTTGGGTCCTAGTTTGCTTTTGTGTCTCCCCATCAATATAGCAATAGAGATATAGCCAACCATCACATCCTAGGATCTGAGTCTCTGTCTCCAAGTCAAGAATCAAAAAAGTTTTTCTGCATAATTATTTCAATCTAAGAATACTAATAAGTCCATAGGAACAAGATAGGCCCTAGACATAGGAATAGTAGGCAAAAGATATGGGCCCCAAGCTAACAACTTCACAACTTGTAATTCTACTATTATAGCTTAATTTCCCTCAATATTTCTGGCTTTTCCAACTGTAAGAATCTCCAGACATCTCTTAGAGCCCATCAGCAGTGAACAAGTTAATTAACAGTTAACATTAACAGAAATAAATTGACCACTTGATAAGAGCAATAATGCGGCCCAGGATAGTTTTGCTGAGAAGAGTAAAGGAAAGCTACAAGGGAACCAAAGGCTAACTGACCAGCTCAGCTTTGCCAAAGGCAAAGCATACTTAGGTCAGGTCTGCCTGACTCGAAAGGGGCAGCCAGACTTCCTTGACTAAGTATCACCTAACCTTCCAACCCCATGATTTTCACATTCTGAAGTTCTGACCCCAGTTCTTGAAGTATAACAACAAACAAGAAACCAAAGTAGAAAGGAAGTGTTGATGGTTATATTACAGAGGACAACCGCCTTCTCAACGTTGTATTTCTATAAATTTCTTAGCCTACTCCAGGATTTGTTCCATACTATGAAGTTTGTAATAAATTCTTCTAAAATATCTCAAAGGTGAACTAAATTCAACATTACAATGGCACAAGAAAAGAATTCTGTTGATAAGACTTCATCTTTACAATTATTTTTTTCAATTAACACATCGGCAAAGAGCTCCTATCAAGATCAACCAAACCAAAAAAAGAGTAATAGTAATGGCTAACATTTGCTGAGTATATGCTGTGTTCTAGGTATTGTGCTTAGATTTAGTTATTTCATTTAATCCTCACAAGGCTCTATGAGATAGATACCATTACTTTCCACACACACACACACACACACACACACACACACACCCCGACACACACTACATGTGAGGAACCTGGACTTCAATAGGCTTAGTAACTTGCACAAGCTTACACAGCTAGTAAGTGACAAAGCCTGAATGCAAACCCAAGTTGTCTGACTCTGTTTGAAGTCTACAGTTTTACCTCTGGAGGAGATATTAAGGACTACATTCAGGGGGTTCTGCTCACACATTCAAGGCCATATTGCTGTCCATGAAAGAAGAAATCTCCTTGACAGAAAATGAAGTTTAAAAATCTCCTAGAATGCCTTCCAGAAGCTATTTTAGCAATTCACATCCATTGACCTCAGGTAATATTGATTATTTACATGCAAAGATCCCAGCAATTGTATCATGTTTGGAGAGTTTGGGACAAGGTGTCTCAGGAAAATTCATGGCTTGTAATATAACAATTCATGCATGTGAAGGCAAAAATAATAATGGTAGTAATAGATAGCACTTATAAGGAGCTTAGTATGTTCTAGGTATTGTCTTAAGCATGTGTATTAACTCATTTATTCCTCATAGCAATCTAATGAGGAAGTTCTATTATTAATCCAATGTACTCTTGAAGAACCTGAGGCACAGAGAAGCTAAGTAAATTCCCCAAGGTCACACAGGTATTAAGTTGGAGAGCCAGGGGTTGAACCCAGATTGTTTGAGCCACATGGTTCTTAAGCACCATAACCTACTGTCCCTATTGTGATGTGTAAATAATGAATAACAGCCTATTCAACAACATCTTTTCACAGCGCCCTTTACCAAAGTTGTGTAACAACTTTGACAAGGACTAAACAATTAATATTTCTGGAAGCTGCATTGTGAGTGTGCAACACGGATAGTTTCTTTAACAAAGAAAAGCTTTCATTTTTCATCACAACTGGTCAATACCAAAACCTGCTGGAAAGGAATCTATTTACAGCATTAGGGATTAATTGAAGGAAATTAACAGATTTCCCACATTTTAGAGATATTGAGAATTTTCAAGGCAGAGTTAGAGTTGCTCTCTGCAGGTCTTATAATTGCATATATCCAAAGCAAGAGATGTACATTTATTTGTCTCTTAGAAAAAACCTGAAGCTCTGGTGTATATAATCAAGCAACTTATTCTAGAATAAACTGTACGTTTCTCTTTACTGTGAAACTTTTTGGAAACTATAGGTGAACTGTGAGCAGGGAACTGAAGTTATAGCTGTATCAGTGATCTCTTGGTCCAAGTCTCTTTGCTGTTGGCTATGGGGAGTGTCCTTTGGGGGCATTTGTTGCCTTCATCATGGCTTGGTTTGGTTACTGGGGATAGACACCCACTGAAGCAATCAAAAATAGTAAGTGGAGTGGGGGATAACATCCCAGAAATAACATCTAGGGAAATCTCACAGAACTCAAACCAGGAAGTAAGTTAAGCCTTGTGGGGCCATGTTTTGAGAAATGGGGAGCTTCTAATGTTTCTAGTCTGATTTCTGTTCTGAATGTGCTGGTATATTTGTATAGTACTTTATCATTTATAAAATGCTTTAGCATATACTGTCCAATTCATCCTTGCTGTGAAAGGTAAAATTATTATCCTCATTTAGAGGGTGAAGAAACTGAGGGTTAAAGAAGTTAAATGGCCCAGAGTTTTGGAGCCAAAGAGTAGCAGAGCTGGGGCAGGGGATTTAGGACTTCTGGCATCACATGCAGTGTCCTTTATACTTCCCAAGGACTTCTTATGTGACCATGATCATGAGAGGTTTAACTCAAGGGTTTATATCAGGAAATCATACATTGTACTTACATATGTCAACTTTCTGTTTTTGGAAAATATGGTAAAATCAGGATTCTTCACTTTCTTTTGTCATTACATCATTTCTATGAAATAGACTGCCCCTGGGGAAAGATATTTGTAATTCATAATGTGCTTACTCTTTATAAAGCAAGAGCTTTAAACTTGTGGGAGGAATTCTTGATTTATTCTGTGTTTCCTTTTTGCAGAAGTCAATCTTTGCTAATATATCTAATCATTGACTGGAAAAAACAAAGTGACCTGGTGTTGAACTGGCCAATAAGAAAAATGACAAACAATATTAACTTCTCACTTCGTTCCATAGTGCATTAGTGCAACATAAACTACGGTTTGTTACCACTGACAGGTCTTCTTATGGTTTTGAAGCTGTATTTAATGCCAACATGGGCAGGGGCCCTGAGCACAAATTGCTAATTCTTCCAAGCTGCATAGTGTGGTTAAAAGAGCACAAGCTTTAGACTTAAGCATCTCTGAGTTAGCATCCTGGCTCAGTTATTGGTAAATTACTTACATTAGATAAATTATTTAACTTCTCTTAGCCTCAGGTTCCTTGTATGTGTGTTTGGGGGGGGGTTGATAATATCCACTTTACATGGCTGTTGTGAATATTCTGTGTATGTAAAACGCTGGCACAGATACTTGGTTACATCGTAGACTCTTTGTAAATGATAGCCATCGTTGCTATTATCTGAAGAATCAATAAGTCCCATGATTACCTCAATTTCTTTACAATTTAAACTGATCACAAGCCTCATTTAGTACCTTTTTAAAGGCTAGTTCACCATATATGGTGCTGGAGTAATCGGTATGATGCTAATGTCTCTGTTTGTCTACTGGTTTAGAAGATCAAGATGGAAAGCCAGAGTCATGAACCATCTGCTGCTGCAAAGCCAGATTATGTTGTTCTCTCTCCTCAAAGCAAGTTTTAGTGTCAGAAGAACCTTGACCTGTCTTCTCTGGTTGGCCAAATATATATGCTTAGCAGGATTTGGCTAATATCTTGAATTTAGTGTGAAAGGAGGGCCCAGTGGAGAAATTTCCTGAGGAATTCATGCTATTTATAAGGTATCAGTGTGAATCATCTGCCTATGACAGACACTGTCTGTGAGGGAAATAGCATTGTTTTTTCATCAAAAAACATACCATCCCTTAAATTCCATTAGGTACTGAGTACCTAATATTAGCTAGGTATGATTGTATTATAATAATAGTGTAAGGCCACATTGCATGAACCACAACCAGAAATTGTCTTTGAAACAATATTAGTTAGAGACTATATCTAAAAGCTACTGATTCATTTTTATCTTGTAAAAGGAAAAAAATCCCTATAAAATCTTCAGCATCTTAAATGGATGCCTTACCACCCATGCCAAAAGGGACCAACAGTCCCTCATTTCAGAAAATTGCTCCAGACGTTGCCTCCCACCAGTCTCTACAATGATTTCAGTATGAGGTTGACACAGAGCAGTTTTACAGCAATAAGAAGTGTCTTGCTTAAGCCCTCTTGCTCCTAACTGAAGTTTTTTTTTTTTAAAACTTATATGAAACATAATTTTAGAGGCTTCATGGGAGAATATCTTGAGTACTTTCAAGATTTTAAAATTTAGTTTAGCATTCTGAATGTTACTTAACAAAATCACATACTGAGGCCCACTACGGAGAGAATGGAAGGTCTATCATATAAAATTGATTAGCCACATATTAAATATCTTCTAATATGTATACCAGTTTATTGATTTTGAGTAACCACCTACTCCTTAAAATTACATATATAAGGTGAAAGTTATGTGTTAGATCTTTTAAATATGAAATGGATAAAATATGTAACTAGGATGGATTTTATTTAATTGTATGTATCTTTAGAACTGTTGAATAGAAACTATTTATGTGATGTGTGAAGCCAGCTGAGGCTGTATAAGAAAATTGCCGCATTTACTGATTGCCCTCTTCCCTCACGCAAGAAGGCATGCTCACCACCTAGCCCCCCGTAGAAACAGAGAAAAGGAATAGTAATATTTGTGTACTTTCTTAAGCTTTTGTGAAAAGACAGTGAAAATCTTTTATGTGGGAAAATTACTTTTGTGTGATGATCTAAAGTTTTGGTCATATGATTAACATGGGCCTTATCAGAAATTTATGCTCAAACTTGTCTTTTAGTTTTCAGGCAGGTTGGTCTGTTTCTTAAGATCTAGGGAGATGATGCTTGAAATATTGTCTTTTCGTGGTGAAAATGATACAGGGCAGGTGTGAAACTGGACAGATATTACTTCAAAAGGGGAATTAAGTGCTTTGGATACCGTGGCCATGACAGCTGTCATACAAAGTATTATGGAAAAACTGGAAAACTTGCCATGTGGACTTAAAATAAATATTGGCTTCTGCCATTTTTGAAAAAAAAATTTTGTGTGTGTGTAAAAATAGTTCATTGTAAGTTTTTTCCAGTTAAAGGTTAATACTGTTATGCCTTCTTTGGAGAAATGACAAGATTCTTTTAAAAAATTTTCCGATTCCTCATTTTTATCAATCTATATTTGCTGACTTAAAAGTACATGTCAGACGATAGTATCAAAATCATCAAAATTACCTGAACAAAACAATGTAGAAAGAACTGTAGAGGAGGAAAGCAGTTCTATTTAGTAGATTATTGTAATGTCAACACATAGTACAAAAGCAAGAAAAGTAAACAAATTGAGGTGTGTAGTTCTCTGAAGAGACATTCAGTTTTAGTATCAATGACTCCACGGAGTAAATTTTTAGTTTAGTGGTTTGGCCACAGTGTTCCTATTAACATAATGAGAGTTGGGTTGTTAACTGTTCATGTGTGTTGCTAAAGCACACCCCTAAGAAATCTGCAAATTAAAGACATAATGTGTGCCGAACATATTGGTAATGATAAGAGCTTTGATCCTTCAGTTTTCATTGTATTGTCCATCACCTTTTAAAAATTGTGAAATGTATCATATATCCAAGTGGGAGAATAGAATATATATATATGCACAGTATGAAGAAGAATAAAATGGACTGACTTCTCTTCACACCAGATTAAATCATAAGACATTGCCATTACCACTGAAGTCTTCTGCTGCCCCTTCACAATAATATTATCCTTCCTCCCTTTTATTGCCATGGTATTATGTGATTATTCCCTTGTTTCCTACCCCCTATGGCTTTGCCACGTGTGTATGTTTTTCTATATAATATGCAATTTCATTTTGCCTGCTTTTAAACTTTATATATCTAATCATTCTACACACATCCCTCTGTTTTTCTGTCCAACATTATGTTTTTGAGATTAATAATTCATGTTGAAATGTGTAACAATAATTTCTAATGCTGTATAATGTTCCTTTGTATAAATATATCACAATTTATTCATTCTACTATAGATAGACTTTTGAGTTATTTCTAGGTTGTTTTTTTTTGCTGTTATCAATACTGCTGCTATGTACAAAATGTTACATGTCTCCTGGAATTTTAGCATCATATTTATATGACAGCAAACTCTTAACTGGTCATTTCTTAGCTATCCAATGTTCATCTTGATGATCTTGTTCTGCTGCATCTTCCTCTTCAAGGTAGGTACAGGGACAGCACTACCATGGCCATCAGGGCACAAACTCTGACTTTCCCTACTAAGCCCATTCTCTGTACGGCCACCTGGTCCATGGACAGGGCCCTCATTTACCTCCCAGACAAGAAAAGAAGAGGCCTCCCATGGTGGACATGAAAGTGTGGAGCCATTCAGATGTTCTGGGGTGAATCCTGGGAAAGCCCCCTCTCAATTTGTGTTGTGTATGTTTCCTCTCTCTCTTTTTTTCTGTGTTTGGTTCCTCTTCTTGTGAACTGCTGGTCCATGTCATTTGCTCATTTTTCCAATAGAGTTTGCTTTTTTCTTAGTGATTTGTTGGAGCTCTTTATATATATTCAGAACAGGAGCCTCCTTGTTGGTTATATTTATTGCAAATATCTTTCTTCTCTATTGCTTGCTTTTCACTCTTAATTTTGATACAACTTAATTTATTGATCTTAAAATGTGCATTTTTTGTTCTTGTTGAAGAAACACTTAGGGTATAAAGGAAAATATTCTCTTACACTGTCTTTGGAAAATTTTACAATTTGAATTTCAATTAAGTATTTAATTTAATTGTAATTCATTTTTGTGTTAGGGTGTAGGATATGAATACAATTCTTTTTTTTTTATTTGGATAAACAATTGATCTTGGGTCATTTATTGAATAGTTCACCTTTTCTCATGATCTGTAATGCGTGCTTTGTCATAAATCCATTTTCCATATATGTATGGGTTTGTTACTAGGCCAATATATCGCTCTATACCTGTATCACTACCACACTGCCTTAATTTCTGTAGCTTATAGAAAGCATTAATATTTAGTAGGGTGAATCTTCTCCCTAACCCCCATGCTTGATCGTATTTCAATTGGAATTGTACTGAAATATAGGTCATGTTGGAGACAGTTAACTGATTTATGATATTCAGTCTTCCTACCCAATAATATGATATATATTTCTTTTTATTTAATCTTCTTTAATATTTTTCAATACACTTTTTTATTTTTCATTATACAATCGTATACATTCCTTGTTATATCTTATTCTAGATATTTAAAAATGTTTATTGCTATTTTAAATAGTGTATTTTTTAAATTACATTTTTAGTCAATTGTTGTGGGTATCTAGAAATGCAATTTACTTTTGTGAATTGATTTGGAATCTAACTCATTTAAATTTTTTTATCCATACCTTAAGATTTTCTGTGTAAACAATCATCATGTGCAAATAATAAAGGTTTTGTTTCTTTCTTTACAATCTTTTACATTTTATTTCTTTTTCTTGACTCTTTGCTGTGCAAGGACTCCAATGCAATGTAGAATAAGATTGATTATAACAAGCATCCTTATCTTGCAACTGATCTTATAGAAAAATGCTTTCAAAATTTAATCATTAGGTATGAGGTTTTTGTGGGTTTTTTTAGATGCCTTTTATTGGAAGAAAGTCCCCTTCTATCCCTAGTTTCCTAAGCGAGTTGTTGATATTATTTTTAAAATCACAAATGGATACAGAATTTTATCAATTTTTTTGGCCTCTATTAAGATATGAGTTTTTTACCCCTCACACTGTTAATGTGGTGAAGTACTTTAATTGATCTTCTCATATTAAACCAATCTTTCAATCCTAGGAAACACCAACTTGGTCATAATAAGTTATTATTTTTATACATTGTCTGATTTGTTTCATAAAAATGTTTGCTTTTAGGATTTTTGCCTCTGTATTCATTCATAAGTGAGACTGGCCTATATATTCTTTTTCTTTTAATATTCTTGTCTGATTTTAAAAGCAAAGTTATATCACAAATGAATTGGAGGAATAGTCCTTCTATTTCTATTCTGTGGAATAGTTTGTATAATTTAGAATGACCCAATGCTTGCATGTTTGGTAGAATTTCCTGGAAATCTATCTGGATCTAGATTGTGTGTGTGTGTGTGTGTGTGTGTGTGTGTGTGTGTGTGTATTTATTTAATGGGAATATTTTGAACTACTGATCTAATTTTTTTAAAGCTTATAGGACTGACTATTCATGTTCTCAAAAAGATGTATTCTGGGTAGTTTGTATGTATCTCTTTATTTCATCTATCCTTTCAAATTTGTTGGCACAAAGTTGTTCACAACATCTTCTGTTTAATCTCTACAGCAACTATAGTTTTACCCCTTTTATTCCTGATTTTAAAAAATTTAACACATCACTGTTTTCTCCCTCTTGATTATTCTCTCTAGAGATTTTTGTGTTTTGTTACTTTTTTGTATTTTTTTTTATTCCTAGTCCATTTTGGGCTGCTATAACAGAATACTACAAACTGGGTAATTTATAATAAACAGAAATTTATTGGCTTGCAGTTCTGGAGGCTGGAGAGTCCAAGATCAAAGTACTGTCATCTGGTGGGGGGTCTTCTTACTGCATCATAACTTGGTGGAAGCCATCACAGGGTGAAAGAAAAAAAGGGTGAACACACTGCCACAATAATGAATCCTTGTGATAAAGGCATTAGTCCTTTCATGAGGGCAGAACCCTCGTGACCTAAACACCTCTTAAAAGTCCCACCTCATAATACCATCATAATGACAATTAAATTTCAATATGAGTTTTGGAGGGGACAAACATTTAAACCCTAGAATTCTCTTTATTATATGTTTGCTTTCTTTTTCATTAACTTTTGCTCTTATTTTTATTATTTTTTTCATTTTCTTGAATTCATTTTGCTGTTCTTTTTTTCTAACTCCTTATAGTTGGATGATCATTAAGTTGAGTTTTTCTTTCTTTTCTAATGTAAGCATTTAAGACTGAACTTTTAAGAACTTTTTAAACTGCCCAACAGTTTTGATACCTAATATTTGATTATCTCGTATTTTTATAAATATTTATAAATTATTTTTCTTAATATTAAAACTATTTTATAAATCCCATTTTAATTTTTTGATTGATGGGTTATTCAGAAATGTATTCTAAATTTTCAAATATTTGGTTTCACTAGTAATCATGTTATTACTGTTTCTAACTAAAGTGCGTTGAGTTAAACAATATTTGCTGCATGATACCAGTTATTTGACATGACGATTTTAAATTTGCTAGCTTGGTGACCTAGCTTTTGGTCAATTTCATAAATGTTCCACGTCAACCATGGAACCAATCATATGAAGTCTCCTAATGTTGGGTGCAGTGAGTCAGAAATGTGAAATGTACTTGTATTTGAGCATGTTAGTGGGTGAGTTATGGTGGGGATGACAATACACAGTACAGTGATGCCTATAAGCTAATCTGTGTTAACTAAGGCAGAGGGACTGGGACAATATGAAGTTTTTAAGCTTGAGTTTCAGTAGATATTGGAAGTCTGTTGTTACTCTATCTGAAGGAGTATGTGGGAATCTTGTAGATTTGGGTAACTCAGGACTTGATACAGTTTCTACTGCTTCTGCTGTTCTGTACCCTACAGATCCTAAACTGAAGAGGAATTCCAATTGGTTAAATTGATTGCTCATTTTAGTGAAGCATCTCAGAAATGAATTGAAATTTATAGAGTGGTTCCTGACCCTGTTACTTCCATGAGAGTGAGTGCTAGCTGATATGTCAAATCTTTCTAACCCAGCAAAACTCAAAAATGTGATGGTCTTCTAATTAGCTAACTATTCTAAGTGCTTGATCTAGTTCATAAAAAGGCCACTGCAGCATTCTTCCAGCTGGCCAAGGAAATGCTCTGGAACAGAGCAGCAGGCAGAACAGTTCCAAGAGGGGCCAGCCAACTCTATTCGAGGTGGAATGACTTAGATGAGGCTGCCACAAAACACATTGACTCAGTTCTCCAGTCTATCTGGCTAGAGGGCTCCTACTCACAAACACTTCTTAGAAAGTACCTTGGTGATTTATTTAAGGAAAATGCACCCTGGGTGCTGAGCGCACACTGCGTCCATCCAGACTATTTGCACATAATTCCTGCCAATGTGATCCATCCTTTGAATGACCTAACCACATGTTGACACCTTTGGTTTGATATGTCACTCCCACTATTGGAAGGCTAGAGATTCATGTCCCATTTTTTTGTGGAACATGTGGCCATATAACTTCTGCAGGGAGTCCAAGTACTCTCAGCACTGTTACTTATTTGCAGCCTGAAATAGTGTGAACACCAGTGAAATGGAGAGCATAGCCTGGGAGTGGGCAAGAAAGGTTTCAGGGACACAGGGACTTACAGTGGGGAAGGAACTGTGTGTGGAACCAACCAGCCAGGGATCCACCTGGAAGGTCAGCGGGAAACAGTGTCATGCTGCTTCTGAGTCCTTTCCCCCCTGAAAGATGCCTGATTTTTTCTAACCTGGCCTCTCAGTGGTTGAACACATTGCTGTGGTTGGAGGACTTGTTCATATCATTCTATTCCAAATTTATGTCTACTGGTTTAATGGTTTGTTGAAAAGTTTTTTCAGAAACCAATATCAAGCTATAAGTTTTTAGTTGCGAGTATTCATTGTTTTGGAAAATCAGGATGCTTTCCAACATTATGTATACATAAAAGGTTGTGATGCTTAACACGTAAATGTGGAGAGGGTCATAGTCTGAGAAAGGTGAAAAATCCATCCATTTCACATATCAGAACATTGCCCAACTATAGTTTTTTTGGCCATCTTTCTGTTCTTTGTTCTCTGTAATGTCAGATAATACCATCAAGGTTCTTTGGCATTCTGTGTAGCAATTCAATCAGGCCTAACTTTTATAATAAGGAGTTTTCTAGCCAGGATGATAATGGCTTGAAAAAATAGCAGGGCCATTTAGACTGCTACTACTTATATCCTGCTAATAGTATAGAGTGCTATGGTGTCTTTTTTCATATATTTATATTATTTATGAATATTGATTCACCTTCATCTTATTGGCTGTCATCTGGTATATCTTGCCTATGTCTGTTACTGGCAATCCAGTAGCATAATGACGTCTGTCTTTTTAGAGGGCACTATTGAACCTATAGTGCTGTCCTGGATGGTAATCTCATCACCCTTAGGAAATTATGCTAATTTTGCTACTTTCTAAACTGCTTTTCCTCATGTTGTTTTCTCATGTCCATAATAAAGCCCCTTATAACATGTAAAATAATAACCTATAACACATTTTTTTAGTGATAGTGTGGCTATACCATAACATAATCATTTTTCTGGTGAATATTAGGTATTTTTCAATTTTTCCTTATTATAAATTCCTAGAAATGAAATTACTATATTGAAGAGTATCCAAATTTTAAAGGCTTTTTGTTACTTATTGCTAAATTGTCCTTCATATATATTGCACTAATTTGTGTTCTCACCAGCAATGTAAAAGTAGACATTTCACTAAAACTTTCAATGAAGCTAGATATTGACATCTTATATTTTAAGTCTTTACCAATTTTATAAAAAAACCTGAAATTATTGTTGTAGTTTTATAATTTGCACATACCTATGGTCTACCAAAATTATTTTCTCTCATTTATTTTTTATTTCTGTCCATTGCTCACTTCTTGTCATTGATTTGTAAGAATATCGTTTGTTAAGGATTTAACACTTTGTCAGCCATATGTGTTTTAAAATATTTTTCCAAGTTTTACTGTTAATCCTTTTTACATTATTTTTGAGGTTCTGAAATTAAAAGCTTTTGTGTGGTCAAATCTATTAGTTTTTTCCTTTATTCTTCCTTGTTCCTGATTTTATGCTTCATAAGACTTTATTGTGAGAGCAGACAAATGTTCAGTTATAATTCTTCCATTCTTTTATTATTTTATTTCTGACATTTAATTTTTTAAATAACAAACATGTTAAATATAATTTACAATTAAAGTAAATGATAGTTTAGTTTATTGTTTATCATGCTGGTATTCTTCTACCAAAACCTTTTTCCATTTGCACTTCTGATAAGAATCTCCACTGAAATAGACAAATAAAAGAAATGGAATTAATCTTACTTTCATGGGCTGCTTTGTTTAAATATTAGGTGGAAAAGAAGGCCAACATTTTAACAGAGGCCATTGGCTTTTCTGGGTGTAAATTTAGACTTCACCTCATAATATGTGGCATTTATGCATTCTCATTATATTTTCTATCATACATAATATTAAAACTTTTTTCTCATAGTATTTCATATTAAAATAGGAAATATATCTTGGCAGGGTTTGAGTAAATCTTGTTTTACTTTTGCAATGTATCAAGAGATGAGTATATTTAACTCCTTACTGTGCTTGAAATTAACTTTGATGTATGATGTGAGATATGGATCTAACTTATTCTTCCCAAAATATGTCAGTAGTTGGATAATCTATTATTTTCTGACTGATTTGAAATAATACTCTTATAATTAGCTAAACATTTTTATTTCTATAGACATTTTTATATATATATATGTATATATATATATAGGAATATATGTGGCTTTCTATTCTCTTTCACCAATTTTTCTATTTTTAGAGCAGCATTTTTTTTGTTTTAATCATTGTTGCTTTAAAATACATTTTAATATCAGGTAGTCACCGTATTTTTATCATGATGTTCTCAAAAGAAAGAATGATTTAAGACATTTTTAAAAACATTTCATTTTAGTGTTTAAAAATGTTTTAGAACTTCTAAAAATTACTTTTAACATAATAATATATATAATATTACATATTCCTATGTAATATAATCTCCAGCCTTCCATTAATTCACAATTGATTCTTCCTTCTATGAAGAAAGGCAGAATAGTACATTTCAATTCATTAGACACTAATCAAAATTTTCAAGAGCTTAGCCTCCCAAGCATTTTCTGGAAAATAAGTGTTGTCCAGTGATAAATCATAAGTGTAAGGAGATGCTTTTATGAATTGGAATTAAATGTGCATTACTAATTGATGTATCAATAAAAGCAATTTACTTTTGAGCTTTGGAGAGTTTGGCAATGTATTGGTTCGAATTTCAATAGATTATTCATTTTATATTTTCATTAGCTCCTCTAAATTGCAACTGCATAAGACATTTGAAAGAGGATGTAATAAAATGTGGGACTGAACTTTGTTTCCAAACCTTTCTTAGGGGGAATGGGCTACTGGGGTATTGAGAAAGGTGTGTAGGCCCAGTTCATTAAGTCTTTGGAAAATATAACAAAATAAAACAAAACAAAAGCTAATAAACTTGTTCTGAGAGCTCTAAAGCATGGTTTACATTCTGTTCTCTTCAGACTCCTGAGGCCTTAGATTTATTAAGTGACCCTCTAATTCAGTGGTTCTTAACCCTGAACAATAGCTAGACATCAAATCCTTTGCAGACCCTTCCTCACCAATTACTACTTAATTGGTGGGAGGTGGGGCTAAAGCATGACTTTCCTTAAGCTCTCCATTGTGATTTCAGAGTTAGCAAGGGTTGCCAACCACTGTTCTGTTCCTATGCACATCTGAGTGTCTGTAGAATGAAGAAATGAAGAAATACCATGTATACATGCATATCTTGTATCACTTTTTCTCTGTAATGTCTTATTCTTCTCTATAATTTTTGCTATAGTTCATACTTATAATTTATAATTTTTGAGTTATAATTTGTAGCTTGAATATAAGTTCATTTGAAAGTGTCATGGAATTAATAGAGGCTTTTGTCATTATATGTTTCTTCATCTGTATGTTCTGGAAACATAACTACCATCATATGGACGTTGGGTTTGAGCCTCTTGGCTATGAAGTACCCAAGGTAGATTTGAGATTCTGGATAAAAAAAATCATCCTTGCCAGGCATGGTGGCTCATGTTACAATCTTAGTACTTCAGGAGGCTGAGGGGGAGGATCTCTTGAGGCCAGGAGTTGGAGACCAGCCTGGGCAACACAGCAGGACCTCATTTCTGCAAAAAATTTAAAGAAAAAAATTAGCTGGGCATGGTGGCACGTGCCTGTGAGTCCCAGATACTCAGGAGGCTGAGGCAGGAGTATCGCACGAGCCCAGGAGTTCAAGGCTGCAGTGAGCTATGATTGGGCTACTGCACTCCAGCCTGAGCAGCAGAGTGAAACTCTGTCTTTCTCTCTTAAAACAAACAAAAACAAAAAACAAACAAACAAAAATATCCTTGTAGGATAAATAGTGGTCGAGACTCTTTCTTGGCTTAATCATATGTAATGGAAAATTTTACTATAAAGTATTAGGGGTAGACTCCTTAAATATAGAGGGGATAAGACAGAGGGGATAAAAGAGATCTTAGGTGACCCATCTTTGCCATGAGTTTGAGACCTGGATAAGATTCTTAACTCCGGTGACTCTTGCCTTAGGGAGCCTTGAGTGTTTTCTCTGAGAAAGTGGAAAGAGGAGATGGATTTCTTTTTGCTTTGAGACTTCTTAAAGTGCCTCTAAAATATGTCTCTTTGGGGCTGGCTGGGATTTTCCAGCAGAGTGAATATAGCTCTTTTCTCAAGGACATGAATGCTCAGACTGCAGAGGCTGGTTTTCTACAGCCTTAGTGGATCTTGAGGGTAGGGACCCGTTTTCTGGATGTGCTCTGTGGCACCACATTCAACTCAGTAACTGGCAGGTGAGGCTGCAAATGCAAGCTGCTGAGTCAGAAATGTATCCAAGTATAATGTTCTCTATGTAGGAGGCACCGGTCAGTTGCTTTCCTGAAAAGTAAAAATTGCTTTTGGCCTTATGACTTTGTCTTTTTAAATGTTAAAAATCATAGCTAAGTGTCATATGCAAAACAATGGGTCTGCACAAAAGGCACTGAGAAATCCCTGCACTTCTCAAGAGCAGTTATACTTAAAATATCTGAGCTAGAAAAAATATTATGACATAAAAATACTCAAAGCAGGAACACTCTACTACAATCATAAAAAACTCATTCCAGAGTTTATCAACCTTACCTTACCTTACCTTAATTTATTAGAAATCTCTCCTACTGTAGATCATTCCTTGTTCTTTTGTCCTAAGGGAGATAAATAAAAATTGGGCACCATTCTCTGTGTGATATTTCAGTATAGTCCTAGAGACATTTGTTCATTTCCTATTCAAAAACAAATAAACATAATGTTTCTACCTTATTAGTCCTGTTTTCTCCTTTATGGCCTTCTGAGAAGCTCTGCTGGTGAGTGTGGTGAACTTCTGAAGACCCTCAGCCTAAAAGTTATTAGGCAAAGTTCCCAGCCTTACCTAAACAATCTTTGCTTTCCATTCCAAGTCCTTTTCCTGAAATTAAAAAAAAATCTATATCTATATCATCATCTATATCTATCTAACTGCTTTTTGGGCATCGCCACCATGTGCATAACCCACAGTCAACTAAATTTCAAAATGTCCACATTGAAACTCACATTCCTCCCCTCCTTCTCCTCCCTGTGTTTCTCACTCAGTGAATCACCCCACCACCCACCCAGGTACCTGCACAAGAAATACGGAGTTATTTTTGACTTCTCTAACTTTCAAAACCTTTCATCAAATTAATTAACAAGCTTTATTGACTCTACCTCCTAAATAGCTCCCTACTCAGTCCGTTTTCCACCACTCCTACTGCCGATAACCACCATCCCAGTCCAGAGATGGTTCATCTCTCTCCTGGATCTCTGGCTTCCAATCCGTTTTTCACACATAGCCAGAGCAGTCTTTCTAAAATGAAGACTCAGTCATATCACTCCTACCTACCTTCTTAAAACCCTCCCGTGACTGCCTCCCTTCCTCTGTGATAAATTTGAATTCTGCACCTGGTCGCTAGGCTCTCCTTCATCAGCCTCCAGCTCGTCTTTCCTGCAGCATAGCTGACTCTTCCCACAAGAGCCATCTTCACCTTCTTTCTGTTCCTCAAACTGACAAGATTTTTATTGCTTCTGAGCTTTAGACAATACTATTCCCTCTTTCTGGGACACTTTGCTCATCCCACCCCACCCCTTCTCTCCTTTTTCTGGATAATCCCTGCTGATCCTTTGGGCATCAGCTTAAACCATTCACTTTTTTGGGGAGATATTCTCCAAAGTTAGATTAAGATGTGGCACCCTGGTATGTTTCTCCTACTATCACACTCATTTGTGGTTATTACTTGGCTAGTAAAATCTATTTTTTAATATCATCTGTTATGAAACTTTTCTTTCCTATATAACATCAGGGTAATGTGTTCCTTTATCTAATTATTTCCCTAATTTTCTTCATCTCCTACAATTAATTTATGCCTCAATTTGGAACTCAGCTTTGTCGATTTTTTTAAATTGGAAGATTAATCTAGAGATTTATATATATTAGGAAAGTGTGCAATTGTATCAGCTTTTCTAACCTTCCATTAGATTAGATTAACTTGATTATATCAAGTTTTGAGTTAATTTGTGAGAATTATCCTATAAGTAGCATAATGAGGACATGGACAAAGCATATCATAAGATGCATTACTTTTTAAAAACCATTAAGACTTAATGGAATAAATCTTTCTTCCTAACCTTTAAATTAGAAGATTAAAACTTACCCCATATATCAATACAATTATGTTTTCTCCTCAAGTTACAAGTTATCAGGTGGGGCTAGAGATTTGGAGAGATGCTAGGTGAGAGTTTATAACATTTTTGTGACTCTTGATTATGCTAAAGCTTCCCAGTGTCTTTGTTCTCATGTGACTTTGGATACTGTAACAATGAATACACTGCAGGCTTGGTGGTTGGTCTACTCAGAGTTGGGTTTTGGTGGATGAGACCCTTCTCCAGAGTTGCAGATTATCACAAAGATGAGAAGAGACAGGACATGCCTATTCCAGAGTGGATTTTTAGGTCCAGTCCATCATGGTCCACACCACTGACATACAACCACCAGAATACAAGCCACTCTCCTTTTTCCTTCCCATTTTAAGAATTTTATTGCTCTCACTAGTGACTCACCTCTTTAACATTTAGGACAATGGTTCTCATGTGAGAATCACAAAGGAGCATTTAGAAAACACCAGTGTCTAGTGTTGATTGATTCAATTTGGGATGGGATAGAACCCAGGCCTTTTGAAAACTTTCTTAGGTAATTCTCACATGCCTTCAAGGTGGAGAATCGCTGATTTTGGTCAAAGTATGTACCTCACGTTGTTAAATAAATTGATTTATCAACCCTTTTTATTCTCTTCGTTGGTAAATTTTCCCCTCCATCTCAATCTCCCCCATTCGCAGCACTTCCATCCACACAGTTTCTCAGATTAAAATCTGAGGCTCATTCTTCTTTGTCTATTCTCCCTTTTCCAACCAATTCATCAGGAAGTGCTGTAGACACAATTTCCAATATATTTGTCTATTTCTCTTAACCTCCATTGTCTTTTTGTTATCCCAGACAATCCTCATGCTTTATACCATTTTTATTATATAGCATTTCATTTTTTAAAAAAATTTATTTTCATATACTACATTTTTATGTCAGAGATACTCACAATAACAATTCTTTACACTTTTATATTTGCAGACAGATTATCTTAGGACAAATAAAATAATCATATTTGAGGTTTAAGTCTCAGTTTAGAATCTGTAATATTTTGATACTTCTATAAGGAGTATCTTTTCCCTAAACGGAACTTCTCTATATTCAGAAGCTTTCCAAGCTCTTCTTCCTAGGATTTAGAAATTAGTAATGTGAAATATCAATGTTTTCTAATTTTAAAGTTTCCCTAGGACATGGAACCATCAGTAGCTGGTATCAACTGAACAGAGAGGGAAATTTAAAAAAAATTAAACACTGTCTAATTTTCTGCAAAGTCTTTTTATTTAATTAAATTTTTACTTTTATTTTTATTTTTATTTTTTTAGAGACAGGGTCTCACTCTGTCACCCCGGCTGGAACTTCCTGCCTCCTGAGTAGCTAGGACTACAGGTCTATGCCATCATGCCTGGCTAATTTTTTATTATTTGTAGAAATTAGGTCTTGCTATGTTGCCCAGGCTGGTCCTGAACTCCTGGCCTCAAACAATATCTCCAGTGAGAATGGCCTTTATCAAAAAGTTCCAAAGCAATAAATGTTGGCATGGATTCAGGGAGATAGGAACACTCATCCATTGCTGGTGGGACTGCAAACTAGTACAACCTCTGTGGAAAGTATTATGGAGATACCTCAAAGAGCTACAAGTAGAACTACCATTCAATCCAGCAATCCCATTACTGGGCATCTAGCCAAAGGCAAAGAGACAGTCTATAAAAAAGACTTGAAGCCTCCTCTATATCTCTCCCTGAGCCATTTCCTCCCTTCCTGTTCACAGGTAACCACTAACATAAATTTAGTGTTTACTATTCCCATGCATGTTTTTATACTTTTACTACATATCTGAATCCATAAATAATATTTAGTATTATTTTAAATATTGGTAGTATTATATAGATGGTGTCTTTAAGTCTTCTTTAAACCAGTACAACTTCTATAGCTTGATTTTATTTTTATTTAAATTTTTTTTGTCTCTCATGATATTGACATTTATGAGGAGTCCAGGTTAAGCTTCTGACAAAATGACCAATAATCTGTATGTTTCTTAATCTTTTCCTGAATGATTAGATTCATGTTACACATTGGACAAGAACAGTCCATGTTCTTGGTGATAGTATGTCTTTCCCATTGCATCACATATGATGTTATTTTGTCTTATTAATGGTGATCCTGAGTTTGATTGCTTGGTTAAGTTGGTGTCCACCAGATCTCTTCATTACAAAGACACCTTTTACCTTTGCAAAAAGGAATCTGTGGGGGTAGCACTTTAAGACTATATGAATATTCTGTTTAGCAGCAACATTTCACTCAGTGGTATTAGCATCCACTGATGACCCTTCCTTGTAAACATAATTATATTGGTAGTTGCAAAATACATGTTACATGATTTTATCATTCCTTCTGTTTTTTAGCTGGAATTCTATAGAGAGGCCTTTTATCTCTTCCCCCTGCCTTTTTTTGGGTGTATTTTGAAATATCACAATAAACTCACAGGTTCTTTTTTCATGGCATCATTTTGACCAAAAATAAAATAGTTCTTTTCTGAATATTTTCCCACAGTGTTTAATACATATTTCTTATGTAGTTTTCTTATATGATATTTCATATCCAGTTGTCTTTGTGAAATAACATATTTTAGTAAATAGCTCACAGTGGACCATCCTTAAACATACTTGCCCTTTCCCCAGTTTTGATATGTTGTAGTTGGGTTTAAAGTCTCTCCCTTCATTGACCATGGCTATCAATGGTGGTGGTGATTTATTATCATTTATGTTCCTTTAGTGAATTAAACATGGATTCAAACTTGTTATTGTGATTAACAATTCATGGGGAAAGTTCCCAGTGATAAAGTATCATATACAAAAATGTACTTCTCTTTCCTTCTCCCTGACAACAATTCACATGTAGTTAATGCTCTCTTTGATTATTTTTAGGATCGAAGATTCAATGATGAAATCGACAAGCTCACTGGATACAAGACAAAATCATTATTGTGCATGCCTATCCGGAGCAGCGATGGTGAGATTATTGGTGTGGCCCAAGCGATAAATAAGATTCCTGAAGGTGCTCCATTCACTGAAGATGATGAAAAAGTAAGATTTCATGCCTTTTGTGAGTTGTACTTTCCTTCTCGATCATTGATTGCTATTCTCTCTGAAGGCAGGAATTATGTGAATAGCTGTTGGATTAGCCCATTCACCGATCAAAGAGCTTTTTCTCATGTTATACAAAATGTAATTGGAGTTTTTTGATATTTCATAGAATGTAGCGTAATTTAAAATAATTACTTCATCTTTTTCTTAGCTTGCTTTTCATTACAATCCTCAGTAGTATTCTTGTTATTCCCTGGTCTTTATTTCCCTTATAAGTAAGCTTTCTAATTGACGATCACAACACCACCACACATGGCCTAAGGGAAGATAGGGAATATAGAATGATTACTGCGTTTCAGAAACTCAGCACTTTCTCTTGTGCTTTTATAACTACAATGAAGAATTGTTTTCTCAGTTCTTATATAAAAATCTCAATAAAATGAATGTTATTTAATTGTTATTCCAAATTGCTAATAAAAAGAACATTACTTTTGTCTCTGAAGAGCAGTTGACCTTGGTAAAAGTAATGTACTTTTTGCTCTGAAAATTTAAGTTCTTTCACCAGTAGTTTATTCACCAGCTTATATTAAAAGAAAGAGTCCACAAAGAACTGAAGTTCTGGCTTTGAAGCTGTTACCTTCATATTGGATAAAATCTGGTTGAGTATTTATAAGCTTGGTGGTAAAAGCAAATCTCAAATTAGTTTGTTTAAGTTTGATGACTCTCATATTCCTATTTGAATAAAAAAACACTTCATAATTTAATCTTCCGAATGTGGGTTTGCTATTTGCCAATACTAATTACTAATGCATTAAATTAATGCAAATGTTCTGCTACAGAAGGTCAATGTAAAATATGATTGTAAGGAAACAAGAGGTTTTTAAGTGAAGAGAATCCTTGACTGAGGTCATTTCTACAGTGGAATTGGA
Organism: Lemur catta; assembly: GCF_020740605.2. Taxonomy (NCBI): domain Eukaryota; kingdom Metazoa; phylum Chordata; class Mammalia; order Primates; family Lemuridae; genus Lemur; species Lemur catta. The sequence continues at coordinate 49,253,793 of NC_059135.1, forward strand.
ACAGCCCAAATCTCAGTAAAAGTTTATAAGCTCACAGAGCATGACGGGACCTCAGATGATTTCTTACCAATTCAATAAACTATTACAGTGCATGGTGAGGTCATAGGAAGCACAAAGATAAATCCCACTTGTGTTATGCCATCTAGGAGCTACACGAAGCAGGAGGCAGGAATCATTAAGATGTTGTTCCAAGATATGCTATGAGTGCCCAGGGAAAGGAGGGTGATTCTCACTTGGTATGAAGAAGCTTCTTGGAAGAGGTGGTGTTTGATCCAATCTCTGATGCGAGAATAGGCCTCCATCAGACAGAACCAGGTGAGAAGGAGAGGATGGTTAGTAATGAATATGAATGAAGGCTACCTCGTTCACTGTAAAAATATTTCCATGGAATGTACAGATAAAGCAAAAATTTCACTTTGTGCATTTTGTGTCACTAGATGACAGAGTCTTGAGATAATGTGCCTCTTAATAAGGATTGAGATAGAAGGATTTGGGTTTTGCGTCTTTCCAAATGTAACCACTATGTACCCTTGGCATCCCCCAAACAGTTTAGTTTATACACAGACAGTCGTCCTGCCTTTGCTCTAGTGCCTTCATTTAAAGGAATCTCTTTATATATTTAGTTTTCATCTTTAATTCCATTGACTTTAGATTTGTTTTCTGGACTTTTTTCAGTGGATTTATACTTACAAGATAGGGTTTCATGAGTTCTGAATGATTTAAAGGGAAGGTTTGCGCAAGGCTTTGTTCTTTTCTTGAACAGAATCAATGTTTAGCTCTATGAAGAATGAGAGCCTGGGACTGAGTCCCTGAGACACGCAGTTGCTTTGGGTGCATCACTTAATCTCTGACTCAAAATTTCTTCGCTTGTCAATTAAATTATCCATCATTAAGTGGAAGGAGAATTAAATAAGATCACAAACAAAAAATACTTTGCAAAATATAAGAAACTTGGCTGGTATAAAACATAAATATTTATATTTAATGTTTTAAGAGTTTTAAAATGTTCTTTTAGATTTGTCACTTATCCTCAAGTAACTTATTTCTTAGATTCAACCTCATTTGAGTATTTCCTTGTTCCCAATGTTATATTTTTCTCTTCTGCAATTATCCCATGTGCCCATAGTAGAATTTCATCTTCCAGCCTCTAAAATTTCCTCACCTGCCTTCAAATCCCTACTCTAGTTTCACTTCTTGGAAGAAGCCTTTCCAGTTAGGGCAGGTAGATTGTGTCCATGCAAATGACACTGGGTGTTTTATCTTGACAACTTCTGGATGTGGTTATTACTTTGTCCTGCAAGGATTCTATACAATGTAAACCAATCAGGAGTGGTGAAGAACAAACATAGGAGACAAAATCTAGAAATGATTAATGGGAAAGAACAAAATCTAGATACTGCTTCTAAAGGAAAGAAGACAACAAGGCATAATGGCTGCACTGGCCATATGGTGAGTCTGTCTGGGTTGAAATTCCATCTCTGCTGTGGCTTGTGTAACCTTGGGCAAGTCACTTAGCTTCTCTGTGCCACAGTTGCCTCCTCTTAGAAGAGAGGAGATAATAATAATACTTATGTCATAGAACTATAGGGAGATTAAATGGGGGAGCACCTAGCACATAGTAATTCCTCATAAAAGATTAACTTTCACCGACAGCACATTAATACATGTGAGATACAATCAGATCTCAGTTAAAAAAATTATCTTTGTATAATTTAACTCCATAAGTTTTTATTAAGTGGAGCTTCTGGGTTGCTGAATGAATACAGGGTGGTGGTGTTGGGCAGGTAGTACACCCAGAGAGGGAGCGGAAGCTCTGCACCCCTTCCCCCATACCTTGCCCTATGCATCTCCTCTATCTAGTTGCTCCTGAGTTATAACCTATTATAAACTGGTAACCATAGTGAGTGATTGGATCTACCAATGGATGATGACCAGACCATACATGATGATATTAATAGAGTTCTCACCCACACCCACATTCTCTTCAGCAGCCAGCCCAGAAAGCCAAATCACAATCTCTGCAGCAACCAGCCCAGAATAGTCAGGATTTGGTCAATGACTGCCACTTCCCTATTTTTTTGCCCCCACCCTGCCTGCCACCCCTCCATGCTTTCAACTCAGGGCCAACCAGAGAAAGTCAAATATGTTCCCTGAACTCATTCCCTAAGACGCCTGCATTCAGCTTCCCCATGCCAAAGCCTCCAATCAGAGCATGTCTAAAGTCTTCTTTTTTCACCATAAAACTTGCCCACTCTTCTTTGAGTCTGCCAAATGCAAGTGATGGTGATGACTTCTTTGTTATAATAACATCTGAAGAAATAGCCTCTGTTAGTCCTCCTTTAAAAAAAGGTTTTTATTAAACACAGTCTATAGGCCAGGTACTCTTCCAGTATTGGGTTTCAGCAAGGAAATGGGGGATATACTTCTTTACAAATTCATAATTCTCTTGCATTATTACTAATGAACATACTGTTTTACTTGTTTGATAAGATTATCCTCTTATGTACTAATTTGTGTCCTACTTAACATAAAATTATTTGTTACATATATGTCCCCGTGTGAATGTATTCTACTTTTGCCATTTGGGGAGATTATAAAGTTTTTTTCTTTTCTTTTCCTTTTCCTTTTCCTACATAGCCTGGTTTGCTTAGTCATTGTCATATTACTGAGAATTTTGTTTTTTCCCAGTTTTTTTACTGATATAAATAGCCCCTGAATGAAAATCTTGAACAAATTACCTTTTTCTTTTTTGTTATTACCTTGGGGTATATTCCAAAAGCTGGAATTACTAAATCAAAGTGCAAGAAAAGTTTTATAGCTCTCATTTCATATTACCAGATAGGTTTTGAAAATATTGAACCCACTTACAATGGTAGCAGCATATGTATACCTATTTCCTCAGAGTTCTCAACTTTGTTCAATTCACATTTTAAAGCCCAAATTAGTTTGCCTCATTCGGCCAGGTAGACTTCAGACAACTTCCTCCTACATTCAACAGTATAAACTCTAGTGACAGAAGTAATTTCAACGTTGCCTACTAGTAAGGAAAGAAAGAAGCCAAAGGAAACCTTGTCCTGTGCATTAGGTAAGAGGCTCTGGAGTCAGAAAGCCTCCTAGGCAGGTTTAAGTCTTTGCTGCTTTTTTAGCTGAGTGACCTTGAGCAAGTTGCTGAATCTCTCTAAGCCCCAGAACCTCCATCATAATCATAGTGTGGTTATGAGGAGTAAAACAGAGAATAAATGTAAAGTGCTTAGGGTAGCACTTAGTATCAATAAATGAGCCTCATGAAATCTCACCATATATTTCAAAGCCAGACTAAAGTAATCGGAGCCTTATTTGTTATTTTGTTTTATGCGCATAACTGCCATGTCATCATTCATATGGGTGGTGGTAAATTTATTGCACATTAGCATAATGTGATTTGTATGTCCTGTTATCTTAAAATGTCAACTTCTGGAGACTATAAATTAGCTTTGGTATAATTTCAAAACATTTTGCAATATGAAAATCAGTAAATTATTTGTCTGAATAAATTAAAAATTAAATGTGATATATTCATTTCTCGGCTATTTATGTATCTAACATAATTGTGCACACGATCATACTGTGTTTCTTGAAAATTCTGTACCTGTAATTCACTGGCTATGCTATATCATGTGATGATTGTAATGGCTGTCTATATCATGTAATGGCTGTAATATATCATGTGATATATATATATATATCATGTAATAGAAGAGACAAGAATGATCATCAAATCCATTCCCCACCACCCTTGCCCTCATCCAGTGTAGGAATCTTTACCTGACAGATAATCATCCAGCCTCTGCCTGAAAACTTCCCTTTTATGACTTTATATCGTTATGTTCTTTAAAGTTCTTGGATAATTACAAAAATTTTATCAGCAGTGGTGAGGGTTTTGTGTGAAATATAGTCTGCCATATGCACATATTAATAATTTAAGTTCCATACTGACAAATTACTAGTTTGGTAATTCACGTTGGAACTACACACAAAGACAGAGCATGCAGGAGAGATGATTAGAATTTTCTGGTTCATTTCATGGGTTTCAAACAAATGTTCCTGTTTTTCAGTGATACATATAAGCTAGCTGACTTTGGTGGTATAACTAGACTCTTTGCATTACAAATTAATTCATTCCTTTGTTATTCTTGGGTGATTAAAGGGAGGTATTGCTTTGCAGAGTAAAAATCACGAGACCTGGATAGGAACAGACATTTATGATCTATTAAGATGTATGGGCACACCAGCATGAAACCTGGGAAATGGAAATAAGCACAGGCTCTTATCCACCCTGCCAGGTTGCCTATACTTCGGCCCCAAAGGTGCCATTTCATAAATTGATGTTGCATAAAGTATGGCATGTCCATTGCAGTTACTTTCTAACAGCCGAGCCAACATACAAGCAGTGTGGCTTGAACTTCTGCTTTGGCTAATCTCTACAGGCTTCTTTAGCCTTGGTCACCTCTCTTCAGCTCATAATTTGGAGTTGGGCCACCCTGCTGCTCTGCTTCGTGCCGACATGTTCAACCACCCTGTAGAGCTGGGATGCAGCCAACCGAGCTTGGCTGCTGGGGGACTGGCTGTGTTCCACAAGCTTGTTACTGGTGACGCTGCCCTGCCAACTGGTGTTGAGGATGGTGCACAGATGATGCTAACACGTCTCTGCAGAAGCTGGAGTTTTCTTATCAGCAACAGGCCTGGGACTCTAAGCCAGATAACAGAGAGGATTTCATTAGCTCTTGGGCTTACGTTTCTAGACTGTTTCTGATTGTCTGCAGCTAATGTTTAGGATTCATGAGATGTCAGAGTGCAAAAGGTATTAAAGTTCACTGAGTGAGGAAGGTGGATGATGATAGGGGTCACAAATTAGTGGCCCCAGAAGACTGAATGCAGCTCGCACTTGTGTGACTTGCATAGGATTTGACTGGCATAGGATTAAGTTTTTAAAAATTGAATGCCTTTAGACATAGCTGCAAGCCTTCCACATAATAGCCAACCCTTAAACAACTAGTCAGTTTAATATAATCATCTTAATGGAGGCAAAGATGGACAAGTTTCTTCTGTCATCTTATTAATAGCTAGTTTCTACAAAAGGTACTTTTCAAAATTATTATTTTTTAAATCTTGTTATATACATTGATAGTAGTGTTACAACTCTGCCAGACAATTCTACATGTTTTCTATTAATACTCCACTGTCTTTAAGATACTCAAATGCTAAAAGAGAAGTGAATTAACTATTGTAAGAAATGCCTTTTGTGTTCTCATTTCATTTTTTTTCTTTTCTGCCTATATTTCAACTAAATTAGATTTCAAACCTGTTGGAATAACATTATAATTAAAAATCTGTGTTTAGCAGAAAGATGTTAAAAGTCCTGGCAGATGGCTTAAGATTTCAATTATATTTGATCAATAAGATTTCTGTCCTGGAAAAATTTGGATCTAATCCCATAACTCATTAATTACAATATTTTGTCTATATTTAAATGATGTAGTCACTGCACTATTTGCCTTTTAATAGCCATTACCGATATTCCATATAATCACTGAGAAACTACAAGAGCTTCAGAGACCAATTTGTTCATATTCTATGTGTTCACTGGGCTACATGTGACTGAGAGGTTCAAAAACACTGAGGAGTTTTGAGAAAGCTATTACCAACACAGTACCTGTCAGAACTCAGGTTACACTTCAGAGAATTTTTTTTTCTGTTGGAGCAGTATTGCTGTGGACTCTTGGCTGTATTCTCTGCCTCTTCCTCAGGCAAAGTCTAACTTTGGGATAAGAAGGCAAGTCCGTTTGCTAGGGTCCTGCTTAGGGCTTAACACTCAGCAAAAACTGTCTACTCTGCCCATACTTTTGTCTTGGGCTTATCACCTCCATACCTTTGCTTGTGTCATTATCTAATTGCATGCAGCTCTTCTTCTCTTCATCCTTCTTTCAAGGCTTAAGTCAAATTCTGTCATCTCAGACCTAAGTAGGAATTATTCCAAAACTGATTATTGTTTGTCCTTAATGGTATTTCCTAATATTTTATAGTTCAACCTTTTTTTCAGATGTCCCCAAATGACTATTCATTGAGAAAACACATAATGATCAAATATTCAGGAATTTAAAAAATTAATAACACAGTTGAACACAATGAAGACCAATACCTACATAATGTATTTCTTATTCCAGATGCAGACAATGCTTGCTATGCATGCAGATTACAGGCTCCTTGCAAAAATTCTGATGTCCTCTGATGGCTAATATACTGGCATTTGTAATTTCCTGCCTCCACAGCTTCTTTTTTTTATGTTTGTAAGAGTTACCAAGGAAACAACAAGTGCTTAGGTGCAATATCCTTCTTTCCGTCTCCTTCCATATACTATGCAGGATCTAGCAAGGTAGTTTGCAGTTATCAGGAACATGAAATAAATGACCTCAATAAGTTACAGAGCTGTAGCCACTATAGTGCTGAATGTGGAGAATTTTGAGTGTCATTGATCTGTATATCATTTTTAATGGCTATATAGTGTTCCATTGTGTGGAAGAACCATTTATTCACTCACTATTTATTGAATTTCCACCTGGTAGACACTGCTATATTTGAGGCATGGTTTCAAGTGCTGAGGTTAAACTGATGAATTGGACAGACAAAAATTCCTGCCCTCTCAGAGTTTGCATTCTAGTGGCAAAGACAGACAATAAACAAAGTAACCATGTAAGTAAAGAAAATAGTTTCAAGTAGTGATTAGATACATAATTTTTATAACTTATGTAATTCAGTTTTTTTCTGTAGCTTTTATTTATATGGTTGTGCTTATTTAGGTCTAGATAATTCCAAAAGGGCTTACAGTAAAATAGGATCTTTCACTAGGAAGCAAGATTTGATCCAGAGCTCTCACCCAAATATTAATAACTATGATAAATTGTATCTAACTCTTTCACAGAATCTCTTTTTTCCTCATTACTCCAGGTGTTCATATAAGGTGTGTGTCCCTCTAGGCTGTTTTATGCAGTAAACATGAAGCACAAGAAAATCTTGTTTTATTATTATGTCCACTCCAAGTATCTTTGTGTTGTATCTTCATTTTTTTTTTTTTTTTGAGACAGAGTCTCACTCTGTTCCCCGGGCTAGAGTGCCATGGCATCTGCCTAGCCCACAGCAACCTCAAACCCCTGGGCTCAAGCAATCCTCCTGCCTCAGCCTCCCGAGAAGCTGGGACCATAGGCATGCGCCACCATGCCCAGTTAATTTTTTCTATATATATATTTTTAGTTGTCCGGTTAATTTCTTTCTATTTTTTAGTAGAGACAGGGTCTCACTCTTGCTCAAGCTGGTGTTGTATCTTCTTGTGAGTATTAAGTTGTAGTCACAATATCAATTTATCATTGCCTGGATTGGGGAATCTGAGATTGGATGATCCTAACATGACATGGCCAAGCTGTAGATATACATTATAGTGCTTAACAGACAGGACTCTGCATGTCAGGGAGGAAATGATCACAGAGGGAGGAGAGTTCAGTGTATTCTGATATTCAGGGACTGATGCATCAATGGCTCTTAATAGCTGGCAGGACTCAAAATAGTCTTTTAGTCAAGCCACTTCTAAAAGTGCAAAATGACAAAGAACTATTATAAACTCTATCTCTGATTTATGTAGGGCTCACACAAGAGAGAATGATTTGCAATTGTAGATTAGAAACAAATAAACTTGTTGGCAGGAAGAATTGTTATTAAAGAACTAGAACAGTGTGGTGGATTCTTATTGACTGGAGATTTCAAATGAAGACATAACTGTCTTCTTTGAATAACTAGTTTAGTGTTATTATCTGAATAAAATAGCAAGGTTGTTTCTTTTCATCTTAGAATGCTGAATGAATTGGAATTTTAAAAACTTAAATTCTTTTTTTGACAAAAAGTAGAATATATTTGGCTATCTTTGAATTGGATATATCTGTTTTTCTTGGATTTTTCCCCTTTCTTTTGATGATAAGATTACTTCCTAATTATAAAGGTAATATGAGTTTATTTATAGAAAATTTGAAAAGTATAAAAAAGGAAAAATTAATATCACCCATAATCCTAAGTTTCAAAGATAATGTTATTAACATCCTTGGTATATTTACCCATATTTATTTTTATCTATGAAGATACGTTTCCAAAATTTGCATCATGTATTTTATCATGTTTTAAACAATTCTTCAAAGATACAATTTATATGTTCACATTATTTTCTACCATGTAATTATATAGTAGTTCATTTAATCATTTTGTTTCTTAGCATTTAGTTTGTTTCCAAAATCATGTTATTAAAAGATTATAATTAATGAACATCTTTACAAATAAATCTTGGACGACATCTTAGGATAGCTATTAGGTTGAACTATTAAATTGCTGTTTTGTAGGTGAAAAATGATCCAAAATCTGCAATTTCATATGGTTTAAACTAATGCTTAGGATTACTGGGTCAAGAGATTTAAACATTAATTTTTTAATAGTTTTATTGGGATATAATTCACATGTCATACAATTCATCCATTGGATAATTCAATGGGTTTAAGTATATTTGCAGAGCTGTGTAACTGTCACCACACTCAATTTTAGAACATTTTCATCACCACAAAACACACCTTATTAGCAGTCATTCCCCATTTCTCCCAGCTTTCCTAGTCCTAGACAACCACCAGTCTACTTTCTGTCTTTATGCATTTGCCTATTTTGGACAATTCATATAAATAGATTCATACAATATGTGATCCTGGGTGACTGGCTTCTTTCACTTAACATAATTGTTTTCAAGATTCATCCATGTTGTAGCCCTTCATTTCTTTTTATGGCCCGATAATATTCCATTGTATGAATAATATTCCATTGTGTGATCAGACCACATTTTGTTTATCCATTCATCAGTCCATGGGCATTTGTCATTTCCACTTCTTGACTACTATGAATAATGCTGCTATGAACATTCATGTACAATTTTTTGTGTCAATGTATGCTCTCATTTCTCTTGGATATATACCTAGGAGTGGAATTGCTGAGTCATATGGTAACTCTAATGTTTAACCTTTTGAAGAACTACCAGACTGTTTTGCAAAACAGCTGCACTATTTTAAATTCCCACCAGCAATGCATGAGGGTTCCAATTTCTCCATGTTCTTTGTCAATACTTGCTATTGTCTGTCTTTGTTATTATAGCCATTCTAGTCCGTATAAGGTGATATCTCATGGTGGTTTTGATTTCTCTTACCCTGATGGCTGATGATATTGATCATCTTTTCATGAGCTTATTGGTGTAACATTTGTTCTTAAGGCTCTTGATAAATTTCACCCATTTTATCTCCAGAAAATTGTATGAATTTACAATGCCAATAGCAATATTATCAACTCATGGAACTTTTATCAGCATCAATATTGTAATTTTTAAAAATTGCACTCCCTCTATTTTTAATTTTACTTTATTTCCACCCATTTGATTTATTGTGTATGCATGAATTCCACAAGGAATTAATCAACCATTGATGTAATTTTCAATATAATTTTCTATGACTGATAAAATTTTTCAACTAGAAAAAAAGGCTAGCATGATGCAGATTGACCTAAGCCAATTTGGTCACACAACTTCAAGGTTATTCACAATACCTCCTAGGTACATGATAATGGCTGCCAATAATTTGAATTGAATGAGAGTTGGCTACTTTCCAGTAACCTTTTTATTTGATTTTAATAAAAGTAGATCTCAGACCAAATCCTGCCACACATAACAACTTTCACTTAAATAAAAATTTATTGGCAAATTGGGTCAAATAGTTCATACACCCAGTTCAGTAAGCTTCATGAAGTCCAAGCTCTCTTTGTTTGAGGTAATCTAAACACTGCTTGCAATATTTCAGAAGCAGGATCTGGTTGTTCTGGTGGTGGGCATCCTTTGACCCAGTGGAAGGATTAGACAGCCCAAGTGTCCATCTCTAAGGATACACGTTTGAAACTTGCTACATTTCATACTTTATTAATGCAAGGGTGTGGAGGATGTCTCTAGAATGTTATAACTAATTCTTATATCTCGAATACCACCAATTGCAATAATTAGAGTCAATATCTAATATCCAATGTGCTCATTAACAAGCTATTAATTTCACCAGTGAAATCCATTTCTAACATTAGCAAAGCCCCATGCTATTGAAGGCAGATAAAGATCTCTGGAGCATGTGTAGTAGCCACATGTGGAGTGCAGCTTTCTGATTACCCCTAGAGTATAAATCTTGGTAGGGCAATCGTCTGCTCCTTGATGGCATATTAAACCTACCCACCTCCCCACACACTCATAACTTCACATTGTCTTTGCTGAAGAGTTTAAAGCAAATTATAGACATCAAAACAGCATGCAGTATCTCTCAGTGTTTGTTTTCCTTCTTAAATGAGAAAATAATGGTAGGCCGGGCGCGGTGACTCACGCCTGTAATCCTAGCACTCTGGGAGGCTGAGGCGGGTGGATTGCTCGAGGTCAGGAGTTCGAGACCAGCCTGAGCGAGACTCCGTCTCTACTAAAAATAGAAATAAATTATCTGGACAACTAAAAGTATATATAGAAAAAAATTAGCCGGGCATGGTGGTGCATGCCTGTAGTCCCAGCTACTCGGGAGGCTGAGGCAGTAGGATCGCTTAAGCCCAGGAGTTTGAGGTTGCTGTGAGCTAGGCTGACGCCATGGCACTCACTCTAGCCCGGGCAACAAAGTGAGACTCTGTCTCAAAAAAAAAAAAAAGAAAATAATGGAAACATTTATTAAGTGTATACTGTGATAAGCGCTTTGCATACATTATCTCATTTAATCCCCACAACAACCTTGTGGAAATTATTATCATTCTCACTTTATGGATTGGAAAACTGAATGTGAGAGATTTTAAGAATGTGTTCGGATCACTCAACTTGTACTGGCAGAACCAGAAATCTTCTGCACCTGTGTGTAGTGACATGGCACATGGGAACACTTGGTGGATGTTCATTATTTCCTCTTGTTGCATCTTCACTTCAGGGACTCATGAACACTTAGATCATGCTGTACCTGATGCACATGTATAGGTGGCTAAATAAAGTTTGATATTCTACATGTTTAATACATTTTGCAGGCAGTAATATGTGACTAAGTAAAATGTTATTTCTAAATGATGTTCCTAGTACCATTTCGTCCTTCCATAAATGTCTGTAACCTATAAAAAAGGATGAAATCATGCCTTTTGCAGCAACATGGATGGAACTGGATGGAGATCATTATCTTAAGTGAAGTAACTCAAGACCAGAAAGTCAAATACCACATGTTCTCACTTTTAAGTGTACATAAGAACACAGAATGTGGTATAATAGACACTGGAGATACGGAAGGGTGGGAGGGTAGGTGGGGTGAAGGATGAGAAATTACTTAATGGGTACAATGTATACGATTCAGGTGACAGTTATAATAAAAGCCCAGACTTTACAACTACATAATATATTCATATAACAAAACTGCACATGTACCCCTTAGATTTATACAAATAAAAAAAATCAACCAAGCTTGAGATTTATGCCTGTAAGAAAAATTAAAAATAACTAACAGATAAAAGAGTTAGGAATCATTGATAAACAATGATGGCTTTGTACATATGCAACTATGAGGCAGATAATTTAATATTTTTATTTTATTCCAATTTTTGTTTTTACTGACAAAACATTTTTAAATTTATGGTTGTTTATGTATATTTTTCCTTCCTGAGGATAAGAAGGAGGTGAGGATCAGTCTAACTTTGGTGCTTTTTTTGCTTTAAAACATTGTGCCTCAAGTCAGAATTTGCAAATAGTATTCATTTGTACTAGGCGGTAAAGTGAGGTGTTACGGAATAAATTATCCTGCAGCCTACTTAGAGGGTTTTCTCTGTGTTTAGCAAAATTATGGAGTATGCTGTGTAAATGAAGCTACATTATATTTCTTGTTGGAGAATTTCAAATATAAGATAACTTTGTGACATAATTTGTAATTTCTGTTTTTAAGAATGTATAGATTTAAAATATATACTTGGATATTTATTTTTTCCTTTTCTTTTTTCTTGTATTGGAGGTAGAAATGAAACCATTTCTTTTTGTAATTTGCCATTATTTTCTTTTATTACTCCCACATGTGCACTGGATAATATCCTGGCTAGATATGATTGTAGGCTATTTTCACTGGCAGATTCTGATTCCATTGCCACTCAACAACGGAGTATTTCCCCACCCCTTTCATATTCTGCACTCTCCATTTAGAATTGAGAAAAAGTCTCAAAGGTAGGCACTTCTATTTTATCAATGCAGGCAGCAAGGTCCCCCAAGGGAGGGCCCAAGCTGGAGTAAGAGCGTGTTAAGAGGGGGAGAAAGTAATGAACAGTTTTGAAAAATGAGGTTATGTAAGTTAGAGCTACCCAGAGATGCTTTGAAGGTCTATTAGACACAGTTTTTGAAAGGGGGGTTGAATAAAACTAAAACACAATAACATAGCTCTCTCACTGGAGAGAATTTAAAATGATTCCTCACAAGAATTAACTTGCACCATCAGAAGACTGGAGTGTGCTTTATTCATCTGAAAAGGATGTTTGGTGTTTTGGAAGAATTACTGTCTATGGTGTATAATAGGCGACTGTGGGAAATCAGTATGTATTCCTTAAAGGTGCCACCCAGTGTTTAATAGCATTGAGTAGCATCCGAGCATCAAGCATTCCATCTTCAGTGTTTGATTATTTGGTAAACTTCATTTTCAAAAACCTATCCATATCTGTTTTTTTTTCTTTTTCTCTGAAAAATATGTTTCTGATTAATTTTGCAAAGTCTTTAATACTGATCCCAGTTTTGTTTGTCATTACATCTCAGTGGTACTTGTGGCTTAATGTAACACAAATTTATTCTAGATATGTTGTTCTACTTTCTATTTCCAAACCCAGAATCAGGCATCAAAATAAGCCTTCAATTATTGTCCTCTGTCATGAAGACAGAGTACCACAGACCTTGGATGAACCTGTAGGCGTCCATTGCCCCTTTTCAGTGGTTGATTCTAAATTTACTTTAAAATCTCAGGTTAGTAGTTTGACATGATGCCATCATGATTAGGATAGTCATAGGACATGATGGGAGTTTTATTGTTCCTATTTTTTTAATCTATGAAACAGGATGACAGGAATTATTGTCTCTATGAGACTGAAAATATATTTTCCTCTGGATCTAGAATAGTCCATCGTTTTAAGATTTGATCCTGATGCTGTGGCTTATTGCCCTGGATGCTTCCATTGTTTTACACTGTAAAGAGCCATCCAGTTAAAAACAACAAAACTGTGCAAATTATGGCAAACTTCTGGTCTGCAGCATGGATTTCTTAGGTAAAAGAAAATGGAAAGCCAAATTGCTTCTTACTTTTTTGTCTTCAAATTGTTGCCCAAGGGCAGATTATACACAGATCATTGGGTCGAGCAGGGGCTATTGTTCCCCCAACCATGCACCGAGTAATAAGTCATTCTCCTTGAAATTACATCTTCACTAGCATCAGTATATAAAATACAGTTATATTTGTGCTGGAAATACAAGGTCACAGCTATTCACCTGGAAGATGATCCTTCACAATTATTCCTAGAAAAAAACTTGGGAAAAATACTCTGTGCCCTTCATGGTTCAGTGATGTGAAATGTTTGTACCACACTCATTTATGGACACTAAAGGCAGGGGGCTCATCCGGTACACAGACCTATGGATCTGGGGCTGTGTTTAGACAGACAGTCAACTGGAAGATGGTAGAATATATTGCCAGGTATACAGCTTGTCACATGGACTCTTTTAGAAGCTGTTGGAAGCATCACTCATTATAGTAACATCAAAATTTATGTTTTTGCAGACTTTATTCTTCACACATATATTAACTTATATGATTCTCTCAATATTCTTATGAGGTTAGGAAGACAATTGTTAAATTTTTCTTTATAGATGAGCTAACTGCGGTCTGTCTTGCCTAGCAGTAAGTTAATAGTGGAACTGGGAGGTCATTGTTATTTCCTCTTCTTTTTCCTGGCTCATCATCTTGTTTTTCAACCAGTGAATTGACTATTCCCACTACTTAGAAATAGCAGAGTTCAAGGCAAAGAGAACTCATTGGGTTAATTGTAGAAATGATGTCATTCAATATGCTAGCATGTACTGCTGAACAATCAATAGGAAATTCAGTTTTATTGGAGGATTATAAAAATGAAGTCACAGTTCTTCAGGTATGATGCACATTGAGCTTGTTAAAGAGATAAAGCCTATCTAAGGGTCTTATTTATAAAAACCACGTGCTCTGAATGTAAGAAAATCATAAAAAGCAAAGAGATCTTAACGTTATTTTATTCAAACTCTCATTTTAGAGATAAAAAATTTAAAAAAGAAAAGAAATAAAAGCAGTTCAGCGATTTTAAATGATTTGCTCCGGGTTGCACAGTTAGAAAACCGGCACTGAGAATCTTTAAACTGCATTGTCCCCAGGCTTTCCTCTGTGCTGTGCTGATGTTTGGCTGCCAATGTGGAGGGAGCCAGATGGCAGCGGTGGTCCCACTCAGCGCTGTGGTTCTTTGGTGAACAAACGACGTAGCCCCATTTTATGGATAGGAAAATCCTGGTTGAGAAGTGTCCCCAGAAACAGTAAGTCAGTGGTGTAATAATGTAAGCCTCCCAAGTGCTTCCTTGCCTGTCTTCTCACAGATATTGGAGCCTGTGATGTTTCTGCTTCTACAATAAAAAGGATTGGTGGAGAATCATCTATATATTTTAGCCACAAGTTAAGAAGAAGAAAAAAAAGAAAAAAAAAGTTCTGTTCTCCAGCCAACATTGAAGTAAAGTACATATTCTCATGTTATTTGACAATCTCAATCATACTGGAATCAAGTCAAAATGCTAAGAGGTGAGGTTATAGACACTCATAGTTCTGACCCTGTCAGTGCTGACATTTGGAGACATCAAGGTTCTATTATGTCAAACTGAGGAATCTTCAAACATTGTTATGCAAATCAGAAGCATCCTTGGCTCAAGTACCTAGGAAGAGTGCTACAGCTACTAACTGTCTACTGATGATCATTGATCTCTAGCCAAATCGTTAACACGATGTATTTAAGAATAAAGAGAACCACTGGAATAAAACTTTGTAAGAAAACTCTTAAGAACTATCAGGCATGCAAATGTCCATGGAAATGGGTTAAGAGTAAATGGGAGGCAGATATTTATTGAAGAGGCAAATATCATGAAATGTTAGACATATTAATATTTTAGTGACTTCTGTTTATCTGTCTACACAGACCATTTTGATTCATGTGTTTTTGATGCAAGCATTTTGACAGGGTTATAGCCAGCAGACACCTTGGAATCTTGTTCCAGCCTTAACTGCCATCCTGATTCTGGTCAATTTTTACTTTTCACTTTATTAATTATACACTGTTTTGAAATTTTTAAACTTTGGGTTTATATTACTTTCATTTCTAAGATGAATCTTGTTTGGGAGTAGTGTATTCATTTTGATATATTGCCAGGTTCAGTTAACACTTATGTGGATAATGAGATTGATCTGTGGATTTTTGGTACTATTTTACCATCTTTATTAAGGTTATGTTAGATGTATTATTTTAGAATTAGGAAAAAGACAGTCAAATACTTAGTCTTTTATAATCGGGAAGCTTCTAAGTAGTTATAAGGTATTCCCCCTGTCAGCTTTCAGTCTGAAATGTCAGTTCTTAGCGCACTCATGGCCGAAGAATGACCAGATGCACCAAAGTAAGGCAAGCACAAAGATGAGGTTTATTGAGGAGAGAAAGATGGGATTATAGAGCAAGAGCAAGATACAGGTTTACAGAGAGTGATATATACACCACAGATGATGACTGGAACCATTCGAAGAAAAGGGAGAACAAAAGGAAGGCAAAAGGGGGTTGGTTATGGTCTGCATCTTATTTTATAGTGCCTGGATTGGGACATCCCTCATGGTTCAGAGGTCACCATGGAACCACATTGATTGGACAGTTGGGAGTTACATGACCTGAGTCTTACTATGCATGTGGGCTCTAGATCACTTTCTGGACTCTATCCTACCTAATGCTGCTTGGCCCATGGGTTAGAGAGTTGTCTGCATTCTTCTACAGCTGGTGTACTAAGTTCTGATTGGCAGATTCATAGGGTATTCACTCCTCCCCCAGGTATGGCAGTAGCTCAGGGCAGGATTAAGGTGGGGCAGGACCAACATGGGGTCTTGGGGCCCACCCTTGTCCTTCTTCCTAGGTGGGGCAATTGCACCAATGCAAGGCACAAACTTTCATCTCTAGGAGACCTGGAATCCCTTGCTAACTACCTAACACCCCAAAGCATCATTATAAATGAGTTTTACTGTAAGTATTATATAAATGTTATTTAGAGATCAGTTAGAAATTTAATTAGGGTCTCTTATGCAGATTGGAGTGGAGAATAAGAGATCTTATTATGGCTCAGATGTCCTTCCCTGCTTCCCCCTAATACATACCCAATTAAAAAGGAAACTCAGAAAACTTATTGGAAGAAAATAATGCTCCTCATTTATATAGATTCTTTGCAGCATTTAAAAACTCCTACCATCACAAAAATGTAGAAGAGCCCTTTCCTGACCTGCCAAGAAGATGTCCAGTGAGACTTTCTGCAATTAGTTTATGAAAACAGTATATATATCTTCATTTTCAGATATAAGAGATATTATATTTTAAATACTTTTTCGAGCTATCATCAGAAATTTGTAACTCTGAAAAATTACTCTAAAAATTTTAAAAGTAAAAATAATAAATTCTGTTATTGATCAGCCACATTACTAGAAAGCAAAAGTAAATGAATGCCACTATTGTGACATTCAAGGAGGAGTTACAAAGTCTGAGATGCAGAAAGTCAAGGTACAAGTGAATTCTCATCGACTAAGCAGTTATCTGATTGAAACAATTCATGTTTCCTTCTTGGAAGAG
The DNA here is from genome assembly GCF_020740605.2 of Lemur catta. Lineage (NCBI taxonomy): Eukaryota > Metazoa > Chordata > Mammalia > Primates > Lemuridae > Lemur > Lemur catta. The sequence continues at coordinate 49,270,800 of NC_059135.1, forward strand.
TACCTGACTGCTGATCATATTTAGTTTGTACTAGGTTAACGCTTAACTCCACCCCATCCCCACCTGTCCCTGTTAGTGCTGAGATGATGCTCACCAAAATAAAAACAATGTTAGTTTTGCATATTATTTTTTTAAAGTAGCTGAAACTTTGGTGGTATGTGTTTTGGGTTGGATAAAAATGTCACATAGTCAATTCTTTCTCTCTTCCTTCCCTTCTCTCCCTTGCCTTCCATCTTGTTCCTTAAAGGATTTGAGGCAACTGGTAGGAAATATTGGAATATTAATAAAGTTTATGGCCAGATGAGGTGGTAAGCTGGGAATTCTCAAAGAGTTTTTCGGTTTTGGGGTTGTTGTTTTTTTTTTTTTCTGTGTGATGTGATGGTAATCTCTGACTACATTCAGTCTTGACCAGAATGTCTCATTGATCCACCCTATCTTTTTGGCACCAGGTGGGGCTGGAGGATTTCAGTGGGACTCCTGGTATTTTGATAAATGCTCCTAACTTTTAGGTTGAAGGACTTTCAGATGAGGAGAGGTGACTCAATGAGAATGCACAAGATAAGTAGCGTTATTCAGGGAGACAAAATAGTTTGCAACCTGCCAACCAGGAAAGCTATTCTCTCTCAAAATAGGGAAATTCATTAACTATGATGAATAACCTTGCAAATGCATAAGTATAACTATTAGGATTTTGGCCACAGCAGATCAGTTCATGGATTCATTTCCCCACCATGTAAATGGCATAACTCTCTAGTTTGTGCATAAAGGAGTTCACAGAATATCCTCTGTTTTACAGAGGAAATTAGCTTTCATTTCCTTTTTTATTTGTAGCTTGCCTCTGAGTATGACAGGAAGATTTAGCTCTGGGCAGAGTATTCTTCTGGACTTCATTCATTCTGTGCTATGACTAATAGCTTTTCCATATAACCACATCAAGAATTAATATTGCTTTACAAAACAGCATTCCACATCTCTAGTGAATTGCTTATCTTTCTTGAAGAAGAGTAGATTACTCATATTGTCATTCTTATGTACTTTCTGATGCAATAGAGGCATGAAGGCTATCAATTGCTTTAGCCTGTATGATAGGCATTGAGATCCACTTAATAGGATACTATGCAAAACTGAATCAGACTCATCTCACCAAAAAGTTGAGCGTGTGTATGTGGGGCTTTGAATGCAGTTATCGGGCAATCTTATTTTGCTGTCCTCTCCAAGATATCATACTGAAAATTTGCAAGCAGAAAAGATACATTTTTTATGTACAGGTAACAGAAATCTTGATGTATCTAGAAACTTGTTAGTTTTGAACACAGAAAAAATAATGGGACTACAGGAGATCTCAAGGTTTCAGAGGCCTTAATTTCAGTGTACATCTCTTGCTGCCTGTACCACTTGTTGTAGGAACATGCTTTCCACAGCTGCTCTTGGTGGCTCTTGGCTTGCCTTGTCCTTTTGACTTCCGGCATTAATTCCTGTCTTGATCCTGTGTCACAGACAATGAAAAGATGATGGGCTTCCACATGAGAAAAGACGTAGACAATTCAGACCTTTGGTAGGACTGGCTACATAATTTGTAGGGCCTAGTGCAAAATGAAAATGCTGGGCCCCTAATTCAAAAATTTTAAGGATTTCAAGGCTATAACAGTAGAGCTTTGCATCAAGAACAGGACACTTGTAGACTGCATGCCTACAAAGCCCAGCTTTTTGGTTTGGAAATGTAAAGTTAGAGAGGGATTTGCTTTAATTCTATACAATCTAGAAAGCAATAATAGAATGGATGAATTTTATTTATGATGTCTTAGAATATTAGATCTGGGAAAACCATTGAAGTTCAAAGGTGGCTGATAGCATGTACTCCTTTATGACAGAGCAGGAATGAACTCTTCAAGAAGTCACACAGGGTGGGTCTAATAGTTTCTTATTTGTGCCGGCTACAGGGTCAGGTTGAATCATGGATGCATAAAGTGTTGACTCTCGAAGACTAAGTTTGGTTATGGGTGACATTATCAAACTCCTGGGCTCATGGAGGGCTTAGAAGTAAATGTGTTTGTTGATCCAGACCTGAGCTGTGTTCACCCCTGAGGGCTTTAGAGTGAAGATTCTCATAAAACTTAGAAGAGGTGAGGAAACACTGTTACACCAGATTTGGTGGGAGTGGTTGTACCCAGCGACTTCTCACACTTAATTCACTAAAAACTGTGTTTGTAGTCTCTTGCTGATTTTAATTTTATACAGCTGGTTAGCTTTTAGTGATAGACTATGACAACAAAAGAGAAAGCATTAACTTAACAAAGTCTTCTCTGAGGGAATGTTCTAGAGCCATTGAAAAGCCGGTAAAAGGATATTGCCTGGTTAAGCAAAAAAAGTACAAACATAATAAATGATAAAAATTAAAACAACAGATAAAATTTTTTCAATCTTCAAAGTTCTATAAGAAGATAGTAGACCCTGTCTTTTTGATTTAATAGTTGTAGAATATTTGTTTCTAAACAAAATAATTCTAGAGACAGCAGACTATTTTGTACTCATCTAGCAATTTAATAAGCATGTTAATTTCTGATGAGGAGAAAAAATAACTCCTGCAGAGATATGAAGCTAACATTTGTGGCTCACTGTGTCAGACACCTTCATTTAGATCATCTTCTTTATTACACATAATTATCCAGTGTGGTATGTATCATCATTCCGCACTTAGAGATAAGGAAAATGTGGTTCAAAAATTAAACATTAGGCAATATATGTAACCTAAATGTTTGTACCCCTGTAATATTCTGAAATAAAAATATACTAAAAAAATTTAATTGTTACCATCACCATCATTCTAACCACCTTTCCTTAATACCAGCAAGCTCAAAGATTAATCAAATTCTAAGGATGTGATCACAGCAAAAAAAATTAAACATTTCACCAAGAATATTCCTCAGAATAGTGATTCTGTAAGGTGTCAGTTAATGGTTGTTCCATGATACTAGAATGGTTGGAAAAATACTTGATTTTGTCAAACATTAGGAAAGATTAGGAAACTTGGACTATAAAATTGACATTTTTGGAGTTTATAATTGAGGACATTTGTTCTTTTCCCTTTTACCTCTTCTCCTCCATAATGGTTAGAGGGTCCTTTGGCTCCCAATTCTGGTGGTAGGAAAAGCTGTCTCAGAAAGCAGTAAAGAAAATAGTACTGACTATAGCACTGTAAACCTCTGCAAGCTGGTGGGGGACGTACTTGGGGAGCAAATGGTCTTCATAGAATCCCTGAAACTTTACTATGTAAGCAGGCATCAATGGGTATATTTGCCTCTGTTTGCAAAAATACCTGGAAGGATATAGTTGCAGGGAAGTTTGCTGAAGAAAACTAGGCACTAAGTATTGTATTTAGTCTTCAAAGTTACCACTTTAATTTCCAAGTCAACTACAGTTCTTTGAGTAAAAGAAATGTTATTTTAAGGTTGTTGTGTACTCTGTAAAACCTGAAAGATGTCGCTATGTTAGGTTAGGTCAAAAATAGGTTCACAATAAGGTAGAAAAAAACCTTCGTATCTGATATGATCAGGACTGGTAATTGGTGAGTTAAACCCAAAATTCATTAAATTGGAATCATTTCAAAATAATATATATACGTCTTAAACATTTTATTTCAACTTAAAATATTAATATGTATTTATTGAACAATATTTTCTTGTCCAGCAAGTCTTTTCTTTGATTGTGGATCCACTAAGTAGAGAACCACTTTGTTTTCCTTATATAAACGACACCCATAATACATTATTTATGACTGATAATTTTAAAATGGAGCTAGAATCAAAGGTCTCCTTGTGAAGAAATCTGAAGAAATCTAGAATTCTTCCAAGCTTTTATGATTTTTCTCTATTTTTTTTTTACAATCATCTTAATGCATTTAACTTCAGAGCTTTTCGTTTTTATGACACATTTTTATCAAACTCTCTGGATCTCAATTTAATTTTCATAGAAAAAATTCTCTTTCTTTTTTCATGATAATGGTTTAATATAATAAAAACTAATATCTCAACTTACAATACCAGGTACAACTGACATAAACAGGTTTGGGAATAAATACAGTTGATACCTGGTAAGCAAACACACTCAGGTCTTGTGGGCAGAAGTGTGCAGGAGTATTGGTTTCCTAGCTACAACCTTTGAGCATGCTATTGATATGTCAGCATGTTTTACAGAGTCATCAATTTGTGCTGCAAACTGTGTAAGCGAGCTCTTTCTGTAGTAACAAATCGTATTTTTCTAATTCTCAACCACCCTCAATATTGTGGTATCTTCTACCCTTTCAGGCCCTTCTGCTTATTTCTGGAAAGCCCTAGAGAGATGTTTGACATGTGCTGAAAAAATAAAACAAATCCTTTTATTTCCCTCAGACAATTCTGGGAACCTATTGGTCTGAGCCTCTTGAAGGCACCATCCCTTAGACGGCTACAGTAAGGCTGTCCCCGCAGGACCCTCCATCATGACTGGACAACACCATTGTCCTGGGAGTGAAGAACTTTCATTGCCTACATATAACCAGCTCATATCCTGTTTTATTTTTAGGACTCAAACATAAGCATACAGAGGCCAGGGCAGCCCCATTCTGAATGTTAACAAATAGGATATACTATTAAGCACTCTTTTCCCTCTGACACTTGAGGCAATGTCTCAGGGCTAAAGCCTGTATGTCTGTATGTCTCTCCTCCCTTAAAAGGAATTATTTCCCAGGAGAGTCCTCAGTGTCTCATGCAAATGGACTTCTGACAAGTGCATCCTACCAGTCCACCTAGACATTGCCCAGACAGGGGCCATAGCTGGGATATTTCTCAAGTCTCCATATTCTATCCAGCCTCCATTCTTTCCTCATTATTAACTGCAGCTGTAGCATTTATTGTATGTGCTGAACACCATCATAAGCACTCTACATGCACTGTCTTAATCCTCACAGTCAAGTGAGATGTATACCATTATTATCCCCATTTTTTTGTTTTTGTTTGTTTGTTTTGCTTAAACTCAGTGGTAAGAATATTATCCCCATTTTTAAGAAGAAGAAACCAAGACCCAGAGAAAAAGATACATGAGTAGTAAGCAGTGGAGTTAGGACTAGAACCAGCTTCTTAATCGCTATCCAACCTGTATCTAAGAGAGAGAACACAGAACATTCATGAAACATGGCTTGTAGTGGGCAGAGCGAGTGCAGAAGGGCTGTGAAAAGGCTATGACCCTGGTGCCAGGCATGCCTCTATTTTCCTCTGTTCTGCCCAGACCCATGGCTCCTCAAGGCTGGCGCTGGGGCAGGAGAGAGACAAAACTGAGAAACGGGTGGGATTCAAGTCTGGAGTAGCCTGATGGTAGGAGCTGAAATTCCCACTTACCTGCACATCTCAATGTGGAAGGTCATAACAGGTGTGTTTAACCTGTGTGTCCCCAGGGACACAATCATTCAGTGCTATCACTATTAATATTTATTCTTTTCAGTTTCTGCCGAAGGGTGGGGTTAATATTACCATAGCTTTGGACAAAAAAGAACTATGAAAGTGAGGTCCTCTTTTTTCCTTGTTATATTTTCCTTGCTACTTGAAATAGTTTGACAATCTCCTGTTTGAGAAAACTTGTTCTAGATCAAAAAGTTTTTGTCAAAGATCACTTTGGCTCATGTTTTTTAGGGTAACTCCACCCTTTTCCACCATAACGTGTAAACTTTAAAGAAGCAAAAAAAAAAAAAAAAAAAAAATACCAAAGCTTGGGTATTGTTCTGCCTCTTCACGTAGCAATTTATAAAACTCTTGGGATCCCATTAAGATAACTATTTTTGACTTTGCACTACACCAATTCCTAAAATTTTAAAGTTCAAGAATAGAAATTCTCTTATTTTGGAGAATAGGAGATTAAGGCGGGTAACAGAAGTGACTTGTTCAACAAGACACAGCTGGTTAGTGGAAGCCTTTGGATTAAAATCAGTGTTTCTTAACATTGAGTTCAGAGTACTTTCTACTATATTGCATTGCCTCCTTTGCCACTGATTAATGGATTAATGAATTTCTCTGAATATAGAGGCTGAATGCCAAAAATGTCTTTAAAAGTGAGAAGAGAATAATACCCCTTACTGATTTTCTTTTTTTTTTTGGATTAAATGAATCACCAGAAAATGATAGGAACTTCTGTTATGCTTCTATGTTCCCTGCCTTGTGTAATTTTAGTTCAATCATAGATTTCCCAGTACTCCCCAAAGGCTATGAATATTTGGTAAATGGAAACAGTGCACAGATTAAATGAAATTGAGCTGGAGGTAAATTGTGGCAGTCCTTCAATAAGGTTTAGTAATCAAATTCAGTACTCTAAATGATCATTTTTCAAGAAAGGTTTACTATTCATCTACACTATTAATTTCAATTATCAGCTCCAATTGACATATAGACATTTTAGTAGAATTGATGAAGGAAAAAAAACACTATATTAACTACAATCACCCGAAGTGCTAATAGTCACAGTGTAGTGTAACCTATGAGAAACAATTGAAGACCATTGCTGAAACTCAAATACACACCTTATTTCAGTTATATCGAATGCCAGTTGATTTATTAGTCTATTAGAGCAGCTAGAGTATGTTTCACAAAAGGATTTATTTGTGCAGATTGGAAGTACCTGAGAGAAATTGGAAGGTCCTCAGTAAGAGTTTTTGAATTTCTACTTTATGAACTGCTGGGTGGTATAATAACAAGTATATTGGGACACAGAATGTCTAAGTCATTTGCCAAGACCAAAAAGCCAGCCAGCTTTGGAGCCAGATGGACCTCAGGCAATGTGGCTGTTAACCACCGTGCTGCAACCTCTGCTTTGCAAGGTGAGCCAGGGGCTTTGGTAAAAAGTATTCTTGGATTCAAAACTTAGCTTTGCTACTCAGTAGTTGTATAAAATTGGCATATTAATTTATCTTTGTATCCTTTTTATTAACAGAGAGAACATTGGTACTACTTTCATGGGATCTTTTTGGTGAGGTTTATATGAAATGGTATCTACTGTACTTTTCACAATACCTGGCACCTAGTAAGAGCTTAACAAATGTTGCCTTTATTTTATTAGTATTATTATTGTGACTCTGGAGGACTTAAAAATTAGAAGATATATACATACACACACACACACACACACACACACACACACACACACACTAAGGAGCTTTTAATTGGGGACTGAAACATATAATTAGATACAAATTAATCAAAAATGAAGAATAAAAACATAAAGAATAAAACCCCATATTGTGAAAATGCTGAAAGGGGACACCTATGTTTTCTTACTTTCTGGAGTTGCTTTGGCTCAATTAAAAGTATATATATGCCATTCACACTTAGCTTCAGCAATATGTATGGTATTAATTTCATGAGAAAATTATTAATTATAAATTTCAATATATGGACTTTTTGTTTGCCCTATTGTTACAATCTGCTTAGAAGAGCAAGCAATGTCAAGCATTTTGCTATGCATCACTTTTAGTTTTTCCATTCAGCACCAATATAAAATCAAGATACTGTTAAGATACTCTCAGATTAAATGGTCTTTTTCAATAATTGGTACATTTCAAATTTTTGTAAAACCACTTCTCTTCCCAAGCCCTCCAACAATTGCACAGCAAGAGATGGTCATTTGGGTATTGATTGATAGCTGCTAAGTAGAAGAAAATTTCATAGGAGGAAATTTGAGCACCAGTGCATTAAGGAGAAGATATAGTGCTAATTTGTTTTATTAATTGGTGTTACTTTGGGAGTTGTTTTTTTTTCATGCACTTCTAATGAGTTCCTCACCAGCTCCAGAATTCTTTTTCTGGAAGGTCACTTTTCTAAGCTGTCAATGTCAGTTGCCTTGCTTAGTTGACTGAAACAATCAGATAATACAGACTTGATGACTACATGGTTTATGTTTGACTATAACTAGTGAACTAATAATTCTTGGTGTTCTGTCTGCCTTGTGGTTCAACTATAAATTTACTGGTGCCATGTGTTTCAAAATAAAAAAGATTGAGAAACCCAGAACATATGAAAACATGTCTCTTAGTCCATCAAATAACAAACCCTCATGCATTTACGTTTCATTTTTTGAGTAATTAATTCATCCTAGTAAATAATAAGAGTCTTTAAAGAGGCCTCCTATGTTTGGTAGATGGCCTGGGGTGTTTTGATACAATGATTATAGCTGTTTTCTTTTCATTTATGTAACCTTTTCTCATCTCCATTCTGCTTTGCAGTCTTACACTTTTCCGGTTGTCTTTAAAGCCGCTTGGACTAGATCACGTTTTTTAGAGTAGCCACTGATTAAAATAAGCGCCAATAGCCCGTTGCTTATAGTGCCACCGTGTGGCCTTGATCCATTACTGCTGCCCATTATTGCCCACCCACAATGGGGTCAAATTTGAATTAGCAGTTTCTTTAAAAAGTGCACCTCTAGCATGTGTAAATATTTGTTTTCAGGTCCCTAACTACTTGAGAAAACAGAGATAAAGACAAGCTATAGTTAAAATGAGAAATGACTACCATTGAAGACAAATTAGAAATGTAAACAAATCATCTCTGAATTATTTACTATCAATAAAGGGAAAATATGATTTGCTTTATGAAGCCTTAATTTATAATTACATTTTCATGATCACTTAAATAGTGTAAAGAAAAGTAGATCGACATGTGTATTCTTTTTTTTTGACTATCAAGAAGTTACATTTTGCTAGCACTTTCCAGAAGGCTAGACATTTGGTGCCTAACATTTCATCTTGTTAAATTATAGAATACTTAACCCATTCCTCCTTCCACTTTGATTCTTCTCACTTCATGTTGGCATATGAACCTTTCTTCTTTGCCACGTGGTTCTGTCATAGGAGGTCATTAGCACATTTGAATGAATGGGGGTCAACACAGCCCTGAAAAATAAAGAGGTGCTGTGTGCCCCTCTGGCTAGCATTCCATCCTCAGAGAGTCCTGTTTTTGTTTCTTGTGTTAGCTAATTTCAAGTCTTTCTTAAGTGTACCCATGATTGCAGTGTTACGAGATCAAACCTTCATAGCATGTTCCAGTTTAGGGCAAAAATATATGTCATTTTGTAAAGCATACAAAAAAGTAGAAATGAATGTGTGGCATTTGGTATTTTTTGTGTGGTGAGAGTGTGGTTAGAATCAGGGTTATGGCAGAGAAAACTGGCCAACAAAAAGAACAAAAGCCCATATTACTCATTAAAGACATTTAAGGAGAAAAAAATGGCTGAAAAGAATTCATTTTGATTAGTAAGTGTGTAATTTATACTCATTTGAGTTCCATTGAAGAGCCATTCTCTTCCATTCATGATGAGTACAATTGAGGTTGTTATGTGACTAACAAACAGTTCAGAGTAAAGATACATGCCCTTTTTTTGTGGTGTATACTTTTTCAGGCCTGATTGCAAAGGACTGTGGCAGTTTTCCTTGTCTCAAGACCAGGAAACCACAGGATGACAGAGAAGTCAATATCCAGTCATTCCATATTCAGCTAAGAGCAGGAAGGAGACTCATTAAATTTATACCCAAGTCATTACATTGAAAAGAAGACCCCTTCCTTTAAAAAGAAAAAGAAAGTGAATCACTAGAGGATACTCTATAATTTTAAAGTACTTTATATGCTAACCTATCTCTTGCAAAATATCTCTAGCAAGATAATTTAGTAAGTAATTGTTATAGATTGAGTTGTGTCTCCCTCGAGGCCCCCCAAAAAGGGTAAGTTGAAGTCCTAACCTCCAGTACCTCAGAATGTGATGTTATTTAGAAATAGGATCTTTTACAGAAATAACCAGGTCAAAATGATGCCATTAGGATGGACTCTAATCCACAAAGACTTAAATCTAAGACCTGAAACCATAAAATTTCTAGAAGAAAACAGGAAAAACTCTTCTGGACATTAGTCTAGGCAAAGAATTTATGACTAAAACCCCAAAAGCAAACACAGCAACAACAAAAATAAGTGAATGGGACTTAATTAAACTAAAAAGTTTCTGCACAGCAAAGGAAATAATCAACAGAGTAAATAGACAACCTAAATAATGGGAGAAAATATTCTCAAACTATACATCTGACAAAGGGCTAATATCAAGAATCTAAAAAGAACTCAAACAAATTATCCAGAAAAAAACAAATAACTCCATCAAAATTGGGCAAAAGACATGAACAGATTTTTTTCAAAAGATATATAAATGGACAACAAACATGAAAAAAATGCTCAATCATCAGGGAAATGCAAATTGAAACCATAATAAGATACCACCTTACCCAGGTCAGAATGGCCACTGTGAATAAGTCAAAAAAATAAAATAAAATAAAATAAATGTTGGAGCAGATACAGTGAAAAGGGAATGCTTATACACTATTGGCAGGAATGTGAATTAGTACAACTTCCATGGAAAACAGTATGGAGATTCCTCAAAGAACTAAAAGTAGGCCTACCATTTGAACCAGCAATCCCACTACTAGATATCTACCCAAAGGAAAAGAAGTCATTATGTCAAAAAGACACCTGCATCCAAATGTTTATCACAGTACAATTCACAATTGCAAAGATACAGAATCACCCTAAGTGCCGATCAACCAATGAGTGGATAAGGAAAATGTGTTATATGAGGTCTGTCCAGAAAGTATCCAGCCATTGTTAATATAATGAGAAGGGTTTGTGCAACATTGATGTAACCTGACATCCAAGGAGAGTGGACTGGAATGCTTGTGCATGAACAATGATGACTTCATTGTACTAGTTACTGGGGCCCTAGACACAATTGAGTGAGCGTGTGTACTGTGTGGCCATTGCATTCAAAATGACTGAGTGAGGTGAGCAAGAAATCTGCATCAAATTTTTTATTAGGCTTGAACATTCCTCCACAGAAACTATTCAAATGATTCAGAAGGCTTTCAGGGACCATGCAATGAGTGCAGCACAAATAAAAGTGTGGCACAGATGCTTCAAAGATGGTCTAGAATCTGTCGAAAGTGATCCACATTCTGGAAGGCCTGCAACAAGCAGAACACCTGAGAATACTGAACATGTACAGGTTAGGTTAAGAGATGCTGGGAGAACTGTGTGAGATACCAAGGTGCCTACTTTGAAGGGGACTGAGACATCATTGTCCAGTGTATGGACAATGAATACAAGTGTTTCTTGTATCTTGTATCCTCTTCAATAAATGTCTCTATTTTTCGTATTACATGGCTGGATACTTTATGGACACACCTCATATATTTACTATGGAATACTACTCAGCCATAAAAAAGAATGAAATAATGTCTTTTGCAGCAACTTCGATGAAACTAGAGACCATTATCCTAAGTGAAGTATTTTAGGAATGGAAAAACAAATACTACATGTTTTTACTTATAAGGGGGAGCTAAACAATGGGTATATATGATCATAAAGTGATGTAATGGACATTGGCAACTAAGAAGGGAAAAGAGTGGGGGGCATGAAGGATAAAATTATCTGTTGGGTACAATGTGAATTATTCTGGTGACAGGTACACTGAAAGACCTGACTTCAGCATTATACAATTCATTTATGTAACAGAAAACACTTGTACCCCCTAAACCTATTGAGATTTATAAAAATAAAAATTAAATTAAAGGGGTAAATTTGGACACAGAGACAGACATGCACAGGGAAAAGACTGTGTGAAGATTGAAGTTATGCCATCAAAAGCCAACAAATGTCTGGGGCTACAAGAATCTGGAGGAGACAAGGAAGGCTGCTTCCCTCTACAGGTTTCAGAGGGAGCATGGCCGTGCCCCCACCTTCACTTTGTACTTTTAGCCTCTACAACTGTGAGACAATACATTTCAGTAGTTCTAAGCCACCCAATTTGTGGTACTTTTGTTATAGCAGCCCTAGGAAACTGTAATAATACAATAATTATTGAGCTAGTACTTACAACCATATCCTATGATGAGCACCTCACAAGAACTGTCTTATTTACATCTAACACCAACCATGGGAAGTCCATTATTTTCTTCCCAAGATGCTAACAGATGAGGATATTAACTTACTAAGCTTAAGTGATTTGCCCAAGATCACATAGCTAGCAAGTGAAGGAGCTGGCATTTGAACTGTTGGTTTAACTCTACATTCTGCGGGGTGTGTGTGTGTGTGTGTGTGTGCGTGTGTGTTTTCCTGGATTGCTTAGGGCCACAGCCACTTTCATGCCACCCTCATATCTCATCTAGAACCATTTGGAGGAGAATTACTGTTGACATTCCCTGGCAACCCCACCTTTTATTTTCAAGGGCGTGAGTAAGACTTTTCATTTCTCTGACAATAAAAGGTTGGTAATATTCTCTTGACTCTTTGTAATTTGAAATTTATAACCTTATTGGCCTCTTCCCCCACACCTCTCCATTTCTTTCTGCCTTTTTCCATCACCCAAATCAATATAGTTTAATATGTGTAACAGAGTGAAAAATCTACGTAGAGTCAATTTTCTGCTTCAGAAGAATGTCTTTTAAAAAAATCCAACCAATGTCTTTGTCCAAAAACTAAATAAATCTGCATCGAACTGTGTAGATATCAGAGATAAAAACTGGGCTAGAACTTAAAACCTAAAATTTCATCAGTAAGAATAACCTCATCATTCTGACAGCAGACTGTTTTTCTAAACATCAGACTGAATGCCTTCTTTTTACTAATACTTATTTCTGTTACAGCTTAACTCCATTCACTGATCCAAAAAACCAAGAAATAAGTTCCATTTATAACAATGCCATAAGTTGATGCAGTTAAAAAAGGAATTCCAGTTAGACTGATAGTTACAAAACAGTTGATTAGACACTAATCATAGGATATGAAAGCTAAAACCATCAAAAATTAGATTTCTATCACCTCATCAGAGATAGAGAGAATTAGGAATCTCAGGGTATAATTTATTGTTTGATGCTGACATTTGTCCTTATCTGGCATTCTTCATCTTGCTTTAGGATGTCACCTTCCACTCAATGATCCACCTTAAAACAGTAGATTTCAACCTTTTTTGACTGCAACCCATATTCATGGCAGTCAGGGGAGGAGTTTCAGTAAGGAGAGATGGTTGGCACTGTCAAATGCTTCAGAGAGATTTAGGATGATTAAGATTACTTGACACTTGGAGATTATTATTTATTGAAGCAAATGATTTTACTGTTGTTTGATAAAAATTGTCATCTGGGAATATGCATTCGCACTTGAGTAATGAAGCTATCAGGGGGATAAAAGTCACTGGATTCTATAGGACTGAGAAGCTGAATAGCAAGAAAACTCTACGTCTTAGTAGGTGTTCTGTCTTCCCACAAACATTGCCATACAGACAAACCATCCATTAGCAAGGCTGTAGGCATCTCAGAGACAGCAGCTATGCATTCTGGATATTGACCCAGCGATCTTAAAACAATAAAAAAATAGTTAACAATCATCTACAGTCTATTTCCTTTTACTTTTTCTTTTCAAATTGGTCCTGCCTGCAACACATTGTTTATAAAGTAGGAAGGAGAAGTCAGTAGTTTTACACGTCAACCTAGAACAACAACAGAGAGAGACAGGCTCTCCAAAAAGAATTGATTCGGGAATAGCAAGGGATTGCAATCTGGGAGATGCATGCTGTGGTGAACCATGTCCACATCCAAAGGGGTTGGGGCAAAGGGGAAGCTTTTAAAGACAAACAAAAGGAGAAATTTCAGGTAAGCCATTTTGAAACAAAGGCCATGGGTCACAGGAGCTTGTTGCAGGAGTTGGCATTAGCTCATTGACAGAGGTAACTGTTCTTAGACAGATGACCTTGTGCAAGCAGCTTATCTGGAATGTTGTGTTTTGAGGAGTTCCTTGAAGAGTTCCTGTCATAGGTATCCATGCAGGAAGTTCTTCTGATAAGTCCTGTTGCAGGCACGTGTGTATGAGGGCTCCTTCTTCATAGCCTCCCGTCTCCGTATTGTCAGAGTTTCGTGTAAGTGACTCCATTTTGATATTGATAATATGGCCATAATAACAGTACCTATCTCCCATGGTTGTTGTGGGAATTAGCTGATATAGTGCATGATGCCTAGCACCAAGTACATCCAGTCAATTAGAGAGAGTGACCAGTTTAGTTTGACAGAGACACAGAAGAGAAGCTGGTGGAGGGGATGTGACCTGGAGTAAGTATAGGTTGGGGCCAAGTTTTAGAGGATGAGGTTTGCTGAGTACTCACTACTGTCAGTCTGTACTAGGTACTTTAAACTTATAACAACCCGATGAGGTGGGTATTGGAAATGAGAGTTCATTCAATCATTCATGTATTCCATTCATTCAAAAAACCTTTAGTGGGGATCTTCTATATACCAGGCACTATGCTGGGCACTGGAGATAAAAAGACGAGTAAGACACAGAGCCTCCCCTGCAGAAGGTACTCAAACAATGACAGTTCAGTGGAGAACATGACTTAGTAGAGTGAAACAGAGTCCTTCCCCAGCACATAACCCAGTCTAAAGAGTTGCAGCTGGATGATGGAGGCCACTGGAAACATCTCAAGCTTGAGTTGAGATATTTGAATGGCTCCAGTTCCCAACCAGCCATCTTGCCCCCCCCCCCCCACCGCCCTGCCTCGCCGTTGCATTTGTGGCTTGCTAGATACTCTTTTGAAAGTTGCCCTATTCCTGTGTTTTAGGATAAGAGCTTTTTTCGGATATCATATTTCTGAAAATAGATTTTAAGAGAGCAGCTGAGAACAGGGAAAGAATGAGTTGGAAATTTCCCTGGACCTACTCTCTCTCCTTGTAGGTGGACCAGGGGAGAAGGGTGCCTGGGTAGCTGGACTAAAGCTGAGAGCAGGCAAGGAGTGTGCCTGTTCACTCCACTGGACTTGAGTTCATCATTTTAAGTTGGGAAATAATTTCCTTTCTTTGGAGTCATTTTTCACATGTAAAGGAGTTATAGTAGATGATTTTAAAGACCTGTTCCTGCTCTGACATTTCATGATTCTCCATGTAGGAGGGTAGGTCACTGTATAGCAATGAACATATGTGGGTATGTGGAATGTAGGCTTTCTGGTTGATAATTCCCCGAGCATCCATACAGAGCTCATCCTGACGATACAGAAAGACTGGTGTGTTTAGGGAATGACTAAAGAAATTGAGCAGGAACCCTTGTAAATTTAGTGGAGGATGTTTGATAATTTGGAAGCAGTTGATTTTACTTTCTTATTTTTCTGTCTCTGAGATAATTAAAGGACACAGGTACAGAAAGCTTATCGACTGTTAAATTTTATTTATTGTTTCTATACAAGGCATAGGGAGCTGGAATAATTCTACCATCCCAAAGAGTTTCATTGTTTATTTTGTCTTAAAAATTCTTGTAAGGAACTTTTTTCTTTTGAAAATTAAAACTTTGACCTTTGGGAAGAAATAGTTCAGAACCTTTAAAAAAAAAAAAAAGCATTTGGATACAGTGTTAACTAAACTTCCAATTCAAATCTAAAAATTCTGAGATTTTTTTTTCTTTAGCTTTTCATCTCTCCCTGCATCTATTTGTGTTCATTTTTATGGTAAGGCACACCTTAACTTGTCTAATAAATATGTTCCTAAAATAGGAGTCAAACTGCATTTAAAATGTTAGGATCTGCTGTTTCAATAGCCTCTATTGTAAATTTATTTCACAATGAAAGTTATTTGACCCTAATTTATCTTTGATATGTGCTTGGACTTTGATCTATTAGGTTTGTCTAAAGCAAGGCACATCCATTAACCATTGGATCTGTTCCTGTTTATTACTCTCATAAAATTTAAAGCTATCATTTTAAGATTTTACAATCCAGAATCTTGTATGATTACCACTAAGTTGCTATTAACAGATTGTGGAGTTTTCCTTTATTTTACACTATATTCTGTATCCAAGATAGCATACCAGTGTGGGGAGCCTACATACAGCCCTAAGGCCACATGTGGCCTTCTAGGTCCTTCAGTGTGGCCTTTTGGCTGAATCCAAACTTTACAGAACAAATCCTTTTATTTATATTAATACATTTTTGTTCATCTTTTATATTTTTATTTTATTTTTAAGCAAATATATTTAAAATACCAAAGAATAAAATAAGTTTCAACTAAATAATCCTCCCAGATTGACTGGAACAATTAGAACATTAGTAAGCCATAAGGACTAAATTGATGGCTGCTGCACTCATAATTTTGTTCTAACTTCCCCCGCCTGACAATCACACGAAGCTGGTTGGCGAAAGTTTATGGCAGTCGAATACACCAGTCTGTTATCAGCTTTTGACAATAGTATGCTGTATTATTTCTGTTTGAAGTGGAATTTGTGAATAGTTGCACAACTCGACAGTATTTTTTAATTCTGTCTGCTTAACAGCCCATCATGTCAGAGAAGACCAAGAGAATGCTGAAGGAAGAAAACAGATTTTTTTAATGAAGATTGGGAATTGCAATATTATCTTCTTTTTGCTAAAGATAAGATGATTTGCTTGCTTTGTGATACTGTAACATCAACATTAAAAAAATTCAATGTTCATCAGCATTATAACATTCATAAGGACCACAAATATTTTAAATTAGAGGGAAAAGTTGTATTGCAAAAATTAAAAGATGAAAAGCAAAAGCAAAGGTAATTCTTTCAAGCAGCATGAATACCTGGAAATAATACCACTGAAGCAACATATAAAGTAGCTTATATACTTGGGGGAAAAAAGGAAGCCGTTCAGTGATGTAGAAATTGTGAAAGAATGCATTCTCGAAGTTGTAGGATGCTTAGACCCCTGATAACATTTCAAAGTACAAACAACTGCCTCCTTCAAGGAGAACCATGACTGATCAGCAGCATGAATTAGGCTTCAACTTAACTGAACAACTTCAAAAGGAAAATATATATTATTCAATTGCTTTGGATGAATCAACTGATACTACTGACTTGGCGCAGGTTTTATACTTCATTCGGGTCCCCTAACAGATTTTCTTTGCTACAAAGAGTTACTTGCTTTGGGCACTCTTGGGAACAGAATGGGCAATAGATATCTTCAACAGCTTTCAAGATAACTGTTGTAAAGTTGTACTGAATTTGGTAAATTTAGTGAGTATATGTACAGACAGTGCACCTTCCATGACAGGAAAACACATGAAGGGTTTATTGCACAAGTATTAACAGATCCAGATGCTCTCAATTCTTTTCATTGTATCTTCCATCAGCAAAATCTCTGTGCTAAAGCTACTATTTAAGTGACACTTTGCAGCAAGTTATAAGTATTTTTAACTATATTCCTGCAAATACAACACAGCATTGTCAGTTTTGTAACATGCTAATGTTGAACAATGAAGTATTCCCTGTAGATTTGCTGTATCATTCTAAAGTGCATTGGCTATCACAGGGGTAGGTGTTAGCCAAAAGTTTATCTCTGTAAGAACAGATAGTTAAATTTTATGAAGAACAGAATCAGCAATGTGAATTATTGAAATATTTCTATAGGAATGCAACATTTCTGTGTGATATCATGTCAAATCAAAATGACTTGAATATTTCTTTGCAAGGTAAAACTAAATCTATATATGATATGTGGCAAAAAAAAAAAAAAGCATTTCAAAAAAGCTATCTTTTTTCAGAACACTTCTTCTCCAAAAGGAAATTTTGGATGAACATTTTCCCTAGTTAGCAAAAGTCATTGCTGAGCAGGATAATTTATGTGAATCATTTGAGGAATACACAGCTGTTATAGACCTATTTATTGGAGAATACAATGAAAGGTTCACTGACTTTGAGAATCTTGACATCATACTCAAATTAGCATTTCAGCCTCACCTAGCTGATATCACCAAGGCTCCTAAAGAACTGTAGATGGAATTGATTGAACTCTCAGTAGATGACATCTTAAAGTCATTGATGCTAAGAAAGAACCAATTGAAATATGGAAAAATGAAGTAGAATACCCATGTCTTAGGCAACATGCCCCCAAAATGTTTTCTTGCTTTTTAACCACCTATTGCTGCAAATCTACATTCTCCTACCTAACCGAAATCAAGACACCTTTAAGGTCACAAATGACTGACACCCACCTAGAGGATAAACTGAAATTGCAGACCTGCATGCAGCAACCAAATATTCTAATGGTTTCCAACAAAAAGCAGACACAGCAAAGTCATTAAAAGGTTAGTTAACTTTAAAATTAACAAATAGTTTTCATTTTTTGAAATTATTAAGTACATAGTAGTTAGATTTTTACAAAATAATGTATATTTTTAAGTATATCTAATTGAAGTTTCTTAAATGTAGGCTTATTTGATTACAGCTAAATTAATGCGGCCTTTCAACATGAAAAGGTTCCCCATCCCTGTAGTGTACTATAGATATAAATTCAGTATATAATTAAATGACCTTGTTAAGTTTGATTGAGTATTTTCATTTTACTGATTGTATATCTACAAGCTGTTACTAAGGATATTGATATATTTGTGGACATGTATTCGCTGAACAAATATTTATTTAATGCCTACCAAGTGTGAGAGGCTGGACTAAAAACACTGTGGAATGTAAAGTATAATATATGATCTTTTTTAGGTACTTATAGTATATCAGGGGAAATAGATAATAAACACACATAAAAAGTTACATGATGTAAGACTTAAATTGCAATATTAGACAACAACATAAGGTAGCATTTCCCAAGTTGTGGTATGTGAGATAATTTTAGGTAGTAGACATAGACAAACATTTTTTATATTAATGGTTGTATTTTTATTGTATAAACTTTTTCAATTACCTTAAATTTATGTTATTGGCTTTCCATTATGGTTATGTTCTAAAATTTCCTATAAAAATAAATGTATTTAAGTAAGACTATGGGAATTAGTTTTAAGAAAATATTAAAGACCAGAACATAGCAGGCAGTATGTGGATGTGCAAAAAGTGAAGGGTATGTGAATACTGAGATTTGGAAGACTGATGAAAGAAATGCCACATGGTGATTTGCAACAAGGTGTATTGCCAGCAATGCACCCTACTTGCTAGAGGAAGGAAAGGTCTTGGTGGGCTGGGGCGGTCAGGGCAGACTCCACGGAGAATGAAGAACTTGAAACTGGGCAGACAAAAGGGAGGGCATCTTAGGTGAGGTTCTCACAGTGATAAAAGAACCTGGGGGCCAGAATTCACATGACACTATGGGACAGGGAAAGAGTTTAGAGTGGAGAGTCTGTGTAGGGAAGGATGGGAGGAGAGGCCAAAAATATCAGCTGGAGGGAGGACAATTGTACAGGGCATTGGATCTTAGGCTGAGAAATCTAGGCTCTTCCTACTGTTTATAAGAGGAAGCATTCTATTCCATTTGGGGGTGGCATCCCAAATGGATGATTAGGAACGTTCTGAAAAGCCTTCCAGATCACATATATGTCTCCTAGCATGAAATTGTCAGTATTGTCATTACTGAAGGATTCAGTGTCTGGGATTGGTATCTCCTTTACCCCTGACTACAGCTCCATAGCAACTTGTGAACTGAAACGCTAGCTAGGCAGGAGGCAACGTTAGGATATGGATCC
This sequence comes from Lemur catta, assembly GCF_020740605.2. Lineage (NCBI taxonomy): Eukaryota > Metazoa > Chordata > Mammalia > Primates > Lemuridae > Lemur > Lemur catta. The sequence goes on from NC_059135.1 coordinate 49,290,325, forward strand.
ATTTAAAGTGGGCATGTCTAGGGCAGGGCTAGAATGGCAGCAAAATATAGGATGCTGGCAGCCCAAGATAATTGCTAACAGTTTTGCTTGGGGCTGACCTATTTTCTCTGTATAGCTATGTTGTGCATACATTAATAAAAGAGTTGTGATAATGTGTTAGATTAGATTTGTTTTAATGTTCTTGACCTGGCAGCTTTTCTATTTTAGATAATTATATATGATTATGGCAAGTCTCAAGTTTCCTTTTACATAATTTGCCTTAATTCTCTCATGTGGTTTTACTTTGGGGCAGCCTGGGCATTTCAGCAACCTACAAGTAGTTCTCCTAAGTTTGTTCTGTAGTATGTTTCAATATAAATTTGGCTTTAACAAAGTAAACATGAAATTACTCTAATGGTTTATAATGAAATTCAACTTGGAAAAATTTTTATAAATAATGAAAACTATTACTAATTTTGCTATTCAGTTGAAATTTCTTCATTCCAGATGAGTTCCAAAATGGTACCTTTTTAGCATCTTAGTAACACAATGGTATCAAAGTGGAACTATTTTCAAATTGTCTTCTGTCATCTAAGATGGATGAAAAGGAGAACTTTGGTTCCCCATCTCTGCTTCAATTAGAGAAAGTCTGCTCTAATTTATTTTTTATATCTGTCCTCTGATGACACTTTGAAACTCTAAAATAATGATTAAAAAGATAATGAGAACTCTAAGCAATAGATAACTTCCCTAAGTGGTCCAGAGATCAAAGTAATAGTGACAGTGATTGCTCATCAACCTTCCAGGAAGTTATTCTAATAACTAATTCTAAGGGCTAATTCTAAACCTTTGGTGGTATATCAATAAGCAAGGACATCACTGTATAGGCTGGGGTCAATATTTAGCTACTTAGGGAAAAAAAGCATGAATTTTATTCAGTTCATTTATTAAAAGAATAGTATAGTTATTTATTCTAATCATAAACATTAACCAGTATTCCTAATACCTAAAATTTTGAAGGCATTGCAACTGGAGTAAAATTTAAAGAAACAAAATATACATCTAACCTTCTCAGTAATACTTGCTAGACTTCCATTTCTACTCTTTCCTACCTAAATCCAACTCTCTACTTGATTTGATTCTTGGATATCTAATCTATACATCAAATTTAATATGGTCCCTTTGCAACCTGTTTCCTTCCAAGTCTTCTCTATTTCAATTAAGGATCCCAACATTCTCCCAGTTGTTCAACCTCCAAACCTTTTTCTCACTGCTCAAATTAATCCATCCATCAGCAAGGTCTTGTTGGCTCAAAATATATCCCAGTATCTCCTTTCTCTCCATCTTTACAATTATCATCCTGTTCATGATCCAAGCCACCACCATTTCTTGTCTGGACTATTGGCTGCCTGATTCCACAAATGCTTGGTAACTATCTATTCTCCATAGGGTAGCTGGAGAGATATTTTAAAACTATAAGTTAGATCGTGGCACCTTTATGCATAAAAGCTGCCACAGGCTTCTCACTATATCTAGATTCTCAGCCCTGGCTTCCAGGGTCTTACGTGATCTGGGCCTGTCTTCCTGTGAGATTCTTCTACTTCTTTCCATCAGTCATGTTCAATAATCTCCAGCCATAGGAATTTTTCTGTTCCTGGCACATGCCAAGCTCATTCCAGTCTTAGAGCTGCTACGCTTCTTCATCCCTCTTCTTGGAACTGGGCCCCAGAACAGCAGCTTCTTGTCATTAAAGATTCCTTCTTTGGGGAAGGTCTTTCCTAAATTAGTCCCTCCAGCCACAAGTCACTCTTTTCTTACAGCAGCAAAATTATCCCATTCATTTACTTGTTTATTTGTTCATTGTCCATCAATACCTCCTCACTCTGGAATGTAAGCTACAGGAGGATAGCAACCTTATCTTCCTGAAAACATCTCATTCCCAATAATGAGCACAGTGCCTGGAATGTAATGGGGCTCAATGAATTTCGTCCAATTAGTCAATTTATTAATTTGGTATTTTTTTCTCCTTTTCTTTCATAAATTTAAGGAGAAAAACTTTTAGCTCTTTTTCTCAGATTCTTTGTGTTGTCCTTACTATTATATCAATCTCATTCTTTCTGTTTGGCTTTACTATTTTATCAATCTCTACGTAACTCTAGAACTATATGGAGAGGCAGGAAAAAAATAGCACTTTCCTCTACTAAACCCAACTCTGAGAGTTGCCCAGTTTAAGGGATTATTCCTTTCCTTAAGGCATCACCAGAGGTTTTAGCATTTCTCTTTTGATAGCTACTCTTTCCACTTCCTTCGTGGTGCAGAAACTAAAAGAGGGAGATTAATTATTCCCAATATGCACAGATTCCACAACTGCCTCTTTAAAGTTACAAGGAAGTAACTTACCTCTCTCAACCTTATGTTATTTCTCTTTGTAGATATAGAGTTGGTTAGTGTGAATTTTCTTTCCATATCCAAAATAAAATATACTTGCTCAACAGTTAAATGGAATTGCACAAACATTTAGAGTAGAAATAAAATGAAAGCAGTTGCACAAGGGCTTGTGTTGCTCTTAGGATGACCTTGTGTTGCCCACCACCTCCCCTCCATTAGGGGCATTTACCAAACTCTGTTCCATCCTCCCTCGTACTTACTCAGGGGAAAAAAGCATGCTGCAATACTTTATGTCCGGTAGGGCCCTAATTATATTTTAAAATACATTGAAAAAACAGAGGTAGTGAAAACAGCAATATATAGATCTTCAATACATAGTTTTGGAATGGTGGATATTTTTATTTTGTTACATCTTTTAAGACTTACGAGATTTTAAAACAGTAACATGTATTACTTTTATTATTTTCATTACTTTTATAATCAGAAAAAATAATACTCTTTAAAAGAGAGAATTCTTGGAACTAAAACCCCAAGATGCGCTGTGAGCAGCTGACCCTCTAGCACCTCTCTGTGTGAGGGTTTCTGGTTTCCATCTCTAGTCTCTAATAACCTGGAGAATCACATCCCTCAATGGGCTCTGTTTTATTTTCTGGTTCAGAAAAGCTGGTTTCAGGCTCACAACCTGGTTTGAAGTATAATTCTTTTCCAGACGAAAATGGTTTAAAAATCACATTGTACTACATAATGGAATTTCATTTCTTCCTGAGCAACATCACCCAGGGGAATTTTTGTTTTGTGTTGCTTTTAGGATTAAAAAAAAAATTACTTCCATTGAATTGATAATGTTTGGTTCCATGAAAAGAAACACTATTGAATTTAAGAGTTCTAACAATTGAAGTTCTGAGACCATTGAAAATAAAGAATTAAGTTTGCCATCTTCTTTATCCTTTTTTGTTGAGAGAAATAGCATATGTTTTATACAGTATTGGGTTTTCAGGAAAGGCGGAAATAGTTGTACATTTGTGTCCTCATGTACTAGGAAAAGCCAGTGAAGTTGATGACGTGCTTTTAAGTACCTCACTACTGAAAGTCAGATCTGTGGAGCAGCCGCTTGTCAGAAATGCAGAATCCCAGGCCCACTGCAGACCTACGGAACAGGAATCTGCAGTTTGATGAAATCTTGGGTGATTTGTGTGCACATTACTTGAGAAGCATTGTCCTAGGATTCTTTGGGAATTTCCAAGTCCTAACGGCCAAAGCTCTAGCTTCACTTACTTCCCTTCCTCCCTTTCCTCCTCTCCTGCCCCTGACAGGTAACTTGGGGAGAAGTCTGTGAGGCAGGAGTTCTTAACCTGGGGTCTGTGAACTCTTCAGGAACTGTAAGTGGTTTGTGAACCCACTGAAATTCCACATAAAATATGTGTGTAGTTGCATACTCAGCTTTCCTTAAATTCTCAGGAAGCAATATATATATAGCCATTTCAGGCTGCAAAAGCTAAATTCTATCATGTTCTGCCTTGAAACATGGAATTGGGTGACTCTTGTAATTACAGAATTATTATCCTTACCTGGGAAAAATCTAGGAGAAAATACCAAATAACATTTTCCATTATTTTATTAAATAATAGAAAGGAATCAAATTGCCCAGAGAATTGATCATAGCCATGAGGAAATTTTGGAAGCAGTGTTCTAGTCCCAAAAAGTTGAATTCTGCTCCACTGGTCCTGATGTGTTTAAGTTAGGAGAAAATTGCCTGTTTAGTTCCCATAGGTTTTGCATGCTTTAGGATAATTAAAAAAGAGAAAAGTCTCTATAATAGGTTTGTGCCTTAACTTTATCTTTTTGATTAACTTTGATTCCCTAGGACAGACCTCCTCAACCCTGGCTGCATATTAGAATCGTCTCACCTCAGACCAATTGAATCAGATTCTCAGAACTCCTGCGGGTGGAGACTAGTTTGTTTTAACACTCTGGTTAATTTTAAATAGCCAGGTTCAGAGCCATTTGCACAGAGCAATGTGTTTGCTAAATTTCAGAATGACCTTCTTGGGGAATCATGTGTCTTTCATTATCTAAGGGGCACTTGATTCTGTTTCCTGTGGGCCATGAAGTCCCCTTTTCTATTGGAATATCATTATACACGTGCCCTGCTGTGCTGTCTTTCTTCATCATGTCAAATGGAGGCTGATGAGCAAAGAAATTGTCCAAATCTGGAGCTAACTCCGAGAACTATTGAATCTTCCAGCTTTCTGTCTGCTGCTCTAATTGCCAGTCCATCTCAGAAAAGCTTCCTGATTTTTATATTATGAGTGACTTTTCAAATATGATAAATTTGAAAGGGATCTCTCTCTCTCAGGCTCCTTCATGGAGGATACTTGATACACTGTAAGAATGATGGAAATGAGTAATTGTGCTATAACTAAAGAATTTAATTTTAAGTCACTTTTCCCCCCATTGGGAGTACTTGGCTGATAGTGTGGTTATAAAATGGACAGTGTCTCACATTTTGTAAGGCTAAAAATACATAAAAATCTGTAGGATTCAAGATTTCAAAGAGAACAGGAAGGAACATTACAGATTGGAAGTAGAATAATTTACAGTTACTAGTATGCCTTTCACCAAGTAAGGGAAGTGAAATCCTATGATAAATTTCCCACTTATGGAGCTTTCTACTAGGACACATGCACAAATGATGCCCAATTATATATTCACATTTTCGTATTTGGTACTTCAATCATTTCTAGCATTATTAGATTTTGAAGCCAGTTCTCTGAAAAATAACGTAAGAGTTTATTTGTGTACCGCTTTTTTCTAAAGGAGATTTCTGGCAATCTGAGCACATATCTTCTCTTTGGGGGATTTCCATGGGAATTAGAGGGATTTGTGCTCACCTCATGTTCACCTCTGGAGTGAACTCGTCAAGGGTTTATTTAATTACTATCTCCTTCAAGATGATAAGAATGCATTCCTGAGAATGATAAATTAGCTTTAACATCATGGGGATGGGGAATGGGGAATGGAATCACAGAATAATTTCAATATAATGAAAATATTTTTGAAGTAGCTAGCAGTTTGTACTCAACATTAATGAAAAAATTGGAACAGGTCATTTTCCTAGTATTTATACTTTAGTATCCTCAGCTTGGAGAGAATAAATATTCAGAAGGATATAATGTAACTTGTGTGATATTAACTTTTCTTTAAAAAGTTATGCTATTAACTTTTCTTTTCTTCCAGCTAAGGGTCTTCTCAGTTGTCTCCTAGTAAATATATATAAACAAAGTGATTTTCTATTTGAAATGGAAGATTCAGGCAGGTTATATTTATGCTTTTAATCTTTCCATTGGATTGCTTAATTGTAGCAACCTCAATTGTAGGAGGCTCTGTGATAAAGCTGTTCTTCTTTCTGATGTGCTTCAGCATTATTCTTGGAAGCTTTTTCTTCCTAGTGGAGATTACAGCTTTGTGACAGCTAGGTCCTTGTCTAATATGTCCATCTTTTTCTATCTTATAAAAGAGGCTCTACACCTGAGTTTATGAATGACCTGCCTATTTCATTTAAGTCATTTTGATAGACTTTGCCCTATGTTTAGAGAAGTGATTATGTTTGTGTAAAATGCTAAGCAATGCTGAAATCTAATAAAACTTTGTCTATTGTCTCATTGTTTGATGCAAAGAATGTGAAATAACCTAAATGTCCATCAGCTTTTCAAGCAGAGCCTTGACAAGTAAATTCACATAAACAGGAATTCTTAGTGCAGTTGTCTACCTTGCCGAATACCTCAGTTAGAGGGCACTCTGTCTTTCACAAAGATCAATGATGAAGGCTGTTGCAGAAAACTTTACCATTTACACATGTCTGACAGAATTTTGGGGGGGGTATATTTTCCATATCCTCTAATCTAAAATTTCTTCTACCCTAGTGTAAAATACCTTTCCTCTTGTTTCTACATAGATGACATGAGGAAGAGATGGAGTTCAGGTCTTTCTTTTAATCCTTGTGGACTAGAAGCCTGCTTTTAGATTATCATACTGTCTTCTTTCTTTTAGTGCCTAGAATAAATCATGCAAATAACCCCAGAAATGACAAAGAAAGTCTCACACTTCGAGCAGTTCCTTGAGAACATTTCACAACATACCCTAAACATGCATTAAAACAAACAAACTGAACATTAACTTCTGAATGTGTAGAGGAGACTGTTTAAAATGGTTGCCTCAACAAATGGTGCTGGGGAAACTGAATAGCCACATACAAAAGAATGAAGTTAAACCCTTATCTTATGCCATACACAAAAATTAACTCAAAGTGGATTAAAGACCTAAAGTAAGACCCCCAATCTATAAAATTCTTAGTAGGAAACATAGAAGAAAATCTTCATGACATTGGATTTGGCAATGATTTTTTGGATATGACATCAAAAGCATAAGCAACAAAAGAAAAAATAGACAAATAGGTCTGCATCAAACTTAAAAACTCTTGTGCATCAAAGAACACAATCAACAGAGTGAAAAGGTAACCTACAGAATGGGAGAAAATATTCACAAATCATATACCTCATAAGGGGTTAATATCCAGACTGTATGAGGGGTCTTCAAAAAGTTCAAGGAAAATGCATATTATGAAAAAACTATGCATGGATTTCAAAATTGTTTTGCACCAAAATAAACTTGTATAACTTTAGCATGTCTGAACAGGATCTAGTCTGAAGTGCTAAGAAGGACAAGATCAGGTTAAAAAGAGCCCCTACCAGGGTAATGTGAATTTTGCTAAAATTGAAGCAAGAACAAGCATCAAATTTATGGTGAAGTTTGGGTGGAAAAATAGTGAAATCACTGATGCTTTACAAAAAGCTTATGGAAACAATTCCCCCCAAAGGTCAGTAGTTTACAAATGGATAACTCATTTTAAACAGGGACAAGATAATGTTGAAGATGAAGCCCTCAGTGGCAGACCACCCACATCAATTTGTGAGGAAAAAATTAATCTTGTTTGTGCCCTAATTGAAGAAGACCAATAATTAACAGCACAAACCATAGCCAACACCGTAAACATCTCAACTGGTTCAGCTTGCACAATTCTGACTGAAAAATTAAAGTTGAGCGAACTTTCCACTCCATGTGTGCCAAAACTGCTATGCCCAGATCAGCTGCAGACAAGAGCTTTCAATGGAAATTTCAAACAAGTGGATTAAGATCCTGAAGCATTTCTTCAAAGAATTATAACAGGAAATGAAACATGGCTTTACCAGTACAATCCTGGAGACAAAGCACAATCAAAATGATGGCTATCAAGTTGTCCTGTCAAAGCAAAATTGGACCAGTCAATAGGAAAGGTCATAATAATAGTTTATTGCGATGCTCAAGGCATTTTGCTTGTTGACTTTCTGGAGGGCCAAAGAGCTATAACATCTGCTTATTATAAGAGTGTTTTGAGAAAGTTAGCCAAAGTCTTAGAAGAAGAAGCTTCCCCAGAGAGTCCTTCTCCATCACAACAATGCTCCTGCTCAATCCTCTCATCAAACAAGGGTGATTTTGCAAGAGTTTCAATAGGAAATCATTAGGCATCCACCTAACAGTCCTGATTTGGCTTTTTCTGACTTCCTTTTGCTTCCTAATTTTAAAAATCCTTAAAAGACATCCCTTTTCTTCAGTTAATAACATAAAAAAGATTGCATTGATATGGTTAAAGTCCCAGGACCCTCAGTTCAGTAGGGATAGACTAAATGGCTGGTATCATCATTTACAAAGTGTCTTGAATTTGATGAAGCTTATGTTAAGAAATAAAGTTTATATTTTTTATTTTTATCTTTTAATTTCATTTTGACTCAAACTTTTTGAAGTCTGCTTGTATAGAGAATTTATACAACTCAACAACAGCAAAAAATAACCTGATTTAAAAATGGGCAAATGATTTGAATAGACATTTTCCAGAGATGATACACAAATGGCCAAAAATCATATGAAAAGAGAATTTATACAACTCAACAACAACAAAAAATAACCTGATTTAAAAATGGGCAAATGATTTGAATAGACATTTTCCAGAGATGATACACAAATGGCCAAAAATCATATGAAAAGATGCGCAACATCATTGATCATCAGAGAAATGCAAATCAAAATCACAGTGAGATATCACTTCATACCCACTAGGATGACAACTATCAAAAAAATAGAAAGTAACAAGTATTGGTGAAGATGTGGAGAAATTGAAATGCTTGTGCACTGTTGGTGGGATTGTAAAATGGTGCAACTGCTCTGGAAAACAGTATGGTGGGTCCTCAAAAAGTTGAAAAAAGAACTACCATATAATCCAGCAATCCACTCTTGAGTATACATCCAAAAGAATTGAAAGCGGGGTCTTGAAGAGATATTTGTACACTCATGTTCATAGCAGCATTATTCACAATAGCCAAGAGGTGGAAGCAATCCAAATGTCCATTGATGAATGAATAGAAAAACAATATATGGCATACACATAAAATGGAATATTTTTCAGCCTTAAAAAGGGAGGAAATCCTGTCACATTCTATGACATGGATGAGCCTTGAAGGCATTACACTAAGTGAAAAAGCCAGTCACAAAAAGACTGTACAAAAATACTATATGATTCCACTTGTATAAGGTATGTAAAGTAGTCAAATTGATGGAAACAGAAAGTAGAAGGGTTGTTGCCAGAGGTTGGGAGGAGAGGGAAATGGGAAATTGTTGAATAAGTATAAAGTTTCAGTTTTGTAGAATATAAGAGTTCTAGAGACCTGTTGTACAACAATGTGAATATACTTAACGCTACTGAACTAGACACTCAAGAATATGGTAAATCTTATGTGTTTTTTACCACAATTTAAACATTTGAAAAATAATGGATCCAATGGCTGGTGTAAGGACTAATAGCTAATATTTATTGGGAGCTTATTAGGTGCCAGGTCCTGTTCTAAATGCTTTACATGGTTAATCTCATTTCATTTTCACAATAACTCTATGAGAAAGAATTTATTATTACGCCAATTTTACAGGCCAGGAAATTGAGATTCAGAGAGGTTGAGACATTTGTCCAAGGTCACAGAGTGAGGGAATGATGAAGTCAGGATTCCATCCTCAGCAGTCTGGCTGCAAAGCCTGTCCTTGTAACTATTATATCACAAGGCTATGTTCTAAGGTAGATGAAGATGTTTTAAACAATTGCACTTCTTATAGAAAATCATTAATACAGGAAAGGAAGGCCCTCTTTACAGAAGAACTGGAATGGAAGTATGGAGTCCTGCTCCCGAGCCACAGTGGTCTTGCTCTTGTCACTGAAATTTTCTGAGCTCGTCTGGCCTAGATGGATTAGAATATGATCTTTAAGGTCCCTCTGTAGTATATATGAGCCTATAAACCACGTGCCTAAAATGTCCTCTAGGAGTGTGGCTACAGTCAAAGTTACTCAGGGCTTCTGCCACAGGGGGAAATGTTTGGAGGTTCTGGATAAAGAACTCTCTGGATCCTGTTCCTGCTCCTTCAGAGTGCTGACTGTGGCAAACTACTGCCTTCCTTAAAGTAGAACACGTTACTTTTCCTCATCTCCCAATCCCTACCCCACCAATAACCATGCAGCAGCAGGAGAGGAGAGGAGGGAGAGGGCAGCTGGTATAATCAGGTCAAATAAAGGTAATTCCACAAGCTCATTTGGCTGAGCTGGCAAGGCGTTCTGTGTTCCAGATCTCTTTGTAGAGAGAATGCAATGTGCTTTAGGGTGCTTTTTAAATTACCATGGGCAGGTTGGGTGAACATAATGGTTTAGAGCACTCAGTATTTTGGGGAAAATATCTGGATCTCCACACTTCAATCATTCCAGGAAGAATCGCCAAGCTGCTATATAAACACTTGGATTAGGAAAACAGGGATGGGTGGGAGGGGTTAGGGAAGGAAAAGGTGGAGTGTGGTTTGGGTGTTTAGGAATTTAACTGGTGGGGCATCCTCAGTAGAGTTAGAAGAAAGCATGGGGTTGAATCTGGTGGAATCTCAGCTTTGCTACTTACTAGGTGGAAGGCTTAGGGCAAGCTGCTTGACATCTTCAAGGCACAGTTTCCTAGTCTGTCAAAATGAGTTAGTGATACCTAAATCAGAATATTGCTGCAAGGATTTAATGAGATAATCTATTCAAAACAGCACAGTATTTGGCTTGGCGCAGGGATTGGACAAGTGCTAGCAGGAAAGTTGAGAAAGAAGCCGCGCTACCTGGAGTTCAGCTGGGAATTGTGGAGAAGATTAAGAGCCCTCACCTTCTCCATGGCTGGCACTAATTTTTACTACATACTCTCCTTCAGTATTTTGTCCAGATTGGTCTGGTCTGAAATATGGTCATGTCAGGCTAACTTTGACTTAGCTAAGAAATACATGATCTTAGAAACAAGTCAGTGCTCCCCAGTATGTGTGCCACGAAGCACCATTTCTTTTAGAATCCGTGAGATAGAGGCTAAATGATGTCCTTCTTAGACGTTCACAGTGCATGTTCGTCTGAGCAAGATGTGAAAAGTACTGACCAAGATTTTGTTTAACTTAGTGATTCCTAAACTTATTTGACAGAACTCTTACCCTATGACAGCTATTAATATCATGCAGAACACACTTTAGGGTGCTTTCTTGATGACTATTGTTTGCAAAGAGAATTGCCTGTATTTTAATAATTAATGTTTTAATCTTGTACCAGAATGTTTGTTTTCTAAATGAAATTGATAATGGTTTTAGTTAGGAGCACAGTGGGCTAATAGGAAGGCAAATTATTATAAATAGGACTTGCATCCTTCATTCAAGCAGCTGCTGAAATCTCACCTTCATAGTTAAGCTATTCTGGAATAAATAATATAGCATCAGTTCCCAGAACCGTATTCTGTCCTGATTATCATTTCATGAACTTTTTCAAATATAATTATAATATCATCAGTGCTGCTTTTTGGCCCAGATGTCTTCAAAGAAACATAGCTCGGCAACAAATAGGTGATTACACTTAATTCAGATACTTATTCAGTCTCTGGAAAAAACACCAAATTGGAGAGTATATTCTTAATATATTGGAAAAAGTCTTTAAAAGGTACCATTTTAATATAAATTATGGAAAGCTTCAAAGTTGTACAGATTAGACAGAATAGTATAATAAACTCCTCACCCAGTTTCACAGCCATCTACTTCTGGGCAATCCTGTTTCATCTTATTCTGAAGCAATTTTCAAACATAATTCAGTTTTATCCATAAATATTTCAGTTATATATCTCTAAAAGAGGATTCACTTTTAAAAGAACATAACAATACTGTTCTCATGCTAAAAAGTTAACAACACTTTAATTGCTTCATGAAAATTTTTAACAGTTCATTTATTTGTTGAGAATAAGATCCACATATTATGATTGGCTGATTTATCTTTAAATATTTTTAAAGTATAGTTTCCTTCTTCATCTCTTTTTTCCCCCTTGCAATTTGTTTGTTGAAGAGAGAACTAAGGTAACCAACTTGTTCTGGTTTGCCCAGGGCTTTCCCTGTGTGAGGATTGAAAGTCCCACGTCCTGGAAAGTCCCTCAATCCCAGGATGTTTGTCCTATAAAGTTTCCCACGATGTGGATTTTGCTGATTGCATTCCAGTAGCTAAGCTGTTCCTCTGTTCTGGCTATTTCTGCAAATTGGTGTTGATTCTAGTGCCTTGGTTAAATTCAGATTCAATTTTCCTTTCTTTCTTTCTTTTGCAATATTGCTTTATTAGTTGTTGTGTAGTAAACTTCTGCCAGGAGGCATATAATGTCTGGTTGCCTCTCTTTTTGTGATGTTAGCAGGTATTGACATACAATGTTTAGATTAGAAAAACATCTTTAAAATCTTTTTCCAGTTCCTATGTCTTCTCTTATAGATGTTTCTGGTTGCATGCTATATTAGTTTGCTAGGGCTGGAATAACAAAATACCATGGACTGGATGGCTTAAACAACAGAAATTTATTTCCTCACAATTCTAGAGGCTAGAAGTCCAAGATCAAGGTGTTGGCAGGGTTGTTTCTCATGAAGCCTCTCTCCCTGGCATGTCCAGTGGCCATCTTCTCCCGGTGTCTTCACGCCGTCTTCGCTCTGTGCCCATCTGTGTCCCAATTGCCTCTTCTTCTAAGGACACCAGTCATATTGGATTACAGTCCACCCACATGACCTCATTTTATGTTAATTATCACTTTAAAGACCAAATATAATTGCATTCTGAGGTTCTGGGGATTAGGAACTTCAACATATGAATCCTGAGGGAACACAATTCAGCCCATAACATATACCAAACACTCCTTATTCCTCTTCCTCCTGTTTATGGGAATCGACCATCTACCTTACTGCCATGGGTTTCAGGCAGGGGAGCCTCATCCTGAGCCCCAGGTAGGTGAATTATGGTTGGTATAGGCCATACGGTGGTCCTATTTTCCTTGCCGGGGAATGGTTTAAGCATGAGTCTGAAATGCAATTCCAGCCAGGCCAACGAGATGTGAGGGGGTGTCTGCTGGGAAGCTTCTGAGGAGGATTTTCCTCACTGATTAGAAAGAAGACTGGAAGAAACTGAGCTGCTCCTGCTGGGACGGGAGGGAAGCAGGCCCAGCCTGCTGGTGAACAACACACCTTTAGTTTGGCATGGATGGTGGAGCAGCAGGATGGTGGTCCTCAAAGAGCCGTGGGATCTGAATCAACCCACTCTGCCTCCTTACTGTGGAATTACTTTGGGGAATTACTGTGATGATAAGTCTTCCCTTTTTTAAAAGCCCCTTTTAGCTCGGATTTCTGTTACTACTTTCAGAGGCATGCTGCGATACATCCCCCAAACTCCCAAACATTCAACAACTCCAAACCCAGGTGGTGGTACCCTTCACTCCTCCCTTCCAACCTCCTACACTCACTCCTTTTTATCCTAATGGCCATTCTTTCCTTTTCCACTCTGAAGTTTTTAGTCTCTCCTAGTAACCCCTTCTTCCTTATGTAGTCCTAAGGTTGCAGGCCAAAGAAAAAGGCTGTAAATTCTCACAATTAGTAATTTCTGCTTGTCTTCATATGATATGTACTTTCTTTCTTTTTCATTGCACCTAGTGGCTATGCCAATGTCTTTTGGCTGGTTAGGGCTCCTCTTTAGAAAACAAAATTTAGCCGGGCATGGTGGCACATGCCTGTAGTCCCAGCTACTCGGGAGGCTGAGGCAGTTAGGATCGCTTAAGCCCAGGAGTTTGAGGTTGCTGTGAGCTAGGCTGATGCCACGGCACTCACTCTAGCCCGGGCAACAAAGCGAGACTCTGTCTCAAAAAAAAAAAAAAAAAATAGAAAACAAAATTTGTAGCTTTTCTGTCTGTTTCCTGGAAGCATCTTTTTGTATTGGGTGACAGATGAATCTGCTTCCTGTCTGGGGTAGATGGGATCTTCTCTTCACCTTGGAGCTGAAGGCAAAGTTAAAGTGTTCTTGTACATCCCATTGCAGCTTTTTGGAAAGAAAAGAGAGAAAGAGACTTCAGATATCTTAGTGGATAGATTTCACAAGAAAAGAGCCACATCCTCTTGCCAATAAAGCTCTCACTTTATTATTAAATTTCTGTGTTTAATCAGTTGTGTGTCTTTCATGTCTCCCTCAGGGTTGACATTTATAACTAAGTGCACTAGAGGTAGGGTGACCATATAATGTAACATCCAACTGCCAGTGAATGAAGATGGATCAACAGGTATAAGCCAGGTCTCTCCCAAGCAAATTGTGATGTATAATCACTTTAATTAAAGTGTGGTGAAAGCATTCACAACTTCCCTCTGTAGAAATTGTGAAGAGATGCCTCACAGATATTTTAGGGACATGGTGATTAGCCCCCACCGTCCCCCAGCAGCCCAAACTCTCAGAAAATTACAGCTCCCGGGAGTATCAAAGGATGTTCAAAATATTTAAAAAGCTTAATAAAAGTATTCCTTGATTTTTAAAGCCCTGGAAATAAATAAATTCCAATCCAAGGCACTTTTCAACTATCCATCTCTCTGTGGTAGAGCTTCTGTGAGGGCGAGTCTTCAGGGACCTGTCCTCAGCCTTTTTTCTATTGGGGAAGATTTGTGTGCAGTTGAGAAGTGATTAAGGAATGAGTTACAAGATGCTTTGCTTAAACTGCATTAAGGGCATGGGGTGGCTTTCTGTCCGTGGCTCCAAACAATGAAATAAGAGCAACAGCTTTTTCTAGAAACTGAATGAAAAATAGATCTGGTGTCACTAGCAGAATGTGAAATGACAGGCTGCAACTCTGACATTGTCACACAAATACTGAAATACAGCCAAGCTCAAAATAGACCAGGCATGGAAAACATTAGCAGTATGCTCTGGGACAGCAAGAAAAAAATAGTGAAAGAACATTCTTTATTATGGCTCAAGACTCACCGTTTTTCACTCTTCAATCTGCCAAGTAAAACAGGCACTTCCCTTTTTTCTGTCTGTCGATACCTACACTCTCAAATAACATCCTGCCTGTCTCTTTCTATGGTTCCCTATGACAGTAGGTTAAGATAAATACATAGATGTCTGCAGAAGACACTGAATTTCCCAAAATAGTGCCAGGAGAAAATAAAGTAAAATTATAGAAAGGAGAGACAAGTATGTTGACAAGTGATGGCATGTTTGTAGACACCACACGGACCAAGTTGAGAGCTGATCTGGTTGCTGTGTTGAATGGCCAATCCTTTAGGTATTTTGGTCTTTCTGACATCTCCTGCACACAGGCAGGTGGGACTGAGACCCTTATTACTCCCTTTTGGCTGATGTTAATTGTTTTGCTCAGTGTCTGGGCTAGTTCTAGTAGGTGTGACAGTCAGGGCTGGGCCTCACACCTAGATCTTCTGGCTCCACATCTGAAATCTGAAGCTTACCCACTGGCCTTCCCTGAATAGCTGCCCCCCACAGTTCTGCCTCCTTGCTTCTTCCTTGAGTATCTCAAGACTTGGCCTCAGGGTGGCAGGAATAAGGCCAGGGGGCTTCCCTGAGTAGGAAGAAGCAGAGGAGCAGTTGGTCTGTGTGGGTTCTTGGATACTGCCTGTGATCGTTGTGTCATGCCTTGGAACAAATGCAACTATGCACTGAGATGTCAATTTGAGGTGACCAATCTTTGCACTAATGCAAAAGTACTACCTTGAAAATTTTATACCTAGATCAACACAGGAAAATGTTGACTCACAATGACATTCACTACAGCTAAACTAGTCTATTTTCCAGACCCAGGCAAGTTTGTAGCTATTTACCCAGCAATTTCCAACACAGGGACTCCTGATCCCTTGCAATCTGAGAAAGCAGCAGTGTTGGTAAGAGTTGGGACATTGGTAAGTGGTTGGTAAGAGGTGGGGTCCATGAATAATGTAAATAATTTAAAAAGACTAACAGAGACAACAGACTTAACCAGTATAAGTCTATATAGATAAATAAGATTATTTCTTTTGTATGCTTTTGGTAGAAATTTTATCAATATTCTTATCAGAAGCCCTGATTGACACTGTGTATGTTTCTGATAAATTTTTTTAAACAAGAGAAACAAATCTTTACTTAGTAATAGCAAATTTAGAGATAGAGTGGGGTTGGGGAGATGTTGGTCACAAAATACAAAATTTTAGTTAAAAGAGATAAGTTCAAGAGATCTGTTGTACAACATAGTGACTATAGTTAATAACAACGTATTGTATTCTTGAAAATTCCTAAGAGTAGATTTTACGTGTTCTCACCACAAAAAGAAGATACGTATGTGAGATAATGCATATGTTAGTTAGCTCAATTTAGCCATTCCACAATGTATACACATTTCAAAACAACATGTACATGATAAATATACACAACTTTTATTTGTCAATTAAAAATGAATGAAATAAATAAATAAAATAGAACATTAACAGTAACAGAAAATCAGATATAGATGGAGATATTAAAATATAGTATTGCTAAGGAAAAATAACCAAAGGTGTTCTTGATGGTGAAAAGTGTGGGAATCAGTGGATTAACCAGTGACTGAATGTGAGTCTCACGGGGAAGTGATCGTGGTGAAGGAGCCGCTGTGCAAGACTCCCTTGTTGTGAAAGTTCCGGGGCATTTCCAGTTAAGGTTCAGAGACCAGCTGAGGCTACAGGTGCTCCACAATCCTCTGTGGATCCTTAGAGGGTCCCAGTTGGTTTATGGATCCTCTTCGTTATTCAGGGCACGCTAATCTGAGAGACCGGCATTTGTATTTTGCCCAGGACTTCCCAGATGACTCTGAGACTTGCGTTAGCGGAGGTCTGTCTCTAGTTTCTCTGCCCTTGACCAAGTCCATGGCTCAGCTCTCCTACACAGTGCATGTCCGCATGAATACTGTGGGGTGAGATGTCCTATCCTTTCTACTCTTCTCTGCAACTTATTTCCAGATGGAAGAGGCTCAGGCTTCAGAGACTGGTAGTTACTCACTATTCTGTTTTAACTCTGCTGGCTGCTTCGGCCTTTGACCTGGGCTTCCCCTGAATGGATACTGGGACTCATGCCAAGATTATTGTTTATCTCTCCTGATCTGTATTTAGTTCGTTGACTACTCACCCAGGTATCAGATATGGCTGTTGATTACTGGCAAAGTAGACATGGTGCAGCTGCTAATACTTGCTTGCCTGCAGCCAAGCCAAACCTTTCCAGTTTATGAGCATGTATGGGCTGTTTACTGCATACACCAAGGGAACTTGTTTAAAGAGTAAATCAGTCTTGAATTTATCAGAAAAAAAGAGCTTCAGAAACGCTAGTCACTTTATGACTAGCAGCACAAATATATAATGATATTGTGAGAGCTATTGAATTGCAAGTAATTAATTGATCAATTTAAACCTCAAAGAATAAGCTTTAAATTGAGCAATGAGAAATCTAAAACATCAACTGCCAAATCACATACAGACACTGACAAAGTGAACAGCCCACACTTATTCTATCAAACTTGTAAATGGTGATTCATTTCTGTTTCTTGACAGGGAGTGTATTTTTGTTTATTATAATCATATTTATCCTGGAACTGTGTTTTTTTAAGTACATAACTTGTACAAAGGTAGAATTATTGCTCAAATAGCAGTTACCTATTTATAAATCTTACTACTGTCTTTAGGTTCCCTCCTAGGAGCAGACTGGAAGAAAAGCTACACTGTGCTCTGTGATTTCTGTGCTGTGAGCTTGATGCGAGACTAGGGTGGGGAGATTTATAAAGTTCTAAGTGGAATTTATTCAACCACAAAATTAACTCTGTCTTCCCACACCCTCACATTCACTCACACACAACCTCCTGAAGTAATTTAATTGAGGTAAAGTGTAAAAGAAACCCAAGAAAACATCAAGCATACAAATGTTAAAAGAAAGGGAAGGTGAACCGCAGAAGCCACCTCATGGAAAATATGAACTGGAACAAGAAATCTTGTCCTTGTACAGAGGAAGCTTCGAGTTCATCCTAACTGGCTTTAAAATACTGATGCAGGTTTAAAAAAAAAAACAAAACTTTTAACATACAGTAACTTAGAGTATAGTAGTCTTCATTTCTCAAGGTTCATGCAGATAATAAATATTCATTTAGCTCTGATCTTACTGACATCTAATCAGTGTTATTGAATATTTTGCCCAGCAAATGGAGATTCTCGGCTAACTAAAAAATGGTCTCTCTAAATATGGTCTCTGAACCCCCAGAGAATGTGCACTCTTCTTGAAGGACAAAGAGAAAAACAGGGCTTGGGGCCAAGACCCTGTGGGCTGGTGCACACTGCTCTTGGGAAGGAGGGAGCGGCCATCCAAAATGGAGGCAGGAGACTTGGGTGGCTGTGAGAGAGCCCAGGGTGGCAGCACCTGTGGGGAGGAAAAGTCCAGAAAGATTCTGTCAGGATGATATTCAAGCTGGGCCTTGTGAAATAAGTAGAGTTTGACAGATGGACAAAGTAGGAAAGAACATTCTAGAAAGAGGGAATTATAATGAACAAAGACAGAAGGTATAAAACTTAATTGTACATAGGAATGAATAATCTATTGAGGTTAGGATATAAGGAAAATGGATACAGATGAGTGCTGGAAGATGAGTCTAGAAAAGATCACTGTATGTTGGGAACAGATTGTGGAGGGCTTTGAATGTCAGATCCTCTAAGCAGTAGGAAGCCATGGAAGAACCATAAGGGTAGCTTGAACTGGGGTGGAAGTGAGGGAGTCAGAAGCGATGATTAAAGGAAGCAGACAGTGTTGAGGGATATCTAACAGGTAAAATCAACAGGACTCAATGATGGGGTATGGGACATGGCTCTAGGTTTTTGAGTTTAACCCTTATTGGAAAGATGGTGCCTTCCCTAAGATACCACATTACTCTTGGAAGGGAAATAAGTTGTTGAGGGTGTTTAATTGTAAATTCTGCTTTAGACATAAAGTATTTGAGAGGCTTTTGAGACATCTCAGTGAAAATACTGAGTAAGCTATTGGATATGCATGGATCTTGGGCTCAAGGGAGTAATCTGGATAAGAAATATAAATTTGAGAGTCTTAGGCATGTAGATGGTAGTTTACAGTGTGGTGGATAAGATTTCCTAGAAAGAGAAGACAGTGAGATAGAAAGTCCCAGAATCAAGTCTTGAGGTACTCTAAAAAGTAACAGTCAGTTGGAAAAAAAAAAAAATGATTCTACAAAAGAACATGAAAAGGAGCAAAGTTTTGTAAAGTTAGCAAAAATAAGATATTTTAATGGTATTCGCTTGAAACAACTTTCTTTTTCCCTTTCAACATCCTGTCTGTCATACTTCCCCATTCGTCAGGTATAGTTAGAGGGACCACAGGCATTTTTGAGATGTAGTTAGGGAAGAAGTCAAGTTGAGAATACTGTTATAATAGTTTGAGTTTAGTAGGATACATTGATGTGGTTTTCAATCCCTTCTGTGTAGAGTTCAGTTGTTGCTAGTCTTATGCTGTAGGAAAAAATAGCTCTCCTGAACACTCTTTCACTCGCTATCCCAGCTCACTTAGCATCTTAGTACAAAGGTACAAGGCCAGTGGTCACATTTTGATACGAATGTGTTCTACAACATGTGGCCCTGGAAGAATATGCATAGTGAAGGAGAAATGAGACTTGAAATGCATGGAGCCAGAAACTAGTTTATGGAAAATTCTTCTAATCATCAAATGTGTAAAACGTTATTTTCAGAGATGCCTAATAAAAACAGAATCTCTCTCCTATCAGGAGTATACTCAATGCTGCATGTACAATGATAAACACACCATGTTTTCTTTTCTTTATTGCTTTTAGGTGGAAATTATGCAAAATATGATTTATCAGAATTCCTGCATTTGTAGGCACAAACCTGTACTAGTAATGCAAGTAGAAAATGTGTCTCTGGGTGAGGTTGTATGTATTATGCCTCCCAACCATCAACAATATAAAACGAATTTTGTTTGGCTATGCTAGAGAAGACTGTCTTATTTTTCTGTGTAACTATCGGAAAATGATATTTAACATGATAGTTACATACAGAGGCAACCAAAAAGCATGCTGTCAAACATTTAGAAAAATTAGTACAAATATGGTATTTTTCTGGATGTTGTGATGTTTGGGGTATTGTCAATTTTTAAAAATTTGTAGTGTGTTATGATTTCTTTCCTCATTCTAAATGAGTATTTATTTTTGTAACTAATTTGTTTTCATAACTTTGTAATTTTTTTCTAAAAGTACTCCCTCCCTAAAAGTATGACATCTGGGCCCTATGAAACCTGAGTTTGTCCCTTGTTAAGACGTGAGCACATACGAATAAACTTGTCTGATTATTTTCTTAAGATAATTTCTAAGAATGGAATTGTATGGACAAAGGGCCTGTACTTTTTTAAAGGCATTTCATACATTTTGCAAAACTGTTCTTCAGAAATGCTGCACCAATTAAACTCTCTCTAGAGATATATGAGAATGCATGTTTCCCCACATTATTATTAGCCATTGATTTTAATAATATTTGTCAATATAGGAGAAATGTGATAAATCATTGTTATTTTAATTTATATTTCTTTGATAATTAGTACTGAACTTTTTAAATATGTTTTTTCAGATATTTGGGTTTTTTTTTTAATCTGTCTGTTTATGTCTTTGACCTTTTTCATGAAGTATTTTTTTCTGATTGATTTCAGAGAATTCTTTCCCTGTTTTCGGTATTCACTATTTTCATAAACATTGCAAATGATTTTTCCCAGTTTGTTTTGCCTTTTAACTTTATTTATTTTATATATTGAGATATAGATGTTTTCAATTTCAAATGTATTAAAAGTCTTTCATATAATTTCCACATTTAGGATGTGATTGATTGGGAAGGCCTTTCACAATTAAGAAACATAAATGTTTGCAATATTTCCTCATGACTTTTATAGTTATAGTTTTTATCCTATCTTTAATCTTCCTGGGAATTTTAAAAAAAGGTTTTCTAATTTTTAGTTTTTTCCAAATACTGAACTATATGTCCCAACACAATTTGTTAACTAAAATCATTCTTTTCTGAGGGATGTGACATTTGTCACATAGTAAATTATTTTATATACTTGGTTCTGGGCTTCTGTTCCATTAAGTCATGTGATTGTTGTGTCCTTATTACTATTCTATTTTGATCATCATAGACTTACAATAGATTCTTCTTATTTCTTTTGTTTCTTTAAATGTTGGGTATTGTTGTACATTTTTCATTCTATTTGAATTTTAGAATTACTTTTTCTTTTCAAATTCCAAAAGAATTATTCCAGTTTTCACTAGAATAAAATTTATACATTAATTTAGAGAGATAATTGATATCTTTTTAATATTGACTCAGTGTCCTTTCACTTTGAAAAATGGAATGTTTTTCCATTTAAAAACTGTTCTTTAATATACATTATAACATAAAAATTTCATAGCCATTGGGTATTGGATTTTATCAAATGACTTTTTAGAATATTAAGATGATCATATTTTTTTCCTTTACAAGTTAATATGAAAGTTTATAAAAATTTTGAAACATTGAACTATCATCAGTTTATTCTAAATAGATATTCTGATCATGTTCTACTTTTTTATATTTGGCTAAATTCAATATCCCAATATATAAATACATATATATGTATTTAATCTTCTATTTTTTTTTTTTTTTTTTGAGACAGAGTCTCACTCTGTTGCCTGGGCTAGAGTGCCATGGTGTCAGCCTAACTCACTGGAATCTCAAATTCCTGAGCTCAAGCAATCCTTTTGCCTCAGCCTCCCGAGTAGCTGGGACTACAGGCATACGCCACTATGCCTGGCTAATTTTTCCTACATATATATTTTTTTAGTTGTCCGGCTAATTTCTTTCTACTTTTAGTAAAGACGGGGGGTCTCGCTCTTGCTCAGGCTGGTCTCGAACTCCTGACCTTGAGCTATCCTCCCGCCTCAGCCTCCCAGAGTGCTAGGATTACAGGCATGAACCACCACACCTGGCCCTAATATTTTTATTTAGAATCTTTATCTATTTTCATAAAGGACTTATTTTCTAGGTTTAATTTTTGTGTTATTTTTATCAGAACGTGCTATCAGGATTATTGCATCTTCAAAAAATATGTGAGTGTTTCCTTCTCTGGATTCTAGAGTAACTTGAAGAGCATAGGAATTTCCTTGTTCTTGAAAGTTTGAAAGAATTTGCCTATAAAGCCATCTGGACCTGGCACATTTTCTGAGAATGATTCTTTTGCAACTCTATCATGTTTGTGGTGATTATTTTACTCAGATTTTATCATTCTTCTTGATTCAATTTTGTCAATTTCTATTTTGTTTAAAATTCACAAGTTTATATCAGATTTGCAAGTACATAAGCTTAGGGTTATGAAAAAAGTATTATACTTCCCTTAATTTTCTTCTGTAGCTGTGATTAAATTTTCTTTATTACTTCTGTTTTAGTATATTTATGGGATTTTCCCCCTCTGATTAAACTATTTATTTGTCTTATTGTTTTTCCCTATATGAGCCATTTCTGGATGTATTTTCAATTTTACTGGTTGTTTTCTCATTTATTATTTTCTGCTTTTATTTTTATGAGTTCTTTCCTTCTGCTCTCTTCAGTCTTGTATTTCTGTTCTTTTTGCTTGCTCTGTATGTAATTGAGATCTTAAGATAAGGATTTGAACCAGGAAGAGAAACAGCACCTAAAAGAAAGGCTGAGAATGAGTAGGGGTGAAAAGTGGAAAGTGTGAATGCGGACAATAAAGCATTTTGGCTTTGAAGATACCTTCTTAATTTGTGAGCTGGACTATTCTAGGACACTAAATGAGAAATCTTGCTGCATTACTGATGAATCATGTACACAGTTTCCCCTTTGCCTTTTTGGATTGATTCCCTAATCTGGTAATAAATGATTGATGTGCCCTTCACAAAGTTCTGTTTGTTGTTAGGCTAAACTTTAAAGCTCTCTTTGTGTTCAAGTCTATGCAGTAAGATTACCCTGAATTTACTAGGTATGACTTTTGTGTTTTAGTTGCATAGACACAACTTATGAATTTGACCTAGACTTTTACAGTTAAAATATTCATTTTGGGGTACTATTACATTAATTAAATATTAATGCTCTAAGCATATTTTTCATATCTTTCTCTGTTTTAAACTCCACTGGAGAATATTACTAGAAATTAAAAATAGTATGGTTTATTATCTATGTCATTGGTGTTGCATTTGGATGATGAATTATTTTGGGAAAATGAAAAAAAATAAGATACATAAGCAGAAGAATCCCCTCTGGCTCTCATGAGTTTCTCTAAATAGTAATTTTATATTTCCTCACTATTTTTCCTGAGATTATTACATGTCTTCCCCAAGCATCTATAAAATAGTAAGCCATAGTCTTAAATATCAGAGATACTTTCTGATGAGCTTCTGAGATTTTTAAAAATAGTATACGTGATATAAAAATGCTCACACAAATGTAGCTTGAAAAAAAACCTAGTTTTTAATATGCGTAGGACATTTATATTATTTCCTACATTTAAAAAATTATGACAACAGGATATATTTGGAAAGATAGTCAGTGTGTTTAAATTTATGTCTTTTCTGGATAGGAAACAAAAGTTAGTGAGTTCTTGTCATGTTGAAAGGATGAGAAGATCTTGGCTACTGTTGCAATAGTGGTGAGAGATCTGGGGACTGTTACCATAGATGGTGAGGATGTCAGTACTAGGCCAGATGAATGGGACGAGGATGGAAGTTTCAGAAGCTGCTAGATTGCTATGACTTGCTTATGCCTATATATGGACAACAATCAAAGATGGCTCCAATAGTTTGGAACTGGATGATTTGAACATTAACGGTTCATTTGGCATATATAGGACATTTTGGAGAAAGAAGCCTTCTTGCTTTGGGAGGATGGGGGACTGAAATGATAAACTGGTTTTGGAATGCTGAGTTGGAGGTAGTATGAGCACCTTCTAGTTGAAATGTCCTGTAGGCACCTGGTGATGTGAAAATAGAGCAGAGAAAAGATCAACATCCGAAAGCCAACTCTGAGAATCGTCTCAGAGTTGACTACTGAAGACTTAGGTAAAAGGAAGAGACTTTGGCACCTGTTTAGTGAGTATGGTTAAATTCAGAGTTCACATCAATCTAGGACTGGAAATGCTAAAATTAGATTGTAAGAGGAAGCAAATGTTTTCAGAACTCAAGCTGTATCCAGATCAGAGACTGAAACTTGGGTCAGGAAGGTAGCAGAGGTAACTGACTGAAAGTGGGGTTAGGGGCATAGGATAGCTAAGTCAGAGGCAGAGGGAATTACCAATGGACAGAAGAGTGGCGGGAAGTGAGTAAGCAGAAGGAGGAAGTTTTCTCAGCTGTCTCAAGTAGCTGGCAGTACTGAGTTTGCTGTCTTTTCTGACTTTTGCTTCAAAGGTTAATTTTTGCGTGGCCAACTCACTTTATTTTGTAGTATTCTTATATTGTGAAAATAAATAAATCCTTAGAGGAAGAAGGTAGAAAGAGGTTAGAAGGCAAAGTCTGAACCTGGGAATATAGCTTGAATGGGATGTCAGAAATGCAGAAGGAGAAATGGGAGTATATAGTACATGGAAGCCAAAGTTTAATATCTAGCTGGTGATCAAGTGTTAAAGGCTGCAGAGAGGATAAGGACTTAGAATAACTGATATATTTTATGACTTGGTGATTGGGGGGTCATAGACAAGCTACAAGCTGAAGATTGCACACAGTAATCCAAATGACAAGGGAGTGAGGATATGAAGCCACACAGATGTAGGTCACACAGTGAAGATGGAAACAGCAATGCCAAATGAAAGGAAGCACATCCCCCTTTGAAGGGAGAGGGGTGGATCTAGACATAGGATACAAACAATGATAGTAGAGGGGAAGAGCCCCAAGGTTTCTCAAAAAGGACAAAAATCTAAAACCCAAGCAAAGAGCTTACCTCCACAGATAAAACATGCCTTTTCCCCTGGACATGGACAAAGGGATATTGTCCTGGATTCCTGGATTGACTGATACTGAAATAAGTTTGAAGGTAAATGAGGAAATTTATTAAGGTTTTTAGTTAATCTTTTTTTTTTTTTTTTTTTTTTGAGACAGAGTCTTGCTCTGTTGCCTGGGCTAGAGTGAGTGTCGTGGCGTCAGCCTAGCTCACAGCAACCTCAAACTCCTGGGCTTAAGCAATCCTACTGCCTCAGCCTCCCGAGTAGCTGGGACTACAGGCATGTGCCACCATGCCCGGCTAATTTTTTGTATATATATTTTTAGTTGTCCAGATAATTTTTATTTCTATTTTTAGTAGAGACGGGGTCTCGCTCAGGCTGGTCTCGAACTCCTGACCTCGAGCGATCCACCCGCCTCGGCCTCCCAGAGTGCTAGGATTACAGGCGTGAGCCACCGCGCCCGGCCTATTAAGGTTTTTAGTTAATCTTAACGTTTGGTGGAACCAGAATAGAAAGAAATAAACAAAAAATTTGGTTAAGCTTTATACAAAAATAACATGTAATGAGTGAACAAGCCACAGGCTGGGAGAAAAATCTTTGCAAAGCACATATCTGATAAAAGACTGGTATCCAAAATATATAAAGAACTCTTAAAACTCAATAATAAGCAAATAAACATCTCAATTTAAAAATAGGCAAAAGATTGCATCAAAGAAGATACACATAGATGACAAATAAGCATATGAAAAGATACTCGACATCATATGTCATTAGGAAATTACAAATTAAAACACAGAGGTATCACTAATACCTATTAGAATGGTTAAAATCCAAAACACTGACAGTATCAAATGCTAACAAGAATATGAAGCAACAGGAACTCTCATTCACTGCTGGCAGGGATGCAAAATGGCATAGCCACTTTGGAACACAATTTGGCAGTTTCTTACAAAACTAAACTTACAATCCAGCAATCACACTCATGGGTATTTACCCAAATGAGCTGAAAACTTATGTCCACACAAAAATCAGCACATAAATGTTTACAGCAGCTTTATTCATAATTGTCAAAACTTGGAAGCAACCAAAATGTCCTTCAGTAGGTGAATGTATAAACAAACATTGGTACATCGAGTCAATGGAGTATTAATGAGTGATAAAAAGAAATGAGCTATCAAGCCATGAAAAGACCCAGAGTTACCTTAAATGGATATTGCTAAGTGGAAGAAGTCAGTCTGAAAAGGGTATGTACTATGTGATTCCCCCCAATATGTGACATTTTGGAAAAGACGGAACTGTATATAGAGTTAGTAAAAAAATCAGTGGTTTCCAGGGATTCGAGGAGAAAGAGGGATTAGTAGGTGGAGCACATGGGAATTTTTAGGGCAGAAAATTATTGTGTATGTTACTGTAATGGTGAATACATACATTTGTCAAAACCATGGAATGTGCAACAAAGAGTGGACCCTACTGTAGACAGGACTTTAATTAATAATAATGTATCAGTATTGACTCATCAATTGTAACAAATGATGTTCCACACTAATGCAAGATATTAATAACAGGGAAAACTGTGCGTGTTGGGCAGGGGAAAGGGGTCTATGAGAAATCTCTGTGCTTTCCGCTCAGTTTTTCTGTAAACCTGAAAACTGCTCTAAAAAAGGTCTATTTATTAATATTTACAATAAAAAAGAGTGAAGTACTGATACATACTACAGAATGGATAAATCTTGAAAACAGTATGCTAAGTGAATGCAGCCAGACACAGAAGGCCACATGCTGGATGATTCCGTCTCTATAAATGCCCATTACTTTTTAAACCAGGAATTATAAAAAGGAAGGAGCTCAATAAACGAGATGGTGAAAGGAAGGCTCCTGCTACTAATAGGAGGAAATAGTGTGAATATATTTCAAGTTTAAAGAAAAGCTTAGGTATTTCTCATCAGAAAATCATCTAAAGGGAAATTTTCTGTTCATACATTGATTGTGATGTAACAGGATCTTTCTAGCATCAGGGTACTGAGCCTTGACTGCGTTACTATATAGTGTAGCTTCCTGCTGTGCTTGGTAAGTAGGCAATCATAATGATCCTAATAGCTAAACATCAAGAAAGCCCAGATCAAACTGTAGCTCCAACCAACTTCTTTCAGGAGCTGTGAGTTACAAAGGCAGATGGAATAAATGGGTAGAATAAGATATGTAGGTCAATGTCTTACAAAAATAACCTTGACAGAGTTATGTAGGTAGATATCTTTGGAAAAGTTCCTCACACCATGAGAAGGAGTAGGCCAAGTTTACTGAGCCAGCATATTTATTCATCTTAGACAAAGCAATCATATCTTGCAGGCCTATTGGACTGTATCAAACAGATGACAATTGCTGATTATCAAGATTCATGATTTATGAAAATGGAAATTGGTTAATATTCTTAGAAAATAAAGAGTGCTTACTAAGCAATAAGGAATAGATAAATGTTTAGTAAAAAATAAACAAAAGACATAAAGAGGTCATATTAAAAATAGATAACCAAAAAATTATTAAAAAAGCGTTCAATCTCACTGATAATCAAATAAATCTAAGTTAATGCAAAAATGAATATTGATTTTATCTGTCAGATAGACATGGTTTAAAAAGAAAGATAATACTCAATGTTGTGTGGGGGGTGGTGTAAATGAATTCTCTGATTACTGTCCATGGGAGTATAAATTGGTAGAGCCTCTTTGGAGGATGATTTGGCAGTAGCTATTAGCATGTTTTTATGCACATACTCTTCAACCTCAAAATTTCACTTTTAGGAATCTAACGGAAGTATTGTCCAGGTACACAAAGATATATTTGTAAGAAAGTTCACAGCAGCATTATTTGTAATAAAGAAAAATTGGAAACAATGTGAATTTCTATTAATGAGTACAGCCACCCCCTAGAAGATCCTGCAGACGTTAGGATGAATAAAGTAGATCTCTTTGAATAGACATGTAAAGATTTTTAAAATACATTGCCAAGTGAAAATGAAGTTACAGAAAATAACTTACGGTGCAATCCTGCTTATGTTTACAAACACTATTAAAGCTAGTTATTGTATTTATGCAGTTCATAAAAAAGCCCAGAAGAATGCACTATAAAAACTAACAGAGGTGGTTTCCTGGGAAAGGAGTGGGTATCAGGAGAGAAAATGAAGGGAGGCTCATAGTTACTTTACTCTGTCCACTTTTAATACTGTTTGTTTTAACAAAAAGTAAAAAGTTGTGTATTTTTAGGGGTTATTAAAAATGTACACATATATCACTGTATTAATATTAGTAAAGCATTTAGAATGTTACCTTATACAGAGAAGTGCTATATGAGCATATATTGAATAAAATAAGTAAGTACCAGTATTAGGGCTTTACTCGAAGAAAATAATCTTGGGATGCAGAAAGATTTAATTGCAAGGATGTTTAACCCTAGGATTGTTAATCCAAAGTTGGAAACAACTGAAATGTCCAACAGTGTATGACTAAGTAAATTATATTAATCCATATAATGAGTGGAATATTTATGGTAATTTTTAACAGCTTTATTGAGGTATATTTTACATATAATAAAATTCACCCATTTCAAGTGAACAATTCTGTGATTTTTAGTAACTTTATGAGTGGTGCAACCATCTCCATAAATCAGTTTTAGAACATACCCCCAATAAGATCCCCTATGCTGATTTACAGTCAATCCTATTATCACTGCTACCTCAGGCAACCACTAATCTACTTTCTCTATAAATTTTCTTTTTCTGGCCATACACTGAGATGTTTTGCATCCATAGAAATTGGTCATAATAAATGATAGCTGGTTATAAAAATGGGGAAAAAGCAGATAAAATATTATGTATAGGATTAGCCTACTTGGGTTTATGTGAAAGGAAAGAGAGAAGAAAACTTGAATGATATACTTCAATATGTTAATAGCAGTTACCTCTGAGTGGTAGAAATATGGGTCCTTTTTTTTCTTTTGAAATCTATAATCAGAAAAAAAAATAAAAACACCAATTCCACTGCTGGGTATATATCCAAAAGAGGGGAATTCAGTATACCAAAAGATATCTGAACTCCCATTTTTATTGCAGCACTATTCACAATAGGCAAAGATATGGAATCAACCTAAGTGTTCATCAATGGATGAATGGACAAAGAAATTGTGGTACAGATACACAGTGGAATATTATATAGCCACAAAAAGAAATCCTGCCATTTGCAATAACGTCGATGGAACTGGAGAACATTATGTTAAGTGAAACAAGCCAAGCACAGAAAGACAAACCTCACATGTTCTCACTCATATGAGGGAGATAACTATTAAAAATGATTGATCTCATGGAGACAGAGAGTAGAATAATGGTTACCAGAGGCTGAAAAGGGTAGCAGGGAGGAAGGATAAAGTGGGGATGGTTAATGGGTGCAAAAATATAGTTAGATAGAATGAGCAATATTTGATAGCACAACAAAGTGACTATAATCAACAATAAGTTAGGGTATACTTTAAAATAACTAACAGAGTGAAATTGGAATGTTCCTAACACAAAGAAATGATAAATGCGTAAGGTTATGGATACCCCAATTATCCTGATCTGATTAATTCATATTGTATGCCTGCATCAAAACATCACATGTACCCTATAAAGATACACAACTATTATTTACCCATAATGATGTAAAAAGAATAAAACAAATTATCTTAGAAAGGACATGGCTCCTGCAATGGATCCCTTAAGAGTCTTCCCTTCAATGGAGTATCTGTGAATAAGAGAGTAGGAATTTAGAACCATCTCCAGACATGAGAAGGTTATTTCTCTAAAGTTTTGTGTGTGTGTATTGACAGGGGGCTGGGGTTGGGGGCAGGCAGATAGGAATAATGTTATTGGGTGGTGTAACTTAGTACCTGCATGATTCGAGCAGGCAGCAGACCAGAGCCTCTAAAAAGTCAAAGAGATTAGGTGTTGATGCTAGTAGCCTACTTGCCAGGAGTTGGACTCAGCCTGTCTGCCCTTAGTTGGCCTCTTGGGGATAACTTGGCCAATTCTAGCTTGTAGGGGAGGGGTGAGAACAGTGGAAGGAAGGGTGCTCATTCCAGTGCCCCTGGGGCCCCAACTAAATACCAGACAGAGAAGCAGAAGCACCTATACCCCGCTGTCCTGAGAAGGGAAAACAGGAAGAAGAGTGATGACAGTGCCTAGACGGGAGGAGGTAGTCTGTAAAGGTGCACATTTTTTAATGTGTTCTGCCCTATATCTGGACCAGTGCGAGCCCACCCTGGCCTTCTTGTCTTTGTGGGCTCCTCTCCACATCTCTGCTCCCTTGTCTTGTCCTTGATTTTGTCTTCTAAAAACAATACTTCTCCTTTTTCTTTATTTGCCCTCTTGTTCTCCCTTGTCTTTCGTTAATGAAGTCTGCCACCTTGTTCCTCAAAGAGTGTTATTTCTAATAGTGGACAGTTTCAAAAAGCATGTGATTGGATTATCTATTCCATGTCATATTTTAAAGCAAAGTTGGTATTTTAGGTTTCTGTGTACCTTTCGGAGGTTGTTTTCTTTGAAAAGGGCACATCAGTGACAGAAAAGGGCAAACTTCAGCTGAGTATATATTTTCGTATGAAGTAACAAGATTCATTTATGATTCTGATTTTTGAAATAAAAGCTCTACCTATTTTCTTTACTGAATTTGGGCAGAAACAATATGGCAGTGAATGAAACTATACCTCTGGAAGCAGGGATTTCCTCTGGAATCCTAGAAAACTCCAAACTAACTTTGAAATTATTTTTAATATTCTATTACTAAAAAGGCTCTAAAAGTGTTTCATTATATGAGAATAATATGACTGCTTTCATATTTTGATATGTTATTTTCCAAATTACTTTACTTGCAGAGTTTATTTGGTGTCTGAATCACAGCTATGTTAAAACACCTCCAGGTCCAAATCAGTGGACCCCAATTAGTGCCTTGCAGTTAGCCTGAGGGCAGAAGTGACTCTAAGAGTGAATCTGCACAAAGCCTGTTGGGAAAATCCTCTCTCACCCATTCATTTAGCTGTGACTCTTCAAGCTGTTTTGTCTTCCAGGAGTGGGGTCCATAAAGCGGATGGCCCCAGGCCGCCCACTCCACATCTCCAGTGTAGATCTCTGGCTTTCTTTAATGATGTGTAATTGGGCCAGACCAGACCATGGGACTTTAATAGTCTTTCTCCGTGGCTTGCAAGTTTGAAAAGGCTGGCTACCTACTGTCTTTCTTTAGTGCAATGATGGAAGGCCCACAGCTCAGATTTTATGCTTATTAGTGATATTTTCATGAGTTTCAGGACTAAAGTGACTTTTTTACATTGCTTAATGATTTTCAGTTTAACTGCCTTTCTGAGTGGGATGTTGTAAAGATTAATTAGCCAATGTTCATAAAGTGCTTTCAAGCTGAAAAGTGCTGCACAGGGTGTGCAGACTCATTAGCTTCTTAGTCATTAAGGCTTTTTAGACCTTTTGGCATTCAGAAAGTAGATGGTGAAGCCAAATTAGTAATTTTTTTTCTTTTTGGAAAGGAAGGACTTCGGAAAGAGCAAAATAGAGCAACATATATCTTTTTTTTTTTTTTAATAAGGCATCTGTTGCACTGGGACTGAAAAAAATATGAAAATATTTTGTTTTTCACTTTTTATTTCTACGCTGCTTCAGTTTTTTTTTTTTTTACCCCCTCTTTTCAAAAATGTATTTGTCTGCTTCCCCTGCACACTTATGTAGAAACTCTATGGATCATTGTCATATGCGTACCCATAGTGCAGTTGAGTCTGGGCCCAGAGTGTTGAATTTTCATGCCAATGAATGACATAGGGTAGAACATTTTCTTTATTATTTAATAAAGACTCTCTTTTAGTGTGCAATGAGTCATGAAGTTATAATATTGTCTCTGTCCACACTAATCTTTGGTTAATATATACGTTAGCATTTAATTTGATTCAATTAAGGCTTAGAGGCTTGCAAGAGTGCAAATTGGCTACCAAAGACATAAAGAGGTCCTAAAAGAAATAAGAGATAAAGAGAGGTAGTCTACAAAGAATTAGATTGACAGCTGACTTTTAAGCAGCATCAACTGCACTTACTAATTGGGGGAATAATGTCTTCTAAGTACTGAGAGAAAATAACTGTAAACCTAGAATTGCATACCCAACTAAATTACCTTTTAAGATTGATCATAAAATAAACATACTTTTAAACAAAACAAAAACAAAGTATATACCATCAACACTAAAGGATATTCTAAAAGATATCTTCAAAAAGAAAGCAAACTATCATAGAAGGAAGGAAGGAGATGCTGGAAGGAATTAGGAAAAAATGATACACATGTGGGTAAATATAAACAAACATTGACTAAGAATAATAATGTCCAATATGTAGTGACATATGAGATAGAACTAGAAAAAAAGTAACACCCATATCAGGAAAGTAGTATTAAGTATTAAATTGTTCCAAGGTTCTTATCTTGTTTGGAAGGAGGCTAAAGATGTTAAATTTAGATTTTGTCAAGTTGTGCATGAAATTTCTAGTTTAATCACAAAAATAAGGGAAACGAAAAGTAGTGGGGGTGATAAATAGAAGAGAAAATAAAATCAATAGAAATTGGCTCAGTAGAGAGAGGCAAGATGGCTGACCAGAGACACCAGAGGCCAATGTCTCAGCAAGAAGGAGAAGTTTTAGATGAAAGAGAAAGACAAGCATATACCAGGTGTGGGAGTGAGGGAAGGGTGCCAGAATCTTCAGGAGACTCCATGGGTAGAAGTTGTGGAGCAGAATAAGACAGAGCAAAGTATCAGCAGAGGGCAACCCCTGAGAGGCTTGAAGTCCAGCAAGAAGGGGAGGTGGAGCAGTTTGTTTTTCCCCCATCACATCTCTGACAGTCTGAGGATTCCCAAGCTGCTGGAGAGTCTTTCTGCCCACACAAGCCCACAGGCTACTGCCACCAGTGAGCTGGGAGCTTCTTGTGGACAGGATACCAGGAACCCAGTCCCCATGGGGTGCCTCCTGTCTCCACAGACCTGAGCCAGGACAGCAAGTGCCATATTGCTTCTCTGGCTGCCATGCACCTTTGTCCTCCCCAGGGGCCTTCAACTCCTCAGGTTTCATCTTGCTCATGCCTACACAGACATTTCCCAACTCTAGCCCAGACTACAAGAGCCACAGGGATCCAGTGGGTCCTGGGTGATCTGTGTGACTCCAGTGCCTGGAAATTCTGGGAGGACAGCCTCCCAGAGAAAGGGACAGACACAACAGAGTGCTAGCTTTCTCCCATTCAGAGTCTTTTTCTCCCATTCTCCTCCCCCATGCATGGCTGCCGAGAGAAACAATTGAGCCACCACACTGAGGCTTCTACAGAGAGTGGGGCTCAGACCTTTCTTCTTGGGGATCTGCAGCAGACTGTGGGGTGCTCCAACTGAGAGCTCCCTGCCCATCAGCCCTCACTTGTGTGCTTGTCCAGAGACTCCATCAGAGTAGGGCATGCCCCAAGGCAGAAGGACATCGAATCTACTTGGGCACCCCGTGGGCAATTTGGGATCAAACGTGCTTCTGCCTGGCATGATCAGGGATGATTTTGGGGGGCCTGGGGATGGGCCTACAGGCCAGATCCTGTACCCCCAGGTCTCAATTGCATTGCTAGGGGGCACGGAGAGGAGATTTGTGAATTAGTCTCAGGAGGTGAGAGTGCCCATGTGGGCAGATCAAGGGGGAGAGTACAGTGTAGGTCCTAGCTGCAGTGTGCTTGTGGGGCATCCCTCCCTGCTAAGGAGGGCCAGGCTCTCAGCTCAGGTCGGGATCCTGGGCAGGGAACTTCCCAGCCTGAGTTATAGTCATGGGGGAGCTCAGCTGGTTTTTTTTTTTGTTTTTTTTTTTTTTTTTGAGATGGAGTCTCACTCTGTTGCCCAGGCTAGAGTGCCGTGGCATCAGCCTAGCTCACAGCAACCTCAAACTCCTGGGCTTAAGCAATCCTTCTGCCTCAGCCTCCCGAGTAGCTGGGACTACAGGCATGCGCCACCATGCCCAGCTAATTTTTTCTATATATTTTTAGTTGTTGAGCTAATTTCTTTCTATTTTTAGTAGAGACGGGGTCTCACTCTTGCTCAGGGCTGATCTCAAACTCCTGACCTCGAGCTATCCTCCTGCCTCAGCCTCCCAGAGTGCTAGGATTACAGGTGTGAGCCACTGCGCCCGGCCTCAGCTGGTTTGATCTCCTGCCTACCGGCAGATACTGAGATAAAACCACAGAATAGGGGAGCAAGGAGAAGAGCAAGGCCTGCTCCACACTGCCAGATTGTGTGTCTCAGATGGCCCTGCCTGAATAAGCAGACTTTCTTGTTGAGTGGGGCCACTTCAGCCCTTTCCAGGTAGCTTTGCCCAGAAGCTGGGAGAAGACCTTTGACCCCTGCTGAAACAGATACCTTGCCAGCTTTTATGGAGGCTGAGGGCAAGCTCACCCAACCCAGCCCTGCCCAGCCACACTCGCACACCTGCCTCTGCTGTGGCAGAGAATGAGGACTCACCTGGAAGTTCCAGGGCCCCACCCACTACCTGGGACATTTGAGTGCCTCTCCTAAGGGACTAGAGCCAGTCACAGGCCCCCAAAACAACATTACAGCTTGTTCCTTCCAGAAAGCACCACCTACTGACAGGGAGGTCAATTTGCATACCCTTTACAGCATTTACTGACTCAGTCATATCGGGTGTGGTTGATTCTCACCCACAAGCACTACCTACTGTCTCAGATATTAAACTCAGCATGACATTATCTACACAAAAGAGAATCCAAAGATAAGAATCAACAGCTACTCCAAATGAGAAGGAATCAGCAAAAAAATTCCAGAAGTATGAAGAATCAGAGTGAAAGGACACCCCCAAAAGGGAACACCAGCTCTCTAGCAATGGATACCAACCAAGTTCAGAATATCAAAATGACAGATAAAGAATTTCAAATATGGATTGTAAATAATCTCAATGAAATACAAGAGAAAATGGAAAACCAACACAAAGAAACCAGAAAAATATTCAGGAAATGAACAAAAAATTCACTAAAGAAATCAAATTATTAAAAAAAATCAAATAGAACTTCTGGAAATGAAAAATTCATTTAAGTAAATACAAAACACAGTGGAAAGTCTTAAGAATAGAATAGACCAGGAAGAAGAAAGAATCTCAGAGCTTAAAGACACACCTTTGAATTAAACAAGCCAGTCAAAGATAAAGAGCAGAGAATTAAGATGAAGGAACAAAGCCTACAAGAAATATGGGATCATGTAAAGAAGCCAAACATAAGAATTACAGGCATCCCTGAGGGTGAAGAAGAAAGCACATAAAGGTTGGAAAACCTATTTGAGGAAATAGTTGAGGAAAACTTTCCTGCTTTTGCTAGAAATTTAGATTTCCAGGTATAAGAAGCTCAATAAACACCTGGAAGATTCATTGCAAAGAAGCAATCACCACGACACACAGTCATCATACTGGACAAATTTAACATGAGGGAGGAGCTCCTGTGAGCTGTAAAGTGAAAACGTCAAGTAACTTACAAAGGAAAACCCCTCAGGCTAACTGCAGACTTCTCAGTTGAGACCTTATAAGCCAGAAGGGATTGGGACTCTATCTTCAGTCTTCTTAAACAGAATAATGGCCAGCCTAGAATATTGTATCCTGTAAAACTAAGTTTCTTGGATGAGGGAGAAAAAAAGACTTTCTCAGACAAGCAAACACTGAGGAAATTTGTCAAGACCAGACCTGCCCTACAGGAAGTACTCAGATCTGCATTATACATTGCTCAGCACAATAGAAACCCACCAGTGTGAAATTACCCAAAAGCTAAATCTCAGAGCCCATATAAAAAAATGGCTCAAGATGTAAAACAAAGCAACAAAGTTCTACTCAACAGGATGAACAGAAATGCATCCCACATACCCAAAATAATTTACAGATTCAATGCAATTCCCATCAAAATATCAACATCATTTTTTTGCAGATCTACAAAAAATATTTTTACACTTTGTTTGGAACCAGAAAAGAGCCCGAATAGCTGAAGCAAACCTAAGCAAAAGGAACAAATCTGGAGGCATAACTTTATCAGACTTTAAACTATACTATAAAGCTATAGTAACCAAAACAGCATGGCACTGGTGCAAGAACAGAGACATAGATCAATGGATAAGAACAGAGAAACCAGGTTTAAAACCATCCTCATCTTGCCATCTGATCTTTGACAACGCAAATAAAAACATACACTGGGGAAAAGAATTCCTATTCAATAAATGGTGCTGGGAAAATTGGATAGCCACATGTAGAAGACTGAAACAGGACTTGCACCTGTCACCATTCACAAAAAATTAATTCGTGATGGATAACAGACTTAAACCTAAGGCATGAAACTATAAGAATACCAAAAGAAAATGTTGGAAAAACTCTTCCAGATGTTGGCCTAGGCAAAGAATTTGTGAAGAAGACCCCAAGAGAAATCACAGCAACAATAAAAATAAAGGAGACTTGATTAAATTAAAAAGCTTCCGCACAGCCAAGGAAACAATCAACAGAACAAATAGACAACCTACAAAATGGGAGAAAATATTCACATGCTATACATCCAGGAAAGGGCTAATAACCAGAATATATGAAGAACTCAAGCAAATCAGCAAGAAAAAAAAATCAAGCAACCCCATCAAAAAGTGGGCAAAAGACATGAACAGAAACTTTTCAAAAGAAGATAGACTAATGGCCAATAAATATATGAAAAAATGCTCAATCTCTCTAAATCATCAGAGAAATGGCTATGTCATAGAGTTCATAGATATGCACCAAGAGGACAAATGAACAAAAACAATGGTCTTAATGATATGTGAATGTGTGCTTATGGCTTGGGATAAAATGTTTAGTACTAGCTTCATATACAGATTACACAGGGAACTCCAAATGCAGGGAAACTAAATCTCTATAATGTACAATAAGCCTGCCTGCCCCCTGTCCCAGAGGGATATTTTACCTTTATTATACTGAATAGGAAACAATTCTTTGCTGTGGAAAGAGACATTCCTATCTTC
The DNA here is from genome assembly GCF_020740605.2 of Lemur catta. Taxonomy (NCBI): domain Eukaryota; kingdom Metazoa; phylum Chordata; class Mammalia; order Primates; family Lemuridae; genus Lemur; species Lemur catta. The sequence continues at coordinate 49,327,181 of NC_059135.1, forward strand.
AAGGCTTGTTCACTATACAACATCTTTTCATTTGACTTAGTGAAGGTGACTATTGTGTAAAACTTAATTTAAAACTGATTTGAAGAGTGGTTCTAGTTATAACAAAGACACTGATAGAAAGATGCATCTGAAATGTTTAAATAAACTATTCAAAGAAATGTGAATGTAAAAGAAGTGTAATTTTACAACCAATATATTTTATTTTATATTATTTAAAATGTATGTAACTAAAATAATAAATATAACAAATTTTAAAATGATCATTACAATTTTGATAGAAATGAAAGTAGAAGGTAAAAGGGAAAGGAATCCCAGGCGATGCAGATGGTAGAGACATAGTAGAATATAGGTGATTTGGGGGGATTAACTGCTGGAATCATCCGGTTTAACTGGAACACAGAGTGTATAGACTAGGAGATATAACTAGGGTAGAATCTTTGAAGGTCTTTAATGCAAAATTGAAATTTCAAATTTAGACTATTTTTTTTGTGAAACTCTAGAAGGACTTTGAGCTGGCTAGTAATCATCTCATGAATATAATTAAAACTCCTGGTAAACTTGAGAGAAGTAATGGTGTCATGTAATTTATCATACATGCTGCATTGTTAACCCAAAGCCTGACAGGAGAAGGCAGTCAGGTGACTCTTGTTAAATTGAGCTGATCTGTACATTCCAAGTACAGTGAGTAGGATGTTAGCTTTGCCATTTGCTTTTGTTTGGATGCTGCTATAGAAGCATTAACTTGATAAATTAGAGTACACAAAATAAGACAGCATGAGTGAGTCTCTTTCGCCTTTCAAAATGCCAAGTTAAATGCTTCATAATTGGTTTAGATTAGCAGAGTTTCTGTTGTTGTTTTTCATCTCCACTGAAGAATAAGAATTGCAGTTACATTGTGATATGAGGGATTTGTTACATTTATATGAGAGAATTTCATGAAAGTGACATTTATTAGACATTTAAAATGGAGGAAGATTATAGAGTTGCTTTTCCTAAGGTTGTGACAAGTAAATATCACTCATCTGTCAGGACTGAATTGAGGGGTGCTTTGTCAGACACAGTGGGGTAGATTAAAGAACTAATCATACCAATCTGACTTACATGCTTTCTTGATAGTACATTGTACTATTGGCAAAGAATAGCTTACACTATTTAGTGAAAGTACTTGCAAATTAAAAATTTTTAGACTAGAAATTAGGTTTAACAGAAACATAATTGGATGAGGATGAAGATTTGCCATGGACTGACAGTGTGACCCTAGTCTGTTCCTAGGCTCCTGGCAACACAGAAGTGTTCAGACTGGGCCTAACCCTGGGACTCTCTGGCAGTGTATTGAACACAGCCTGGTTCCTGGTTCCAGATTCCTCACCACTCTGTAGTTGGAACCACACCTCGGTACCTTACCTGTAGGCTCTGCTTTCCCACAGCCCCTACCTGTGACCGGTTCTGTGTCTCTAAAACAGTGTGATCCACATTTAACACCTGATCTACCTGATGGGGATCTCCTTTTCTTCTGGTATTTCCCTCCCTTCCAACACCAAGAGTGTAATTTGATCCTTAAACCCCCACCTGGAGACTGGGGTGCTTCTTTTCTACTTGAATATTCTCCCCTGGCCTTTGTCACCACATTCTGATGCCTATCAGTGAGGTTCACTCTCTGTTTAGGATTTCCCTTAGGCCAACTGCTAGACAGATTACCACCTGAGGACTGTCTGGAAACCCAGGTTATGTCTGCCTTACCAGAACTACAATCTCCTATGACAGCTCAGAGTTCAGACACTGAAGTAGCAATGAGCAGAAGTAGAAAGAATCTTCTTCTAGTCCCTGCAGTCTGTCTTATCGTGTTGCAGCTAACCAGGCCATCCTACCAATGATATTAAAGATAAGTATTACTTCGGGAAGCAGAACGTAGAAGTTAAGAAAGTAGGTTTTAGGGTTAGACTTTTAGGATTCAAAATACAGCTTCACCAATTACTATATAGGTGCCATTGTTAACTGTGAAGGGTTTGAGATTTTATCATACTGTACTTGCAAGCTAGTAGGCTAGTCTGCCAAAGTCTCATGGATGCTGACAGAAGACATGAGAGTCCTGGATCAGTGACAAAGGACAGTTTATTGCTCACAGCAATAGCAATAGTCAGAGCATCAGCATTTGTCCTGGTTTTCTGACCCCAGTAACAGCACACATAGTGGATTGCATTGCTGGAAAGGAATCTCAAATGTAAGCAACCCAAATCTTTCACAATGGACAGTGAGCCTGCCTGCCCTCTGCCTAGAGGGAGATACTATCTTTTTTATACTGAGTAGTAAACAGTTCTGCTCTTTGTTCTGGATGGAGACACTATCTTTATTTTCCAAGGTTGTTCACTGTACAAATATACTTGAAAGGAACAGCCAGTGCCTCCGTCTGCCAGATACGCAGAGACATAAGAGACCCATGGAGAACTATTTCCCAACAACTTTGGGTTGAAGTTTTTGAAGCCTCAGTTTTCTCATGTGAAAAATTGAATTAGTGGTATAACATATGTAGTTGTGAGGATCAAGTGGATATAATGCATATAAAATGTTTAACATCATGCCTGACACATTGACAACAGGGCTTTGTCAATGTCAGTTATAATTATAAATAGTTGTTTCTTGAATAAGATGCAATCATATTTATTGAATTCTTTGTTTTCTCTAGTAAATAGATTATTGCTGCTCACCAATATTTCACACTATTTGAATCACCAAATATTAGAACTAAAAAGGACCATAAACCTGGCATTTTATAGATAAGAAAATAGGTTCAGAGAGGTTAAAGGACTTGTTGAATCTCACATAGAAAAACCATAGAAAGAACAAAGGTCATCTAATTTCAAATTCAGATTCTTTTTAATTACACATGATGCCTGGAGCTCAGTAAATACTGAGATTACAAATGACATAAAGCAAGCCTATGATGTATTAGAAAACATTTCCCATGCTCCTTTCGTCAGTCTCCCTGCTTCCTACTTGTTTGACTTACAAACCACCTTCAACTTGGCCCCTAAAGACAAATATAAACACAATAAATAAGTGGTGGAGAGTTAAAAATAAGTAACCCATACCTTCTCCTTCCTAAAGCCCCATTATAGTCACTGTCTCCATGGCATAAAAAAAACAGAACTGCAAGAAAAGTGCTTCCTATGTGTGTAGGTGATGTTGAAAGTGTCCCATTCTGACTAAAGGCAGGGAAATGCTAGCGGAATATCTGGCAGCTGTATGTCAACAGCCTGATGCTGGCTTATGGACAGACTTCCCACGGCATGAGGGGGAGAAGTAAGAAAGGGGAAAGAGGGGCTAAGAGAAGCGACGTCTAGTTCCAGAAGGCAACATGTGACAATTCAGGGAAGCAATCTATCCTGAAAAGATCTGCAAAAATCAACGCATTGATTTTTGTACCTATTCTTAATACTGATCCCACTGTTTCTCTTCTTTAAGAGTGAGGTCATAGCGTCAGTTTCTGTAGGGCTCTGAAATTCTTTCTGAGATCATAGGTCAGAGTTAAGCATGCCCAGGTAACTGAAGCAAGATTTTAATAGGAAAGAAATGACAGGGAATGTGAATTTCCCTTTGTCTTATGTCCTCTGCAAAATCACCTTCCATTCCAGATAATTCTGCTCTAAGTGTCCCTGGGGTGTCTCACAAGTGCTCCTGAGTCGCTGGCCTGCTGCTCATCCCTCACTCATGGTGGGCGCCACACTGCCCTCTGCCAGGCGTGGCCGGAACTGCTGTGTTTTGCCACTGCTCTGCACCTCTGCACAGGGCACCACTGTGCGTGTGCATGTGCGCGTGTGTGACAGAAAGAAGGGCTGTGACAGAAAACGTACTCTTTTCCCTCTGCTTTAGAGAAGACCCAAAGCAGTGCCACTTGTTTCTATACATTGCGAAGAGTTTAGGGAAATAGTTCTTCCAGTTTTTACTTGGAACATTGTATTTCTCTGGAACAGAATTTGAGCGAGCATGCCAGACAGTACTGAAAATCCCTAGACCTAGACCCCGGTGATGAGAAAGTCTTAGTTAGGGTTGGGCCCATTACAGTTGGGTGTTTCTTCCCACAGGAGAAGCTCTTCCTCTCACTGGCTCCCAGCCTTTCCTCAAATAGGCTTCTGTGGAACCATCCCTCTAGTGTGCATTTGTGTCCGGTTATGTCTGCACAGCAGTGGGCACATTTTGAGCTCTTTTGCAGAAGGCTGCTAAGCTCTCTGGCCCCTATGTTTCCCCCGGGCCCATCCGACAGGCATGCTTAAATCTGGTAGCCAACAGGTCTCGGGTCAAGCTGAAATCCCTGCTACAGGTGAGAATGGTATACCATATACATATGGCATATGCCATATACCATATACCTTTAAACAAAGGAATTGCCTTATATCCCACCCACCTCCAGATGTGAGTGTGGGCACATGCCTTAAATTCCATATATATCAGGGTTCATTCACTTATTTATTCTTCTTTTATCAATGAAGGAACACAAGATGCTTTAGATACAGTTCCTATATCATAACCCTCAGAATCTGTGGCTTCACTTTATGTTGTCATAAATGAGAATTCCCCAGTTAAAGCCTGATTTACAGCATCTTATAATTAACTCTGAAAATATCTCTTCAGAAATTCAGATACTAGTATCAACAACTCCGTACTTAATCCCTGTGGCTGAAAAGAAAGTATTACAATCAGGCATAGGCAGGAAATGTAGAATTTAGGTCAGTGATGGATGTTTTAATGTTCTTATGTTTTAATGCTCTCAATGCTCTCTTTGCCCCAGGTCATGCAGATGTATCTTCCTTTTTGTGGAATCGCCATATCTAATGCTCAGCTCTTTGCTGCCTCAAGGAAAGAATATGAAAGAAGCAGGGTGAGTAGAGAGAAAGGTTGCTGACAATCCTCAATGCTCTCTGTCTTTCTGGTTTCTGTGAGTCATTATATCTTTTAAAAACAGCAGAGATCTTGAATAACCCAGGAATCTTTTTTATTTGTATAATCGTGCAAGGCTATGGTTGAAGATACCCTTTAAGCAATAGCTCAAATTCTCTGTTGTTGTTTGGGGGAAATAGTACTAGCTTCTTTTAAAAAGGAAATTAATTTCACATCTGTACTGTGAGGCAGCAGATTTTTGCTTACTTGTAGCTTTGAAATGATAATGCAATTTTTTTTTTTTTTTTTTTTTGAGACAGAGTCTCGCTTTGTTGCCTGGGCTAGCGTGAGTGCCGTGGCATCAGCCTAGCTCACAGCAACCTCACACTCCTGGGCTTAAGCAATCCTACTGCCTCAGCCTCTCGAGAAGCTGGGACTACAGGCATGCACCACCATGCCCAGCTAATTTTTTCTATGTATATTTTAGTTGGCCAGATAATTTCTTTCTATTTTTTTAGTAGAGACGGGGTCTTGCTCTTCCTCAGGCTGGTCTCGAACTCCTGACCTCGAGCGATCCACCTGCCTCGGCCTCCCAGAGTGCTAGAATTACAGGCGTGAGCCACCGCGCCCGGCCGATAATGCAATTTGATGATGTTTTACAACTTGGTTCTGTTAAGAAGCATGATTTTACCCCACTTCCTAGATTTTGTTTTTGAATTGAAAGTTTTTCTGGAAGAACATCACAAGACAGTTGGACCAATAATGCAAAGACTTTCATAAAATTATATAGAAACACATTTAGAGGGATTGAGCTTGTATACCTTCATGAGTTGTAGAACCAAATAGTTAAAAAAAAAAAATGACCAGTGCTCAAAAAAATTCTGAAATAGCAAGTAGAGATTAAATTATATTAGACTCATTCTACTTTTAAATATAGGAAGATGATTGTCACAATTTAGAAATGTATTTAGCAAGATGATGTTCACAAAGAAACCCTCAGTTAATCTGATCATCAAATTGATTAACAACTTCATTTGTTAAGTATTGTGAGTTATGAAAATTTCTCAAGAAACAAATGAACACAGTTGATTACTACAGCCATCGTCCTTTACAAAACATACCACACTTTTTCTCTGATCTGGATCCTCTTTTCATCTTCAGCCCCAAGTCTTACCATTCTCATTCTTTCATCTGGCACTCTGGTAATATAGTTCCCAGTTTCCAGAAAACAATCTGTTTTTTTCATTGTTATCATACCTTTAACCACATTCTTCCCCTCTGTCATCAATGTCTTCTTTCCTTCCCCACCCTCCCCTGCCATCTACCTTGTGCATCCTTCAGGACCCATCTCCACCTTCCAGGTAATCTTCCCTTCTTCGCTTACTGTTTTTCCTTATCTCCTGCTATTGTTCTATTGTGGGTATCTATCACACTGCACTATAACATTTAATGAAGGCTCTCCTCTCCAACTACATTATGAACTCCTTAAGGGAAGTTTCATGTAGGATTGATCTTTGCATCCTTATGTATGGCACAATTCATTTACTCTTTCAACAAATATGTATTGTGTGGTTCTCTTCAGATGCTGTCTATCCAAATCCATGCCCTCATGGAGTTTACTAGTCTACTGGGAGCAATAAATAATAGACAAGAGAACAAATACAAACAATATAGCAGCAAGTTGTGATAAGTGCTATAAAGAGAGTTAAAGTGAGATGAAGGGATAAAGGGCTGTGGAAAGGTAGGATGGGAGGATGTTTATCTTAGAAGGTGATCAAGAAGGTCTCTCCAGGGTGATGATATGTGACCAGAGACCTGAATGAAGAGAAGGAGAAAAGCCATACAAAGGTCTGGGGAAAGCATTCCAGGCAGTGGAAATATCAAGTGCAAAGGTCCTGGGGCAGGAGAAAGCTTGGTCAGTGTGTAGAGAGAGCAGATAGAACAAGAGAGGATGAAAGAAAAGAAAATGAGGATGGAGGTGAGCTAGGGGCCAGATGCAAGAAAGGCCCATGGGCACAGCAAAGACTTTGTCTTTTATTCTGGGTACCATGGAAAGCCATTGGAAGATTTTGAGCTGTGTCTGATTTACTTTTAAAAGAGATCCCTCTGGCTTCCCTGGAGACAATAAACTGTCTGGGGAGGGGGAGAGAAGGATGAAAGCAGGGAGAGGAATTAGGAGAGGACTATATTGAAGTCAAGAAATAATGCAGCCGGGACTAGGGAAGTGAGAAGTGAGAGATTCCCTCCCAAATCAGTGGTGAAATCTGCAGGGCTTGCTGATGTCAGAAATGGGTGAAAGAGACTGTTGGCTTGTGCAGCTGGCAAATAAACAGTTGGATAAAGGAGTCTGAAGTTTTTTGGGAGATGTCAGGACTGGAGATTCAGATTTGGGACCCATTAGCACATAAATGGTGTTTAAAGCTGGGGGACTAACTGGGCTAATCTGGGGAAGGAAGAACATGTACATAAGAGAAGAAAAGAGGTTCAAGGATAAGCCCGGGAGCAAAAGAAGGTCGCTAGAAGACAGAGGGACAAATGCAGATATTTATTTCCTAGAAGGCAAGTGACATCAAAAGGCAGGGAGTATTCAACTGTGTGAAATGTTTCCAGTGTCTATTGAATTGCATGTTACCCTAGATTTTCTCCTCTTTTTCTCCTATTCTGGAGCTAGTCTGCATTGTTATTTGTAAGACTTTCATCACTTATTAGTAAAGCAGGAATTTTTAATTAGAAACAATAAAATTACTGTAATGTGATTTGTCAGTGCAAGACTCAAGGCACAATTAGTTTTTCCTCTGAGATAAATGTTCTTGTATATGGGTCCCAGAGGCTCTCTCCACACAGTCACAACAAATTGAAAAGTTAAATAATTGTTCAGTTAATATGATCCATCTGAAGCAATAGTCTGGATGATTAAGGAAATAATGTATTCTGCCTTAGAAACAGGGAATTTTGTTCGTAATTATTCAGACAATTGTCTCCTTTTTAATCTTATATTTGAATGTGAAATTATTACGCATTGACCCCTTACAGAGATTTGCTGTCCAAATGCTAAATTGTCAGGATTCACTTAAAATCTTTTTCACCTCCTGGTGTTTCTCTTTGCTTTGGGATCTTACAGCAATATGGTCCTTCACCACATTCAGTCTTTCTTTAGAGATAATGCTACCCAGGATGTTTGGTCCTCCTTTAATTGCTCCATAAACTAGACTCATTTCATGGATGTCTTATTAACTCATTCAAATGCTTTCCTACTTGAATAGATTTGGAGAAGAAATTTCCACGTTTCAAATGGTTTCAGAACAAATCAAATTCATTACTAAAGCTGAAAATTAGTCATGTCCCTGGGATGATGGTCAGTGCCATGATGAATAGACGTGAATTTGACAACTCATGAAATCCTTTTGTGGGAGGTCAGACTTGAGATCACACATCTTATTAAATTCTATTGCATAAAGCACCCTCTGGCCAATTCATTGACTGTGTCATTTTCTGATTGCTCTCGGAGAGAAGTATAATGTCTACCACCTGTACATAGTCCACTATTCTTAAATCTCTGGAAATATTCATGTTATTAAAAATTCCAAACAAGTATTATTTCAATGCAAAAATTGTAAGCTAACTTAGCTAGATAAAATGACAGGCTGTTATAATTTAATTTTTAAATGAGTACATAGTTTTCAAGTTAGAATTTAAGTTTTTTTTTCTTTAATTTGTATGCTTTTCATTCTGCTGTTTTAACAGAAATTTTAATGATGTTTTCCTTCCTGAGATATATAGTAGTATCTAAAGGTTCTCCTAAACAGTTTTGGATGAGGTAGTATTCCCCCTTCTTATGTACAAGGATTAATGGTAGTTATATATTTTGAAGGTTTTGAACCTTAATTAGTATTCACCTCTATAATTGTTTCAGAGTTCTGTGAGAGGTGTGCATTAGTGAAAATGAGTTTCAAATTTGACCAAGATGCTATTTGTTCCTGATAGTAAGGAAGAGCTGCTTTGTGATTTTCTGAAATAAATGTGCTTCGTCTTTATAAAATGTTGGGTTTATATCGAGTTGCATTGCAGAAAAACTACCATAGAAGGGGGGAAAAGGCTGTAGCTAATGACTCTGTCATCCCTGTTATATGGATTAGCTCTATTCTCAAGTTGTATTTTGAAGGTTAAGAGTGTGTTCTAAGATGAAATGATGGAAATATGTCAAAACAATCATAAATGCCTTTAAAATTCACCACACAAAAATATTTATAATATTTTATTAGAGCAAAGACTAAATGGAATTTTGAGGGAAAAAACGTCCCCTTTTCAGTTCTGTATCCACCTAAATACATCCATTTCATCTTTCCTAGGCTTTGCTAGAGGTGGTTAATGACCTCTTTGAAGAACAGACTGACTTGGAGAAAATTGTCAAGAAAATAATGCATCGGGCCCAAACTCTGTTGAAATGTGAACGCTGTTCTGTTTTACTCCTAGAGGACATTGAATCACCAGTAAGTAATCTTTTACCTTTCATATGGAGTTGAAGGCTGTGTGAATGGAATCAAATTGAGTTTATTTGTAATTAAACTTGTGAAATCGTGACTTGAGCCACTCTCTTCGTGATGCTTCTAACCATGAGGTGACTTTTTATAAAATGAGAATTTCTTATTTCCTTGACATGTATTTTCATTCTTATTTTGCTGCTGTTTTAGAAACACAGACTCTTAAGTTGATGGGGACCTTAGAGATCTATCCTAGCCCTATGTATTTACAGGAGAGGGGCCTAAGGGGCTCAGTGGTTTGCCAAAACTCACACAGCTCTATTAAAAGATACACTCATGTCTGTCTCCCATTTTATTTACCCATTAAGGGAAAGGCCTTCAGCATTTCTGACAGTGGACTGCAGCCCAGAAAATGTTCCACAGCCCTCTTAAGGGGAGGAGGAAGCAAACAAATGAATGGAGAATTGGTGCACTTAACTCTTGGAGCCTGGACAAATTGGACTTGAGCTGAGTAGAGTGGCTAGCTGTGGCTGGGCTGTCCCCTGCAGCAGGTTTGTCCTGCTGAGGTTTCCACGTTCTTTCACAGCTGCTTTGGGGCTGTGGATACTGGCAGAGGGCAGACTAACCAGGTGAAGGAGTCTCCTTCCCACCTCACTGCAGTGGTACCTGTCACTCCAAAGGAAAGCATCTAGCTCAGGGCCTCGGGCCTGTGCACTTGGTGATTCATGGCCAGATTTCAGGTTTTGTTAAGCCCTTTGGCCCATTGGGGGAAATCTGCCGGGTAAACAACAGTATTGAAAATAATGACCATCATCAATCTAAGTTCTTGAAAGTTAAATGTATAAACCCTTGGCAGCAATTTAATATCTTTGCTGAGAACTCTCCTCAGCGACCAAGAGTTGTCCACCAATTAAGAGCTGTTTGAATACCTCAGAGAGTGATATTTTACCATACTTTACTTAGAAAAGATTATTGCTTTTGCCTTTAGGTTTGTTTTCCTCAAAGAACCTTATGGTAAATTTTGGAGATTTAATAATAAGTATTGTAAAACTTGCAAAGTTAAGTTTTTTTTTTTTTTTTTAGTCTATATATGTTTAAAATGTTCAGGAGTGTTTCCCAGATTTTAGCAGAGTTTAGGGTTATTTTTATTTCAGTTGGTGTGGTTTACAGAAACAGTAGCCTTGCAAGTATCCTGTGATTGTGTAAAACTCAGCTAAACCTTGGGAGAAACACACACACACATACCCACTAGCCTTTTAACCCAAAATAAGTGACTAAGGCAAAGATCTCACTCAATTAGTGAAGGTTTATTAAGCCAAAGTTTGAGGCCAAAGTTTGAGGATGTGCCTGGGAAAAACAAGCCACACATGCATCTATGACTGTGTTTTCTGAAGTGGGATTTGGGAACTTCAGTATTAAAGGACATAGAGCACACAGAAAGAACAAGGAGGAGTGGAGTGGGCAGTGAGGCAAATGGTTACATTTTTGTGAGGCTCGAGAAATCTGCATTTTACATAAGACAAGGTGAATGTTAGAAGAGAAAAAGGGAGTGAAGGAAGAATCAAATATGCAGATGTCCCTGGATAGGTGGAAGAATGATCTTATCTTGTTTCTGTTTTGCACCTGGGAAGATAAGCTTATAATCAACATTAGTAGTATGGAATTGAATAGACTTTAATTTTAAGAGCTAGACTTAGCCTGTAGACCTAAAGTTACAATTTGCATGTCCTTGTGTATGGGAGGACAGCAAGAAATGTCCTTATGAATGATCTGTGGGGGCAGTCCTTGTAGATACCTGAGGCCTTTTGCCTTTCCATGAGACACTGGCTAATGTATAATTTTAGTAACAGTTATTAATTCAGAAGGAGGTGTTGCATGACTCAGCCTCCAGGCTTGACCTTCCCTTTTGTATAAGGAGTTGGGAGGGGAGGAGTCCTGAGATTTTTCTTTTCCTTTACAAGCCCATACTTATGTAGTGTGCTTACAGACACTTTGTGAAGCTCTTGAGTTTCTTTAATCCTCACCTTATGAGGTATGTATTATTATCATCCTAATTTTATATATGAGGAAATAAGGCTAGAAAGTTGAGTGATTTGCCAGAGTCACCTCCACTGCCTGATTCTAAGCCCCTGAAAGGAATGGGAAGCGGTAAGGGTGCTCATTGGTGCCTGGCAGGCTGCAGGGCCACAGAGAAGCCCTGTTAAGCAAAGGCAGGAGGGGGCAGTTGTTGGGGCTTTGGCTGCCAGGATTACCTGAGCCACCCCCAGGTCCCCGTGGTAGCAACTGGCTGGGGTAGGGGTAGGGTAGGGGTGGAAACAGGCTGGAATCTGGATAAGGACATAATCATTGTCTGTTAGTTCAGTTGTAAACAGACACGAAAGTAACTTAAACAAGCTAAGGGTGGTCATTCTTGCTAATCTTGGTGTGGTCTAGCTCTTGGGCAAATAAACAAAAAATTATAGGTGATGGAAGTTGATATCAAATATGGGGGCAGAGCTGGAGGGAATAGTAGAGACAGAAATATCTTCATGGTATAAGGAGGCGGGAGGTCAAGAAACACCATCTAGATACAGTAGACAGTAGAAGCAATAAAGGTGTTGGTCTATTACTGAAAGTGAAGAAGGGACCTTTTGGCTATCACCACTAAATATTCTAAGACTATAATGTTGGGGTAGAAAATTCTGGACCACTCCTCATCATTTTTTCTTTTTGTTTCATCCCCTCCCCTTCAAAGTGAGGATGAACTGCTCTAATCCACAGGAGCAAGGGCTGAAGATGAAAGTGAACTGAGAGAGAGAGAGAGATATCAATCTGCTTAGCATTATTTTATTAGATAGAAGGTGTGAAGAATGTTTGCCAAGGCTGTTGCCTGGGGAGGTAGTGGGATAAGTTGGGGGTGGGAATGGTGGATGTATTACCAGACACTAGTCACACCATGTCCAGGAAAAGGAGCCAGGCTAAGCAGGAAATCAGACACCAAAACCTGGTGCTGGCACAGTGGCTGCAACAAACAAAAAATCCTGAGGAGACAAAGTTCTTTGGCTTGACTTCTTCCTTTCCCATCTCAGAATGCTGAAAGTACAAACTGATATTAAAAATGTTTGTCATCTACATTTAATGAGGGGTATGAGTAATTATCAGAGAAGGAACTCAAGCAACACTCATAAACACAATTTATTTGATTGACCAAGAGCAGACTGAGATAGATTTTTATCCATTCAAAGATGGAAAACAAAAGTGGAACTTGACAACATGATTTTAAATTTCTAAAAGTTCATATGGAAAAATAAACATGTACGAATAGCCAGAAAATTTGTTTAAAAGGCATCAAAGATGAAGAATGGGTGTGTTTTGCCTGTGAAGCTGATGAAATGTATTGTAAACTAGAGGTAAATTCCTTGTAAACAAACAGCTGAATAAAATAGATTCCAAATACCCCAATGCATGTTGAGAATCTAGTAAAGACTGGTCTCTTACTTGTAGAGTTTAGAAAATTATTTCTAAGGGCAAAAATAGTATATTAAAAGAATTTCAGACTTGACAAACTTATTTTTACTCCACGTGTTTCAACAAGACAGATATTTTTATAATTATAGGGAATGCATATAGGATTTCCACATCACCAAGCAAATCTAGAATTCATTATACCTTTTCCTTATTCCTTATAACTTTTTTCCATATTATTATCAACAAACCTATCCATAGCTGGATGCTTTTTAGACATTGTCCATCACCTCTGATGCCCCTGGTATTTATGATAAACAGCAAAGAGCTTTGTCTTATGCAGAGTGCTAGTTCCAGTTTTAGATGTGTTATAACCAATTATTAGTTATCTACATAACATAAAGCAAAAGTTACAGGAAAAAAGATTAATATCAAGGTGTTAAGGGAAGTCCCCCTCCCCAAACCTCTCCCTGACTCTCTAGTCAGCCTGGTGTGTTGCTTCAGAATACAGAAACAAATAGCTAAATTCTGAGCTTTTAGGTTCCAAAATGGGCTTATAAAATTTATAGCAGGGCTGGGACCTGGAGAATCCTGCCCGTCAGGATGAGGGAGGCACAGAGTTGTGACCCAGACCCAGAGGAGCCTTGGGGATTTAAATATATCCGATGTTAGCGATGACTATGCTGAAGCCCAGCAAGTCCTTCTTACCTCATAGCAGAGGCCAGTCTGGGTGAGAAGGTGACTATAGATCAGCTTCTCTCCAAGGCACCCTGAAAGTTGCATGTCACCCTGGTGAAAATTTCTGTATTAAATGAGTTCAAATCCGAAATGACTGAGAAAACTTGCAGTAGCTGAATTTAATTAAAATTCTCTCTTTTGTCTTCTGTCAACAGGCAGAATTGGGCCTCAAGAAGAGAATTAGTTGAGTTATAGTAAAATAATATATTATTTGAACAGCTGTATCTGTGGCCTTTGAAATTTAAATCAATACAGAAATTACATTCTCTAATTAGTCATCTTGTATTTAATTCACATATATGACAATGGAAACATTTGAAATTAGATGGGTGGGAAGAAATGTTTTGAAAACAAATGTTTTGGAAATACATGGCTGGCAATTTAGAAAAAGAATACAAAAAGCTGAATTCCTACCTCATACCTGTTAAAATATAATTTTATAAAAAACAAAATTATGGCTCTCATGTAAATATAAAATAAATGCTGGTCAAAGATTGTTTTTAACTCATTAACTTATGAGACAACCAATATGATGTTAAAACCAGTCCAAAGAACATCTGAGAAGTTAGGTATTTATAGGCAATGTTAGGATACAATTTCAAGGTTAGAAATAAAACTGGTTAAAGACAAAACTAAGCCATAAAGTGTAACCTTTGAGGTTATCTCTTTCATTGGAGAGAAATTATTATATCTGTACCAGAGAAAAAGCTGCAGTTTAACATGTAACATCACTAAATCTGGAGTCTGTTATCAGTAGTAACTGACAAGTGAAACTAAGTACATTCCTTAGATCAAGGATTAGCAAATTTTTTTCTGTAAATGCCCAGGTAGTAAATATTTTAGGCTCTGCAAGTCATACAGTCTCTGTTGCAGCTACTCAACTCTGCCATTGTAGCATGAAAATAGTCATAGACAATATATAAAGAATGAGCATAGGTATGTTTCAATAAAACTTTATTTACAAAAAATAGGTGGTGGGCCACATTTGGCTTTCAGGCATTAGTTTACAGACCACCATCCTAGATAATCCTTGGGTGGCCTTTGCCCCTTATGACATTGAAACATGAACTACCCAGATTTCTGCCTTATTTATTTAATGCCAATATAAATATCAGATGAATCAAAGATTTAATGTTAAAAAAGTGAATGCAGGCAACACCTAGTACCCCAGGACTCAATTGTGTTGCCAGATGAGAAGGAATCAGCAAAAGAACTCTGGAAGTATGAAAAATCAGAGCGAAAGGACATGCCCCAAAGGGAACACCATCTCTCAAGCAATGGATACAAACAAAAATGAGAACATTGAAATGACAGATAAAGAATTCCAAACATTGATTGTAAGGAAGCTCAATGAAATCCAAGAGAAATGGAAAACCAGCTCAAAGAAACCAGAGAACCAATTCAGAATATGAATGAGAAATTCACCAAAGAGATTGATATATTAAAGAAAAACCAAATGGAACTTCTAGAAATGAAAAATTCATTTAAGGGAATACAAATCACAGCAGAAGGTTTTAAGAATAGACTAGACCAGGCAGAAGAAAGAATCTCAGGGCTTGAAGACAAGTCTTTTATATTAAATCAGTCAGTCAAAAATGATGAACAGAGAATTAAGAGGAATGAACAATGCCTATGAGAAATTTGGGATTATGTAAAATGCTCAGATATAAGAATCATAGACGTCTCGGAGGGAGAAGAAAATGCACAAGGACTAGAAAACCTATTTGAGGGGATAATTGAGGAAAACTTCCCTGGTCTTGCTAGAGATTTAGATATCCAGGTACGAGAAGCTCAATGAATAACTGAGAGATTCATCACAAAGAGGCAATCACCAAGACACATAGTCATCAGACTGGACAAAGTCAACACGAAAGAGGAATTCCTTCAAACCGTAAGCCAAAAATGTCAAGTAACTTACAAAGGAAAACCCATCAGGCTAACTGCAGACTTTTCAACTGGGATCTTACAAGCCAGAAGGGACTGGTGTCCCATCTTCAGTCTTCTTAAACAGAACAACTGCCAGCCTAGAATTTTGTATCCTGCAAAATTAAGTTTCATAGATGAAGGATAAATAGACTTTTCCAGATAAGCAAACACTGAGAGAATTTGTCAAGACCAAACCTGCCATGCAGGAAATACTCAGAACTGCATTATACATGGATCAGCACAGTGGTCACCCTCTTGTGTAAAACTACTCAAAAGCTAAAGCTCAGAGCTCAAATAAATAGTACAAGAGGTAAAACAAAGCAATAAGGTACTAACCAACAGGATGAACAGAACAGCATTCTACATATCAATTCTATCTATAAATGTAAATGGTTTGAGTTCCTCACTCAAGAGACATAGGCTGGCTGAATGGAAAAAAAAAAAAAAAAAAAAAAAAAACCAGCCAGGTATCTGGTTCCTCCAGGAAACACATCTGACTCACAAGGACTCTTACAGACTCAAGGTCAAGGGATGGAAAAAAATATTCCATACAAATGGAAACCAAAAGGAAGCAGGTGTAGCCATTCTTGTATCAGATAAAGTTGACTTCAAATCAACGGTAGTAAAGAAAGACAAAAATGGTCATTATATAATGATAAAGGGGGCAATTCAACAAGAAGACATAACAATCCTGAATATTCATGCACCTAACTCAGGAGTGCCAGATTCATAAAGCAAACCCTACTAGATCTAAGTAGAGAAATAAACAGCAGCATTGTAATTCCTGGGGACTTCAGCGTCCCACTGACAGAACCAAATAGACAATCCAAGCAGAAAATAAATAAATAAACACTGAACCTAAGTGGGAATACAGAACAATTGAGCCTAATAGATATCCACAGAACATTTTATCTAAAAACCACTGAATGTAAATTTTACTCATCAGCACATGAAACATTCTCCAAGATTGATCATATCTTAGGCCAGAAAACATGGCTCAACAAATTCAAAAAAATTGAAATCATACCATGTATCTTCTCAGATCACAGCAGAATAAAACTCAAAATCAGCTCCAAAAAAAAAAAAAACTCAATTCTACACAAATTCATGGAAATTAAACAACCTGCTGCTGAATGATTATTGGATCAATGATGAATTAAGACGGAAATAAAAAGATTCCTCAAACTAAATGACAAAGAGGACTCGAGCTATCAAAATCTATGGGATACAGCAAAATCAGTCCTAAGGGGAAAATTCATAGCCTTAAATGCCTACAACAAAAAGACAGAAAGATTACAAATTAACAATCTAATGGCACATCTCAAGGAAATAGAAAAGGAAGAGCAAACCAAGCCCAAAGCCAGCATAAAAAATAAATAACTAAGATTAGAGCAGAACTAAATGAAATTGAACACAAGGAAATTATACATAAGATCAATGAAACAAAGAATAAGTTCTTCGAAAAGATAAACCAAATTGATAGATTTCTTGCTAGATTAACTGAAATAGAAGAGAAAGAATTCAAATAAGCTCAATTAGAAATGAAAAAGGAGATATCATAAGTGATACCACAGAAATACAAAATATCATCTGTTATTACGATGAAAATCTCTATGCACACAAACTCAAAAATGTAGAGGAAATGGACAAATTTCTGGAAATGCACAATCTCCCAAGACTCAATCAGGAGGAAAGAGGACTCCTGAACAGATCACTAACGAGCAATGATATTGAAGCAGTAATAAAAGATCTTCCAATAAAATAAAGCCCTGGACCAGATGGATTCACAGCCAAATTTTACCAGACCTACAAAGAAGAGTTGGTACTCATTCTGAAGAAATTATTCCATAGCATTGAGAAGGAGGAAATCCTCCCCAACTCATTCTGCAAAGCCTGTATCACCTTGATACCAAAGCCAGGAAAGGACACAACAACAAGAACAACAAAACTACAGACCAATATCCTTTATGAATATGGATGTAAAAATCTTTAATAAAATACTAGCAAACCAAATTCAACAGCATATCAAAAAAATAATCCACCATGACCAAGAAGTCCAAAATAAGAATAATTGGCACCTCTTAAGGAGAACATGACAAATGGAACAGGAAAAAAAGCATTCAAAATTGTAACAGTAGGACATTTTACTGAAATGTAGGCAAACTTGGGTTTACAGGCTGATAGAACACAGCATTTCAGGAAAAGTTGATACTGATTGCTTAGCACTGAAACACATTTAGTATTGATAGACTTCAAAGATATTGAAAAAATACAATATGTCTATGTGCATCTAGACAAAAAAATCAAGTCACCTATTAGAGGAAAATTCATTCAGATGTTAGACTTCCTAGTGGCACTCTCCCATGCTAGAGGACCACGGGACAATATCTGAGAAGTCCTCAGGGAAGGAAACTATGATCCTACAATTTTATATCCTGCCAAATTCATTTCAATTATATAAGCTACAGATGGATATTTTCAAATATGCAAAGAAGAGTATAGGAAATATAGTTTCAAGAGTTCCTTCCTGAGAAATACGACAGGTTGAAATCTAGCCAAGCAAGTGATGAATGGAGAGGTCGGGATAAATGAGACTGGTATTGAATATTGAATATATTAATATTATATTTAAATGTAGAACCAAGGCAAAAAACAATGGGAAATATACTTGTAGAAACAAATTGTAAAATTTACATTATAAACCATAACAATGATGCTCGTTCCTCATGTCCGCCAAGAGCCATACACACAACAGGTATGTGTGTGTCCACATATGCAGTGGGTTACATTACAGAAGAGGAACACTGTACTTGGGGAATATATCCCATTTCTATTGAGTAGTATCAAGCCTGGTGTTTATCTGGGGAGAGATGTTATCTCATCTCTCAAGTTTGCTCACTGCAGATACAATCCTGAGAAATGAACTGGGCAAAGAGAAGTCAGGGCCTTGCAGTCTTAACACACAAAGCAAGACTGCACTCGGCTCCTGTGGATCGCCTCTCTCAACAGGTATCTTTGGTTTTGCAGAATATTTTAATTTTAATGAGTCAGATTTATCAACTTTTCTTTTTGATTTGTGCTTTAAGAGTTTGGTTATAAAAATTTTTATCTACCTCCAGTGACAATGGCATTCTTGTATATGTTTTTATAATCCATCTGATATTTATGATATTTTATATCCATCTAGAATTTGTTTTTTGTGTATATTATAAAGCTGTATATATAGAACGAATCGTCTTAGAACTGTTTTGTCCCCACTTTGTAAAGCCACTTTTACATCAAATTTTCATATATACCTAGGTTTGTTTCTGGCATCACTATATTATCCACACATCTATTTCTGTACCGGAGTCACACTGTGTCAATTTCCATAATTTTATAATACTTTGATATCTGATAGGGCAAGTCCTCAATGTTGGTCCTCTTTAAAATTGTCTTGCCTATTCTTTGCCCATCATTCTTCCATATAAATTTTCAAAGCAGCTTATCCAGTTCCCTGAAAAACTCTGTGTAGATTTTGATTAAAATAGCTTTAATTTATAAATCAATTTGGGGGAATTCTGCAAGTAAAAGAATATTCAAGGGAAACTGGCTTACACAGTAAGAACATTTAGTATTAACTGACGTGACAAGTCTGCAGGAGGTGGTTCTGAGGATGGTATAGCAGCCAGATGATGTGATCAAAGACCCAGGCTCTGTCCGCATCTCTCTGCTTGTCTCTGCGGTTGGCTGTCACCAGCTGGCTTTTCCCTTCATGGTGCACCAGGCAGTACGTTATCACATAACTGTGTCCCAGGAGAACAAAGGGAACTTCCTTTCACGTATCTTTCTTATTCTCAAGGAGAAAAGTCTTTTCTAAAAGGGGCTTGTCTAGCTGACTTTCTCTAAGACCCCATTAGTCAAGAATGAGATGTTGTCCAAATCATTTATATATTTAATACTTTTCTGTTCTTCATCTATCAATTTCTGATACGTGTATGTGCAGCACTTTAGTGTAATTGAGATTTATCAATATTTCCTTGTCCAATTATGCAGGTTATTAATTTAGTTGTTTGTATTATGTGTTTTTGAATTTGGGATTGCAGCTCATTTTGATGGGAGAATGTTTTCGTTTGTTTGTGCCATTGTTTTCTTTCTTTCTCTCTTGTCCTCTTTCCTACTTGTCTAATAGTTTGCAGAGTGTCATGGCCCCTAATCAAGAACCAGGATTTACATTGGTGGCTCAGATCTCCTGCGGTGTGGTAATATCACACCAAGCCAGAGGAAGCCTTATTCAGTTTCTGGGAGTTAAGCTGGGTCACCTGTTTCAAGGGAAGACTTTTTAGTCCCCAGTTCCTGGTAGGAGCTGAAATTCCAAACATCATTGCCAGCAACATCACTGCCAGCCTGTTTCTGGACTTGGGGTACAGTAGGCCTATGTCTTCAGGCTTGTGCCTTTGGAGATCTTTTCCTTTCTCTCCTCTCCTCTCCTCTCCCCATCTCTTCTATCTTCCTTTTAACCTCTAGATGTCTTTCTGGTTTTCTCTTTCTGTCTTTTATCAATCTTTGCTCTGTTTTTGGAAGAGATCAGATGTGTGAAAGCATGAATTTATAGCATGGTCTCTATTGACATTCCGTAACTACTTTTATAATCAGAAAAAAAAAACAAAACAAAATAGTATCATTTCAGGGGGAAAAATATCTCCTTCCTACAATAATGAGTTTTGCTTCTATTTTATTAGAATCATTCCTGGAAACAAAAACTTCCAACTATTTTTTGTGTGCGTGAGATTAAAAAACTGGTTATTACAGGTGTATGATATTTTATGACCTCTACATTTGAAAAGAAAGGAGAGAAAAAAATTTAAATCCGGTTGTAGAAGCTTTGCTTCACCAAGATCTTAACTCAGTGTTTAGAGATTGCATTCCTGGTCTTTAAACCAGGCACTGAGGTGTAAACTGATCAGTTAGCTGAGTGGACACCAAAAATAGAAATGAGGGATGCCATTCTACCCGTTTCTCCCATTCTAGCCCTTTCTCCTGACAAAATTAATATTTTACCCTCTTTTGCTTCTCTTAAGTGTTTCAGTGCATTGATTTTAAGAGACTTTGTCAATGGCATTTTCCATTGGACTGGGAAAGAAAACAGATTGCTCTATAGCTGCTGTCAACATTGGGAACTATTTAGTCCTTTGAACTGAATATTCCTTGTTTAATGTTATTCCATTCCATGAACCTGTCTAAGCAATTCTTATCACTTCTCTTAGTTCCTTTCCAGCTCATGCATTTACTATTATCTCTATTTCTCCTTGTGCTTGGTCAAAGAAAGCAAACGTAGACATTTTAATCTTGTGCCCTAAGGCACTGTCTCAGCCCTGGTATTTACAAGTGTTTTCTTTTCATGGATGGTCCCTATGGCTGGCAGCTACTTTGTTGTTCAGAACTGTATGAAGTACTTTCACGTAAGCTTATAAATACCAGGCTAGTTTCTGGAGTTTGTTTTCTAAAATGTGAAGCACAAACCAGCTGTGTTCACTTGTTTTCTAATATGTTGCTTAACTCCTTGGCTCTTATGTAAATATATGTACAACGAAGCCAGTGAAATAGATGATCTTCCTGGAGCCTACACCTGAGGGGAAGAGATGGGAGTGAGCATCCTGACTGTTCTGGGGCAGCCTATAAATCAATCCTCTCCGTCCTAAGTGGATTGTAAAATTTCCTTTCCATGTCACTTTCTTTCCATTTCCCTACCTTTCTTTCTTGAATTTTCCTTCTCCCTGTAAGGAAGCCAACTTAAATTCTCTTTGATTTTTGTTTCAAGTGTTTTTCTGGAGTGCAAAATGGAAAGTGTCTTAATAAAAAACCTCTGATGATTACCCAACCAATTATTGTTACATATACAGTTATCCCTTGGTATCTTTGGGGGATTGGTTCCAGGACTACCCATGGATACCAAAATCCATGCACACGCTAGTCCCCCAGTTGGCCCTGTGGAGCCCACCCATATGAAAGGTCTCCATATCCAGGGGTTTCACACCCCCTGAGTATTGCGTTTTCCATCTGCATTTGGCTGCGGATGCAGAGCCCGCAGATGAAGAGGGCTGACTATTTACTGAATAGCCAATTCTGGAACACTGGTAAGGAGGTTTTTATCATCACTATTTTTGGGGAAGCACAGAGCCCCGGTAAAGTTCAACATTGTCAACTCTGTGCTGACTATTCTCTGCAAACTCCCCACATACCCTTTTACCCTCATCTGTTAGTCTTTCTCTCCCTAGCTCCATGCCCTTGAAGTCTGATCTCTACATAGCACACTACTTGAATATTCTTGCCCTTTGGCTGCCAGTCGGGTTTGACAAGCAGGAGGGACCAGCAAGTTATTCTCCTTGTTCCTTCTCTGTCAGTTCTGGGGGTGGCTGGATTCTTCCAAGGGCTCTCTTCACAGCTCCGGCTTCTCCAGTACACTAACAACACCCTCTCTTCCTCCCACTCTCCTTCCTTCTGTCCCTCTTCTGTCACCTCAGACCTAGGAATGTTAACTGCTTTCCAAAGTCCTAGCACCTGGGTGCCTCACTGTTCCTTATTGGTTCCTTTTTACCCTACCCATACTTCTGTAACTAGTCCCTTTATAGAATTATGTTCAGTTGAACTCTTTTGAGTATTCTCTCTGTTCTCTGCTAGAACTGCCCAACTTAGCCCCTCAGCCTGGAAAACTGCCCCACTTCTCAGCCTATAGCCCACCTGCTCATCCTTTAGGACTTAGTTTACACTCTCCTCTGTGCACTGGTAGCATTTAGGGCATATGTTATGGTGAAACTACACATTAGTTCCCCCTCTGTATTATGTTGTGGGTTCCTCAAGGATGGGACATGATTTATACCCCTGAGTATTTCCAGAGCCTGTAACAGTGCCTGGTGCACTAAGTAGCTGATAAATGTTGACTTAGTGAATAAATGATTGTAGTAAATTACTAATTGTCATAAGTGAGAAATTTATCAAGAAGGATGGTAATGGATGGTTATTTAATTCATTCTTTTACCCTTTTGAGTAGTCCTCTTATGAAAAAATAGAGATTCAGAAAACTAAAAAAAAAAAAATGGTGATTATTTAATAGATAATTTTCTTTTTGGTGGGAAGAATATCTCTTTGAGCATAGTTTTTGTTTTTTAACTTGTTTTTAAATTAAAAGAACAGAGAAAAGCCAAAGTAACTAGTGCTTGATAAATATCCAAATCAAAAAGACTTCCATCCATGGAGCTTTTCCAAAGAACAAGCAGGAGGGTATTTTGTTTACTTCACTTTGGCGTGTGTACTGCTTTCCTCAGGGCACAATAACCAAGGCTGATCAGCAGCGAAAGGAGCTTGGAACCACTTGTTCAGTTTCATTGACCTATAAATCACTTCTGATATTTTCCCTTATAAGATTTTCTTTTATACTTTGTGTGTGTGTATTTATTTATTTGATCCATGTTCATTTAGTACATGTATAATAAAATCAGAATTGGATTTAGACAGTAAATTTAATAAATTAATGAAACTAAGAATCATAGAATTGGTCAGGAATAAACCATGGATTTTATTTTCTTTTATTTATGCTTTCACCTATTTTTTATTGGTCATAATTTTTGCAATGCCACGTTATACATCCCATTAAATTGTATCAAAAATATTTTAGCTGTTTTTACAGTTTTATTTTTTAACCCAGGTGTCTGACTATAAATAATTTTCTATTTGAATGCATTATATTTTTAATACTTTAAAAAATATGTGTAAATTGTCTGATGCTTGGAGGAGCAGCCAAAGGCCTGCCTGCCTGGAATTTGCTATTGAAAGGTACTTTTGAGGAGGAAAGGGAGCACTATTAATAATTTTTCCTGGACAGCAGGCTTAACTGAAGTGGGACTGTCCCATGACAACTGGAATGTACACGTATTCTCACTTATGTCCCCTACCACTTGCTCTGGTGCCTAAAATTTCTATCATTACAATCTTGTATTGGATTAAAGGAGTTATGACTCCAGGAATCCCCTTTCTGCATTATAAATTTCATGGAAATATTAATACATTAATTTATCATCAGCCATTAGCAATTTAGCAGAAAATAACTGATCTGGCCCAGAGATGCCTCTAGACCAGAGGTTAGCAAACTTTTTTCTATCAAGATCCAGCTATTAAATATTTTAGGTTTTGTGGCCCATATATCTCCGTTGCAGCTACTCAGCTCTCCTGTTATAGTAGAAAACAGCTATAGACAATACTTAAATTAATGAGTATGGTTCTGTTACAATAAAATTTTATTTGTAAAAGCAGGTGGTGGGCCAGATTGGCCCACGAACTGTCTTTTGCCCAGCCCTGCTGTGGAGGACCAGGAGGCAGGTAGATGAGTTTACATTCTAGAATTATTGCTTCTCAACTGTTTATCTTACTGTCCTCAACATGGACTAAGGCCCATATGTATGTTGCCTTGCCCACTGATCTGGTGACTCTGGGGGTCAATTTGACTATAAGCCTAATCTCAGGTTGCCCCCAAGACAGAGAATCTGTAAGGAGAATCCACCAGCAGTGCTGGCAGGTTCCTGAACACATGGTCAAACTTGGATTTATGTGACAGTCTTATGTTTCAGCACTTCCTTTTTCTTATCTGGCTTAGAGTAAGAGAAAGGTTTGTCCACACAGTTTCATTGTTCAACTTACATTTTACATTCTTTTCATGGGACTCACGCCTGCTTCTCTTTTATTCTTATATTGCTTGCCATGGCTGTAGGCCCTTAAATGTTGTATTTCTCTTACCCACCATTCCAGATCCCCTTCCCTACTTTTGAGTAATGCTCTTCTTCACAACTTAATGGCTCATAACTTAATGGCTTTGTTCAACTGTAATTAGTTTTATGGAACAAATTTATGTTATGTGTAAAAGTATTTTATATACATTTATACTTGTACTTCCCCTCAATTCACTACCAAAAGGATTTAAAGTACCTTTGAGCAAAAATGCAAAAATTCATAGTGAACAAATATTTTGCATGCCTATGATGTGCTAGACTTGTAACAGAATGAAAGGAAAAATTTCAAATGAAAAGAAGAAAAGAGAAAGCAAATTTTGTAAACAAAACCAGACCAAACCAATAAATTTAAAACTAAATTATTCTGCATAAAGGTAAAACTTTAAACCAAAAGCCTTGCTCTAAGCTTCCAAATATTCAAGGTAAAAGAAAAAAAATTTATAGGTTTTATAATTCTCTTGGTCTAGTGAAAGGAATCACATGAGCTGATCAAGAAATTTTTCTGAGTCTGCACTTTAAATTCTTCTTTTTTTAAATGTTGTATTAGTCTGGGTTCTTTGGAGAAAGAGAGCCAGTAAGACGTGCACACACACACACACACACACACACACACACACAGGGAGAGAGATTGAGAGTGAGATTGATTTTACTATAGGAATTGGGTCCCATAATGATGGAAGCTGAGAAGTCCCACAAAATGCTATCTGCAAGCTGGAGAACCAAAAAAGCAGGTGGTGTAATTCAGTCTGAGTCCAAAGGCCTGAGAACCAGGAGTGCCAATGTCTGAGGGTAGAAGATGGATGTGCTAGCTCAAACAGAGAGAGCGAATTTACCTTTCCTTTTTCTTTCTGTTATATCTGGGCCCTCAATGGATTGGATGATGTCTGCCCACGTTGGCAGAAACAATCTTCTTTAGTCTGTTGATTCAAATGCTAATCTCTTCTGTAAACATCTTTACATACACACTCAGAAATAATGTTTACCAGCTATCAGGGCATCCCTTGCCCAGTCAAGTTGACATATACAATTAACCATCAAAAATGCTAAGTCTTTAAAGGTTAGAACCCTTATTTATTATTTCTTTACTATCTCCTTATACTATTCACTATGCAATACACACTGGATAATCAATATTTAACCAAAGATCAGTCAACATTAGTATTTGATTATCTTCATTTTTATTCTAAAGACGCAGAAACCTAAGAATTATCACATAAGTGCAAAGTTAGGGAACATAGAATAACATTGCCCTCACTTCTGACACTACCTATGAGTTTGGGGATTCCCAAGACCATGTTCAGTTTCAATAATTTGCTAGAAGGACTCAAAGAACATAATGAAAACTGTTATACTCACAGTTACAGTTAATTACAAGAAAGGATACAGATTAAAATCAGCATGGGGTAGAATCTAGGAAAGTTCCAGATGTGGAGCTTTCAGTTGTCCTCTACTCATGGAGTTATGGACAGTGTGAACTTTTCTTGGCAACGATGTGTGACAGTATGCATGAAGTTTTGCCCACCAGGGCTAAGCCTCAGTGTCCAGAGTCTTTATTGGGTCTTAACCACAAAAACTGGGTTGGCCACCCACATGGCTGACCTCCGTGTCCCTCCAGTGGTGAACTGAAACCATGTAACCCAAAGCCCCCACTCTAAATCACATTGTTACTGTCTGGCCAGCCCAAGGCCCCCAAGAAAACAAAGACACATTTATCAGGCAGGATGTTCCAAGGACTTGAAGAGGACCTCCCAGGAGTCAAAGGCAAAGGCCAGACCTCTCTTTGAGAAAGGTTAAATTCTTTGCTATACTCAAGAGCAACCCATGGCTCATGAATTCAACATCTGATTTTGATGATAATACCATTGACCTGTTTATTGCGGGACACAGCTAGTAGTTGCCATGATCCGGAGTGCTGAAGTTGAAAGATACATAATCCTTGACTTTCCCTTTGTTCATTAAACATGAATTAAGTAAACAAAACAAATAAAATAAAATGTTTTGACCCTGTTTTTCTTTTTAGCCTGAGATTTATGTTGGAGTAAAAAGTTCTAACATTTTAGAAAAAAGAGGTGTTTTTTTTCTTTTAGTATTGTTTTAAAATTTCCTCTGTTACATTTCAAGAGTTCAAACATTGTGACATTTCATCAAGAGGTGTTTGTGTATCTTATTCATTCTCTTTGTGATTCTATGTCTGTAAGTTTTATAGATTAAAATTCTAAGATTTCCTCTTCAATTTGTTATATACCTTAGCTGCTATTTCTCAGATGTAAAAAAAAATATTTTTAAAAGAAGTTTATTCTCTTTTATTCTTTGAACATTTCTCAGGGTTATTTTTCTTAAGATGTGAAATCAGAAGTTCACTTATTTTTCCAGGGAGCACTAGTTTTAAGGAACCAGGGCAAATTAAGCTCACTACCATAAAGTATACTCCATGAGTGTAGGGATTTTATTTTATTTTACTTTTGTACTTTTAGCTCCAGTGTCTATTAATAGCACTGCTTGACACATACAAACACTCAGTACATACTTGTGTCAGAGGACAATTTTCAAAAAGTTAAAAACCTAACTCATGTACAAATCTAAAACTAGCATATATCAAAGATCTACACAATCATTAATGACAGA
Source organism: Lemur catta (assembly GCF_020740605.2). Lineage (NCBI taxonomy): Eukaryota > Metazoa > Chordata > Mammalia > Primates > Lemuridae > Lemur > Lemur catta. Next base: position 49,354,032 of record NC_059135.1, read on the forward strand.
AATAGCAGGGTGGTAAAGTTCATTCAGAACAGGCACTGAAAGAATGCTAGTTTAAGATTGCTAGATTAGATTTTACAAATGATTACTATCATTCAGGACAATAAAATTGTAACTACTGGGTTTTCTTTTCTAGTGCACAGAAATCATTTGTATCTTTACTTAGATAAAATTCATTTGCATTGCTATAGGACAAAAATTATTTGCATTGCTGTCAGTTTTTCAGAAGTTAATATCTACCCTTACAGAGTAGTAAATATTCTCATCAATAGCAAAAAGTAAGCCAAAGAAGTATTCTTAATAATACTAGAGAACTTAATTGCATCTATCAGATCAGCAAATTAAAAGATATACCCTGCTTGATTTCCAAATGCAGAAACAATTAATAGTTTATTGGTAATTTGATTAATTTTATACCCAACTAACTTGTTTTACTGCAAGTTACTTTTTAGTCTGTGTTTATTCAAATTTGGGCATAAAGTAGGTACTCGGTAAATATTTGTAGAATTAATAAATAAAGGCAAAGTTTAAGTATTCTGGTTTGGAAGGAGATATATTCAAATAATTTGCTGTTGCAATACCACTTGCTCTTGCTTATGAAAGCAGTGAGAAGTAGTGGGAAAACTGGGACTGTGGAATCAAACTGACATGGTTCAAATCCTAGTTCTGCAATTTACTGCTTTTATGGCTTCCGGCAAATTACTTAACCCTTCTAAACCTTATTTCTCCTTCAACAAAATGGGGATAATATCCACCTTGCCAGGGTGTTATAAGCATCGATATATACATATCATGAATTGGTCACAAAGGATTGTGCAAAATGTGTCATTTACAGTAAAATGGTAGGATACAGCCTAGAATATGATAAAAATGGAAGAATTTACATCATCTAAGCAAAATAATGTAAAGAAATCACAAATGATGAGAGATCAAAGTGGAGATATAGGGCTAACTCCTTTTTTTAAGATCTGTGACAATTTCCCACTCTGAAAACAAATGAAATGTTTCTGCTATTTATACTATTATTGTTTTAACTCTAAGAATTATTTAGGGTATAGTTTGAAGAATTTATTACTTGGTGATAGCAAATAGTCTCTTTGTGGCTTGCTGGCCTTGTGAGACCCAAGAATATTGTAGCTGGAACAAGATTTCTAAGTGGTTGATTTCTGTTCACATCCTCACTTAACATAGGTATTCCAGTTACTTTTGGTGTGTAACAAATAAGCACCAAATTTATAGGCTTAAATCAACCATGGTATTTTGTTCACAAATGTGGTCAGGAATTTGGAGAGGGCACAGCATGGATGGCTTGTCTCTTTCCAGGATATCTGGGGCCACATTGAGAAATCTTGAAGACTGTAGGTAGCTAGGAACTGCAGTCATCTGAAGGTTTGCTCATTCACATGTCTGGTGCCTGGGCTGGGATGGCTTGAAGACCGGGACTGCTGACTAGAGCAGCCACATGTGGCCTTTCTACATGGTTTGGCTCCCTTTCAGCATAATGGCCTCAGGCTAGTTGGACTTCTTACATGATGATTCAGGGCACCGGGCACAAGTATTCCATCAGACAAGGTAGAAGCTGTTTGCCTTTTATGATAACCTTGGAAGAAACATAGCATCTCTTCCATTTACTCCCTTGGTTGAAACCATCAGAAGCCAAGTAGATTCAAGGGGACAGCCTACTAATTGGTAGGAAGGTCATGTTGTAGAGAATATAGGATAGGAAATATTCTTGTGACTGTATTTGCGAAATAAAATTTGCCACAGTGAGTGATTCTGTAGAGGCTTAATTCACATAATATGAAATGAAATATATTCTATCGTTATCAAAGGTATTTCCTTGTAGTTGGGCTATTGTCACTGCGCTGCATTCAGCTAGTCACACACAATTTTCTTTGTGATGGGCCTTTTCTTTTCTTTTCCTAATGTTGTATTCTCTTACCTTGGGTTCATTAGCTGATAAAGCTGTTTTAATATTTAATCTATTCCCAGTTTCCAAATCATTTTCTCATGTGTCCATCAGTTCCTTGTAAGTGGTTAATTTAAAAGGCCTTTGAAGCATGACTGCATCTGGCTAAGGCAAATCTAAATGTCAATCTTGGAAGCATCCTGTGACATTCAGATGCTCTCCTTTTACCATACAGGACTTGCTTTTCTATCATGTGGTTTATCTTGTCAAAAAAAAGGGTATTAGGGCTCAGAAAATGACATGCCAAAGTATAGTTCTTTGGCATGCTGAGCACTTTGATCTAAAAGAAAAAAAAAAGGACTTAGACTCAAACCTCAGAACCAAAGACTTTCTAACCTCTTTTTCCTCCATCCAAGTTCAGGGTAGAACTCTATCTCTGAAGTTCCTTTATCTGAAGCTCCTCCAGAAAAAATACAATTGCTTTCCATCCCCTTCCTGAAATTTAGTTAACCAGAGATTATACTCATATTACAGGAAGGAAGACTGAGGAATGTCACCATGCCCAGACTTTTCATCTAGTCTTCTGAGGGCAGCTTTGAGAGATTACCGGGGAGACCTTATCTGCATAACAAGACAATCTTTGTTCAGAGTGAAGTTCCACCCTTCGCCTTCCCACCACGCCTTCCAGAGCTCAGAGAATCTTTGTCCCGGGCCATTTTCTGTTCTTTGGGCTCATTCAAGTTTCCTGAAAATCATTTACTACCCTTCAAAATTGCCTATACCCCCATCACTCTCACCTATAATGAGGGTGCTATGTAAGCTTCAGACATCTGGCCTTTCTTTGAGTCACATATTTTGTAAGGCTTCTGTGCTTATTATGCATGTTCATAAATTTATATGCTTTCTCTCCTGTTAATCTTTCTATGTCAGTTTATTTCAGCAAACCTTCAGAGGAAAGAAGGAAAGCTTTCCCTCCACTCCTACAAGGGCCAGAAATAGTGCCTTTCTCACTCAACATTTGTATGAATAGTATTGTTGAAAAAGCTGGTGTTCTAGGATCAGGCAGACTTCCTTTAATCCCAGTTGTCTCATTTTAATTGTGTGAAACTGAGAAAGTTTCTTAAAAATTATGGATTAGCTTCCTCATTTATAGAGTGAGGATAAAAATTCCTACTTTATAGAGTTATAATAAGGAAATAATCAGAGAAGCTTCCAATGGAGGGCCTAGTTTATCATAAGAATTCAGTAGTAGCTAATAATAAGAAAGATTACATCGACATTTTCTGTGCCCATAAATCCCTTTCAACATAATAAGTCTTGATCAGGCTTATGCACCGGATGTGCTGGTTTCACTGGATGAGTGTGGGAGAAAGTATCCACCCTAGGGATGGTTGTTGAATCTGTGGGTGGTGGCATGAAAAAGCTTACCTGAGAACAATGGTGAGTCAAACTCAACGATGAGCTTACTTCAGCATCCTACAGTTAACAGAGGGATGTTCTGTTCTTTTTGAGGTGTGCTCTGTCCCTACCTGGTTCTCCATTGATTGTGATTGGGTTGTTAAAAGAACAGTAAAAAAATAAAATTATATTCAAATGAAATGTCCCTTTGCCTGACCAACACAGCTCATTACACACCTCACTGTAAAACTATAAACATGTTTAGTAAAATGTATTAAAGTTTGGCAATGTATGCTATGTGAGAAGTAAAATACAAAAGGTAGGATAGAATTTTCCTCTTCTCTCTTTTGGGATTTCTCCACTTAAAATCTCTCTTTAATCTCTAATTATTGTCATAGTCATTATAAAGATGAAAAATGCTTATTGCATTATTTTAAATTGTGAGAAAGCTTTAATTGACCTATATTTATTGTTTCTCTGTGTGGCAGGTGGTGAAGTTTACCAAATCCTTTGAATTGATGTCCCCAAAGTGCAGTGCCGATGCTGAGAACAGGTAGGACTTGTGAGGTTCCTGTTTGTCTTTTGATGCTCTTTGGTTCTTGGTGTTGGCAGCATTGCATAATTCTTTGAGGATAGGAGTTGATTTTTCTCTATATTAGCACGTACAGCTAAATATCATCACTCATGCATTTCAGGGCTTAAATAAAAATTGTGTCTTAAAAATAAATACATATACATCTAGCTTGCAATCAGTTAAGGCCAAATTTTAGCACTTATAATAGGAGTAAAATGTTACCTTTAGCTTTGAGTCCTCCTTTTCCCTGAACCTTGTAATGTTTTGAAATAAATCTTAAAATACTCTGCTGATGTCTGAACTTCGAATCCAAGTTCTTTATGCAAGTTAGTATGGAGTAGCAATGGAACAAACCTCCTTTCTTTAAGCCAACGGTTTCAATTTTTCTTCACACCAAAGATTTGACTAAATCTGTTCATGAATAAAGTCAATTTTTAGATATTCCCTAACTATGCAGACAGCATAAATTTTTTGCTTTATTTTGGCCCTTTGTTTCTCTTCCTCACTCTTGTTTGCCTATATTTGGCCAATAATATCCTCTTGGGAGAAAAAAGGGTGAAAGTTTCCAGTAGTTCATGTTTTGTTCCTTTGGCATCTTTGAGGCTATAACAGGGTAAAAGTGAGGGTTGGGGACAATTGGCGAATTTCTCTTAGCTTTCCACTGCCCTGAATAACAGTTGGGCTGCTGCAAAGATTGATTCTCTTTACTTTGGTCACCTCTAGAAGAAGGGCTAAAAAATAATGAAATCGACCAAAATGCAGAGATACACAGAAAGACACATAAAAGTGTCCAGGACAGTATGATGATGATGACAATGATGACGATACTGGTAACAGTTAGAACTGTATGAGCAGCCTCCATTGAGTGCTATGTGTGCCGGGTACTATGCTAAATGCTTTCTTTGCATTTAATCACCCAAACAATCTTTTGAAGTAGGCATCACTTCCCCTGCATGACATTGAAGAAGACCAAGGTTCATCTAGTTTAAGTAACTTGCTCAGGGCCCTGCAACCAGTAAGTAGTGGCCACATCTAAGGACAAGATCACCCAGATAAAACTCTCCCAACCTCTGAACCTTGACCCCATTACCACACAAAATTTGAAATCTGGCCATTGATCTCATATAGTGAATATTTGTTGGGTTAATGTTTCCCAAATCTAGTTGATGAATTAAAATCAAGCTTGGAGAGTTTGGTAGACACTAAATTCTCAGGACACACACTGAGAGATTCTGATTCAACACTTCAAAAATGAAGTCCTGAAGATCTATATATTCAAAAGGCTCTCTGGGTAATACCTGTTTCAAGATGTACTATTCAAGAGTAATTTGAATTTTATATTTGTTATTGCTTTTAAGTTCAGGAAATAGACACCAATAAATTAAAATGAACACTTCATTTACTTTCCTTTTTATCAAGTGCATAAAGTTTAAAAGAGGCCTTTGTTACATACTGTATAATTCCATTTATAGAAAATTCTTGAAAAGGCAAAATTATAGGAACAGAAAGCATATTAGTAGTTTCGAGGACAACTACTAAGGGAGGGGTTGACTACAAAGGGATACAGGGGAATTTGGGGTCATGGTAGAACTGCTCTCTATCTTGCTTGTGGTGGTGGTTCTACAACTGCATTTGTTAAAACTTGCAGAACTGTATGCTAAAAAGGGTGAATTTTACTGTCTGCAAATTATACCTTGAAATGTAAATTAAAATGGGAAAAAGAGGGCTTTGGTAAGAGGTTTTTACATTAATGAAAAATGTATTTATATTCACATCTATATCCAGTGTCAGCTAATCTATACCTAACAAAGATATTTAGGCATGGAGGGTTACTAGTGATATACTCAGCAATTTTCCTAAATAGAATGTTGTAACATAGTATGAAATACGTTAGAAAAAAGATTCATTCATGCTGATTTCTTTAGCTAGTCATGATCTCGTGTAAGTTATATTTCTCATATATGGGGAAGAAAGCTTTATGGAGTTATTAAAACACAACCTTTGAAATCATAATGCTTCAATATTGTTATTTTTTTATATGGCTGAATATGTTCGTTCTCATGGTGACTTCAGAGTTAAATACTTCTGGCCTTTGGATTATTTTTAATGCTGAAAGAACTTCCATATCAAAATGAAATGACCCAAGGCCCAGACTGCCTTTGGCAAACTTTCTGATAATAAAAGAATGAGAGAAAGAGAGAAAGGTCAGATTTTCTTTAAAGAGACATTTGAAAAGTGCCTTTGAACTTTGACATTATGAGATAGTCCTCTTCATCATTCTATTTATGGCTTTTAAATTAATGTAGAATGTTCATTTATCTCAGAAGACCTTTCCTTCATTGCCCAGTAATTTTCCTTTTGTAGATGTGGGTTCCTTCAGTCGTTTGTTGGAAGTTAAAGAAATAAAGACAAGTGACTCTAGCATTTGCTTGAGCAGTGGCATGGAAGGGACATTGAAACAGACTATGAGTCTGCAAATCATAGCCTTTTCTCAACACATTGTGAATCTTTCATCATTTAACATCTCCACTATAGATAACATTCATTAGATACCCCAGTCTGCTGGACATCAGTCATAAGTATAATAGTACAGATTTTTAAAGATAATTTCTATGACTTCATGTAACTGTATTTAAGGGTACTATTTTAATTCTGATGAACTCTGGTTTGAGGCTTGCTGTTTTGGGGGAGGTTTTTTGCCTTTAAAAAATTATTATGGGTACATAATAGTTGTATATCTTTATAGGGTATGTGTGATGTTTTGATACAGGCACACAATGTGAATGAATCGTATCAGGGTAATTGAGATATCAGTCACCTCAGGCATTTAATGTTTCTTTGTGTTAGGAACATTCCAATTCCACTCTTTCAGTTATTTTAAAGTATACCCTAACTTACTGTTAATTATAGTCACTTTGTTGTGCTATCAAATATTGTTCATTCTATCTAATTATCTAAATATATTTCTGTACTTATTAACCATCCCCACTTTATCCCTCCTCCCGCCACCCTTCCCAGCCTCTGGTAACCATCATTCCACTCTCTGTTTCCATGAGATCAATTATTTATCATATTTAGCTCCGATATATGAATGAGAGCATGTGAGATTTGTCTTTCTGTGCTTGGCTTATTTCACCTAACATAATGTTCTCCAGTTCTATTCATGTTGCAAATGGCAGGATTTCATTCTTTTTGTGGCTATATAATATTCTATTGTGTATATGTGCCATAATTTCTTTATCCATTCATCTGCTGATGAACAATTAGGTTGATTCCAATTCTTGGCTATTGTGAAGAGTGCTGCAATAAACATGGGAGTGCAGATATCTTTTCGACATATTGAATTCCCCTCCTTTGGATATATACCCAGCATTGGGATTGCTGGGTCATAAAGCAGTTCTATTTTTAGTTTTTTGAGGAACCTCCCTACTGTTATGTATAGTGGTTGTGCTAATTTACATTCCCATCAACAGTGTACAAGGGTTTCTTTTTCTCCACATCCTCTCCAGCATTTGTTATTGTCTGACTTTTTGATAAAAAGCCATTTTAACTGGGGTGAGATGATATCTCATTGTAGTTTTGATTTGCATTTCTCTGATGACTAATGATGTTGAGCATGTTTTCATATACCTACCTGTTGGCCATTTGTATATCTTATTTTGAGAAATATTTATTCAGATCCTTTGCTCATTTTTAGTTGAATTATTTGATTTTTTCCTATCAAGTTGTTGGAGCTCCTTATATATTCTAGTTATTAATCCCTTGTCTGATGAGCATATATAATGAGAATATATGTAAATATATTCTCCCATTCTGTGTATTGTCTCTTCACTTTTTTGATTGTTTCCTTTGCTGTCCAGAAAATTTTTAGCTTGATGTGATCCCATTTGTCCAATTTTGCTTTGGTTGCCTGTGCTTTGGAGATATTACTCAAGAAGTCCTTTTCCAAACCAATGTCTTGAAGAATTTCCCCAAAGTTTTGTTTTAGTAGTTTCATAGTTTCAAGTCTTAGATTTAAGTCTTTAATCCATTTTGATTTGATTTTTTTATATGACAAGAGAAAAGGGTTGAGTTTCCTTCTTCTGCATATGGATATCCAGTTTTCCCAGCACCATTTATTAAAGGGATTGTTCTTTCCCCACTGTATGTTCTAGACACCTTTGTAGAAGATAAATTCACTATAGATGTGTGGATTTATTTCTGGGTTCTCTATTCTGTTCCACTGGTTTATGGGTATGTTTTTATGCCAGTACCTTTCTGTTTTGGTTACTCTAGCTCTGTAGTATAATTTGAAGTCAGGTAATGTGATTCCTCCAGTTTTGTTCTTTTTGCTCAGATTAGCTTTGGCTAATCTGAGTCTTTCGTGGTTCCATATAAATTTTAGGATGATTTTTTCTATTTTGTGAAGAATGTCATTGGTGTTTTGATGGGAATTGCATGGAATCTATAGATTGCTTTGGGTAGTATGCATATTTTAATAATATTGATCCTTCCAATCCATAGCATGGAATATCTTCCCCTTTTTTGTGTGTCTTCTTCAATTTCTTTCATCAACGTTTTATAGTTTTCATTATAGAGATCTTGCACTTCTTTGGTTAGGCTTATTCCTAAGTATCTTAGTTTATTTGTAGCTATTATAAATGAGATTACTTGATTTCTTTTTCTGATTGTTCACTGTTGGCATATAGAAATGGTACTGATTTTTGTATGTTGGGATTTTGTATCCTGCAACCTTACTGAATTTGTTTATCAGTTCTAGTCGTTTTTTTGCAGCATCTTTAGATTTCTCTAGACATAAGATCATATCATCTGCAAACAAGGATAATTTGACTTCTTCCTTTCCCATTTTGATGCTCTTTATTTCTTTCTCTTGTCTGATTGCATTGATAACCATTTAAGCTAAGAAATTTATAGACTTTTGTTGTGTCACAATATTTTAGTCTCTTTGATGATTTGTCCCAAGGTAACCAATAATTTTTTGTTATACCTGTATTTGCATAAACCCCGTAACTGAGAACAATTATACTCAGGAAGCTCTAAGTCTATGGGGAAACAGGAAATTCTTTATGGTTGGGATGGATGTTTGGACCAATGTGCCCCAAAAAGGCAAAGTTTCTTATTTAGTATTTGTTTAGGCTTCTGTGTGCCCTTCCTTGATCTGGAGGGTTTGAACTAAGGCCAATGTCCAGGAGCTTTTCCCCTATGTTCTATTTTAGGAGTTTTATAGCTTTTGGTCATATATTTAGGTATTTTATACTTTTGAGTTGATTTTTGTGTATGGTATAAGATAATAGTCCAATTTCATTCTTTTGCATGTGAAAATCCAGTTTTCCCAGCAATCCAACATCCTTTTGTACCATTCAACAAATACTCAACAAACTAGAAATAGAAGGGAACTTTCTCAACCTGATAGCATACATTTACAAAAAATCCACAACTAACATCATACTTAGTGGTAAAAGACTGAAACCTTTGCCCCTAACATCAGGAATGAGACAAGAATAATTGCTCTTTGTTTAACCACTTCTATTTAACATTGTACTGGAGGTTCTAGACAAAGCAATTAGGCAAAAAACAAACAGCATCCAGACTGGAAAGTGAGAAGTCAAATTATCTCTATTTGTAGATGACATGATCTTGTATACAGAAAATTTTAAGAAATCCACCAAAAAACTATTAGAGATAATAAATGAGTTCAACAAGGTTATAGGATACAAGATTGATATACAAAAATTAGTTGTATTTCTACACACTAACATTGGAGAAATACAAAATAAAATTAGAAAAACAACTTCAAAAGTGTAAGACTTTTACACTGAAAACTACAAAATGTTGAAAGAAATTAAAGAAGATCTAAACAAAGGAAAGACATCTTGTATACATGGATTGAAATATAATATTGTTAAGATTGCAATACTTTCCAAATTGATGGACAGATTCACTGAAATCCTAAAAAAAACTCAGCTATAATTTTTGACAAGATTGGCAAGCTGATCCTAAAATTAATATGGAAATATGAGAGACCCAGAATAGTTAAAGCAATCTTGAAGAAAAAGAACCAAGTGGAAGGACCCACACTCTCTGATTTTAAAACTTACTTCAAAGATAGAGTAATAAAGACAATGTTATACTGGCAGGAGGATAGACATATAGATCAATGGTATAGAATTGAAAGTCCGGAAATAAGCCCATATATTTATAGTCCATTGATTTTTTACAAGTGTGCCAAGACAATTAAATGGGGAAGGAATAGTCTTTTCAACAAATGGTGCTGGTACAACTGGCTATTCATGTACAAAGAAGGAAATTGGAAGCCCTGTCTCACAACATATACACACAAAAAGTTAACTGGAAGTGAATCAAAGACCTAGATGCAAGAGCTAAAATCATCAAACTCTTTGAAGAAAACATGGGCATGAGTATTCATGACCTTGGATTAAACAATGGTTTCTTAGATAAGACACCACAAAAGTGCAAGTGACAAAAGTAAAAAATTATAAATTAAACATCATCAAAAGTAAAACTTTTGTGTTTCAATGGCTACCATCGAGAAAGTGAGAAGACAACTCACAGAATGGGATACAATATACATAAGTCATAAATCTGATAAGGGCTTTGTATACAGAATATAAAGATAACTCTTACAGCTCAACAATAAAAATATAGTAAATATGTATATATGTATGTATATATACACATATATACATGGAGAGATTTATCAGTTCATGTAAATTTAGCTGTATGACATTCTATACTAATCTAGAATGTAAACTTTAAAACAAATAACCTTATTTTATAAATAAACTCCATGGCACTAGTTGGGTATGTGTCTAAGCCCCATTTGCATGGTGCTAATTATAAGAACTAAACATCAATAAAGGGGAGGAAGCATTTGTAATGAAGTTGGGTATTATCCAAATTCATCTTAATAAACTCCAGGAAACATTTCACAAGCATTTAATCTTCACTTCTTAAACATATGTAATTTTTGCCTTTTCTTTTTCATGGCTTTGAACATGAAGACTCAAATGAAAGACAAACCCTCTCATTACTCCTATTAATTTCAGACCAATGAGCTTGTCATTCTAGTAAAACTGTCACAGAGGAGAATGAAAGCTGTAAAAATGTTCCATGAGCAGCAAGGCACATGAATAAGTACTGAGATCAAGTATAGCAAAGTAGCTTATGTAGGTCAGCTGCCCCTTGGATCAATGCTATGCAGTAAACAACATTATAGCAACTCAGAAGCCTTAACAGTTGCTTTTTATGTTTGACTTACTTTTGTAGATCTCCTGTTTAACATGCTTTAGTTAATATTTTAACAAATTGTGTCTACTTCTCCTTTCTTGCTGTGTGTGTATGAGTATGCAGGACTTGTTGGGAAGTTGTGCTCTCAATCCAAAGATGTATGAATGTGACCATAGTGTCTTCACAGAGAGATGTGGTGGGGCTGCTTGAAACCTCTAGCAGGACAGAATCCTAACTGTGCTCTATTATCAGCAATTTTGCCAACTAGCACATTTTCTCTTTAGTACCTCTCCAAATCTCACAAAGATGCCACTGTCAGAAGCAGTTAGCATATTATCTCCTGCCTCATGAATTAAACAGTTAAACAGAGAATGTCTCACCTTGGTGTTTTTAATAGAAGAAAAATCTTTGTGATATAAGGAACTGATATTTATTGAAAGCTTTCCATGTGCCATGTGCTCTTCAACATTCTAGTATTGTAGCCTCAAAACAGCCCCACAAAGTGGGTTTTATTTCCCCTATATTCCATTATGGAAATTAAAAATCAGAGATATTAATATATTACCTGTAGTTTCACAGTTATTATAGGAAATGTTGGCCCAGGATTTTAAAAATACCACCCAGATTTGCTTGGCTGTGAAACCAAGCAGTTGTCACTATATGACACTAAATGGTAGACACCAACCACTCACAGCAATGCCATCTGACATTTTTCTAAGAGTAACAACTCCAAAGTGACACCAACTCCAAAGGGTGGTTAATCTCATCATTCTAATTGTACAACTTGAGGAAATGAGAGATAGAAAATGTGCTCTTTGGTTACCACATCTTAATTTCTGATAACAAAGAATGCTTAAAATGAGAGAAGAGTGTGATAAAGTGTCCTTAGGCAAGACCTTAAAGGCAAGTCCATTAACAGGTCATGATAAACTTTAAGAACTCCTGCAACTTAGAGCCGACTTCTACCACAGGGCAAGAGCTGACAGCCTGGTGCTGCTTGCTAATTACACTCTCTCCCATTACTTTTTATGACTAAGAGACTTGTCTGATAGCCTTCAAAGATCTACTGAAGCCATTAGGAGATTATTAAGGGCCCAGTCCTGGGTGTTTGAGACTCTCCTGCTGGGGTCCTGTCTTTGAGTCCCACTGGTATTGACTTAGTTTCTTAATCTCCTAATTAAAAGACAACTTCAAATAATGTTGCACAGCTGGAGGCTTCAGGAAGGGCCCCAGGGATAGACAGGCTTACCTGAGAAAAAAAAGTAAGGAATGGAGTTTCTTTGTGAGTCAAAGTTCAGACTAACCTCTAATCAATGAAACAAAATGTCAAATACTACCATATATAACCTGTAGATCAAAACTTGATTTTTGTTTGGAAAGCATAGAAAAGAAATATCTGTCTTAAATATTTCTTTGAGTTCCTGACTCTGCATCTCTCTGGGTTCCATCCTCACTGGGTAATAATACTCAAGCTGGCAGAAGGGCAATTGACAATCATTCCTTGGCAATGAGAAAATACATTGTGTCTGTGTTGAAACTTGTATTCTCACCCTAATGATCTATTTTTAGTTAATGGCCACAGTCTTCATTAATGATCATTAATTAACGTGTTAGTTCAGTCTTGAAAATGGCAAATTTGAAGTGCCTGGGGATAGCCAGGAGGAAGTCTCCAGAAAGTACTTGGATATATATACACAGGGAACTCAGGGCTCCAGGGGCCACTGATATAGGTGAGAGAGTTGTATTCGTGGACATGGTTTGGGAGACAAATTATGCTCATGGAAACACACAATGTATTGGTTGGCCTCTTCCACTGTAGCCTTATTAATGACTTCCACCATGTATCTCAGTATTAGCTCTACTACTCACTGTACCAGTACAGAAAACCCATACTTCTAAAGCTTTACTCACGGTGTAGTTTTGTCTGCATTGTTTTATATGTCCTTTCTCTGCCAGGTGAACTCTTATCCTCCAAAGACAGCTTAGACCAACTTCCTTTGTGAAGCGGTTCCCCAAATACCATTCTTAACACAAACAGAACTGGCCCTTCTTTTCTCTGTTCCCATGTCTAGCATATCCTTCCTTCAGGGCATTTGTCACACTCCATTGTCTCTGTTGTGAGCTCTCAGAGGGTCTGGCCTTTTAGCTTCTGCCCATACTCCTTTCTGTACAAGCAGGGGCTAGGCTGGGCTGACATCCATATACAGATGGGTTTCCATGTGCCAACTTCTTTCAGCAAAAAGGAAAAGACCCTTATCATTCACCTCATGCAAGATTCATCCCACTCCCATCCGGCACTTAGTAGAGACCCAGCCAATGGTCATTCCTGAAAGAGTGAAATCCTCCTGGGAGTTTCTAGGGAAGACATACAAGTAAACTCTTATGTTGAGAGCAGAAACATCAACACAGACATAGTCTAATGATTAACATTATTGTATTCAGATGTTTTGTCTTTTAATGTAGACTGTTTTTTTGGAGAAGTAACTCTGAAGATAGTCTTAAGTTTATTTTCACAGTTTTCTGTGCTTGAACCTTCAGCTAAGCTAGAATTTTCAGACAAATGAAGATGTTGAAGTCACTTCTCCTGGGGTATTTTGTCTTGTTTTTGTTTTGCTTGTATCGATTTCCCTCCTACATGGCTGCAACTTGTCAACCCTGAGGTTTATATCTACCTCACTGGCCCTCACTTAAGGGGCGGCCATATTTCAGGAATTATGTGTTTTCTATAATTGGGCAATTCTCTGTTATTCCTCCACAGTCAATATATTTGAGCTCATGAAACTCTCTTTGAAGTCATTTTGAATCTCACATTTGGAAACAAGACACTACTGAGGAAGGAGAATCTAAACTGCAGCCCTTTGCATGAAACTCACTGAAAAACCTACATCTTCCTATGCCCCTGGTTCTAGCAAAATAATAAGCTAAGGAATTTTTTTTACAACTAGCCTGTTATTTTAGAATGAATCCTGAACTTAAGGAAGTCTGCCTTTTAAGAGAGTTAAAATAAGCTATTAAGTAGTAGATTTTTACCTTTTAAAGAGGTTTCACTGAAATTTAGGTGTCACTTATATTTATTTTATTTTTCTCAGACCCTTATTTCAAGGATTTTTTTTTTTCTGTCTGCTGTTTTGCTTTTTTTTTCCCTTTAAGTCAGACTTTTTTTTTAATATCCCCACCGCAAGGGTCAAAATAGCATTATGACTTGAATGTAAGAAGCTAATAAACATGAACAAATGAATTAGTTTGTTTAAAAAAAAAACCCAAAACTCTGGAAACATTTGAATTATTTCTCAACTGAGCTTTGGTTTTTTAACAACAAATAAATGTAAAGAATTCTGTGCCACTTTTTCCTCTTGTGCATTGGAGTATAATAACTATCTTGGTAACACACATGCATACCCACCAGCACTCACATCAGACATTCGCTTGTATGCAGTGACTGATAGGGTCTTTTTCTTTTTGCTTAGAGAAGAAGTTGGCACATGAGTATCGACCTGTTTATGGATGGACAGCTAAGCCCTAGCTCCTACCTATACAGAGAGAGTATGAGAGGGTATGGGCAAAGGCTAAAGGAACTGTTTAAGGAGGAAATTTGTGACAATGGGGGCACAGGCAATATGGCGTTAGGGCCCAGAGATGAAAATGCTGCACAGAGTGTGGCAGAGAGTATTTTTCTCTCATTCCATGAAGCTTGGGCACCTTGGCATCCAGTGGCCAGCTGCCCTCAAGTGGCTTCTAAGCAGTGGGCTTCCACAAGAAGGCTTGAATAAAAAATAAGTCTCCCCAAAGACTGGAGGTTGAGAGAGGACTCAGAGGTCTCTGTGGTATTACAATTATGTACATGGCAAGTAAGAACCACTAAGTTGACATGAACTTATTTGTACCCACAATCTGGGATCAATCAAGTTATAGATGTATTTCCAAACTGCAGTGAATCTCTGTTGGTTCTGGCCCAAACTGAAATCTTAGTGTTGAATTAATTGGCTTTTGATATCTCTTGCTAGATTTTTTGGACTCAAGAAATTTGGTTACTTCAACTTTGGATATTAATTTCAGCTCCCCAAAACCCAGCAAAAAGGTGACCTATTGGGAATTATTAATCCTGACCTTTGTTGGTGGGAACAGGTCTAGAATGAAGGAGGTGGTCATCCCATTTCCATCCTGCTCAGACCCAGTGGGGCACTGTGTTCTGCACGAGCTTTCACATTCACAAGGACTATTAACATGCAGAGCTATGTCTAGGACTGGCACGGTGTGAAAATAAGGAAGGTGTGCCACAAGGGGAGTACTGAAGGACTGGGGATAGGTGGGAAAAGAACAATGTTAGGTGGACAATGCAGGGGACATGTTAATTACTGCTAAATATTTCAAGGGCTGTCATATTTCCAATCTCTCTTTGCTAAGCTCTTGCCCATCCTGAAAGACCCAGCTTAAAGGTTTTGACACTTGCTGGTAAAATCGGCTCCTTCCTTGGCTCCACCTATCCACCATTTCTCATCTTCCTCTCCATGACTCGTCTACCCAGACCCTTTCCCAGGGTCCTGCTGCAGCTCTGCTTCCCACTCTCCGTAGCACGCACTAGGTCAGCACTTTCCAAACTGTGTGATCACAGAACACTCTAAAAATTATAGTGTGGAATAAAGTATAAAGATAGCACAGAGTGGGCCAGGTGTGGTGGCTCACACCTGTAATCCTAGCGCTCTGGGAGGCCAAGGCAGGCGGATCGTTTGAGCTCAGGAGTTTGAGACCAGTCTGAGCAAGAGCGAGACCCTGTCTCTACTAAAAAAATAATAGAAAGAAATTAGCTGGACAACTAAAAATATACAGAGAAAATTAGCCGGGCATGGTGGCGCATGCCTGTAGTCCCAGCTACTCGGGAGGCTGAGGCAGGAGGATTGCTTAAACCCAGGAGTTTGCGGTTGTTGTGAGCAAGGCTGACACCAAGGCACTCTAGCCCAGGCAACAGAGTGAGACTCTGTCTCAAAAAGAAAAACAAAAACAAAAAAAAGACAGCACAGACTGAACTGACAGGTCAATTGATCCCTGAAAGAAAGGTCAGAATTCAGTTTACACCCTTTTATAAACTTAGAAATAACTTCATTAAGTTAGATTCTTGTATCTGGTACATTATTGTGTTTCTTTCTAGATTTTGCTTTCATTGCAGCACAACATAAAATTTCACTTCTCAGAGGTATAAAACAACAAGGAGAATATAAAGCATAAACTTTTCTTGTTTGGTTTTTTGTTTTAGAAAATGAAGCTTCATCTTCTCTTTGAAGTACTCAGTCTTTTTACTTTTCTGATTTAGGCACCATCTAAGAACTACAAGACTCAGCTTTTTGTTAAAACTTCCATTTTCAGCCATAGAGAATAAGTTTAAGTACTATTAATGTTTAATGTGCAATATGAAATGAATAATATTATAAATATATGCTGAATTTTTCTGACATAGACCACCAATCATTACAGATGAGATATATTAATGATGATAAATAATCTCTGTGCTTCCCACCCATTCATGCATCTGATGATCAGTTTCTGGCATTCTCATGATGGCATAAGTTCCATACAGGCACATTTTTGCCTAACAATGACTACGTACAGTGGTTAGTGTTTTCTTACATATAATGCAGTTTATATTAAAAATTCAATAGAGTTATTATTATTGCTGTGGTATACTCATTTCCCCAGAATATGGTTTGAAAAACATTACCCTAGAATATTCATATTCATTCACATAATTTCAGTCACCACCTTCCAGGCCACTAATCAAACATCCTCCCTGAAACTTTTCCTTGCTAATGCTCTTGAGCTGTACACAATTTTGCATCTCCACAGTTCCTGGAAGTGCTCAGTATGTACCTGTGGAAGAAAACGTTGGGAAGGAGAGAGGGGAAACGTACTAATTCTTACAGCATTTTTGTAAATCTAATGTCTGTCATGAAAGTGATAAAAGGGAAAGTTCACAAAATCATTTAGCATAAAATTTCTTGTTCAAATCAAATATGGATATCATTTAAATTATTAATGTTAGGGGCCCATAGCATTGAAACAGGCTTTTAAGTGAGGTTTCATAAGCAGGAAATGTGCTTTTGTTAAGAAACAAACTCTGAAACTACAAAAATAGAGACTAAGATCCTAAAATAGTTATTCACATAATTACTACAATTACACATAGTCTAGACATGCTTTTTTCCTACATTTAGAATTTTATAAATTCTCAATTTATTTTCTGATTTTTGTTAATTTTGAGGTTTCATTTTTCCTGCTACCAAAAGATCTAATCTTTTCAGTTAAGGGAGGTAGGCTGGGGAGGTTGGTGGGATTTTATTAGGCCACAATGTTGATGCCCTCTCATCAATTTTGGTCATTACCTGATGATCTCCTTTATGTCTGCCTGCTTTGGGGCCTAAACATAACCTAGAGTTGCTCTCTGGATCACAGAGAATCTATGGTTTCTATCCATGGATTTGATTATTATAGCAGGTAAGTCATTTTGAAGTAACTACTGATAATTACCTCACTATTGTTCTATGACTAATGTTACTTATCTTTTCTTACTGAGGGTAGATAATCCTGCTGTTAGTGGTTTATGCCTGTTTTCAAGCAAACTTATGTTTCTCTCTTTTCTTACTTCCTAATTTGGCTCTGATAGTTTCAAAGAAAGCATGGAGAAATCATCCTACTCCGACTGGCTGATAAACAACAGCGTGGCCGAGCTGGTGGCTTCAACAGGCCTCCCGGTGAACATCAGTGATGCCTACCAGGACCCGCGCTTCGATGCCGAGGTAAGAGGAGCCCTGTGGCTACAGTCATAGGTTCCCTTGTCGCACTGTTGATAGTTTGCTCGTTGAAGCAGAAAAGGGACATAATACAGATGGACAGCAGTCCCAAGTTTACTAGCAATTCTTTCAATCCTTCCCTTGTGATCTGATTTTTAGAACTGCCTACTGTTGACTGCCAGGTACTGCAGTAACATCAGTAATAGCTGAACAAAGCGAAAGGCTTTGCTATGCAGAAAAATCAATTTATTGTTACAAAGGCAACACATCTGGTTAGATGTCAGGGGACAACGGTCATTTCCTACCCCAGATTATAGTGCTAAATTTGGTATGAGTTGTTATTATTCTGCTCTTAGCTTTGGACCATAAAGAGAGTCAAATTCTGGGGAAGCAAAAAGAATCAAGAAATTACACCATTCCTTTTTAAAAATTGGTTCATAAAATATATGTAAAGGAGCTGGGCGTGGTGGCTCATGCCTGTAATGCTAGCACTTTGGGAAACTGAGGTGGGAAGATCACTTGAGGTCAAGAGCTCAAGACCAGCCTGAGCAAGAGTGAGACCTGTTTCTACAAAAAATATAGAAAAATTAGCCCAGCATGGTGGCACACACCTGTAGTCTCAGCTGCTTAGGAGGCTGAGGCAAGAGTGAGGCAAGAGGATCACTGAGCCCAGGAGTTTGAGGTTTCAGTGAACTATGATGATGTCACTGCACTCCAGCCTGGGTGACAGAATGACTTTATCTCTCTCTCTCTCTCTCTCTCTCTGTCTCTGTGTGTGTGTGTGTGTGTGTGTGTGTGTGTGTAAAGGTATAAAGAACATGATGCAGTGTACACCTAGGTACCCACCACCAAGTTTAAGAAAACGAACATGATCATTACTTCTGAATCTTTGTATTGATTTTCTCTAACTTCATCTCCTTCATTTCCCCCACAGAGGTACCAGTATCCTGAATCTGAACTTACAATTCCTTTGCTTTTCTATATAGTTTCGTTGCACATGTTTGAATCCCTGCCAAATATATTGTTATATTTTGCATGTCTCTGAACATTACATACATTGAATAATACTATGTGTATTCTTCTGTGGCTTACTTTTTTTCTCCAAACAGTATGTTATTGGGTTGTATAAGCTTGTAATTCATTAATTTCTTTTCATTGCTGCAAAATATTCCATTGTATGAATAAGCATCACTTAGTTTATCCACGATAGTGTTAATGGGCATTTGGATTCAGTATTTTACTGTCACATATATAACTGCAGGGACATTCTTGTACCTGTCTCTGAATGCTCAAGTATAGGAGTTTTTCTAGAATCTATGCCTAATAGAATGACATGCTGGATCATAAGCTGTAAGCATCTTTACCTTTACCAAGGAATGAAAAATTCTTGTCCAATCATTGTTTTTCTTTTCTTATGAAAAGTAGCACATTTCATAAACTTAAGTGATATATCAAGAATAATTCTTGCTAATATAGTTTACTGAGCTTGAATATATCATATGCTTATATCTACAGGCAGATTCTTACCACATCCCTTTCTGATTAGTGATACAGCCATATTACATTTTCCTCCACGTATAGACTGGTCCAGTAAGGCAGCCTGCCCTGCTGATCTATAAAAAGAACAATGTGGACTCTCAAGCAAAAAGGCAACAGTTATTTCTGTGGGATTGGGCATAAAAATTTCATGCCCTGATCTAGTAGTTAGAAGCAATGATGTCTGAAGACAGTAAACTATGGTAGGTTAAGCAGGGACTATTTCATGAAATCACTTTCTTTCTTATAATAAAATAAAAACATGAACATAGACCATCATTATTTCTTGGCCTTCTACCCAAATGCTTTCAATCTGCCATCCAGCTAATACTGGATTTTAAATGCAAATCTGAAGATGCATTGTACCGTGATTTTAACACATTCTCTTTGCATGGTACTGAAATTCAAAGTTACCTTATGTTTCCCTTCTCATGCTGAGAGAAAAATTTTAAAAGTAGATATGTCCTAGAAATTGTGTGTGTGTGTGTGTGTGTGTGTGTGTGTTATATCACACCAGGACAAGCAAAATTGTTTATCTGCTTAGACTTCCTCTCTCCTCAAGTATATTTTGACTCAGGGACAGATGGCAACTGTTTGTGTTAATAATGAATGTAACATACTCCAGACTGAGCCACAGGGCTCTCCCAAGAAAGAGACTAAGAGGCTGGAACCTTCTGCCCACAAAGCCTGATGTAAGATGGTATAGATCATAAGATAAAGACAACCATTGCAGGTAATATTTTTTCATTAGTGTGTTAAATATTTTCCTCAAGACAAAAAAATCCCATGACAAAATGAAATTGCTTCATCCTTTCACCCCACCACTAAAAGTGCTTCTAGAATCATCCTAGAGACAGAGAGCACCTTTTAGAATTATGTTGTCTTCCTGCAAAGGTGTGAGTCCTTTTTTGAGTCTGATACATGGGTCCATCTTTTTTCTAAGCAATCTTAACTGAATAGTTAGTTATCAGTGGTAGAATATTATAATAGCCAACAATTTTTAAAATCCAGGATTAATTACTAATTGTAATCTCCACTGGGAAAGTGCTTGCTTCTTTGTTCTCTGCACTGACTTTCCTGAATAGTTCGAGTTTGGTTAACAAGAATGATTATTTGCAGAGAAGTAGCATGGGGAATCCTTTTCAAAGCATCTCCTATTTTTCCTATAGACTTTCTCAGCCTAAGTCTACATAATGATTATAAATTTGCCAGAAATGCAGTTATCCTGAGCACCAGTATCTATTAATATCCTAAATTTCTCAATGGCTTAGTGGATAATTGTGGCAACCTGGGCATGAAGAAGGACCCCAATTCATCAGAAAATGTAACACTCTGGGATAGAATGCCCCAGAATGGATTGGCCCTATAATGGGATTTTATACCATAGATACATCAACATACATAAAATATTAGAGATTTCTTTAACTTACAGGTGAGGAAATAGAAACTTAGAGGACTGAAGTGGTTTGCCAAAGGCCACACAGCTGCTTCCTCAAGGCAGGGCACAGAGCAGACTCTGGAACTTCTGGTTCCTAATCCAAATCCCTCTCCCTGAGCGGCCTCTGATGGGAGGACCATCAGCTGCTGAGGGGCTACCTGAGCAATAGAGTCGCTACTTCCTTCTTTCCTCTCTCCACACAGGCACGGGAACTTATGGCCAGCACACCTACGTTTTTGTCCTGTCTGCTCATTCACAAGCTGAGGAGTCTTGGGCATACTACTTAGTTTGTAATATGTTAAGTCCTATATAAATACTCCGTAAACCATGCAGGAGTGATCACCAGGTCCTCCCTTATAGGAGCCAGAAGGATGTAGATGTGGCTCTTCACACGAGTGGCCAGGCATTCAGAGACCAGGTTACCTAGGCACGTTGGAGATGATCAAATTTCAGGGGCTAGGTATACTGCCCAAGCCCAAGCAACCCACCAGCCCTTAAAACATACAGCTAAGAGCTGGTTGCATTTGTATATTTCAAACATAAGCCCTGGTGCCTACATTTCAAATTCCTGTATCAGTTAAGGCAACGGATTAAACTCCAAAATCTCTGTGGCTCAACATAATAGGAGTTTAGTTTTTGTTCAAATTAAGCCCAAATAGGTGTTCCTGATCAGTGTCAGTGGGTTAGGGAGGTGTTCCCATTTTATGAATGAAATTGTTCAGCACCACCTTATGAATGACTTGTCCAGTGGACTATCTTGTGGATTCTTCAGATCACTAACTGCTGGTGGTGACCCAGCACATCCATTTGTGTTCATTTGGAAGTTTCTTCTCCAATTTGGAATAGCATGCAAAACTTATCAGTTTGGGCATTCATGACACCAGTGGCTATTTTCTATCAATAAAAGATAGTTTACTCTATCAAGCTTTGCTTTCGGTGTACAGTTAAAGTATGTAAGTAAACTAGATTTCTAACTTCCGTGTCTTTTCTACCCTGTAATAACTTGTCAGAAGTCCTCAGAAACTCTACCCAAAGACATGTAGCAAGAGAATTATCCTTATTTTAAAATCTCAGTTTTGAAACGATTGGTCTTCTTTTGATAGAAGCTACAAAGGGATGTCTTTAATGTGATGTAAACCTCATGCCAGATGCTGTCAGGTGCCTGCTGAGAGGGCTATGGGGCAAGTAATCATAGTTGTTCACCTGCTGGGTGTTCTCTTTGTGACGGTCTTAAATATTTAATGGAGTTCCCTCCTTGTGGTAAACAGAGCAGACTTAGCAGACAAGCCGTGGTGATTACTTGCTTTTTGAATGCCTGTTTCAGTTGACTTTCAGAAGTGGCACCTGCTGGGCTTGATAGCATGTGGGGTTTGAGGCCAAACTCCTTGGTTTATGGGTGGGAAATTATGACAGAATGGTTATATAAGGTAGTCACAGAGCCAGAACTAAGTTTCTGAGCTTTAAATTCTACAAACCTATGAAAATCACTGTTTGTTCCGTTATAAGAATCTATGATCCTTGAAAAGGACGTAAGAAATTAAAGCTCATTATCAGGTCATTAAAAAAAAAAGAGAAGAAAAGGATGTAAGACAGAAAAGACCTCACTAAATATAACTGATCATATTTACTTATAGTGACACAAGAAACACTTACGGTCGTGGGTTATCATGTTAATTGGTTTTGTAGTTTTATCAGTCATTTGCTCTATGGGAAGGAGGTATCCATGTGTGTTTCTGAAGACGTTGACAGGAATCCTATGTGTATCAATTGTCTATTGCTGCATAACAAATCACCACAAACTCAGCAGCTTAAGACAACACCCACTTATCATCTCACAGTTCCTGTAGGTTAGAGGTCTGGGCATGGCATGGCAGGGTTCTCTACACACGACTGAAATCACGCTATTGGCAGAGAGAATTCTCATTTGGATCTTAGCATGTTTTTCAAAGCTCATTCAGGTTGTTGGCAGAATTGAGCTCCTTGCAGTTATAGAATGAGGCCCCGATTTTCTTACCAGCTGTTGACCGAGGATCTCTCTCAGCGCCTAGAGATTGCCCTCAGATCCTAGCTTATGGCAGCTTAATTCTTGAAAGCCAAGGGGAGAATCTCACTCCAGTTGGCTGTGACAGAAACTTACATAATGTCAACGGTGACTTACATAATCAGAGGAGTGATTATCCCATGACCTTTGCCATATAACATAGCCTAACCAGGGAAGCAGCTGTCCTGTCGTATTCACAGGCCCTGCCCACACTTGAGGGGAGGCATTAGACAAGATGTGCACAAGCTGCAGGGCAGCGGGTGGCAATAGGCAGGAATCTTACAGGCCGTCTTAGAACTCGGCCTGTCACACCCTAATAAAGACTAAAATTGAGTCCACACAAAGTGTTTCTATCCCATAATCAATCTATATGGCCGAATATTTTAAGATATCTATAAGAAAAAAAGCAAGCCACAGAGAAATATGCTCAGAAAAATGTGTAGAAGTATGTATAGAATAATATATGTGGGTATATATATATATTAGATATGCACATATTTTTCTAATAGACACTTCAAACTTAACATGTCTTAAACAGAGCCCACGTCTTCTCTCCCGCCAAGCCTGCTTCTCTCTCTGTTTGCCTGTCTCTGTTGAGGCAACTCGATCCTTCATGATGCTTAAGCCAAAAATTTTATAGGTATGATTCCTCTTTCTCTCATGTTAAACAACTAATTCATCAGGTAGTCCAATCCCATAATTCATCCAGAATCTGACCACTTCTCACCACTCAACTGCTACCACCCAGGTCCAAGCCACCATCATCTCTGGACTATTTCATGGCCATAGTCTCTTAATCTGTCTCTCTGCTTCCACCCTTCCCCTCTATACTCTATTCTCAACACAATAGCCAGAGGCTTTTATATTTTAAGTCATATCACAACTCTGCTCACAAACTCTTCAATGTCTCCTTATTTCACTAAAGACAAACTCACAATGCTTGCAGAGGTTTATAATGCCCTATGCCATCTGGCACCGTATTGTCTACCCCCAGCCCTCACCCATACTGTGCCAGTCACACTACCCTCCCTGTTCCTAGAATATACCACACACATACCACCTCAGGGCCTTTGCACTCGACACTCCCTCAACTGAAATACTCTTTCCCCAGTATCTGTGTGGCTCACATCTTCACCTCTTTAAAGCCATTGTTCAAATGTTACCTGGCAGTGAGGCCTGGCACTCTTGGTATTCCTTATCCCTCTAGTCCTGCTCTCTTTTCCCCCCATTGTCCTAACACCTTCTAACGTGTAATTTATTTATGTGTTTTCTGTATTGTTTACCATCTGTCTTCTATCACTAAAATATAAGCTCTATGAAGATAAGAATTTTGTTAGTTTTGTTCATTGATATATCCCTAAGGCCTAGAACAATGTTTAGTACATAATAGGCATTATTGTTGAATATTGTTCAATATTGTTAAATATATTATCTATGTGTTATTTATGAATGTACCATATATTATTATGTATGTTATATACACTAAAGCTTTTGATTTTACTTTTTGCTTTAAATTTTTTCATGTGTTCATATTATTTTTATAATCATCAAAAAGTATAAAGATATTTAAAAATTTTAGACCCTTTATATCTTATGTGAAATTACATTTTACCAGGTTATTGTACACCCTCCAAAAATTAGAAACAATTATTCAAAACTAGGATTGAAATAATGCAAGACCTAGGTAAAGCAAGTTGCCTTGCTGTAGTTTAAGGGAATTCAGATGGATTATTTTCTATAGCTTTTGCCAGTATGGGGTGTTACTTGGGTTTTATTTCAACTAGAAGCTTTGTCTGAGATTGTTCTAACAACATGTACATAAACTGCATTTGTAGATGACCTGCCATTGTATCAGGTGACTTCTTGGAATGCATGCTCTATTTACAAATACCTTCACCATAAAACAATTTTTCTGGCCTTGCTTTCAGTTGGCATTGCGCTTCTGGAATTCAACTTCCTGTAGTTAGTTGCACTCTAGTACATTATCTGTGGAGCTTTCTGCCCTTCTTTTTATACTAGATTCAAAGGACACATTTAAAAAAATACACTAATGCAAAACAAGCCATTATTTAGTCAATCTAAGGTATTATATTCTGTTGCTTAATTTAGTATTTCCTTCCATTTGTATAGTTATGGAGAGACTTTTCATAGCCATCACATGTAGGATTTGTTTTCTGCCTGCAATAGGAATGAACAATTGGACCCAATATTTACATAGAAAATGTTCGTTCAGCAAAAGGAATGTCAGAAAATAACTAGAAGGTAAGGCAGGCCTCTCAGCATGGATGGATTTGGTGGTCCACATATTCGTTACAAATTCAGGAGTGGTGTGAAGCCCATCAGCACCTAAGGTCTCCTCTGCCATGGATGGCCAATGCCCAGAGTTGCACAGTTAGCACTAAGGGGTCATGACCTGAAGTCTGGCTCTTCAGTCCCATGCAGTTCTTCCATGTAGAGTTCTTTCTGGGATTTTTCTTAAAGCCGGTTATAAACTACTCAGTAGCACTTAGCCTTGTCATGTAGCACGTAAGGATAATGGGGCTCCAGGCTCTGAGACTCTCTGATGCAGTGCAGTAAAGCCCATTTCACCTGACAGATCTTCATGGTGAGCACTCCTGCAATCCCACTCGGTGGATGCCCAGCACTAGTCTGGCAGGACAGGTCATTTCCTATTCTCTGTAACACCTTCTGGCCTATAAGTTATGATTCTGTGACAAGGAAAATGTGCAAAAGTGAATTCGGGAGATAAAGCTCTGTGGATTGGCTGAAGTGCATTACCTACTGACCATCTTCTCTCAGTTGCTTATACTTAATGTTAACCAGTTTGAGAGCCTTTCCTGAGAGCAGGGTTTGGTAGGGAAGATTGGATAGTGGCCATAAGAACTGCAGATGACCAGGAGGAGCAGGGAAGCTCTCTCTGCTTCCACCCTTCCCCTCTGTGTTCTATTTTCAAAACAGTAGGGAGGGGGAATTACTGAGACTTGAACCATAGTGGGGCAGCTGTGAGTAGTGAAAGCAAATACGAGTCCTGTGGTTCTAAGAATCCAACAGACCTCACTGCGTAGGCAGTGGAGACAGTGCCTCAGTTCTAAGCACAAAGGTCAGTTATTTTTTGTCAGTAATTTCAGGGCTCATGTATAGGCAGTATTCTAGAAGCCATTAGGATGGATCCTATGTGCAGGTAAAGTAGGCAAAAATCAACTTCCTCTCTATTGTTATTTCAGGGAAATCAGAAACTGACTTGGAACACTGGCTCCTGCACCTTGTCCTAGTACTAGAATTTATCACCAGTAGATTAGCCTTTGGGGATAAAGTATTGCTGTAGAGTACTATTAAAGTTGTACATATCTTTCTAGAGAAAAGAAACACACTGCACATTAATTAATAGCATCATATTATTATCATCTATTTAACATTTCTTTTGACTGCCTTTGAGAGGCTGGAAAATATGACAAGTATGTTTTGATGGCTCAAAGAGCTACACCATCTTTAATTAGCTCCATTAACGGGAAAGGCCTCATGAAGGCAGAAACTAGGTACAGTTTTTAAGTAGACATATCTTTAATTGGAAAGAACAAGGCACTCCCAGATAATATATTTATTTTAACTACAGACTCCTAGAATGGCTGCTTTGCCTCACATGGTCTAACTTGGGACAGATATCTTTCGGCAGATATTCCTTTCAATATCAGTAATATTTATATTTGTAAAGCACTTTACAAATTTTGAAACCCTTTCACACACACATTCTCATAACAACTTGGAAAAAGAAAAGATGATGCCAAAATCTAGAGAGAACCAGTGTCACCATGTTGGTGTGCAGGAGACAAATGTCAATGATAAAATCGAGGCATTGAGAGTCTGGGTGACGTTGTAGGGGTCATGCAGCTGATGGGCGTTTTTGAGCTCCATTGACTGATGCTATCTGGAGAGTTGGAGTTATCTGACGAACAAGGATGATTCTTTCCCTCATACTTTCTTATTCCTCCTTCTCCGTGTTTGGCATTCATTCTTCAGAGATCCTGTGCTTCCTTCATCTCCCTCTTCCTTCTCCTTCATTCCCTGCAGAGGATGAAATGAGCTCCCTGGCCGTGCCATTTCATATGGTCTTATAAACT
This sequence comes from Lemur catta, assembly GCF_020740605.2. Classification (NCBI taxonomy): domain Eukaryota; kingdom Metazoa; phylum Chordata; class Mammalia; order Primates; family Lemuridae; genus Lemur; species Lemur catta. The sequence continues at coordinate 49,381,073 of NC_059135.1, forward strand.
CACCAGGACCAGTGCAAATTTCCATAAACAGTAGCCACTGCTGCAAACAGGCAATTAGGGAATTGCCTTAATGATATTAAAAAATCAAAACAATCACTCTCATCACACTCTGCCATCCTTCCTTGTTCTCCTCTCCCACTTTATCAGACTCTTCAAGCATGCTGATCATCACCAGCCCTTCTTCCCTGTTCTCTTAGCTGCTTAGAGCTGGCCTCACCTCCTTCCCTAGGCCACAGAAGGAACAATGTAGAGACACTCTCAGCATTCTCTGGTGCCTCATCTCTCCTCCCGCACTCAGCCCACACAAGGCTGTAGCTCTAGGTTGATGCAGCTCTGCTTTCTCAGTGTGACCTTCCTCTCCTCCAGGACAAACACCTTGCTTTTTATTCCTGATCCCTTCCTTTCTTCTCTTGACCATCTTTGCCTTCACTTGTCCTACTATGTTGCTAAATTCAATAACCTATTATCTATCTTATCCTATTTAGAAAATAACTTTTTTCCTTGTGGGCAAATAATTTGTGTTCATTATCTAAAATTTAGAATATAACAACAATAATTTTAAAACTGCCATAGGCAAGCAATTCAAAGGGGACTATGATGATTATAATTTTTCCAGGATTTTTCAAATGTATATGGGATGCATTTGTACACCCACACTATTATCACTTAACATATTAAACATTTTTCCTATGAGTAGATATTCTTCTATAGCATTATTTTAACTGGATGCATAATATTCTGTTGTATGGATGCGCTATGATTTACTTAACCCCTGTAGTTGAACATTCTTGTTATTTCTAATATATCACTGTGATAAATAATGCTATGATTCATACTTTTGTATGTAAACTTTTGTCATAGCTTTACTAATTGCCATGGGATAAATTCCTAGACACAAAATTGGTAAGTCTAAGGGTATTCGTACTTTTTAGGCTACACGTCAATAGACCTATTTCCAGAAAGGTTGAATGATCTGTCCAAACATTAGAGGTGCAATAAAGCCTAGAGGTTAAGAGCATGAGCTTTGCAGTTCTTTCCACCTCTGTCAATGTTGTCACCTTATTCCAGCACTAAATATTGTGTCCCCCAAGGTTCAATTCTTAGTCCTTTTGTTGGACAAGTTCTCCCTTGGTGATTTTACCCATGTAATTAACACAGAGGGCTGATGACTCCAAGATTACTATCTCTAGTCCTGCTCAATTGTAATGTGCGTTCATTTGATATCGTTGCCCTCAAATTTCCTGTATTTCCTACTTCAAGGAACTCTACCACCCTTCCTCAAACCAGAAACCTCAATGTTATCCTTCATAGGGATGGGGAAATGTGCACCCCCACCTTCCCAAAATAAAAAAAAATTCTTTTGGGGAAATGCAGTGCTTTAAAAACTATGGGTAAACAAAATTCTCTTTTATTTCACTGGCAAACAGCCTAAGGCTTGTTTTTCTCACCACGAGCCTCTGGAGCTGTCTGTCTTACTGTGTGTTCCTTTTTTTGCTGCCTATTGTGACCTGACCCTCAACTGCTTCAGAAGTTCTAAGAGAAGTTAGACAGGGATTATTGTCTCAGAGTTGGCAGAGACAATTGTACTTACTGCTCAGTGCTGGTTCAGACCAAGATAGTGTGTACGATGGTGTGACCTTCCCTTGGCAAAACAAAACAGACCCAGCCATTCTAGTGCTGCTGGGGCTAGCCCGAGCTGTAGATTACACCTCCCAAACCTCGCTCAAATTGGCTTTCTTCTTCTCTTCCTGCTTACTGGCATTGCCTTAATTCAGATTTTATCCTTCGGGAGAGGAAGAAAACCACTTTGTTCTTTTGGAAGATAACTTTGATGGATGTGTTTGCTATTGTCTGGCCTCCTTTGAACCAGTCTCTCCCATTCAAGGCAGTTAATCTCTCTAAGTCTCATCTGATAAGAGACGATGATAACAGTACCTACTTCATACGGTTGTTGTAGGAAGTATATAAAATAATGCGTGCGGGCTGGGTGCCTGACACATAGTGAGCATTCAGTAAATATTAGCTTATCATCATCATCATCATCTTTGACGATCCACTTTAAAGGGTCTCAAGCTGCTCCTGATGCTCTAAACAGAATCAGTTGTTGCCTTTCCTGTTGTGTTTTGAAGTCCTCTACTTGGACACTTATTTTTATCTTATATTTCTATCTTTACTAGACTATGAGCACCTCAAGGATAATGACTGTTTGAATTCGTTTTTATATCCTTAACACCCGGCAATGTGTTTGGCACGTAGAAGGCAGTAAATAAATACTTGTTGGAAGAGAGCACTGGATGAATGATGTATTCCCCTGTTTTGTTTTGCATCTGGAATTCTCAAATATCAATCAATGTAATTCACTCTATTAACAAACTAAAAAAGAAAAATTACATAATCTAAAACTCATATAATTAAAAGGCGTAAGAATTGTCGAGTAAGATGATGTGATGGTCTGGGTAGAAAATTCATAACCCTTTACAGGTAAGATAGTAAAGTTCATAATTGAATGTAGCAAGATTGATGGATACAGTCTCAATATACAAAAATCAATTATTTTTATGTACCAATTACAAGCATTATAAAATAAAATACTAATACCATTTACAATAACCTGAAGTTTTTAAACACAGAGGTATAAACATAACAAATTGTGTGTAAGAGCCCACATGTAAAACTATAAAAGTTTGCTTAGACAAATTTTAAGAGCCTTAAATAAAATTAGGGGTATTTATAAAGACTCAGTTTTATAAAGACGTCATTTCTCCCCCAAATTGATCAATAGATTTAACATAATCCCAACCAAAATTCCAGCAGTGTATGTGTGTGTGTATAAACTTCAAGTTGATTCTAAAATTTATATGGAAATGCCAAGGGCCAAAAATGGTCAAGACAGGACTAAGTTAGAGGATTGACACTACCAGATATGGGACTTATTATAAGACTATATTTGTTAAGGCAGAATGGTATTGTCATAAGAATAGATAACTAGATCAAGGGAGTAGAATAGAGAATCTAGAAACAGATCTAAACATATATGGACAATGGATTAACGAAAAAGATGGTACTATAGAGTGTTGGGGAGAGGTATTTTTTCCCTCAAAATGGTGCTGGGTCAATTGAATATCCATTTAAAAAAAAATCTTGCTGCAGATATTACTTTTACTTTAAAAAAAAGAAGTCTTGACTCCTAGCTCATATTATACATGAAAATCATTTTCAGTTGGACTGTAAATTTAAATGTGAAAGTTAAAACAATAAAGAGTCTAGGAAAAGAATGGGAGAATATCTTTATGAGCTAAAAGTAGAGAAAGATTTCTTGAACAAGACCAAAAAAGTACTAACCACAAATTAAAAGATTGAGATATTTGTATCATATTAGGAACCTCTGAATCAAAAGGCACCATTAAGAGAGTGGGGAAATCAGCCATAGAGTAGGAAAAATATTTGTAATACATATACCTGGCAAAGGGCTCTTATCCAGACTATAGAAAAAACTTTCACAAACCAATTTTAAAAAGTCAAACAAACCACTAGGAAAAGTAGCCAAAGTTCTGAACATGTACTTCATGAAAGAGGTATTGAAATAGACAATTAGTATATGAAAAGTTGTTGAACATCATTAATCATAAGTAGGGAAACCATAAATTTGTTGTCCAATTGGGACACTTTTTAGAGTAAAAAGGCATGTTATTAATAATTCTGTCAGCAAAACAAACAAATCAGGATATATGGTCAACTAGTCAACAGAGATAATCAAATTACTTTCCCAAGGAGATATCACTACATATCTATAGGAATTGCTTATGTTAAAAAAAAAAAAAAACCTGACAATATCAAGTGTTACTGACAATGTAAAGCAGCTGGAACCCTCATACAATTCTGGTTAGAGAGTACAGCTACTTTGGAAAACTTTTTAAATATATCTATTGAAGCCAAACATACGACAAACCCAGCAATTCTATTATAGATATATATACTCAACAGAAATACGTATGTGTACTAAAAATGTGCAAGAATATTAATAATTGCATTTTTTGTAATTGCTCCAAACTGGAAACAACCCAATGTTCATCAAGAATAGAATGAATTATCAGTATTACATTCATGTTTTAGAATATAATGCTGCCATGAAAATGAACAAAATGAGTAAATCTCAAAAATGTAATATAATGTAAAAGAAGCCAGACACAGAAGAATACACATTCAATGACTCCTTTTATATAAAGTTAAAAACAAGCAAACTAGTGTGTGTTGTAGAAGTCGGTATAGTGGTTGTCTTTTTGTTGGGGAGGAAGAGGCAGGGAGGTGCCTTCTGGAGTGGTGATAATATTCTATTTCTTCATCCTGGTGATGGTTGCATAGGTATGTTCACTTTATGAAAATCCATTGAGCTGTATACTTATGATTTTTGCACCTTTCTACATGTATGTTAAACTAACAAAAAATACTGAAAAAGAGAAACTAACAACCAATAGAAGACATCTGGAAAATTAATTTCTCAAAGAGGAAAGCCAAAAATAAAGATCCAAATATAAATTTTAGATGTGTAAATTAATTTCCAATTTCAAGTGTTTAAAATATGTGGCTTTTAACTTCAACAAATAATACTTTAAAGTATCTTTTTATCTCAATAACCATTATCCGAAATCTTGATATCTTTTTTTCTCCTATATTATTAGGATGACAGGTTGACTTTTCACTGAAAATCTAGGTCATATTAACTCACTGAGACTCTTTCAGTCTTAGCAGCTCCTCTCTGACCATTCAGATCAAACATGGACCATTGTTTTTAATATTAAGTGGAGCTTGTTAACTAAATTAGGTTTGATGTTGACAATTATTCCTCCTTATTTTAAATCTGTCACCTCTTGACATCTGTTAGGGTACACAAAGATCTTCAAACCTCTACATTTATCTTATATTTTCCCATTTCTGTTTTTTGGTATATATGATTTTACAACATATATAATAATTTACTAACAGTGCAAATATATAGTATTAAAAGTAAATGTACATATGGCAGCGTTATAGGTGCAAACATTTTTATTAACAGGTGTGTCCTAAGATAAATATTGACCACTGGTTTAATTAAAATGTTTTAAATACTCAGAACAGAAACAGTTGCCAGAATTCTCATCTGTTGGTGTGATTGTGATCTAGATAGTTTTACATCCAGCTCTCTGTGGCTGCAGAGATTAGGGGAGGCAGTGTTGGTTTTGGCATGTTTTGGTTTATTAATATTTGGTTTGGTTTTGATTTCCTTGGGATCTTCATTGTGATGTTTTATTAATAAATAAAAGGGGGCAGGTGAGTGAGTGTATGCATTTAAAAAATTATATTACAATGTATAACATAACTTTTTAAAAGCTATTTTTGAATATCTGTTATGAAGAATGGTAAGCTGTAAATCAGATGGTTAATGGTCAGCTGTAAAGCGTGTAATAGGAAATCAGACATGGGTAGTTAATATTTAATTTTAATTAATTTCTTTCTTATATCAACAGGTGGACCAGATATCTGGTTTTCACATAAGGTCTGTTCTCTGTGTCCCTATTTGGAATAGCAACCACCAAATAATTGGTAAGCCATTACCTAAATAGTTCAGATTTCTTGTATAAAGAAACAGAAATTTGCTTCAAAATACACTCATATCTTCTTTACATGCTCCTTAGTTTTACATTTAGGACTCATCACACTATGTCTCATACTCTTGTATAATCTCTTAAGCACAGACTCCTAATGAATCAACATAAATCAGAACTTGCACAAATATTTATTAAGCTCAAAGAACCAAAGAATTTTGAAGCTGAAGGGATCTGAGATACTAACCAATAAAACTCTTTTATCTTACCTTGTGGAAATTGTAAGAGAGAGAGAGAAAAATGACTTGAGGAAGGCCACAAAGTTAGTTATAGCAAGGTCATAAAACTCAGACCTCCTATCTCCTGGTACAAACTTTCCCAGTATGCCTATATGTTTACATCTGTGTTTTTGCACATGACATAAATGCAAAGGAAGAAAGAACGTTCAGTATTAGTGTTCCCTGAAAGGATCATATATGCAAAGGGGCTCCCAAGTACCAAAGGAGCAGAGAAATCAAAGAATGAGGCAGACAAATCCAGTTTGTTGGTAAAAGGGTATTTTATTAGGGGAACTTATGGACGGAAGCATGGTCTTGGGTGACCACAAGACAAGTAGATCTCTGCACCGCAATCCCCCAGACTAAGGGCTTATATCTTGAGGATAAAGTATATGTGCTTTGGAAGGATTGTGTAGGTGGAATGCTATGGACATCACAGTCTATGATGTATGCAACAACATCAAGGGTTGTTTTAGAGGAAAGGCAAAACTTACAGTGAATAAGTGGTTCCACATAAGGAGTAATACATAAACTAGACATCTTGGAGGCATTCCCGGACTTGAGGTTAGTCAGGAATCTCATGGCAGATTAGCATCTAAAATAGAGTTATTCTTGTCCCCACAGTTAGACACATACTGACCTATGTCCTTCTCCCTGGACAGTTCTGAAATTGGCCACATTTTCCACATAATAAGGGAATTGTGGGCATAAGCAGCTTCCAGTCCATTCCATTTTCATTCAAGAAGTGTTAGGAATTTCTACATTCAATGGAAATTGATATAATACAGTTAACCTTCAAAGCCAGTTTAGTTCTGTTGCCTGCTACCAGTGGGATAAGTATATTCTAATAAACTTAATTTATGAGTGCTTACTCTTTCCAAAGTTCACTTCTAGAATTATACCAGATGTTTTAGGGAATAACTTTCAAAACACACAAGTCTAACAAGAAAAACTCAATAATCTTGAAAACCCTTAGTTTGTGTTCCCATTTAGTACAAAACAAACAAACAAAAAGACGCTGTAATTCTAAAGCATGCTTATATTTTTAAAAAACACCTAACTTTCCCACCAAGAAGATAAGTCATCATATGCTAGAAGACATATATTATGAAATTCAAAACTTCTGGCATGTAATAGGAAAACTATAGTCTTAATTTTGAGGTAATAACCGATGTTTACTGTTAGCATTGAAATGTAGGTTTGTGTGGGAGATTTCCATTTAATATCTACAGATAATACGTGATGTTTCTTATGGACTTTCTCCTTTTTTTAATTATAAATGTATTGAAAACTTATTATATGGTATAATTTAATTCTTTGTACTAAGGGCTCAGATTCCCAAATCTTAGAATATTCTTTATGTTCAATAATGTACCAATATTTTGTGCAAATTAAACACTCTGATGAAAAAAATTCTTTCAGAATTCAGACTTTGACAACACTCACGGTGTAGTAAATCTTTTGATAAGTAGAAGTGCCTTAGAGTTTAATAGGCAATTTTAGGGGAAAGCAGAGAGAGACAAATAGCTGCATTAGTTACCGAATGCATTATTTTCATTCTGTCTCTTAGGAAAAAAAAAATCACATTTTTATTGTGTTTCAATGCTTTTAACTAATGCTTCCATCCTCCAATGCTTCCATCCTTCATGACTTCTACATTATAACCATGAACTCTCCTTAATTGGGCTTCTTTCTTGGGTTTGATACTTTCCTGATTGAGTTTTTTGAGGGGAGGGGAAAAGGGGCAAAGAGGAAGAGAAAAACCCATTTTCAGGGAATCAGATTGATGCCTGGGAGAACTCCGAACTGTACTGAGACCTAGTTTGAATATCACGGCCTTGAAGATAGACTACTTCATTGTACACCTCAGATTTGCTCTCATGGAGATATGGGGTACTCGAGAGACCAGAGTTTACACTGAGTGCAATTACTTAAAGAAGGCATAGAGTCAGCTCTGGCTTATGCTGTAAGAGTAACATAATGTCCAGCATTGCAACTGACCACATACCCCCAACTCTTTCCTCAGGGGTGGCTCAAGTGTTAAATAGACTTGATGGGAAACCTTTTGATGATGCAGATCAACGGCTTTTTGAGGTAAGAAAATAAATTTACAAACCAAGATTTATACGGAGTCACTAATAGTCTCCTGGTTATAGCTTGCTCACGTTTGTAAGGACAAATAATTATTAATCAGTTATTACTATTATACTTAAAGGGTGTGACAAAATTTATAGGAAGATTTAAGGAATATATATGTACTTAGATAAGATTTGGTTCTATTTTTCACTAATCAGATTATTTTATAACCATTGATTATTTTTATCTTAATTTTATTACAGAATTGAATCTCCCTCTCTTCCTTCCAAAGGGTTATTGTCTTATTCTTGTATTGCTCATGTGTATTCAGCATTGTGAGACTCCAGGCCAGCTCTGCCGGGTATACTACTCTCACCTTTCTCTTGTTTACAAGCTTCCATTCATTCCAGGCCCTCTGGCTGGAGAGACTAGCCTTGAACTGGCTTCCTCATAGACCCTGCCAGTAGCCAACATGAAAACCCAGGATTATTTCTTAGTAGCCGAGAATACCTCAGGGCTTCTTTATTAATGGTTCTAACTTAACCCTTCTTACCCTTAACATTTACCTATGGTTATAGTCACTGGGTTTCTTTACCAAAATATTTTATAGTCTAGCTACTGAAAGAAGTTGCTTTTGGTTAAATAGAATGGAGTTACTAATATCAGTCCACAACCTAAATAAATTAAGAACACAAATAGACTGTAAGTATGTTTTTAAACACGTGAAGTAGTTTCTCCACAACATTAATAATTTTCTCTCATGTGCAATGTGAGCTATAAAGTTGTTCCATGACAATAGTAATTATGAATTTTAATGTGCCTATTTCCCCGAGGCCCACCTCTGTGTTCAATAAAATTAGATTATCGAGGCCAATCCCTGATGACTGCCTGCTTGCATATTAGATTTTGCCAATGAGTTGTTGCAATTTTTAATTAACGAGCTTTCCTTTTCCTAGGCTTTTGTCATCTTTTGTGGCCTTGGCATCAACAACACGATTATGTATGATCAAGTGAAGAAGTCCTGGGCCAAGCAGTCTGTGGCTCTGGATGTAAGTACAGCATTCATGTCAGAATCGTGTGCTATAAGCGCTGATTTTATGAGGGAAAAATTGCCCTTGTTATCAGGCTTAATTTCTCAATTTTTAGTTACTTGTTCATTGGGTCTTAATCATTTTAGTTAGTGTCATAGATTCGAATTTGATGAAAGCTAGAAAAACACAATGTTGCATATCATTTCAGGTGTTCACAGATTCCTCAAAGCCCACCCATATATGTTCTATATTTAGACATAGATTCTTAATATTATATTTATTAAATAGTGATAAGCCAAAGATAATTTGTCAGGATTTAAAATGTTCCGTGAACTTAGATTTGAATATGTGTAGATATTCTGTATATTTACAACTTTTCTTATCATGGGAGCAAACTTCACTATAGGGGTATGTGACCCAGATGGGGGAAACTGGTCGTGTCATCATCTAACTTCATTCCCCCCATACACCCACACATCCTACAGAGAACTCCGACCTATTACTACAGCACACCTCCTTTTGGACCTGCTAGGCTCTAAAACAACAGTTCTCATCTACACTGAATCTCAGATGCTTGTTTTGACTCAAGCCCTGTTTCTTTTTCCAACTTCTGCTCTGTACATAGTACCAAAGATTTTGTTTATATCTATGAAATGCTTATTTAGCAGGGAAGATAAAATGTCAGTGCCAACATAAATGTATGTAGAACGGTATGATATAATACACATACAATCTTCAAAGTATTTTGTATACCAAGCCAGATATTGGTAGAAAGAAAAAACCAAGGGGAAATATAAGTAGGCAAATCAATGGTACCTATAGTACTCTCTGATTTGATATTTAAAGACATAAAATTATAGTTATCTATCTATTAATATGTACTTTTTATTTTCTCCTGGCCAGACCGTGAATTCTGGAAGCATAGAGATTTTTTATATTTTTCATAATCTTATTTGCAGTGCCTGGTAGGGTGCTTAGCACAGGGTAGGGATTTATTGAGTGGTTTCTGGATGACGAGAGGAAAGGAAAGGAGGAAGGAAAGAAGGAAGGTTAAGGATGTTTTTTTTGTTCTCCTTCCAAGATAGTCCTGCTTTGTTTATCTATAACACCTTTATGGTAAGGACTAAAAACAGTATCTACAGGATGAGTTAATAAATGAGTGAACAATAAACATGCAACCAGTTGATAAGAATCACTAGTAGAGCATTAAGGTCTGTGCACAGGACTATTTTTAAATCCTGACATGGTCACCTACCTCAGTTGTGAGAATTAAACGAGATGATGCATGTGAAGATTTTAATAAATAGTTAATAAAATTACAGCAATAATAATAATCACCATATTACTTAATATTATTTGTAGTCATATATTTATTACTGAGAAATCACCATGAGTTGGGAAGAAAGAGCCAAGGACAGAAATTTGGAAGAGCAAATGTTGAGTCATGGTCCCTTCACTGTCTTCAAATTCTGATCTCCACGGAGTTGCCTCACCCATTGTTTTTCACTACCTGCAACTATAAAAAGAAGGACACACCACACACTAGTCCCAGCTGAACCCTACTTCATTGTGTCATGGTATAATTACTACACATAACACACACAGAACATCTCACATATGGCCATATTCTCACTCCTCACCTACCTCCTAATGCATCCTCATCCTGTTGAGAAAGGGCTAGAATAACTGGGTTGAAACATGAAGGGCCCTTTGCCCCCAGATGGGAAGATTCAATAAAAGGCACCACTCTCACTGGCATCACTTCCTAACTCCATGTGTGCCCCAAGGAGCAACAGTTACTGTCACCTAGAAAGTGCCAATGTACTCTATTATTTCTAGACACAGTGTCCTTAACCATGAATCGCTTATTTGGGTTCACAGTGAACACCCACTTGTTTGTGTAACTCCAATTCCTCTGTTTTTAGCCACAAAAATTATTACCGACTCTGCCAAATTTCTAGTCCAACTCTTAACCTTGTGACAATCTTATCCTTTCAAGAAATTGACTTACATGTGTTGACTTGTATGTTCCGTGTGCTTTGTTTTTGTGCCATGTCAAAGTGACATTCCCAGTCAGAATTCTGGTGTTGCCATTTTGCTTTTGTCCCTCCCACCCTAAGTCAACCCCACTGCACCAGGTACCAACTTCTTGACTCTAATGATCAGGTGGCATCCACCCCACTCCCTGGCCTAGGAATCCATATACATGAGTATCTGGGAGGATCTCCTATCCTCAGGACTTTGTGAAGATAAAAAATGATTTGTTGAGAACCACTAAACCCAAACCACAGAATGAGATCTACATATACTATAGTGGGCATTAACTTCTGAATGAGTATATATTGTTTAATTTATGTATTTATAAATATTATATATGAATAAATGTAATATTTTAATAAATATTTCTATTAAAATGTATATTTATATTTATGTACTTATAATCAGCCTAGTCCCATAAAGGATTTGAGCTACTTTGTAAGAATATAAATGATCCAGCAAAATTTTTAAAGAAGTAAAATAATAATAACAACAAAGACAAGAGAGGGAGAAAGCTGGGGGACAGAACCAAATACAATGCTACCCTTCTGTCATCTCTATCCCTCCTTTCCAAGATCCTGGGCTAGCGCTTTCCCCTTTCCCACTGCTGCTGAGGGAAAATTCCCTACTCAAGGCTGGCCAGGTTACTCTTCTTCTTATGTTGTCTCGTTTTTGCTTTTTCTCTTCAGTTTTTATCCTACTTGTACTTGTCCCAGGAAGAGCTATGTATAAATGTAGCTCTATCATTCTCATAATCTTATTGCAGTGTCTTTTTTTTTTTTTTTTGCAGTGTCTTTTTTTTTCAGTTAGCAGCCAGAGTGGAGGGAAATAATCCATCATATAGCCCCAGTAACAATAACCACCCTAGAAGCCTTTCCTTCCCCAGAAAGGGAGCACACGTAGTTCATGGCCTAGAGAGTAAATAGGACTCTTGAGAGACAGCACAACACTATTCTCTTCTGTCTTTTAAAAATCCTATCCCCAAGGCACTTTTAATAAAAATACCTCCCTTCTTAGTGCTTCCTCTGAAAGTAAATATTCTCCAGATAAATTCTCTGGGACGACTAATCCCGACTAATGGAGCTGAGTACAATCTCTGAAACACTCAGAGCTCACAGAAAGTACAGGTTTTTTTTTGAAAGATATAGCTTTATTTTTTCCCCCCGAATAGGCACTGATTGCCACATATTTATTTAATACTTGCTATTTTTCCTATTGACTTGAAGTGCCATCTTAAATTATGTAAATTCTTATATATATTCAAGTACATTTCTTCACATGTTCTTTTGTTCCATTGATCTGCCTCTTCCTAAACCAGAAGTGCCTTGTTTTACGTACACTTTTAATATAGGTCTTGCACATCAATATCCCCTGCACAAGGAGGATGCTGACTTTATCCGAGCAAAAGGCAGTGTAGAGAGATTTAACGTGTTGATTTTAGCATTAGCCTGCTGAGTCCAGTTGGCATTAATCCTGGTTCAGTAGCTGTTGACCTTGGGCAGCCACTGAAACTCTCAATCTCAGTTTTTTCAGACATTAAATGGGTATGATAATAAGGGTGTTTTAACAGTTAAATAAAATAATGCAGGGTAAGTATTTAGAGAGAGTGTTTAGTTATAGTTAGTACTTAATAAATGTTAGCTGTTCTTACTAACCTGTGCTCTTGCCGTCCCTAATCTTCATTGAGTTCTGCCTGGTAAGCTCGAGATTTGCTATAAGACTGTGTTGATTGGGGGGAATGGGGAGTAATACCTTTTTGCCTGTTTTATCAAGAAAATCACTTCCTGCTTGAAGTTTGAGCTGAAAACAGATCCCCTATTTCCTAGTTCTTTGGCACATGCTGTGTTAGTCACACCACTGAGCAGGGCTCTCCTGCTTGCTCAACGCATGCGTGTTGTCTGTAGGCTGCGTTACCATACGTGCTTCTACAAAATAGTCCCAGGCCTGGAAATACAAAATTTTCCATGTCAAAAGCAGGCAAGCAGGTCTTCGAAAGCTCTATGTCTCCCAGGGCAAAGCTTCCCCAAAAGACTTGCCATGCTAGAGAGTCCCTTCCCTGCTGCCACATACCGGCAACTACAGCTCATTTTAGCCATAATCCACAAGTGGTGAAAATAGAAATACAAGCATACAAAACATTTTCTACTATTCTGGCCTTTAAAAAATGGAGTGACTAATACATTATCTGGATTTTGTTTAACAATTGAATTATCAGTTCAATTATTTTGATGACTGCTTTCTGTAATTTCTCATAATTTAGTTATACAATTCTGTTGTTAAAATCTTGTCCTAAATATATAAAATTAATACTCTAAGGCTCTTGGAGAGCAGAGATGCTCTTAAAGCTGAATAATGGAACAAAGAGTGAAATTTACTATCGTTTTTGATAATTTTAATTTTATGACCCTGATTTCCATTCTGCATGAGCAGCCAGGAGCTTCAGAAGAGCTATGCTATCTGTTCCTGTTTTCTGAGCATAAAGACTCTTAGGTAAACAGGAGAAACTTTACCTAAAAGTCAGAACACAGAGAAAACACAATACGAATGTAGATGTAGACTATGACTTCCTCATTTTTCGAACATCAAGAATTATCCTTTGGGGTGTCTTTCATAGTTATTGCAAATGAAGCCTTACCTAATGCTGATGAGAAATTTTCCAGGAAATATAAGCGTGTGTGTTAAGGGACACTTCATACAGCTTTATGATCAGAAGAGGGAAAGGAATGAGGATTACACGGAGGGTGAGAAAAAGGCATGTGCACTCAGGAGTCAAGCCCCATTTATTCTACCTCCCCAAAGCCTCTCCCATCTATTTCCTCCTTTCCAATCGCCACAGCAACCAGCCTACTTAAAGGGCTTCATTACCTCTGGACTGGGCTACTGCAATAGCCTTCTACTTGTTCTTCCTGAAACGTATTTTAGATTGCATCACTCACCCACTCATAGACTTTAAATTACTCCCTCATTACCTATCAAAGTACAAGTGTCCTGCCCGTTGGGGCCCCTGGACATCTCATATCAAACTACTTTCCTACCCCCAGCTTTCATTTCTCTTCTCAGAGTATTCTATGCTACTTACAATCTCAACCACTTCATAGTCTACAAATCAGCCACCTGTTTCTCTGTTATCTGATCTCTACTCTAACATCCCCTCCATTTTTGTCATTCTCTGTTCCAATGATGCAGTGATCTCCACTCAAAATTGTCCCATCATTCAAAGCCAGATGTAAATGTATTCTTCTCTATAAAATTCCTAGTCCTATGGCGATTTGTTCCTCTCTTTGCCTTATATTAGAGTTAATTGTGAGTCTGTATGTTTTCCTCTGCTAGAACATATGTGCCTTGAATTGTGTGATCACATCTTATCCATCTTTTATTCCTTTCAGTTTCATGTATATCTGGTACTCAGTGAAACCATACTGAATAAATGAATGCATGCTGCCACAAATAATCATTTTGGTCTGCCAGGGCAACATTCTGGAAAGGAAAAGCTTGGGCTGTGATGGAAGAGCTGCAGTCACTCTTAGTGGCAGTCTTGGTGGCCACAGACTGGCATGGCATCACCTCTGTATTCCTTTCTCCCCTTATAAGCCATGGGTACAGAGTTGTTTTCACTTTGAGGGACAGGTGGGAGTGTAGACCTTTTCCCAGATGCCCTGTCCCCGAGGTATTTCCTTAAATGAAGACTAAGAAGCCAATCTGACTTCCTGAAGGTAAGGAAGAAGGAGAGATGTGAAAGAGGTGATTCTCCCATCACAAATCTTCTAATCTCCAGGGAGAGATTTTTCTCTCACTGGGTGATTGAAGGAGCTAGACACAGATTCCTTCTCATCCCTCTTCCTTTAAACCTGCTCTGTTGAATCAATCCTCCCCACTCCTGGTGGAACTCTCTGGTAGGTTCCATGGCTCTTCTGACACACTCAGGTGTTAAATTGTCTCTGAGCTTCTCCCCATCCCCTCGATTAGAAGCCTGTGATCAGAATAGGGTCACAGTGGGCTTCTTTACTCTTCCTCACTTCACCTCCTCCCCAAGACAGGTACAGGGGGCAAGAGGGAAGTAGGATGAAAGGGAAAAGTCTTATTTGACAGCTGCTGTCCTAACTTGGTTTCAGGGCCTTCTATGTCAAACACCAACATTCTCTTTTTATTGTAAGCTGCTTTCATAAATTCTTCAGAGAACTGCCCAGCTTGGAATCTTCTGGTGGCAATTATCTGCTATGGATTTGCTCCTCCTGCCTGACAGCTTATAATCCCCTCTCAGTTCCTAGTGTCCAGTGGCCTAGCCTGCGCCTCTCTCTGTGGGAGGATCAGCTTACCTCTCCAGGCAGTCCTCTTGGTCCTTTTTTGTTTTGTTGTGTTTTGTTTTTAAATTGTGGTATTATAAACACAACATGAAATTTACCATTTTAACCATTTTTGAGTATACAGGTTAGTGCTATTTAGTATATTCGCACTGATGTGTAACCATCACCATCGTCCATCTCCAGAACTGTTTCATCTTCCCAAACTGAAACTCAGTACCCATTAAACAATAACTCCTCATTCCTCCTTCCCACCAGCCTGTGGCAACCACCATTCTACTTTGTGTCTATGAATTTGGCTACTCAGATACCTCATATAGGTGGAATCATGCAGTATTTGTCATTTTGTGACTGGCTTATTTCCTTTAGTAAAATGTCTTCAAGATTCATTACTGTAACATGTGTAAGAATTTCCTTCCTTTTTCAGGCTGAATAATATCCCATTTTAAGTATATACCACATTTTGTGTATCTATTCATCCATCCGTGGATACTTGGCTTGCTTCCATGGTCAGAATGCTTTCAAGCCTGATTATTTTTCATGGGTCTGTTTGGCCCATGGGAAAACTCATATCTTCACCCATTAGATTTTACAAATGCAGGTCCTCCTCATTGCAGCTCTCTCCTCTTTCTGCCCACTAATCTTTAGAATTTGGGGGCATGAGTCAGTCACTAGTCTCTGCTCCCACACCACATTCTGAGGAAATACATATTAGGTTCTCCAAGTGGTTCTATGGAAGGAAACTTCAAGAATCCCTAAGAAATACTCTATTATGAACTGTTACCCTTCTCTTACACAATGCAGAGAGGGACAGTGAGCACCTCAGCTTGGAGGAGGCAGAACTAGTTTGGCGCATCTTCTTTCCAAGTCCTGCATGGATGGCTTAGCACCTCGCTTTAGAATGTAGTATCTGTGATTCTCTGCTATAAACTCAGAAAAAGTTCCACTGAATCATCCTGTTATCTACGAAAATGATTTTTTCACGCCAAGTTGCTGTCAGACAATGATCCAATGCTTGTCCAAAGGACAAATGTCTGCCCTTGGAAGACCCCAAATGCAACACACCAGCAGATATGGAATTGTTCCCATTCATAAGTTCTTCTTTACTGAAAACATTTTAGATTAGGTAAACACTTCTTTCTCCATTGTCTACAAATTAGTGCTTTCAAGATTCTGTTTGACAGCTCACTACCATTTAAAAACTTGTCTAGTTTTCCTCCTTTTGGCAGTGGCTCTGCTGATAGTAGGCTCATCCCTCCACCCTGTAAGCAACTGGTCTCAGGTATGGAAGCAGTTGCTGCTCTTTCTTCATCCATAAAGGGCTTCTCCTGACTGGAATTTAGGCAGGAGACTAAATTTGTCCACCACTCACTCTTTGACAGATTTAAAAACAAGTATGATTTTTACTTTATCTCTTTTTTCTTGTTATGAAGGCAGTGATCCTTTGAGATCTTCTTTACCTATTTGTAGGTGGAAACTTTTGGCCAATTCTTTTTAATTATATGATCATTAGTAGATTTTTTTATTTACACAATACAAGTGCTTTTTCAAGAAGTATTACTTATGTTTTTCAGTGTTAATATACCTGTATTTATAACATTCATTTAGACATAATCTTTTTGTTTTGCTAATATAATTTTGCATGTCAAAGACCCCAAAACTTATTTAGCTTAGAAAACAATTTTTCTTTTCCTTTTCTTTTTTTTTTTTTTTCTTTTTTTAGACAGAATCTTTCTCTGTTGCCTAGGCTAGAGTTCAGTGGCATCATCATAGCTCACTGTAACCTCCAACTCCTGGGCTCAGGGATCCTCCTGCCTCAGCCTCCTGAGTAGCTGGGACTACAGGCACACACCACTGCACCCAGCTAATTTTTTCTATTAATATTTTTAGTAGAGACAGGGTCTCACTCTTGCTCAGGCTAGTCTCGAACTCCTGAGCTCAAGCAATCCTCCCACCTTGGCCTTTCAGAGTGCTAGGATTACAGGCAGGAGCCACTGTGCCTGGCCATATTTTTTCATAGGAAATATATCTTGATATAGTATCACCCTAGAAAGTTCCCTCAGGCTCCTTCCCAAGGACACCCGCTACCACCTCCGGAGATACCCACAGTTCTGATTTTTTCCACCATAGATTAGTTTTACCTATTCTGGAATTTCATATAAATTAGATTATACAGTATATACTCTTTTGTGTAAGGCTCCTTTCAGCCACCATAATGCATTTGAAGCTCATCTATGCTGGGTATATAAGTTAGTTTCTTTTAGTTGCTGAATAGGATTCCATTGTGTGATTATCCCACAGTTCATTTATCCATTCTCCTGTTGTTCAATATTTTGACTGTTTCCAGTTTGCAGCTATGCAAATAAAGCTGCCATGAACTTTTTTGTATAAGTAGTTTTGGGAACATATAATGTTATTTCTCTTGGGCTAAAACCTAGTATTGCCTGCTCAAAAAGTCAGTGTATATTTAGTTTTATAAGAACTCTCAGATGTAAATTTTCCAAAGTGGTTGCACCATAGTATAATCCTAACAAGTAACTATGAAAGTTTTAGTTACTCCACAGTCTTAACCATATTTGATGCCATTATTGTTCGTAATTTTAGTCATTCTGGAAACTGTGTAGTGATATTTTATTGTGGTTTTAATTTTCATTTCCCTGATGACTAAAAATGTTACACTGTTTCCCTTGTGCTTATTTACCATTCAGATATCTTCTTTTGTGAGCTGTCCAAATTTTTTACCCACTTTTAATTTGGTTGCTTGTCTTTCTATTGTTGAGTGGTAGGAGTTCTTCATATATCCTGGATACCAGTCCTTGGTCAGATATATGTGTTTTCTATGTTTTCACCCAATCTGCAGCTTGTTTAATTCATTTTCTTAATGGTGTCTTTTGATGAGTAGATGTTTTTAGTTTTGATGAAGTCTGATTTATCAGTTTTTTTCATTTGAAAGTTATTGCTTTTAGTGATCTAAGAAACCTTTACCTACCCACAAATCAAGAATATATTCCATGATTTCCTCTAAAAGCTTTATGATTTTAGCTTTTACATGTAGCTTTATGATTCATCTCAATAGCCCCCAAGGTTCATTTTTTATCTGTATCATTTATTGAAAAGTTCTTTCTCCATCATATCCCTTTGGTACCTTTGTTAAAAAACAAATGACCATATAAATGTCAGCCCATTTCTGGTCTATCTGTTCTTTTCCATTGATTTGTTGATTCTGAGCTCTTGCATTCAAAGAAAAAATATCTTTATTAACTCCAATGTGTGTTTAAGTTCTGCTATTATAATTTGGGTTCTCTTGAAATTCTTCCATATGTTAACCCATCTCCATTGTTGTCTCTGTTCATTCACTGAACAAATATTTGTTGAGCTCCTGCTTTTCCGTAGGTGCTATTCTAGGTGCTGAGGATTCAGCAGTGAAGAAACACATAGTATTCATATTCTAGTGAACCTTATAGTCTAGTAGGAAAAGACAGGTGGTAGGTAAGTAAACAAATAATTTAGCAAGATAAATTTATAATAATGTGTCATAAAGAAAATGAGGCAGGATGTTTTAATAAAGAGTAAGTAAAAATGGGGGGAGAGGGGCACTGTAGAGAGGCTGCCCTGAGACAGTGACAGTTGAGCTTTGTTAGCTCGTTCTTCTTTTTGTTTGTTTTATAAATTTCATCCAAACCTATTTTGCCTATGTGGCTTTCTGCTCCAGTTTCCATGTGCTCTTTCTTCTTGTATCTTATGAAGACACTAAGCATAAGATTTCTGAAAGATAATGGCCCCTGCATGAAATAATCATCAGACGTACATTCCGTCTGGGCTTTCAGGATACTTTTCCCTCTGCCTTGGACCAC
This sequence comes from Lemur catta, assembly GCF_020740605.2. Lineage (NCBI taxonomy): Eukaryota > Metazoa > Chordata > Mammalia > Primates > Lemuridae > Lemur > Lemur catta. The sequence continues at coordinate 49,400,232 of NC_059135.1, forward strand.
AATGTTCACTAATCAGCAAGGCTTTGTGATTGTCCTTGAGCTCTCTCATGATTCACTTAACGTCCCATTGAATCCCCTTGATATACAAAATGGGGCAAACTGATGTATTTAGTTTCTAGGCTGAGTCTCCATGCCCAGCGGTAAGCACGGCCCTCGGGTGGTTCTGCTGGGCTGAAATGGTACATCTGCCCCTAATCGGGTCTCAGTGGATTCTGGATCCCTTAGGTATAAGGATATGTCTCTGTGTCCAGTTCACCATTGTGTTCCCAGTGCCAGCACAGCATACAGTAGACATGTAGGAAGTATTTGTTGAATGAATCAAGTATAATAAAGTGCAAGTAAAAATCACAATTAAAGTACAACCAGAATCTCAGTCCTCAGCATACATTGCTACTAGGGTTTGTATGAAGTACACTGAAGTGATTAAAAATGCAGGTTTTAAAACTAGACTAGTAGGATTTTAATTCTAGCTCTGCTGCTTTCTAGCCATGTGTCTCTGAGCAGGTCACTTAACTTCTCTGTGCTTCATTGTTGTCACCTGCCAAGCTTGTGTAATTGTTATGAGGATGAAATAAAATAATGCTGGTAAAATCTTTAGCACTGTGCTCATAAAACTGTCAATAACAGTACTTACTTGTAACATCCCTCATACCCCCACCATCATACACTGCTTTATTTGCAGTGACTTTCTCCCCCACAATGAAAGCTAATACTTCAAAAACAGCTGCCATTCAGTAGAAGGTGAACTGATTGCTTTTTTGGTTGGTACAGATCCCGGGTCAGTGAGTGAGCACTCAGGCAGCAGAGAGAGGAGCAGTGCCCTCCCGGGACTGCTCTAGGAACACCTTCCTGTCTTCATTCAGGCCAGTGGAGCTGCTTTATTTGAGGGGGTGAAGCATGGTTGAGCCGCAAGTTATTTTTCTCAGTACAGCTGCATCTGCCTTATAATTGGTGAAAGTTCTTCTCAGATTCTAGTAGTGGGTTATCAGTTTTAGTGATGGTTTCTGGGTTTTCATTTAGGTATTTTGTGGAAAGTAGGAGAACCTACGTATGCGGTCAGGCAGATATCATTTTTTAAAAAATAAACTTTATATTTTAGAACAGTTTAGATTTACAGAAAAATTGGGAAGCTGGTACATACAGAAAGTTCTCCTACACACCACACCCAGTTTCCTCTATTATTAACATTTGGTACATTTATTACAAGGAATAAACCAATATTGCTAAATTATTAGCTAAAGTTCATTCTTTATTCATACATCCTTAGTCCTTACCTAATATCCCTTTTTTGTTCCCATTCGGGAAACCCTATTACATTTACTCATAATGTCTCTTTAGGCTTCTCTTGGCTGTGATGGTTTTTCATACTTTCCTTATTTGATGACCTGAACAGTTTTGAGGCATACTGGTCAGGTATTTTGTAGAATGTCCCTCTACTGAGATCTGTTCAATGTTTTTCTCATGATTAACCCAAGACTGTGGGTTGTGGGAAGGAGGATCACAGGTATAAAGTGCCATATCAAGGGTACATACTATCAACATGACTTATCACTGTTGACGTTAACCTTGATCATCCGACTGAGGTAGTGTTGGCCAGGTTTCCCCACTGTATAGTTGCTGTTTTTCCCCTTTCTACACTGTACTCTTTGAAAGGAAGTCTGTGCACAGGCCACACCTAAGGAGTGGGGAGTTATCTCCACCTCCTTGAGGGGCAGGTATCTACATAAATTATTTAGAATTCTTCTATTTGGGATATTTGTCTCTTCTATCCATTTATTTATTTATTTATTTATTTCTGTGTGTGTCTCTCTCCCCTCTTCCTAGTAGAGGACAGAGACAAGTGAAAGTGTGATTACTGTACAGTGTGATGAGTTTCAGAAAAGAGGTAGATACAACGTTAGGGAAATACGGAGGAAGGACATCTTATTCAAAGTGCAGACATGACTGCTTTGCAGAGAAGGCACCTTCTAAGCGACAGGTAGCAGTAAGCTGTACAGTTTTGAAAGACAACTAGCAGGAAAGCTCCAGGCAGAAGGAAAGTGGTGGGCAAAGTAGGAGGTACTGAGGCAGCGTGCTGTTCAGGTCCAGCCAGGGCAAAGGCACAAGAGAGAAGAAGCAGGATGTGAGGCTGGAGAGGCAGCAGGGGCCAGATCACAAAGGACGATCTGAACTTGATTCTAAAAGTGGTGGAGAACCATTGAAGGGTTTTCAGCTGGAGAGGAATATGATTAGTTTAACATTTTAAAGAGATCATTCTGGCAACTATGAAGAAAAATTTAATCATAATTTTTTAAGTCGCATAATCATACTTGGGTTTTCTTTTTAACAAAAAGTTGACCATGTTTTCATTTCATTTGCTATTAAATGATTTTTGGTGGTTTTCCAAAATCAAATCCACTCTCAAATGATCTGTACCACTGCCATGGTCTAAGGAATGTGCTTCAGGATCTTGGTCAAGAGTTCCCTAACACAACAGAATGTTTCTAATAATTTAACACGGTCCCCATGGTAATCTTAAGAAATAACTTATTTGGATGCATTTGTTCTGGTTTATTTGTTTAAAAACTTTTCATTCATTAGTTTATGTTCGTTCTTCTGTTTTTGTTGTATTATTTTTGGTGCTTTTTAAATGCTGCATTTATTAATGCTTATCATGCGTCAGACACTGTATTATGCACTTTACATTTATATTTCATTGACCCTTTGCCAAAACAGCATGGAGTAGACAATATCATTCCCATTTGACAAATGAGCAAACTGAGGCCCAGGAAGATTTAGAAATTTGCTGAGAGGGCTGTTGTGGCTTGCATTGCATAGCTAGCAGCAGAGCTGGAGTTCATGCTCAGATATGTCTGTTCAAAAGGGCCATGTTGTGCAAATTGTGCTGCAAGGGGTCTTTTTGGCAATGTCCTATCAATTGTAGGACCTCATTTGCCCCTGGAGTCCTTGGCTGCTGTGATGGAAGTGGGAAGAGAGCCTAGGTAAAGGGCCTATTTTCCACGCCAGGGGGCGTGGTTTATCAGACTGTGATGACAGTAATTAGGGTCAAATAATGAAGATAAGCCTACTGATCTAAAAGCCCAAGCTGAATATAAAACACCCTAGGAAATGTATTGTCCACTACCTTCTTTTTGATTTCACCAAAATGACTAACTTATGAAACTGTTCCTTTTAACTTTAATGCTTTTGGTTTTTCAGTGTCAATTCTAGGAGTAATAGCCAGGGTCTATGTTCAGCTCCAGCAGCTCCCTCCTTAATTCAGTCCTGTCTGGGTCAAATGCTGAGTCTGTTAGTTAACTCAGGTCAATTGCTCCATAGTGTGAGAAATAGAACAGCTTTCTGTAGTGGAATAGGCATGCCTTAGCCTGCTGGCTTCTCTTGTGAAACATTGGCAGATGGAAGCCAGGTTTACAGCTGGCCAAGTGAGAAACTGGCATTCACTTTAGGTGCCATGCTCAGTGTGTTGGTAGTGCTTTCCCACAGGCACAGTGTGGGATGCTGCTTTCAAAAGGCAGTGAATTGCACCCGGATCCCACCAGACGGAACCAAGCCTACACCATTTAGAAGAGACTGGAGTTACTGCTACCTTCCCCCCACCCCCACTCTGTACTATGCCACGTTTGTACATGTGTGAGCCCTGTAGCCTGTTCTAAACTCCCTCCACAGTCCCACACAGAGGTGCCTTCAGAGGAGGACAACTCTGAGGGTGAAGCCCAGGCAGGCCCTGGCAATGGGCTATGGGCATTTGAGCATCTAGGAGAATTTGGGCTACCTGGGATTTAGTCTGCATGATCCTAGGTATCTGGAACACAATCTGGGTGACATGTTCCCAGGGATCCATGGACTTTTCTCCCCAGGGGTTGTACCATGGCTCCCCAGGGGTTTTACCATGGCCCCCCTAGGGGCCACCTATGGAGTTTTTGTTTCCCATGGCCATCACTAACTGCCTGAAAGTCTTTGGGGATGCAGAGTCCTCATCAAACCAGATCTTAGTGGGGTGGGACCCACATGTCTCCATTCACATTGTGGATTAAACATCTTGAAGTTATCTTCAATCCCCTGCCCAGTGGGAAGAGGAGAAGCCTGGCTTTAGACACCCAGGAGGTATCTCAAAAGACCCTTGACTGGCACCTAGAGAGGAAGGAGTGTGTACATCCTCCCTTGAGCCCCCAGATATGAAGGTCATATACACTGATTAACTCCAGGACAGCAAAGCCCAAGTGAGTAATTATCACTTTCTAACCAAAACTCCTGCTTCTTGGAAAGGGCACAAACAGCCAGCACATCAGCTCAGGTGTTGGGCCCAGAGCAGAGACTGGAGAAACACTTACCTGTCTTGGCCCATTTCCTATCATTGAATGCCACCAGGTGATAAGTGTAAATAAGTTTTCAAACCATCTATATTGTGCATCTATTTCCAAAAGTGTGTCCCACCAGGAAACACTCCTCCCATTGCCCAGAAACCCCAGATATGGCCCCATCAGACCTATCTCTGAACCTCTCATTCAGCTCCCTCCAAGTGATTAAATTCATCCTAGGGAATGAAATAAAAATAAAGGTGAAAATGAAACGGCCCTTTACAAATCCACAAAGGGGTGCAAGGCGAGAACTGGGGCAAGGGCCTAAAACTCTGCAAAGGCACAGGCCTAGCTAGAAATAATGATATTAATCAGCCACTGTCCCCTGTTAGCTTCTCTATAATTGCTACTCTGGAGTCACATAGCTGGCGGTCATAAAGATTCTTAACTTTCTCCGTGATAACATCACCTTTTAGAAACCTAAAGGTAGTTTCTCAGAGATCTTGCCGGTCCCTCTTTCCAGTGGACTGGCTGACCCAGCCAGACTGGTGGCCCACACCAAGGAACTGACTCAGCTGGAATTGTGACCCCAGCCCAGGAACTGACTCAACACAAGAAGATGGTTTCTACACCCCTATAATTTTGCCCTGAACCTAACCCAATTGCCTGATCCTTTGCCCACCAAACTATCTTAAAAAACCCATCTCCCAAATTCTCAGGGAGGTAGATCTGAGAAATGCCTCCCATTATCCTGCTTAGCACTCTGTGGAATTAAACCCTTTCCCCACTGCAACCCTGACTGCCTCAGTGTATTGGCTCTTCTCTGTGCAGTAGGCAATGCAACCTGGTTGGGCAGCAACAAAAATGCCATTTAAAAAATCAGACACCAACTAACAAACAGCAGATATTTGTCTGTGGCGGATGGTGGGTGGGGATCCTCTCTGGATTGCTGAGGAATGAGACTAGCCAAAGGAAAAGATCTGTCTCATGTGGGTCTGTGCGGTTAGCAGCAGCCCCTGAGCTTAGCAGAGATGAGGAAGAAGCTGCTTCCAGCTCTTTGAAAAGGGGGAAAATGGCTCCTTAATTTAGCAAATGCACTGGGCTCACTTGGATGGACCTGCCTCTGGGAAATTTTTCTTATCCCCAGCAAGTGCCTATACTTGCTTGCTTTAACTGAAAGCCAAATCGTGTTGGCTTCCCAAACCTCTGTAATCTAATCCCTGGCACCTCTCTGACCTCCTGTTAATTTTCCTCATACTCACTCTGTTCCACTGGCCTCTTTGCTTTTCCTTGAACAAGCTGGGCACATCCTTGTCACAGAGCCTCTGCACTTGCACCCTGCACCCTCTCCCTAACACCCACGTGGCCGGCTCCCTCAGAACTTCAGGTCTTTATTCACACTGTTGAGTACCAGCTTCCCAGACAGTCCTCTGTACATGAGCAACGACCCTCCCTCACACCCCAGTCTCCCTTCACTGCCTCGTTTTTCTCCACGGCACTCAGCATCATTTGACAAACTGTCTTTTACTTAGCTTTTCTGTCTCTCTAGATTGTAAGCTCTACGTTGACAGGGATTTTTATCTCATTTGTTCACTGGTACATCCCTAGCTCCTAGATATTCCAAAACATAGTTGAAAATATCTGCGGACTAGGGAAACTTTAAAGGTGTGTGTTTCCCAACACTGGTGCCCAACCCTGCCTCAGATTCAGATAATGAAACCACCATCTCCAGCTTCAGTCCTGCCAAGCCATGAACTGGAAAGTTGTCAAGCCTCTTCCCCTTCCTTCCAGTTACTAGGATCTGGAATGAGTCTGCCTATCTGTTCCCTCAGCCATCACAGTGTGGGTAACAGGGCTCCAGGTACTCTCACAAGCAGAGAGAAGCAGCCTCCCTTGTGTTTGGATCCAGTTTGCTTGTATATGGGCCTCACATGCCCTTTACTCCCCCTTTTATCTGGACCTCTGGTGTGTGGCTCCCTCCATGCCCAGGAAGGACCCAGGGCTGAACACTTCTGTGGCTCTGGTCATTTTCTCCCCGAGCAGGGCTCTTTCTTTCCAGATCTTGTACATTGTCCCACAGATCAGGATCTCCCCTTCCACCATCCTAGTCAAGCCACCGTTACCTCTTCCACATCTCTCCCACCTCCAATCCACCCTCCGCACAACCAGAGTCATGTTCCACATGCAATGGGGTTCCGTTTATGTAAGTTCAAGAATAGGCAGCACTGCATACTAGACCAAGGGAATCAATGCCACAAAAGTCAGAGTGGTGGTCACCTCTGGGGGATGGAGAGGGATTATATAATTGAGGAGGGACACAGAAGGGGCTCACAGGGTCACAATGATTGGAAAACTAACCAGGTGATGTCAGCCTCTTGGCTAAAACCCTTCGGTGGTTTCCCATGCGCTCTAATAAAGTCCTTTATCAGCCTGCAAGGCCTTGGTGACCTGGCCTCTGCCCAGCTCTCCTGCCTCATCTCTGGTGTCCCCTTCTCACTCTCAAGCCTGTACACCACTTCAAGGCGACACTCCTTCCACCTGTTGCTCTTCCTCTAGCCTTTGGCCTGGCTGGTTCCTTTCATTTTCTGGGTCTTGGCTTAAATACCAACTCCTCGGAGAGTCTGTCCCTAACCAACTTTCCTGCCACCTCCCCACACTCCTCCCACGCCCTCTTGTCATCTCTTTTAGCATTTTGCTACTCGATTTTGTGGAAGGTATTTCAATGTGTATGTTTGCTTGTTTAGAGTCTGCACAGGGCTTGTTACAAATTAAGTTCTCAATAGATATGTCTTGATTCAATGAGTGATTCCTTCATCAGTACACTGCACCCCAAATTGCACTGATGCTGTTCCCTGACTTGCTCAAAGCTAATCTGATCTCCATGGCCACCCACCTTGGCCCACACAGATGGGAAATTGCTCTTTTTAGTCTTACTTTCATCCATGGTGACTAGTCACCCCATTGCGCAAGGCAGTTTGACCGTGGCCCAAACTAGGCCTGGTCTTTCCTTACTCCTTTCACTCCACAGGGAGCTCCCAGGAAAGCCGTGCTGCTTCAAACATAAAGTGCTCCATGGTGTTTCTGCATCGCCAATGCAAATAAGCCATGTCTCTCTCTCAAATTGTAATAGTAGCCCCATTGATTATGCAGAAACCATGGGGGAAGAAGTATAAAAAATAAGTATATATAAATATTTAATAATGTGCTACTCAGAAGTATGGTCTTAAATGAAATCAAACTACTAATAGTTTCAGATATATAAATTATAGATTCAAAAAACCATTGGCACATATTATAGTTGTTTTCGAAACAGCAATAACCAATCCAAGTTGCTCAATTAGTCCAAAAGAATGTTATGTTCTCCTCTGTTCTTATTAACAAACAAGAAAAGCAAGTAGGCAAGGAGTTCATTAGAAAAGCATTTGTGAAACATTAATACATTTAATAACCTACATGATGAAGAAAAACAGCCTCACTTTAAAACGGAATGAGGGCAGTAATGCAATCGTGGGAATGGAACACTTATTTTGAAACAGTTATAAATTATAGTCCAATATGCATATGTATAGAGTCGTATTGAATCACACTAAGAATTAATCATAAAAGCCTTTTAAATTTGTGTTAATGGCTGAGGTCCTTTATAAGAGACAACTAAAAACTTAGAAAAATCAGAAGAATCATTACCATATACAACTTTTTTCAAAAGAAATAGGCTATTTCTTTCACTTTAAGGATATTGAAGTGATTGAAGTTAATAACTAAGCATTTGCTGAAAGTTATATAGCAGAAATAAGGAGATTATTATCCTTTACTTATGATAATTTTCTTCTATAGATATCAAAATGTACTTATTCACAGCAATAATATTTAATGATCATATACTATACATGTTAAATGTAAGCAATATTTAATAAGTGTATGCTACAACCTCACTTATTTGAAGATGCTATCTACCAAGCACAACTATTTGAAATGCAGAAGAGAATCAGGAAGTAAGCAAAAGTCTAATAAACCACAAAATTCATATACTAGTTCATACATTGGACTCATTCACTCTGATTTGATGCACAATTCTAACACAACCTGCTACTTGACTGCCCAACCCATTGTGATACCCCTTAGTGCCCATCACCAACTATTTCTGGCTCTCTCCCTTCTGGGCCTGTGGTAGTACTGAACTTCCTCACTTCCTTGAAATCAGAGCTCTGTACCTTGCTCTGGCTGGTGAAATGTAATTGAAAAATGCAGATATTCCTCACCTTTTACTGATGAGGAAACTGAGACATAGGGCCAGTGAAGCCAGAATTGTGAGCTCAGCAGTCTGACACCAAAGCCTCTATGCTCAAAGGTCAAGCCATACTGCCTCCCAATGTTGGCATACGAAGCGGTGACAGATTAAGAAAACAAAATTTTACTAAATGAAAAGAAATGGCCAGTCTTAAGAATTGCTATAGATAATCCATAAAGCAATTCATCCACGTGAACAAAATCAAGTACTACTACTGACCACTGTAGAGAAGGAGACAAGACAGCAGTTCATACTAGTATATAAGCCAATGGCAATTCAGATGAATTCTCGTTTCTGTGCTCAAAAATATGTAGTAGAGTTGACTTACATGATCACACGATTTTAAACAGGATCTTAATCATATTTTTTTCATAAATCAAAGGGCTCTAAACCAACATTCACTGAAACTAATTTCACAGCATTTTTGCATCTCCATTTTTAACATAATTAAGAAATGAAAAGAAATCCAGTTATGAAAAGCATAATTAGTAAAATAAAGCTAAGAAACATTTCCAACCCTTTTAAATGAAGCTATTCAAATCATACTGGGATTTGGGAGAAGACACATATTTTGTCTTTTTCTCATTTTCTCATTCCAACATCCACCTAGTAACCTCCTATGTGGATCTCTAAGCCAGAAATTGTTGACCCAGAATCCATGGACAACTTCTGAAGGAAGGGATGTTAACTGTTCTGTACATCAGAGGATGTGGAAAACCATTCTGTATGAGAGATGGAGAGAATTTTATTTTACATTTGAAATATAGAGAGATGGGAGAAGAAAAAAAAAAAAAAAAAAAAGAAGGTAGCATTAGAAAGAAGCCAGAAAAATGAAAAGAAGCTAAGACTATACGAGGTTAATGCTCAGTGAAATGCTCCATTGGTAGAAGCATCAAAAGGAGTTTTGTTTGTTTGTTTGTTTGTTTGAGACAGAGTCTCACTCTGTTGCCCAGACTAGAGTGCTGTGGCGTCAAGCTCACAGGAACCTCAAACTCCTGGGCTTAAGCAATCCTCCTGCCTCAGCCTCCCAAGTAGCTGGAACTATAGGTGCCCACCATGCCCAGCTAATTTTTTCTATATATATTTTTAGCTGTCCACCAAGTCTGCTCTTGGTGAAGATACTGTGGACATTGTTTAAATGACAACAAAGGATATAGAATAGTACATCAGCTTAGTTGATAAAGCAGCGGCAGGGTTTGAAAAGATCAACTCCAAGTTTCAGAGAAGTTCTACTGTGGATAAGATGCTATCAAACACCGTTGCAGGCTACAGAGAAATCTTTTGTGAAACGAAGACTCAAGTCAGTCAATGGGGAATACTTCATGTTGTCTTATTTTATGAAATTGCCACAGCCATGCCAACCTTCAGCAACCACCACCCTGATCAGTCAGCAGCCATCAACATCAAGGCAAGACCCTCCACCAGCAAAAAGATTACAACTTACTGAAGGCTCAAATGAGAGTTAGCATTATGTTAGCAATAAATTATTTTTAAATTAAGGTATGTACTTTTATTTAGATACAATGCTGTTGCATACCCGATAGACACAGTATAGTGTAAACATAATTTTTATGTGCACTGGGAAACCAAATAAAATTGTGTGACTTGCTTTATTTCCATATTCACCTTATGGAGCTGGTCTGGAACTCACCCCACAATAGCTCTGAGGTATGCCTGTATTAATATTACCCCAGGTTTAGCAGGTAGCTTTCATTTTACTTTAAATTCAAAAAGTTTGAGTCTTCTTAGATTTTTTAAAAATACTTTTAAGACAGATATATTCTGAAGCTCGTGATAAAAGATCACAGCACACACAGTTATCTGAAGTACCTATTTGAACATTTCATCCTATTATACAGCAGTTTCTTAAATATTTGGCAATAGAAACTGATGATTTCTCAGTTTCGATGCATCCGTTCAGTTGCCATCTCTTTGAATCCTGGCATCATCTTGTTGAGAAATCCTGTTGTATGGCTCTTCACATAGGTAGATGACACTTCTGTCAGGGCATTCCAAGTAAATTGGCTCTTCATTCCTTGTGGTTTGTCACCTTTCTTGATTGGAGGACTACCGCTGATAGCAAAGTTTCTTTATTTCTTTGGAGCTCATCAATATAAATTATTTGAGATTTTATTTCAGATCAGCTTGGCTGAAGTCTGCCATCAGTTTAGTTTCCAAGTGTCAACAAGTGCCACTTTGCCACCAGAGCCATAAACATATCGGTAAATATTCATGCAGCCCTTGTCTGCCCGAGACAACCAGTCTGGGTCCTGAGTGGTGTCTTTGTTCCTCCTGTCTGTTAAATGGCTCTTTGCATTTGCGGTCCTCTCAGCCAGTTTCCGTAATGGTCCATATCTCATTTCAAGAGCCAATGGCTGCCCAGAGCCACAATAAATTCCCATTCAAAATGACTGGTGTGAGGGATCTGCCCTCAACTACTTAGGGGAAGTTCCTGAGACAGCAAGACAAACATTTGGCTCTGGTCTTGAACTGCATGTAGGGAAGGGCAAGGCTTGATCCAGTCGTCCTATCTCATAGCTCTGCCCATTGTTTTTCTTTTGAAATAAAGTTTATTGTCTTTTCCTGCTGTGCAAACTCAATACAAAACATGACTTCTTTCCTCTGTCTTTCATGGGTCTAATAATTTTTTGTTCTTGCTTTTTTTGTGTTTTGCTAGGAGCAAGTTCAGTCCAAAAGTTCACTGAAGTCAGTAGAGTTTTGCAAATAGTGGTTTATTTAGAAACTGTAGAGATTTCTTAAGTCAGAGCTCACTAACAAAACTGAGTCATTAGTTTTGACTCTAAAATATTTTCTAATTTAATATCAACACAAAATAAATCTATCTGGGATAGAAATTTTCTTGTGAAAGTTTAATGCTTGTCAAGTGTTCTGTGGATCAGCTGTTTACTTTTGTATGTAAACTTTATACAAATTTTATTTAGCTGTCAAAAAAATTAACTAGTGTGTATGTTATGGCTAAACTCTCATAACCTAACAATGTTTCTTATAGAGAAAGATAGTATATATAAAAAATTGTGTTTTGCAAATGCCTCTTTTTTCGAAACTATTATAATGCATTCAATTAAAGCTTTTTATTTGATCAAAGCTATTATTATCCAAAAATATATGGTTTTCCTGGATACTTGCTATGAAATATATGTCTTAGGAAATTCAAATAGCCTAATAAATTAATATAGTCTGGAATTGTGGAGGAAACTTTAACTTATCCAGGAAGTTTTGACAAAAGTAATTTTAAAAATACAATTCTTTAATGTGTTAAGTTTTATTCTCAATTAGAGAAATTTGCCAGATTTTTAGTCATTACTTATGCTATATAATGTGTGTATATATTTTTACATATATGTGTGTGTATATAAACAGTAATGGCTCTCTTTTGAAGATGGGCTAAGCTAAAAGCAATTAAGAATTACCTTTGTTATGGTTCCTCCAATGGCATCCATAGATGTGTCACAGATCTTAGGTTAATGAGGTTAGGTGGCTCTATTAGTTTGCTAGGGCTGCCATAACATCACACAGTACTGCAGACTGGGGGGCTTAAACAACAGATACTTCTTTTCTCACAGTTTTGGAGGCTGGATGTCCAAATTAAGGTGTGGGCAGGGTTGGTTTCTTCTGAGGCCTTGCTCTTTGGCTTGCAGATGGCCACCTTCTGGCTGTGTCCTCACATGGTCGCCCCTTGGTCTGTGTGTGCCTGTGTCCTAATCTCCTCTTCTTATAAGGACACCAGTCATATTGGCTTAGGGCCCAGCCATGTGAACTCATTTTACCTTAATTATCTCCTTAAAGAACTATCTACAAATACAGTTACATTCTGAGATCCTAGGGGTTAGGAATTGAATACATGAATTATGGCGGGGGCGGTGGGGGGGTGCAAAATTCAGCTCACAAAAGTAGCATTACTGAAAATATTCCAGACTTAAGACATTTGATAAGCTTTCAGATGAAATATTATGATTCTGTGTATCAAACCTCAAACACTGAGGCTGAGCTAGAGCAACTGGGCACCACCACCTTCCTGAGTGCATCCCAGGAAACCCTTTAGGACCAAACAGCAGGCACGGCTTGGAAGGAGAAAATCAGAGTATTCTTAAGCAAGACTAATAGTTCTCTTGTCTTAAGGAATCTACTCCTCTGGTTTGTTGGTTTTTCTAGAGATTCCTAGAGGGGACAATGCTACTACCTCCCAGACTGTGGTTTACCAAAAGTTTCCACTCCTGCAGAACAAACTCCCTGCCCATCCACATGGGAATATACTATTTTGGGAGAAGGTGGTTAAAAGATTCTTTAGCTAGGCCACTCCTCTGCCCCCTTTACTGGTTCTGAATTCTACAAAAGGAAACAGGGACTCTCTGAACAAGAAGATTCAAAAGGTAAAACCAAGTTGTCAAATAAGGTAGAATAAATATTTAATCAATTCCTATGGCCTTAATAGATTACCCAGTAAAGAGACTTACAATCTCAGAATGAAATCCAAAAGGGCTTTGACTCCAAGTTGTGACCTAGGAAATTTAAAAATCGTGAGAAAATAACCAAGGCATTTATTTCATTAAAGTCTTAAACTATTCATAAATTTAATTTCGGATGTATCATAGACCTAAACATAAAAAATAAAACCTATAAAGTTTCTAGAAGATAGCATAAGATATATAGTCACCACTTGAGGATAGGAAAAAATTTCTTAGAAAGGATATGTGAAACAATAACAATAAAAATCATTGACAAATTACACTTCATCAAAATCTAAAACTTCTGTTCATTAAAAGATACAAATCATAGACTGGGAGGTAATATTTACAAAACGTACACAGACAGGACTTCAATCCAAAATATACTAATACAAAGAACTCCTACAACTCAAAAACAAACAAAAGAAACTACTGTAATTTTAAATGAGCAAAAAGTCTTAATCTGTAATAATTGTCTGCTTCACTGATTCAAACAGTTTCAATTTAGTGGAGTTAATAGCTTTTAAAAAAATAAATAAGGGAAGTAGGAAGAGTTGATTTAAACAAGGGGTGTGGGGGCAGGGGATAGTATGTTTTGCATACTGAAAGCCTGGCTAAGCGTCACCTGGTGGCAGAGACTTTTGAATTGCAGCTTGAGTTTTTGTGGGATTTTGTTAAAGGTAAAGATAAATTTTGCATATTGCAAATAGACTTGTAAAGGGTAAGAAATTCTAATAAGATGACAGCCAAATTAAATTTTACCACAGTAAAACCAAACCAAAAAAACAAAATCTATTCAATTTTTTTGATTGAAAATACTGATTAATAATTAGGAGACAATGAAGTTAATATGATAACATAATATCCTGCTAAATATTTATATGATAGAATTTTAATTGAATATTAATATTAGGTTATTAAGTATGGAATGTCTGATTTCCTTAAGTACTAAGTTTGACAATTGATATCTCTGACATTTCACTTAGACACTTACTGGTTTTTTTTTTTTATTGTGAAGGTACATCCTCATTGTTTCAAATGTATGTTTTGGCTTGTGATTATCTGTCAAAATTTTTTTTAGAGCACTTTTTGTGAAACCATGCATAAGTCAAAAATTCATGCTATTTTTGAATATGAGTCCTGTCATGGAACCAATGCAGCACAGTACAGATAGCTCAAAATATCAACGAAGTGTTTGGGAAGGATGTGGCTAATAAACGCACAGCACATCAATGGTTTGAGAAGTTCTATTCTGGTGATTTTAATCTTGAAAATGAGCCACAGTGGTGAACTGAGACCAAGGTGGATAATGACGAGCTCAAAGTTGTAGTGGAAACAAACCCATCTCAACTTACACATGAATTAGCAGCAAAGTTTGATGTCACTATTCCAACAGCATTGGACCATTTGAAACAAATGGACAAGATAAAGAAACTGGATAGATGGGTTATGCATGAATTAAATGTGCATCAGAAGAGAAATCATCTAGAAACTTGCCTTTCTTTGCTGTCACAACATAAAGGCGAACCATTTCTACACTGTACTGTTACGTATGATGAAAAATGGATTCTTTTGGACAATCTCAAGTGTTTGGCACAATGGGTGGATGAAGATGAAGTGCTGAAACACAGTCGAAAATCAAATATTCATCGAAAAAAGCTAATGGTGTTTGTTTGGTAGTCCAGTGCTAGTATTATCCACTACAGCTTCATGAAACCTGGTCAGTTGATTACAGCGGATGTCTCCTGCAACCCACTGGACGAAATGATGAGGATACTTGTAAGTAAGCAGTCGAGAGAGGTTAATAGAGACAGGCCAATCCTCTTGCAAGACCACATGTCACCAAAAACAGTGCTGCTCAAACTACAGAAGCTGGACTTGGAAACTCTCTGTCTCCTCCATATTCACCAGACCTTGCACCAACTGACTTCCAGGCTTTGGACCACTTCTTGCAAGGAAAAATATTCAATTCTCAACAAGCTGTGGAAAACACCTTTCATGATTTCATTACCACTTGCTCTCTAGGCTTCTTCGCTGCTGCCATAAATAAGCTACTGTTAAGACTGTATCGATAGTTCAGGCACAAACTTTGATTAATTGAACTGCTTCTTGTTTGAGATATAATAAATGACACTTTTGATTAGAAATTGGACATTTCATATTTAATGCCCTAATATAATAAACATAAGTTGGTTATTTGTGTGCCAAGTATTTGACATATATTATTGTATTTAATCTTCCTAAGAACTCTGTGAAGTACAGGCCCACTTCACAGAATACCTCCATAGTTAACATTTCCCCAGTAGAAAACCTCTTCATTTTTAAAACCCAAACCTCATGGAACATATTTATCTCTCAATACAATGTTTTTGTGAATCCTCTCCCACAGGTAAAAAAGAGTTAAGAAAACTATAGAAAAAACAGTAAAAATCACTAAGAAAAATGTCAACAATAGAGAAGCTATTACTTAATGCAAACAAATTTTTGTTAATGACTGTATTAATTATGATCAGAAAATAACATTTTAAGCAACTCTAACCTAACATTATTTTTTTGTTTCAGGTATACCTATGAATTTTACTGTGTTATGGCTGGGTTTTAAGAAGTTGTTGTAGATCTTACAATGCATTATAATTTTTTCCAATTAAAATAAAAATAATGGAAAACAGGCTCCCTGTTAGTGTTTTCAGGTGAAACTTCTGATTTTCCAGAATATCTTACTGATGTTAAGCAGGAGATGCCTGTTTAGTATTACTATTGTACCATTTCACTAATGAGGTCCAAAGAGTTTAAGTCACTTGCCCAACCTCCCAAAACTCAGAAATGGAGGTGCCCTGGCAGTCTGGCCATAGAGGCCGTATTGCAACCACCATGAAACACTGCCTCCATCATTGCCCAGCTTACATCACATGGATGGTGTGGCCTGGGTCAGTGCTTCTCAAAGTCCTTGGTCAATAGGCTATTAGGTTGGAATGTTACCAGATTAATATGTTACCTAAAAGGTAGTTCTGTGGCTAATTAGATTTGAGAAATGCTGAGTTTAACAAAATTAAACATGTTACTTTACTTTTCAGAGCCAAATGTGTGCTATGATTCTCTAAGGTTGGTAGGTGAAGAAGGATTTAGCACTTCCCAGACCTATTTGTTTGAGATTTGTATAGATTAGAAATATGTGTAGCAGCATAAAACATATAATATATACAATCATATGTGTATGGCCTTATGAGATACCAATACTGACTTTAAAAATGTATGTTTATTTGTACCACAAAACAAGAAGTCTGGGGCAGGTCGGCCCAGGGCTGGGCTCATTTCTCTTTCTTTTTCTGGTCTGCTGTCCATAACAAGCTGGCATTCACACTCATGAGTGTCACCTCATAGACAGCAGATGTTCCTGCCTCTCCAGGCTTTATAGCTGTATTCCAGGGAAGAAGGAAAAGGAAAGAGGCAACTCCAACATTCCCATTTAGAATTCATAGACCAGAGCAGTGTCACCAAATTGGGTATTTTACTTTTGGGTTTCTTACCTTTAAGCCAGTAAATTATGATGTGGTGATAAACCACAGACCTTGATTTCTTATTCACTTGACATGCCGTCAGCTGCAGGTTGGCTGTAGTTCTGCTCAACATGTCTTCATTATTTGGGGGCCCCAGTGGAAGTAGCAGCCCCTCTTGGGCCATGTCCTTTCCATGGTGGAGGGAAAAAGAAAGATGGCAGAACCATGTGATTGCTCATAAAGACACTACTCAAAAGTGGCATTCATCACTTTCCTCCACATCCCATTGGCCAAAGCAAGTCACATACTAAGGCAAATGTCCATAGGGCAAGGAAGTATAATCCTCTTACAAAAATGGTCCCAAATACACAACAATATAATCTTTCCTACATAATAAAAGCAGGCAAATGAGAATAGGTGAGAGAATGGAAGTTGAGTTGGAAAACTACAGCATCTGCCACAGGACATACATGCACAGGCATGTAGACACACACGTGCACCACCTTTTATTTATTTTTAGAGCATTTCACAGGACAAGTATTCACATCCTTTGGGAACTGTGGTCTTGAGCCACATCATGTCCCTTTGATGAAATAACTGCCTATGGAAAAATCCTGGTATAAAATAGCCTTTAACGTGTGATCTATGTAAGAGACTTTGATTAGACATGTTATTTCTTGTCATACATTAAAATCCACTATTATGTTGAAGTGATATACATGAACAAATCTTACTTTTAAGCCAGGAGAATTTCAGAAAATAGTCATGTCTAATTATTAATGTCCTTTTCTTTTCTTCTGAATTAGGTGCTATCATACCATGCGACATGTTCAAAAGCTGAAGTTGACAAGTTCAAGGTAAGGAGAAGGAAATGGTTGCCCTATTGGTGCATAAAATTAAACTTCACCTACACTCCTCACCCTTTATCCCTTGCCTCTGTAGAATTAGTCCTCTCTACTGGGAGTTGGGGGAATAGAACTTGGCAAAGGTGTGTTCGGATCCTTCTGTTTTAGAGGGAAAGGGGGGATTATATATAACTGAGTAGCCCCCTCGTGATCATTTAAACGATTCAGTATTTCTTTCCATTTGTTAGGTAAGCAGGATATCAGGAAAAAATCTGTAATATGGTGAGAATCAGGACACCTAGTTTTGGCATTGGTTTTATCTCCAACTTGCTGTTCACTTAAAATCTTAGGATCTATATCTTCATCTGTAAAACTAAGTGAAGAGATTGAGATAATAATAGCTAAGGCATTAGCCAGGCATAATCAAGGCACTTTACCTGTGTTAATTCATTTCATCCTCATAATTGCCTGTAGTACATACTATTTTACAGATGAATAAACTGAGGCATGAAGGTGTTGAGTAACCAGGCCAAGGTCAAACGATTGTAGGGGGTGTAGCAATCTGGCCCCAGAACTGGCCCCAGAACTGGAGTTCTTAACCTCCATGCTTCACTGCCACACAGGGTGACCCCCTTGCAGCTTCAACGTCGGATAAGTCTGTGAATGAGTCTTAGATATTTCTTTTTACCTTAGTCACCAGCATTCCCTGAAATGCAGTTCACAATTCTTGCTTGTCTCTCTAAACTCCTACCAGACAGTTTTTAGCAACAGTCAAAACATAGGCATATAGGGAAACAGATTTTCTTCCGTTTTGAAAGATTTGGTGTCTGCCTTTTTAAATTTATATGGAAGTTCAGAGAATTATCAGGAAAAGCTACAACAATGGTAAGAAGGAACATGTTTGTACTACAATATTAGTGTGTAGTATTAATTGGTGATGGCTACTTTTCTAAGAGTTTCATTTGCACAGAGGTGGCACAGAGGCCTTTGGGCCTGATAACTGAATCAGATCATTAGAAGAATTGAGTCACATGCACAGTGAAAGGGATAAAAGGAAGACCCAAACACAGAGAGTAGGGATAGGAGGTCAAAGAGAAGTACATCTATACTGGCATTTGAGCTGCTTGGGTACCATCCAGGGGTGTGGTTTATTATTGGCTTAGAGAAATGCTTAGGGGAAAGACCTGCAATGATAACTCAGATCAAAGGGCGGGATATGGTGCCAGCAAGAGGTGACAGTTGACGGCAGAGAAAGGAGACAGAGCAGCCAAAAGCACAGCAGTCAGGGCCCATTTGTTGTCGAGGCAAACATCGTGCATACCAACTAGAATTTGAGCTCCGTTGGGGCAGGGTTTTTTGTGTCTTTTGTTCACTGCTGTATCTCCACTGCCTTTTATAGTTCTTGGAACATAGTAACACTAAATAAATACTTCTTGAATGGATGAATGAATGCATGAATGGCTAAATAAGTCTAAGGAGCATCAGTGTTCTAGAACTCAAAACAATTAGTCATTAAGAAACTGTAATCTATAATTATCTTATATATTTTTATAAATGTTATTTAACGTATACATTTTATAAACATTGCTCCATCAAAAATATTTAAAGCTTTTTAACTTTAATAAAGTTCAGTTACCTAGAAATCCTATTTATGGAAATACCCAGTTCCTGCTGAAATGCTAATATAATGTCTATATTATTATTTTTTTGCTTTTATTTTTGCTAAAAGAGGTAAGGGGTAGGCAAAGAGAAAGACAGCAGGCTCACAATGGACTAATATAACTGCAAGAGCTACTTCATGGGACCTGTTCAGAGCTATAGCAGGCCAACCTTTCTAAAAGTTACTGACCTTTGTTCAGGCTTAATTATTTGCTTAAAGTTGGGAAAACCCCATTGTCCTGGAATTTGTCATGTTTTCCTATTGTTAGCTTACAAACATACTAAAATATGGAGTATTTAAATTTGAGAACACAGGGTTATTTCATCTTAAAATTGTCAAGATTATTAACTTAACTGATTTATTCTAGATTTTATCCTAAAAGATATTAGCTAGTATCCTATTACAATGTAATTGAGATATAGTAGATAATTATAACCAAGTGGCTTTTTTTCTTGATATATAAAGTAAATAAAACATTATCATAATTGGTAGCTGATGTTTGTTATAACTGCAGCAATAACATTAAAATGTAGTGTGCTTAAAATAATCCTGAACATAGGCAGTGAAAAACATTTATCCAAATTCCAGGCTGAAATATGTGCAATGGCAGTTCCCTAACATTGTAGCTAAATAACAGTAAATAAATGCTTTGTTTTGACCAATATATATGACAAACTATGTTTACATTCAAATATATTGTAACCTTTGCTACCTGCAGTGTTTATTTAACAGAAATGGTGAAATATTTTTTTAAAATGTGTGCAAAAAATCTATGGGATTTCATGAGTTAAAGGGTGGCTGAGTCCCAGTGTATTGGATTATATCCAGCTGGGACCAGGCTAGTAATCTGTGATTCAGAGATTAAGCCAGAGTTTGGGAAAACGTTGATTTCACCATTTCGTGCTAAAAAGATCTAGAGGTCAAATGCTGCATACATGCATATGGCAGACTTTAGTTGAAACCCACACAGCACCACATCTGAGATGCAGAAATGTCTGGGAGACCAGTGAGATGCGGTTATTTACAAGAGAGACTAAGAAGCCTCCTGAGTCAAGAATTCTTCCTAATGGCAGTTAAGGCCACAGGCTTCTGTATCTAGATGATTCCAAGTTCAGCATGGGGTTTGTACCTTGGATTTATCGCTTACCTCAGCCTCCCATGGATTCATGTTCTCAGCTGAGAACATGAGTGAACGCAAAAATCATGGACTTTAGTGTGGTTTCAGTGCATTAAATACCCCCAATAGCACACGGGTCCAGAGTGTCAACAGCACACAAGAGAAAGCAGGAGCCCAATGAAAGGAAGCATCACTACAGATGGAAGGCAAGGCACCCTCCTTACGGTATGCCTGGCAGAGGCTGGAGGAATCAATACAGGTTGAGGGGTCACATTTTAAGGACAGGTAAGGTATACCCTGAGGACTTCCAGAAATAAGTAGGAGAGATTGAGATCCTATACTGTTGTACAGTGTGGTATGTACTATTCATTACTCTTAATTTGCTACCATTTGTACTAGTAGGTAGTGGGGTCTAAAGGAAGACAGATTTCATACAAGACAAACCTGTAGTGAATCATTAAAAATCATTAATGTTAGGCTGATACCACCTTACCCTGTCTCACACCTTGTCCCCCTATCTCACATCCATTCGTGTTTTGGAATTTTTCCCCCTATTCTAGGATGCTAGGGTTGTGGGGAGGTGGTGGTATTTTTGTTTTGTTTTGTTCTGATAACCCTATTTCCTCTGTTGGGAAAAACCTCCTAGAGAGGTGTGTAGTGGTGGTTGAGTGAAGGAGAATACAGTGTGAAAACCCTTCTAGAAGCATCCCCGGACTATCCAGCCAAGATAAATAGATAAAACAACATATGATTTGTCATCCAACAATGTCAAAATTTGGGCTTATTTTTCCTGGTTCTGATATAATATTTATACTTTGGAAAACAGTCCATTTTGTAGGGCCACCTATACACAAAAAGATGACAGAACTTCCCTGGAACTAATGAATTAATTGTTTTTAAAAGTCTGATTCAGTTTAAAATATTAATAAATTATCCTTTATAGATCAATTGCCCTGTGCATCTAATGAGGAAACCAGGATCTAAAAAAAATGGGTTTTAATCCTCATTAGCATTTACTGATCTTCCATGAACTTGAAATAAGAAAGTTATATATAGAAAATTTGTGCAGATTTTAGTGCCTGTTTATATCTCTTCAGCTCTGTGCTAACAGGAATAATGTATAAAGACCATATTGACAATCACATCTTCTTGAAGATGGCTGGTTTAAAGGCTTTTAATAACCTGAAGATGCCAGCTGTGATAACATAAGAAAATGAGTTTAGTACACCAATTATATGCTCTTGTAATTTTATGTACTTTCCTTAGATTCCAACGTGGTGGACAGACCAAACAATTATCACTATATATTGCCAGTTTACCAATTAAAATCAACTCATGGACGTTCTCATGTTATATTGCCACCTTCTATCATCCCCTCTTTCAATTCAGAACTGCATGGGTTACGGCTGCAATCAGAGATGAACTCGTTTACAGCACTATAACTGCCTCAGTTATTAAACACCAGTAACTCATGTTGGGTATCCAGGTTCGGACTACCTCTTACATATTTCAAGTTTCCAACATTCATGCCTAGGCCACAAATTAATACCCTGGTAAAGTAAATAAAATAAAGTACCAAGAATAGGCATTCCTTGTAGCATTTACATACCGAAATAAGAATGGCTGCATCAAAAATAGGATCTTATGGCTTGCTCTGCAGACTGAGCAATGGGGTGTGATTTACTGGGCTTTAAAAACAATAATAGTAATTCATACCTGAGAAGACACTTGGATCCATGAAATAGTCTAATGTGCATAATAAGAAGCTTCAGCCCTCAGGACCGCCCCTACAGTTATGCCAGTAGCTGTGTCTGCCGTATGGCCTGCACAAGGGCCCTGGAACAAGCAGGCAGGGGTGGAGGCTGCCCCCTTCCCTCGGTTGGCCAAGTGCATGGGATGCGTTTAAGCAATTGATCCTGGGGTGCAGGTGCACTCCTTTATTAAGTGCACAGGGCACCACCTGTGCTAGCTACTGCCCTGCCCGATCTATTTCCAAAGCCATGGAAAAGCCCAATCCTTGCAGCAGCCTCTTGCAGAGGAAGAACGTACTATGTAGAGAGGGGGTAACACCATGGCATTTACCCAACCTCAGGTGACAGAGAGAACCCCCAGGAGGGGGCGAGGTGGAGCCTGGCCCTGTGGGGGGCTGCCCATGGTGGAGGCCGGGAGCTCAGGTCCCACCTGGATCAGTAGGAGACACCCTCCTGCCCTTCTCCCTCTGGTGAGTGCCCCCGCAGGGGAACCCCCACAGCCCTCAGTGTAGCCCAGGGCCTCGGGGTGCCAGAGACGGGACAAGAGCTTTCTCTTCTTTCTCTGAGCCTCAGTTCTCATGGCCTTCCCGAAATGCTACCCTCAGAAATCTCAGCAGCGGCTTTCCGATTCAGCTCAGCTGATTTCTAAAGAGGTTTAGAAGATGAGCTTGCAGCAGTATGAAAGCAATTTGGGTATCCCATTATACCTCACCTATTCTGTCTGCTCCCTTGTCCCCGCCTCTTGAATTTAGGAAGTTGTTTTGACTTTAAATAGTATTTATGTGAAGTTTAATATCCAAGATTTTTTTTTTTTTTTTATCGTCAGGGAAAGTTATTGAACCTTCAGCAGGAAATTGGCTGCAGAGGAAACAGCTGCCTCAGCGCCCTAAAGGGCAGCCTCTGCTCGCAAGGCAGCGGCCCGGCCACCGGCCACGCGGCTCAGACACGGCCGTAAATATGTGGGGTGCTTTGTGTTCAAATGTCCGGCTCTCTTTATGAATTGTGTCTTAATCAAATGCCACATCAGAAAAAGGATGGCTATACTTTGTCACTCTTGAGTATTGAAGATACTGGGGAGGCGGTGGCTAGGAGGGGACAGGTCTGGGAGCGCGGACTGGCCTTTCCTACTGCTGAGCTAAGCGGCTACGAATTGAGGATCCTTCAAGGACCCGCCTGACCAAAATACATCCTGTGGCGACCCTGCCCTCCCCTTGGATCTACTTATATAGCCACTATCTATCACTTCTTTCCATTTGAAAACAAAGCAGGGACACTGTCTCTAGGAGGCACTGGGAGCCTCTACTTTCCCTGGGGGAAGAATGGGCCTGGAGGGCTTTCCCTCCCCTGCACTCCCCACAGTACCGTTATGTGCAGGGAGTTTGACCCTGAGGCAGTGAAACAAAGAGCCCAGGGAAGTGACAAGTCCTGAAGGTCCAGCAGAGAGCAGTGGTGTGGCCCAGTGAGAGCCCTGACATCTGAACTGGGAAGGGAACTGTAGAAGTTAGAGGTGGCAGAAACTTCCAGAACACCAGGGCATCCAGAACCGCATCACTCTCCCTTCTTTCTGGTCCTCCTCTGATTAGAGCCTTTGGTAACTATGGATGTAGAACCACTTGTAGCCCCTCAGCTCAATGTTCTGGGCTTGGCTAAGCCATCATAATGGTTGACGTGTCCCCTTGGCTGTTTGTTCTGCACATGCAGAAGCTTCTACCCCTCACAGGCCTCCCTCGCCCTCGGTGCACACCTTAGCTATAGTTGTACAGTCGTCGCTGAGCCCTCACCCCTCCTGACCCCCCATGCTGTACCCCCCATTCTGCCTTCAGAAGGCCCCTCACCCCTCCATCCCCACAGCCCTCACCAGCTTAGGTGCTGGTTCTCTCCCATGCAGGCAGCTGCTCTCCGCGCTGGGCTCCCCTCTTCCTCTTGACTTCTCGACCCTCTCCCACACCCGTCCTGTATGCAGCTGCCGGATGAACAGCAGAACTCCTCCGCTCGTGCCAGCTCCCACCTCACAAAGCTTAGCATCTTCCACAGGCCTCTAGATTCTGTCAATTCTAATTCTTTAACTGGACATTAAAAGTACTCAGAACTCTAACCTCCAATTCACTTTTCCAGCCTGCCCTTTCCTAACTTTGTCCCCACCTTTCTCCCTATCTCTGCGTATTTAAAGTCCTAACAATTCGTCTGTCCCTGCTGAGTTGCTCCTCTCTCCCTGAAGTCCTTGTAGCTGTCCTTCAGGCTAAAGTGATCTTCTCATTTGCCATTCTTTTCACCATCCTTTTCACTTTCTATCTTGCAGTATTAATCTTGGTGCCTCGCCCAATCACATGGTTAAACTAGAAGCATTTTTAGGACAGAATCCTTGACTTATTTTTGTAACCCTTCTATCACCTAAAGCCATGTTTTTCACCTGGGTGCTGGAGAAATTTCTTCCTTGTGACCAAATTCATTGAAATGTTTGCCATTTTTATGGCAGAGGAAATTATAATGTGTGGGTAGAATTTTGAAACAGGGACCTGTGACAATGGGAATGTATGGAAAGTTTTTCTCAATTCTTGCTTTATGTTGTTTAAAACCCTTTGGCTTGGTTCTTGGTTGTTAGTTTCCTGGTTTTTCCACGCAGCCTAAACTGTATGAAAGCGCAGAGATTCATTTTCTTTGTTTAGGATAAGTGCTGGCCCTATTCTCTTTGGAGTGCTCTCTAATGACAATGTGTCTCTTCCCTGCTGTGGCCAAAAGCCATTTGCCTTTAGTTCTTAGTTGATTCAGCAATTTCTTTATTATTAAATAAGGTTCTTCATTCCAGTATCCCTCTACCACCACCCCGCCGACTAAATTTTTTAGAACCTATCATTTTCTTGACCCTCAAGATGCCTTTCTAATACTTTTTCATTTGTATTTTTGTATAGTCCTGTATTCTGTCTCTCTTGCCTGTTTTTGAAATCATGTACCAGTCTGATAGTGCTTCATATTTTTTTCTCAATTGAAAATGAATCCATCCAAAAGCTTAAAAATGTTTATGAACCATGTTCTATTGGTCCCAAGGCACCATATGAAATAAGAAGTTAGCAGACAGTGTCTGAGCAAAGGGCTTTCTCCAATCAGTACCCAGAGCTGCCCCTTTACACAGCCTTTGTAAGACCACAAACACGGTGAGACTGGAACGTGAGCAAATGTATAAATAGACAAAGCAACCACCAGACCTTTGGGCTCATTTAAGATTTCTAGGCTTCAAGTTTCCTTATCTGCAAAACAAAGCCATTTCCAGCCATAATTTTATGAGTCCATAAAATTTATCTCCAGGAGGAAAGGGAAAATAAAACACAAAGCAACATAAATTTTGACAAAACATCTTGGGGATTTTATGATTTCTGAATCCTCAAAGTTTTGAATGTAAGCTCTGTTTAAGAATTTGGGTATTTGGTAGAAGATGGCTCACATGATTTAATGACATACTATAAGTAATTTCCAAAGCCCCCCAGGACTATATTCTATTTGAGGGGTAATATAATGTGATAATGCTCATGAGGAAGATAAGTGATTACGTTAGGTAAGACAAGGGCCTTAATCTCATCACTATAGAAACTGTACACTCATGCTACCTATAAATGTTTAAATAATGATGTCTTCAGTAATAAGAAATAGTGACGTATAAAAACGTTTTCATGTGCATTATCTCACTTGAGCCTCACAGCATCTTGGTGAGGGCAGGGTTAGCATATCTCCATTTCACGTATGAGGCAACTAAGAACCAAAGAACCCATCTGCTTTGGTTTTTCCTCTCCCGTGTTTTGTTCTGACCTTGAAGACAATGCTGCTCTTCAAGTGGCTGAGTAGGAAAATGTAAGCAATGTCATGGAATATTATCCTTAAGTCATTCCTTTTGATTCAGCTATTATTACTGGAAACTGTGGCATTTTGACCCTTTTGAGATCAAATAAGCATGAATGATGATGATGTCTGAGAAAGATAGAATTTTTGGCTGTACTTAACATAGACATTTAAAAAGACTGTTCATGGCATTCTCTGGGCAATTAATACATAATGCCGTTTTATTAGAAACTTCTTTTTGCATTATGGTTGTGCTATCCTTGTGACTTCTTCCCCTGGAGTTTTAGACCGCTTAGAAACCTAAGGAAATTGGAAACAGCAAACATTATGGAGACATTGCATCATTCTTAGCAAGAGAGTATATGATCCATTATTCTGACGTCTCGCCTGTCATCCGTATAGTCTGATTGGTTATCTAGCTGTATAGAAATCTCTCAACATCTGGAAAGCTCAAAGGGAAAAGAGCAGTCCCACTTCATTATCCTGTTCTCTCCAGGCCTGCCAAGTACCTCGTAAGAAAGATAACAAGGATATAAGATTGCAAACATCAGTTTAATGATAAAGCACTTGTCAGGTGATAAAGTCTTATGTTTAAGGCAGGAGAACTTATGAACTAGAGACTATTTGGGGGAAGATATGAAGTGAAGAATGTGAGACTGGGTTTACATTTGTGTATTTGCTATAGTGATCCTTGATACCAGGAATGTCATGTACTGTCATCTGCACATCTGAAATGTGACAATTTTAACATAAACTCTCAAGGTAAATTTTTAAAGATTTTTCGAAGTTTCTAGCTATTCTGAATTAATTCCTGACACTGTCTCAATTTGTGTGTGAGTGTGTGTGTGTGTGTGTGTGTGTGTACACGTGCTTCAACTTAAAGCTATAGTCCTGTGATTTGGAGTCTCAGCTCTGGCTTTAGAAAAGGATCTCCTGGCAATTCCTTGTCTCCAAAGACAAGCGAATGGAAAATCCGCGAGAAAACAGGGTCTGAGATGAAGCAGTTTGGCCACTGGGTGCCATCCTTGCTCCACGTAAGGATTTGCTGAGCCACATTTCTAGGAAAATGGTTAAAACCCAAAAGACAGTAATCTAAAAGTAATTTCAAGATATAATAATGTTTGTGTGTGCGCATGACCTGGAATATGTTAGTGACACAGGCAGCTTATTCATTTGCCCAGGAGTGAGGCGGAGGGACTGGGGAACTCTCCCCTTTGGTTCAGCCTTAAGAACAAAGCCTGGGTAAGGCCCTTGTGCTTGCTGTATCCGAGCGAGGCAGTGTGGAGGGGCTGGGAATCGTCCGTGAGGTGGTGCAGTAGGTATCCAGGTATTCGGAGGTCAGCAGGTCCGGTGCCCCATTAATTATTTTTATTGCTGTGTGTAACTGCAGCATGCGTACAGCAGCAGGACTTGAACCTAGTCGTCTGTGTGGCTGCACTCCATCCCTTCAAATACATTCCGCTCATTGCCAGAGCTGGTAGAGACATTAAGCACACCTTGTCCTCCCCTTCCCCAGAACGCTGCATGTTGGTGGAATGGTTTTGGGTGATTTTTTGCTTCCCTAGAAGCAATTCTTGGAGTTTAAAAAGACGTTACCTCAGCCAAGCATTAAAACATCCATAGTCAATGTCTATGCACAATTTTGCTATCTTTGGATTTGATGCTCATATAAATAAAGCCAAGGAATTAAACTCTGCATTGTGGACAAGAATAACCACAGAGACTATGCTAAGACTGTCATGTAATTCAGGTTAATGTTTCCATCCAGGGCCTCAAACATTTGACTGGGACTAAAAGGGATTAGGCTGTGCATGAGTAAGAATTTTAATAAAAACTGAAAATCTGTTATAGTCCCACTGTAACAGAAAACTCTAGAATCCTTTCTCTAAGACCTCATTGTAGAAGGGGTCTAAGCTCAAAACTGATTTTCCCTCATCCCCCTATGCTGGGGGTCACTGCAGCTGGCCTCAGAGTTGGCCTGGAAGCTGTCCCTGAGCAGCTGCCACAGGCACGTCTTCAGGCTCACTGTAATCACATCCACACCCATGAAAGGACAAAGCATGAGAAGGGCTGGTGAGAACTTACACTCAGGCTTTTCTCAACCTATCCAAGGATAAAGGGCTTAAATACTATTCTGTTGTTAAGCATCTACAGGTGGATGGACTTTAAAATACATTTCCTGGGCTTACTGTAGGAAAACACGATACCGATTATTATATACTTTCAAATATTGCTGTTCACTAAGAGTAATGCTCTTACAGCTGCAGCATTCTTGCTGATCCAAAGTGCTTTCACAGCTCTTCTTTCGCTGAGTGTTAGCAGCGCACCTCTGAAGGAGGCCTCAGTGGCTGAATCCCACATGTGTATCAGGCAGCCCAGGCAATTTGGAAACCTCAGTTCCTACTGTGAGGCCCCTTCCTGAGACTCTCCTCCCCTGTGTATGATCAGCCCACTCAGTGTGACCCTCACCTGGAAAATAAACATTTAATGAACATTTACCAGCTGCCAGGTCTGTTTTGGTACCTTACCTGTATTAACTGTAATTATGTATTTAATCTCACAAAAACCCTACTATTATTTTTTCTTATTTTACAGATGGTAAAATGGAGGCACAGAGAGAAATGCCTAGTTAATTACAGTGTACAAATTAAGAAATCAAGACTGGGTTTGCACATTGAATTTGTAACATTCCCTTTTGAAATGACTTGGAACTCTGTTTAGATCCTTCTGGCCTTGGCTTGGCCCTCTCCTTATGGTCTGCTGTGCGCCCTTGTATAATCTTGGCTTAGTTCCCTAACATGACCTCAGACTTCAGCGTACTCTGCTAAGAGTGTTTTTGTTTGTTTGTTTTTGTTTTTAAGGTTACACAGTTTGTAAAGTAATCCAGCCCCATTGTTTAGGCAGGTGTGTTTCCTTAGCCTACGGTATTCTGGAATATCAACCTTAAGGAATAGGTTTGCGGGGTCTAACAACACTTCTTCCCTCCAAAGGGTAAATTTCAAACAATTCTTGTGCTGAATGATCCCACTCTTTTTGCTACTAGGTTCATTTTCCTAACATATATTATATGCCATCTCCCACCTTTCTGGGGACAAAGGAGTTCTGTGAAAACAAAGCTTTGTGATTTCTGCAGGAACAGGTGGCTGTCCTCACCGCTGGACTTCAGTTTGTCAAACAACCCTATAAAACACTGAAGCTGGCTTTTTAGGAAGAACACTTTGTACTCTTCCCCACAACACCAACAGAAAAGACTTCGAATTCAGAAAAGAAAAAGAGGAGAGTAAGAGGCTTTCTGTGACAACATCGCTCCAGTGTGAATTAAAAGAGAATTGCCTTCCCTTTAAAACCATGGAGAAATTTACGCTTCTGCCTGAAATATATTTTAAACCATCAGTGATCTCCTTGAAAACAGCTTTACTCTGATTCTCTGAGGTGTTATGTGTGAGAGTAAAAGCTGATTATTTTGACAGTGCCCTGAAAGACCAAGGGTCCGAGTATTCCAGTGTTAGGAATGTCCCTATCTGCCCTGGGCTGTGGTCACGCTTCTCCACATGAGCTCTTTCTCTCACTTAGGGGTAAATTCATTTGTGGGAAGTCGGGGTTGAGGACACAAGGTCCCAGATATAAAATCTTCCTTCCTCTATGTAGTATACATGCACCCACAGTCTTCCCAGGAAGAGTTACAAATGGGAGCGTAGCGCGCACCGAAAGGAAAACCTGCCCCCGAATAGGCTCCTGCCAAGCCAACTGCTGTGCTCCGAGGCAGCTGACCACCCACAAGGCCGGCTGCTGTGACTCTGCGCCCAGCACCCGAGCTGCACCTGAGACCAAATGTGCAAAGCCTCACAGTACAGCATTGAGCCCCCAGGCGTGCTCACCGCAGACTGGCTTTCTTTACAAAGGGTAAATGTGGCCTCTGTCAGAGCCAAGGTTTCACGTCTTTCAGCAACACCCTCCAGAAAGGAATTCTGTATTCCCAAATTCCAGTGTGGAGAATCTCAGGGACATTTTCTGATTGGTCCAACTTGGTCCATGTGTCCATCCCTGAACCGATCAACCATGATGAGGAATGTGCTCATAGGAGAATGTGTCAGTTCCCAGGTGGAAACGTGATTGAAGTGGAAGAAGGACCAGTTGCCCTAGAAGGGAGCGAGGTACCAGGCAGAGAGTAGCATAGCTGTCCTTCACAGGTGAGGGGTACGTGCACATGGCTTCCAGATAGCCCTCACTTTTGGCCAGCAGACATCTCCTGGGGCATAGGTGAGATGTTCACAAGGGCCCCTTCGTAATGTGTAGACCCTGGGCAACCCCTGTGAGTGATTTCTCTGCTGAAGTGGCTCCCCAAGTGATGTTGGCTGGATCACATTATTGAAAAGAAAATTCTATTATCTCCTTAAAGCATTTCTATTTCCACAGTTAAGTATAAATCAAGAGTAACCTGATGGTCACCCTGATTTGGCTCTGAAACTCACCTAAATATTACAAGGCAAATAAAAATAATTTCCAGGGACATGCCAATTAAATTCATCCAGGCACTCCTCATTTATGACTGTCTCGTCGGGTCATCTCAGATCAGCATCTTTCTCTTGTGCTTGAACACTGGAGTCTCCGATGTATAAGCAGAAAAGCTCCCTGCAACTGGATCAACCAATAACCCACAGATTCCTTCTGGGTAGTCATTTCTTCATGAATTAATTAGGATCTACTGGAAAATTAAGCAGATCAAATAGGCCTTACATCCCTATATCCAGTGTTTGAAACTCATAGTAAAATAACTCAATTCCTAATCTACTTTCTGGCCTCATTAGAATTCAATTAGTAGAAGGACATTCTTTCCTAGAGGCGCATTGGCAGATTTGTGTGTGAACAGTTAACCCGGTGTTAGCAAAAGCAGTTACTTGTATCCAAACAGCTCTCTCTGACTGCAAAGATGAAATCCCAAAGCTGTTTAGACGGGACTATGCTTATCCTCCCACCAGGATGCAAATATTTTAAGTGGACAGAGTGAGATAAAATGCAGCCAGTGCAGCCCCTGACACTGACCACATCCTGTGGCTGCCGGATTTTTGGACTTGAAGGTCAAGGGAGGAAGGTCAAGGAAGGAACGCTGGGGACAAGGAGACAAAAAAAAATTTTTAAAGTTCTTGACGTTGTTGAAAATTATGTCCTAAATAAAGAAGTTTGGACTTTAAAATGTATAAACATATATTCTAAGAAAGGTATGTAGAAATACCCACATATGTCTTGAACAGGAAGAACTGCTCATCAGACCATAAAAAGCAGGATATTTGAGGGTAGGACAACCTTGAGTTGGTTTTATTGTGGTTTTCTTCTGCAGTATTTTCCGCAGTCTACTTCGGATGCCTGAATGTAGACTCAGGGAGATTTATTTTTCTTCTAACAGGGTATGTTATAGTTGTCACTCAGCCTTGAAATAGTCTTTCTCTCCCGTGGAACATCAGGCCAGTAATATATTTGCATAGCTATTCCCTCCTGTCACTCTTCTGCCAGCACCAATGCGTCAGCATCGCACAGCAAGCCCAGCCAGCCAATGGCAGACCTTGATGCTGCTGCCTTTATGGGACTTGTTTTCAAATTGTTCGCAGTCACCCAGCAACAGGAAAAGGTATTTCGTTGGCTCTTTCGCTGTCAGCTGCAAAGGAGGAGGATCCAGATGGGCTCAGCTGTGAAGGTCAAAAGGAGGGATGGGGGTGGGGGTGGGCAGATGTTTTGGACACAGAAACCTCTCAGTGGCAAACGTGGTATTTCATAAGTATCGGATTAAAGCATGATATTTGCATCCCCCCAAATAAAAATCGAATGTAAAAAATATCGGGGCAGGTAGTTTTAATCTGCAGTGTCATGGGCTGCATGAACGATAGATGTGGGCACCTGATGTTATCTGCCTCATGAAAGGAAGCGCTGCTGCGTGCAGGGCCTCCGTGGGAAGTGAATTAGGGCTTTTGGTGTGGAGGCAATTAAGCCTCCGTCTGCTAGAGGTAGGATGCCATGCATAGTGGGTATTCTGAAGGCAAAGTAAAACCCCGAACTTACTTTATCAATATCTGATCTTGCGAATTATCTTGCCCTTAAAAAATTTCTTCATTCTACTTATCTGTTTAGGCTGATTTTTTTGTCCCCCAGAGAAAAGCAAAGGGGAGAGCCAAGGAACAAGTCAAGGTCACCTGGGCCTTCAATAACAGGCTGTAACACCTGTGATCCTGTGCAATTCATAGAGGAAAATAAGGTTTTCCTCTTTCTGTTTTTACTCTCTTGTTGTTACTACAGCACAGAAAATTAATATTGATTGTGCATATGTGAATCAAAGTGATTGGGGAATGCTCTGAAAAGAACATGCTATAAAACAGACAAGGAAAAAATAAAATCTTAAACTGACAACACCAAGTCCTTGCTGAGGATCCAGCCTCTTGGCCCTTCAGTCTACACGGTGGAAAGGCATCCACTGTCAATAAGGAAACACAGTTAAACTCCAAATGCTTCGATGCCAGGAACCCATGCGTATCTTGTCGTTGGTTGGAGACCTAACTGCAATGCAGGGCCAGCAGTTTGCCTTGTAAGAGCTCACTCGGTAGAAACCCTTCACTGCTGCTCCCCAGAGCATCCGCTGTTTGCCAGCTTAGAGCAACAAATTGGAGGAAGGTGCTCTCTGCTTTTCCACAGTTGGTCAGATCGGAAATTAACCATAATTAATAGTAATTATAATTAACAACGGGCAACATATTAACTTAGATCCAATACTATTACATGCATGTTAACTCTGTAGTCTCAAATTAACAAATTAGTCTGTGAATATCATTTCTGCATACCTCTAATGGGTATAAATAATGATACAGTCAAATTTGCCTTAACTAAACTCTAAACTACTTGAAAATTGCCGTATCTCCAGTGCCTGACAGAAATGCCCGACCCCATAGTAGGTGCTCAATAAAATATTTGTTGAACAACTAAAGCAATAAATTAATGACTGACTTAATGAATCAATAAATGACACAAAACTTGTGAATCTGCCTGAGCTTTGCAGATGCCAAGGCTTGGATAGTTGCGAAACAGGTTGTTCTTCTTTTACATCTTCGGGTATATGCATCTAATGGAAACTAAACTCAGGAGACCTGAGTTGCAATCTTGCTCATTCACAACTCTATGTGATAAATATTATTGTTACCTCATTTTATGGATGAAGAGACTGAGGCTTAAAGAGGTAAAGTAACTCTCTCAGGGTCACAGAGTGTAAGATTTGAACCCAGATCTAGCCCAAAGCTCGTGTTGGGACTATTGTAGGAGTCTGTGTTCACACGTATGTATTTTATAAGTGCTGAAGTATGAACCCAGGGAGCAGGACATGCTGAATTTCCTCACAGCATTAACACTTCTTCTGTTTCAAAGCCCTGAGTAGAACATTGATTATGAAATTCAGATACTATTTTGGAGATGATTAGAAATAAACTGAGAGTTAAGATGCAAGTAGGATGAAAATCCTGCAGCTCTCTGAGCTCTGAACAGGTCACTGAGCTCAGGCTGGAGTCCCATATTCTCATTTTGCAGAGGTGGAGAACCGGCTCATCCACATCTGTTTCGGCCATCACCATCACTAGACATGGGTTCAAGTCCCAGCTCTGTCTCACACTCCCCATGTGGCCCTGAGCAATGCCTCAACCCCTTTGAGCCTCCCTTTCACTGTCAGAAAAGTGGGATAAGAGGAAACACCCCAAGGGGTTGTGTGAGGATTAAATGGGATGACAATATGGAAAGAACCTGTATTTATCCTGGCACACTGTAGATGCTCAATACAAATTAAATGCCTTTTCTCTTTCCCCTGTACCCTTAAGTAAAAAAGATGAATGAGGAATCTCATTTGTTTCACATATTATAAAATGAGTCTAAAAGTCATCCAGTTTTTCTTTCTGGTCTTAGTTAATCAGTAAATATTGGTTCCTTATTTAAAGAGGAAAGAGAAATGTGTTTTCTATCCCAGTACAACTCTAGAAAAGCTCAGACACAAGGTACAAGTTCAGAGCTAGAAACCTACATTAGACAAGGCTTCCTGAGGCTCCAGCTCCCAGGCTTCTTCCCCCGCTTCCATTTCCCAGGGAAACACTGCACCAGTGATGGGCATTTCCGGGGCTTTCAGCACCTACTAGCTCAATGGGAAACAGGGTACCGTAAATCGTAGAGAAAGTCTTGGAAGCGTTATCTATAACAGAGGTTCTCGTCACTTTTTGTGAGGAAGAGCTATTAGTCACATAACTGGGCATGGGTTTTCAGGAGAGGTTCCAGGTGGAGCAGGCAGCCTGGCCTCTTCCCTCTGAAAATAGCAACAGCCGAGGAGAAGGAAACACCATCGGCAGTGAGCCCGTGAACCAGCAGGTCGACGTATCAGCTAACACTTCAAGATCAGTTGGAAGATCTAGATCTGACCCCGGAGAAAACTTCTTTCTCTGACACACCAGAACTTTGGAGGGAATTTTTTTTCTTACTCACTATGGCTCTCTGCACTGGAAAGAGGATAATTAGGTTGTGTTAAGTGGTAGGCCTTGGTCAGTGGCTCTGAGCTCCAGCTGGACATTAGACTAGTATAAGGAAAGGAATCTTTAAAAACAATACCAATACCTGGGTATCACCCCAGACCAATTAAAAAGAAAGGAGGCGGGCCTGGCATGGTGGCTCATGCCTGTAATCCTAGCACTCCAGGAGGCCGAGGCAGGAGGATCGCTCGAGGTCAGGAGTTCGAGACCAGCCTGAGCAAGAGCGAGACCCCATCTCTACTAAAACATAGAAAGAAATGATCTGGACAGCTAAAAATATATAGAATAAATTAGCTGGGCATGGTGGTGCATGCCTGTAGTGCCAGCTACTCGGGAGGCTGAGGCAGGAGGATCACTTGAGCCCAGGAGTTTGAGGTTGCTGTGAGCTAGGCTGATGCCACGGCATTCTAGCCCGGGCAACATAGTGAGACTCTGTTGCAAAAAAAAAAAGGAGGGGGGGAAGATGGCTGGCATTGGTATGTATTTTTAAAAAACCCAAGTGATTCAGTTATAGAGCTAGGAATGAAAAGCACAGGTCTAGGTAATGTTTCCTAAACTGATGTCTCATAGAACACTGCTCCACAGAATATTAACAGATGTGCCACATGCCCACAGAAAGCATTGTGGTACTAAAATAATTAAAATTTTTTTAAATGCTAAACATAGTAAAGTTAAATAGGTGTCTTTACTGCACAATTTCTAAGACTTTATATCTTCATGGGCTTTGTGCCTCAAATGGTAGAGCACTAACTTTACATAGCCATTTTGACCACACCCTTTCTAAAGCACATCTGCTAATGGCGTCTGTAAGAGTGTGCCAGGGAACACCAGTCTGAGCACATGCTGGCCCTGGCCACGGTCTGCAGTACATTATCAAAAGAAAGGCAGAGAGAGAGAGTCCTGAGTGGAGGCATCCACCAGTGGCCATGTTTTGCAATCTGAAATGCCACAGGACATCCAGATCCTGGAATTGATACTGTTTTGAGAATGAGCCTTTAATTATTATACTTATCATTAAATAATAGTTGCAATAAAGTCTTATCTCAGGAATTTCCAAAGAGCAAGTCACTTTAATTACAGTAATGTATATTTCAAAGCTGCTTCATTTTTATTGTCAGTATTTCTGCGCTGAAAAGAAAATGTGTTGCTGTTTTGCATTATAAATTGCCTCCAAGAAGGGGAGCTCCTAATGGTTCATATTGCCTTAGAATACCCGGAGACACTCAGAGAGCAGGTCTTTACCTCCAACCAGGGATCTCTGAAAGGAGGCAGAAATAAAACTGAACTGACAATGATATTGAGCTTGAGTATGTGCAGGAATTAACGATGTACTAACTATCTAACTGCCTAAAATAAAAACGGGTAGTCAGTGATTTGTATTTTACTGAGCAGAGGTGGCAAGGTTTCTTATGTGCAGCTGAGATTATGTACTGTTGTGAAACCTAAACTTTAGTTTTCAGGATCTGAGGAGGAAGTTCTCTGAGCCTGAACTTTTCCTTCCTCATATGAGCCTGAATATTCCCTGAATATCTGACTTATTCCCTTTTCCAACAATGTCATTTTTTTCATTTATAGTTGGTCATATACAACCATGAGCAACTCCTAAGTCACAGTAAAATAGTGGCCATACTCCATGTCAATGGCCCAGGGCCTTAGAAGTTATTCAACTTAGGTACAATGAAAATGATAATGCCAATTATTATTTTTTTATTATTAATTGAACATTCTCTATTATACGTTCCAGGTTACATGTGCTATCTTAATTTAATCATGAAAACAACTCTCTGAAATTTGTGGCTTTGGCCTTCTTGGCCTGGTAGGGAGCTACAGCTCAGAGAAGTAAAGTAGCTTGTCAAATCAGCATCAAAGCTGGAATTGGAACCAGTGTCCATAAATGGTCCTTGCAGTATGCCCTGCTGTTAACCGAATGGTACCTCTTGTTCCAACAAGTATGAGAAATGACAATTAATGTGGAATGACAGGGGGAAACATGTTTATAACTTCATATGTGAACTACTTCAGTATATTTAGACTTCTATCTGTAAACACAAATATTTTTACATCATTTTTTCACTTTTTTAAAGAATATTTGGCATCATTTAATTGTGATCCTTATTTTCAAAAATGATTTACAGGGTATAAAATAGCAGATTAGCAGATATGTATATATTTATTTAGATTTATATAGATAGACACACACACAATGCCAGCAAATGTGTTGTCCAGTGAGTATCCTTTCACTTTTTTATTATGAGAAAATGACTCTCCAGCCCCATCTCCATGGTGCATTAACTCCTGGTCATTTGGGGAGCTGTGGTGTTGGATTTGTCCGGTCTGGCCACATTCCTTTAATCAGCCCCTTTATGACAAATTTATTGATGAGAAAGTTGGCTGGAGTAAGGACCACCGTCTGTAGCCACAGGAAATAGCAAAGCTAATTAGTTTCTTAATCCTACAATCACTACCCAGAAAGGGAAGATTAATTTTTGGCATACTTAATCTGACTGAAATGTAAATCTAATGTTTGTTCACCTCTGGGAAGGATGTATAAAAAGAACAATAACCAAAAAAAAAAAAAATAGTTCAAAGATTAACTCTTATATCTCCAGCAAAAATAATGGTGGATGGTTGGTAAAATATATTGTGTTTCATGGGAAAAGGAGTTCGCTTGGCCAGAGCTTGCAGTAGCATACCCTGTATTTGACACAAAGAGAATGGCTTTTGGCACTTATCCACATTATTTTCTACTACCTAATTCCAAAGCAGATAATGTCTAGTTCTGGCAAAAAGCTATTTTGATATTTTATTTTTATTCCCCAGAAAACAGCTTTCAATACTAAAGAATAATTGTATCAATATAAATACTCTACCTGCAGGTGTTTTATATCATATTCAATGACAAACCATGAACTGTAACATTTTTGCCTTGACAGCCCATGAAATCTATCATCTCTTTTCATAGATCCTTCATTCAGAAAAAGATTTGATTTTTCAGGATTTATGGTCTGATCAGAAATATTTGAATAAAAGATTTGCAGCTTTTAAAATCAATATCAGGATTTACTAGTAAAAACCCAGAGTCAGTGGGTGAAATGTTATTGTAATCATTTATCCTTTGTGACCTTTAAAAGAATAAAAAAAATAACTGCTGTCTCACACCCGTAGTTTATATCCAGCAACACTAGATAAGAACAAGAAGCTCTTTTCGTTCACTGTGCAGTTCATGACTCTTCCAAGAATTACCCATACACTGTTGCTAGGAGGCAGAGGCTCAGCGTGATCTCAGTATTTAATAAGACACAAATAGATGCGATAGAAAAAAGGCTTTATTCACCTGGTGTGTCTTTATGTGAGTAACCAGAATGAAGAGAAGTAGGACTTGATTCATTTTCAGAATATAAATTTACAAGCTGTCTACTCTCTTTCTCAGATGGGTTAGCTTGCTGTTCTCCTGTATGGACCCATAAAATGGACTTGATCTAAAATTTCCATTTAATCAAATCATCCTTATAAAGGAAAGATATTTCCTTTTGGTGGTAATTCCAGTTTTAAAAATATTCTCTCTTGGATAAGTTATTTTATCATTTATTAGATTTATTGAATATTTTTTCATGTGCTGGATCTTTCTTGGTATAGAAGTATAAATATGATCATTATTTTAAATGCATCATCTGGCATGCCTCGTATTCCAGACAAAAGCTACAGAATGCTACCAATTATAGTCAGAGCTGAGAGAGCTTGAGCAGAGCACCCTAAAGGTTGGCAAATTCTGCCTCAAACTGGAAGGGGGATTTGCCAGTGGCTGAAGGGTCAGGAGTGTCTGGACTGGGAATCAAGAGATTCTAATCCTGGCTTTGC
Organism: Lemur catta; assembly: GCF_020740605.2. NCBI lineage: Eukaryota > Metazoa > Chordata > Mammalia > Primates > Lemuridae > Lemur > Lemur catta. The sequence continues at coordinate 49,438,386 of NC_059135.1, forward strand.
CACCAATGGGCACTCTCACCTTGGGCAAGTTATTCAACTTCTCTGGCATTAGACAAGCAGAGGTTAACCTACTGTCATTTTAGGGCTTTCTGAGTGATATTCAGAGGCCCACACCTATTCTTTTGTTCCTAACGAGCTGATCCTGGGATGAAACCAAGATCTCTGAAATGCTTTGCTGAAATCCCTGAATGCTACAGGCAATACAATGAGAGGCAGGCCACAAATTGCCCAAGAACCCCAAATTCAAAATGGAACCTTCAGAATTAGAAGGAACCTGGGTGGGAGTGGAGGTGGAATAGGAAAGGAAAAAGGTGAATAGGATGATTCCAGCATCCCTAAGGATTTAAACTTGTCCAAGAGAGCCATTTGGAGTGATGTCCTGAACACCTCCACAATCTACTTCTACACATTCCTGCAAGAGTAGGAGATCCAGAGTCATCGTGAGCTCGACCCAGAGGCTCTCTAGCAAACTCCCTGTGCTGCCCCATCCCGTATCAGTGAAGTGCGGTGACTGGGGTCCGGGAGGCTGCTGAGAAGTCGGGACCAAAAGCAAAGTAGAGCACTGACCAAGGTCAGAGCAGGGTGGTTTCCAGAGCTGGGGTGAATTTAGAAATGGGAGCCAAATTGTCAAAACAGGGCACAGCTGAGGAAATACTAGATATATTTCAGGAGCAATGAAGCAGGTCCCTAACAAAATCTTCGGTGCTTTTCAAGCTATCCTCTACTCCTCCTCCTCCACTGGCGTGAATCCTACCCCCAGAGCACCTTACTGTTAACATGGAGACAAAAAGTCAATGGCTCCCCACTGCTCTTGATACCACCACCTCAAGGAAGCTTTAGAACATTTCTACTTCCTGCCTCCATCCAGCTGAGATTATGGAATGTTTTCCTTCCCTTCTCTTCTCCTCTCCTATGCCCACCCACCTCATACCCCACCCCATCCTCAGCGTTGCTGACATAGTTTAATACTTTCACTTTCAGATGGTTATTAGGTTTCTCCTGGTGGTCAATATCTATCTTATTTCAGTAATCCTTATTTGACATTTATATTAGATAAACTCAGTCAATCTTTTATTATCCCCCATTTAGATTTAGCTCTCTATACTGCAAGTTTTATTCTCACCACATTTTTCCTTTCCTCTTTGTCTCTCACTCTCTCAGAGTCTCTGTTCAGGCCCGCTTGTTTGCTTAGAAGCTCTGAGTCCTCACCTAACCACAAATCTCTTTCTGGCAGGTGGAGCCTGTCTTTGCCGGGCATCGGAATCTAGGATAGCAATTCTTTTGTTTCACATGTATATAGACATTATCTTTTAGCTTTCAAGGTTGCATTGAGAAATCAAATACCAGTCTGATTCTTCTTCCTTTTTAAGTTACTCATTGTTTCTGTTTGGCAGCTTCTAAGATTTTTTTTCCTTCTACCTTAGATTTCAGGAATTTTATCAGAATACACCCCAGTATAGGCCATTTTCATGGTTTTTACAACCTCTGGTCTTTCTTCAGTTTAGGGAAATGGTTTATTTTTGTTTGTTTCATTAATTGCTTTCTTCCATAGGTTCCTTTTTTCCCTTCTGGAATTCCTGCTGTTTGCTCATTTTCCTCCTGGATCTGCACTTCAAGTATTTTGTCTTTTCCTCCCAGATTTCCAAATTTTTATATATTTTTTGTGCTTCAACATATTTCTTCCACTTAATCTTCCAACTCAATATTTTGGATCAAATATTTTGGATCTCCTTATAGTTTCTGCTCCGTGTTTGTGGTTGGTGAGTAGGAGTGGATTGATATACAGTCACTTCCACTCACATTCTATTGGCCAAAGGAAGTCATGACCAAGCCTGAAATCATTGGGCAGGGAAGTATTGTCATCCCATGGGAAGCAGTGGAGTCACATGCCAATGCAAGGGCATGCAGAATCCTCTCACCTAAAGAGGAGCAAATGTTGGAAATAATACCGTTCATCATGGTCATGGAGCAGGAAATGGTCCCTTGTGGAAATTATCCTCAGTAGGAAGCCCAATAAGGAAAACCACAGTGGACCATTGGCCCCTGCACCTCCTGGCTGGTGGTATCACAGCCCTCAGTGATTCAGACAGGTCAAGAGATGTTCTTTCTCCTCCCCCCCTCCACAGTATGAACATGCACAAAGGAATCTGAAGAAGGTTCAAACTTACTTTGGGTTCATGCTGATTCATCTAAAGTGACATAGCCAAAAAAAGCATGAAGCAATCCAAGTGGTCCAACTTGTCGGCACACTGTCCCCCAGCACAGAGCATCACTGTCAGACTTCAGGGACATCCTACAAGTTCACAGAGCATATTTCTTCTTCTCCTACCCCCTGCTAAATAACTCTTCCTTTGACATACATTCTTTTATTTTCTTCGCCCAATCCCTCAGTCTTTTACTGTTTTTATACCTGCAAGCTTTCCTCCTCCTCTCTGTTTTCCAAACCAGAGTCCCCCTTTGGTCTTAGAAATGTTAAAGTCTCCAGAGCCACTCTTCCCTTTCTTGCCTGGTGTCACTGTTGGGCAGGGGCAGGGAGGAGGGGAGAGGAAGAAAGCCCCGAGGTGGACACCAGGTGGCAGCTAGCTTATCTTTCATTCTGAATGATACAGATACATAAAAAGCAGAAGTTATCTCACCCAGCCAAGGGTGGCCTAGATTTTAGGGTCTTCTGCTCACACATTCTCTCCTTTCCAACTTGAGTTTCATGCATAGCCCTATTCGATCACCTCTTTCTGATTCCCAGGTATTAGAGTCGTAAAACTACCCAGATCCCTACCCTACCCCTAAACCCTTTCCCCTTAGGTTTTTCATATCATCTTAATTTACTGCAGCTTCTTACCAGCAAGTTAGTTAACTCCCTGCATCTCCTGTGAATTCAACAAGAAACTAGGTGCAGGTGGTAGCCACTCAAAAAATGCTAATTCCCTTCTTTTATATTTCTCTTCAAGGAATCTGAGTGAACTACAACTTCTTGGTCACCCTAGATCAAGTGAGGTTAACTTTGCAGGCATTTCTACACTGTGCCCTCTTATCCGATGCTTGCACAGTTCGAGGCGTACTGTAGGTGCTCAGTGAGCACTTGATGACCCAATCCTTCCCTCACCCCTCACTTCCCTGCCCCTCACAAGTTTCATGGCCTCTTCATACGTCCTTATTCTCATATCCTTTCCTTCACTGCTGAAACCAAGACAGCAGCATTTGCACATTTAACTCTTGTGTGGTGCTAACCATCAGTGACCCCAAGTATCAGAAACTGGGTATCAGAAAATAAGTACCATTATTTAAAACTTAAGTTCTGGCTCTGGTGTCTGAAATCGGCATCTCTGTTAAGCTTTGTTCTATCCCTCTGCTTGTCTCAAAAGAGAGCTAAAGGAAAACCATTATAAACAGCTTTATAAGATGACTTTTTACATCATTAAATCACATTGCTATGTAGAAGCAAAAACACATTATGCACAAATTCCAGAAGCAGCAGAGGAGGAAAGAGCAGCTGATACTTAGCTGCCTGATAGTTTCGCTGTGCTCTGGGATTGGCCCCAACTCTCCCCTGTCTCTGGCTCTGCCACCTCGCCTGTACCTGGGGCTTCCTCTCTTGGGAGAGAGGTCAAGAGTTGAAACCTCCATCACCTCTGTTGCCCAGTGGAAACAGAGCTTGTCTTCAAACCTCAAGACACTGCTCCCTCTTACTTTCCTCACCACCTATTCCTTCGGAGGACAGTCTTCTCACAGAAAGTATCCTTTTATATCTGTCAGTTGGATTTGGCTAACATTGGCGGAAAGCCCGCCACGGGGTGGGCTCTGTGGCTGGTACAAAAATGAGGCAGACAGTTTCTGCTCCGTCCTGCCCTGGGAGTCCCTGCTTGGTGGGATGGCAACGTACCTGACACACAGGAAGCCCTCAGTGAGGATTTGTTGAATGGATGAATTAATGAATGATAGCATGGCAACTTGAATGGACAGCAGACTATGGTGAACGCTACAGGAGAAGAAAGGACAAAATAAACTGGGAGAATTGATGTGAGAGACGTGGCCTGTGGTTAGAGGCACCAGGAAGGGGAATAGACAGGAGCAGAGCTGTGGGCCAAGGTGGGGAGCCAGGCGGGGAGAGAAAAGTCCAGGCTGGCACACCAGGGCTCTCAGAGAAGGCGAGGGCTTTCCTGGGACTTTTCTCAACACGATAGCCATGTGATTTTCTAAATAAGGGAAGTATAATGATGGGAACACAGGGATGATGAGGGAGCATTCACTCGACAAGACCCTATGCTAAAGAAGCACTCCATGGCCAGCTCCCCACAAGAGCACCTCCTTCCCTGGCGGAATGGGCAGCCTGACACCATGTTTGACAAGTTTGCAGCCTCTGACCCTTATCTTTTGAGGTGTTGAACTTGAATTTGATTAATCATGTTTTCCTCCAGTGTGCTTTGGGTACCCCAATATTGAATTTCTTTCCAAGAGTGAATATGGTGCAATTTTCCTGGGAGACAAGGCCTTTCTAGATTGCCTTCTCTAAGGCACCAGAGAGAGAAAGAACTAAAATTGTAATCAGGATACTTTTCGAAGGGACCACCATTCTTGGGTCTGCCATGGAACATTTATTTTGAATTTCTGGATATTTCGTATTCAATTCATTTGCAGTAATGATAGCCATCTGTTATGGACTGAACTGTGTCCCTCTCCGAATTCATATGTTGAAACCCTAATCCTTAGTACCTTAGAATTGACTGTATTTGGAAATAGGACCTGTAAAGAGGTAATTAAGGCTACATGAGATCATAAGGATGGGAACTGAATCCAATATGATTGGATTGGTGTCCTATAAGAAAAGACTCTGGAGATGCACATGCACAGAGAAAGGCCATGTGAGGACACAGTGGGAAGGAGCCATGGAGAGAGAGAGGCATCAGCAGAAATCAAACCTGCCAATACCTTGGTCTCAGACCTCCAGCCTCCAGAACTGTGAGAAAATTAATTTCTGTTGTTTAAGCCATCCACTGTGTGGTATTTTGTGATGGCAGCCCCAGCAGACTAAAACACTATCTGAGAGCCTGCTATGAGCCTGGCTCTGTGCTAAGTATTTTGTCTCACTTAACCTTTTTAATGATTATGAGGTAGTTATTGTTGCGTTCCTTTTTCTGAAGAAAAAATAGATGCCAAAGGCCACGTTTTTAGCAAGTGGCAAACTCAGATTCCAGTGCACATCTGTTTGGCTCCAGAGGTTATGCACTTGGCATGCCACCAGCCCACATTTATTACATGCTAGCCATGACAAAAGCACTAGGCTGTAATAATTGCTGACATTTGAGAATCTTAATCCTTTCCTTATGGAACTTATAAGTGATGAGAGACAGACTCACAAAGACCACAAAAATAAATAAATTTTTAAAGCTGCATGAAAGAAAAGCTCTGGAAGCAATAATACCATGGCTACGCCATAGTGAATCTAAGCTAAGAGACATTCAAATGACTGTGTGGACAATATAGGGTAATGGCTACAAACACGGCGGGTAGAGGGCAGATTAACTGGGGTTTGATTTCTAGTCTCAGCAGTTTTCTGTAATAGTTATGTCACCCTGGACAAGTTACTTATCTTTTTAACTTCAGTTTCTTCGTCTGTGCCAGGGAGGCTAAACTGGGACTAATAATAGAATTTTATCCATGAGGTTGTTGCAGGATTAAATGAGATACTACAAAGCATTTAACACAATGCTTACTTCATAGTATGTCTCAATAAATGTACTATGATGAAAAAAAATTGTTCTAATGCGTATTCTACCCACCACTAACAAAAATAGCCAACCTGTCTAAATATAATTGAGTTCTTCATTTGTTTTTAATTAAAGTGATTAGTGTTGTTAAATTGATGAATATTTTCACTGACTTTTATTATGTGGGTTTTTAAATATCATTTCATTTCGAAGATATTTTTGCCCTATCCACCATATTCAGCTTAAGTCAGATACCAACATAGTTCACCAACAGCACAGTCCAGCCAGTGTGGAATAACAGTCAGACAGAGTGGAAGACAGAATGGACTAATGAAATATCATTAGTCAAAGAGCAGATTAAAAATAAAGTGTGTTCACGACACTGTGTGCACAGATGTACATGTGTGTGTGTTCAGGAAAACCTCCACTCATCCAAGAATAAATCCAGATATAATTCAAGCCAGGAATCGGGAACCACACCCCTCTTTGCCTCACTTGACAGATTACTTCTTCACTGCAAGTGATTGCTTTATTCAGCCCTAAGAGTAGAAACCTCTTTTATAATTCTTCATGTGCTTTTATGGCACAAACCAATATAAATATTTACTGGATCTATAAGTAAAAGTATATAAATTCTTGTGTATCTTGCTGCATAGAGGGACCATGAAAGACATGTGGAAAGTAAAGTCTGTTTTTCTCTAAGAAGACACCAGCTGCATGCTGAGGCAACAGCAGAGAGATGCTTAGTTTCAGAAGTGACAAAGAGACTCTGCTGTACTTTTTGATGCACAAGATGGGAAACTGTTTCTGTTGAATGCATGGGTGTTGAAATATTTCTTCTGACCAGCTCTCTGGAAAGTGAGGATTGGGCGAGGGACAAGGTTGAGGGAAAGCCTGGGATCCAGTCAATAACATGAATGGGAAACCCAAACAAACGCCATGTCCTGGGAGTGGCTCTGCACCATCCTCTTCGCCCACAGGTGACCCTATTGCCATCCGCTATTGCCATTAGCTGCTAATTTGAGTCCCAAGGTTCAGGTTTCACCCCTCACTGGCCTTGCTCCGCTGCAGGGCATGGAACTTTGTACCAGGGGCCTTGGGACTCATCACCCCAGCACAAGCAGGGCAAGGTCAGGGCGACCTTGACCAAAACCACAAAGGGGGTTAGCTGGGCTTCTGATTCTCCAACAGTGCCCTCCTGTACCACTTCACAAGCTTCGAGTCTTAGTGAAATACTTTTAGCTTAGTGTCCCTGCCTTAATTCCAAGTTTTCATTAAATTTCAACTTTATAAAGTATATTTAGAATAATTCAAAATGTTTAAAAAATAGTTACTATGATCAAAAGTTTCTCAAGGTCATAGAACATGTATTAAAACTTAAGAAAAAATGTGGACTCTATTCCGGAGATGCTCATGGTCTACTCAAGGAGAAAGAAGAGTAAACAGAGTAATTGGTGAAAAAACAGAAGCATAAAGTTCAGGGGCAACAAGAGGAGTGAGCATATGATAGGCCAAGAAACACAATGGAGCAGGATCATCTGCTGTGGGTATCAAAGGATGAATACAATTTCACCGGGAGAATGAGGAAACAAGGGCTCCTCCAGGCAGAGAACAACATGGACAGAGTGGAGTTTCAATCTCCCCTGAAGATGGCACAATACCATGAGGTGCAGACATGGTTTTTATCACCCAGAGGTGATTAAAAAACACTGCTGCTTGTTCACAGGGATTCAGGACTTGCTCTAACAAGCGTGGAACCCTTGTCTGCCTCATCAACGACAGGCTAGTCATCTTGATCTAAACCCCAAACACCACTCATAGTGCACTCAAATTAGTTTGCATAATACAAGAATGGGGTACCCTTTAGGTTTGTATAGGTCCATTTTTAGAGGCAGTGTAGTGGTTAGGAGCCAGTCTCTAGAACCAAATTCCCCAGGTTCAAATCTGCCTCTGCCAATCCCAAGGTGCAAATTTGAACAATTTATTTATTAACCATTTCAGTTGCCTCATTGTAACATAGGATTAAAAATATTCTCAACCTCATAGGATCCTTGTGAAAATCAGACAAGTTAATATGTGTGAAGTACTAAAATAGTACCTGGCACATATTAAATGCTATAAAGTGTTGGCAAAAGAAGGAACTTTGCTGTCCCTTCCACATCATCACAGCTTAGCCTCCTGTCTCCATTAACCCCAGAACCCTGAGGCCCCTGACGCCTGCTTTTATCCAGAGGAGGAAGAGGGTGAGTAGGCTGGAATGGCAACAAGTCAATTTCCCTTTGAATTGCCGGGGCTGGACTACCACCCACTTTGTTGTTTCTTCCCATTTTCTGAGAATTGCAAAATGTAATATTCATGTGTCAAGGGATCCAGGATTGTATTTTAACGTTTTATGGCCTCTTTGTAAAGCTACCTTTTCAATTTTAGAGGAGGCAGTTTTATGACTCCCTTTGATAACCACTTAACTATTAAGACCCAAACAAAGAAGAGGAATGGTCAGAGGATATCAGGTACTCCCAGCCAGCCAGAGTCCCACTTCTTGAACATTATTCAAATTAGCTCCAGGACTCATAATTCTGTGTTTTCATTTATTGCTGCAGTAAAGTAAATGGTTCTTTTATCCAAATGTTATTTCCTGGCTATTAATTCAGTAGTTATTTTGGATTGTGGCACTCCTCTTTGATTTAGGGATATGATGCCTCATAAATATTTAAAAGTTGAAGACTGACACTTGGAGAAATTGACTTTGATTTGTTTTATTAATATCCTATGGCTAGGGTAATTATAGGTTTGGGTGATTCAGTCTCATTCTCTGTTTATTGGAAGAGATGGGGAGCAGAGGCTCTATAACAAGGAATTTGGCAGCACAAGGTTTTTCCCAAACCTTTTGCAGACTGGAACTCTATGCTTGTCTCCTCAGGAGACACACTGCCCTTTGTCCTTTATAGTTTTCTCCAGAACCTGGTCTTGAATCCAGGAATGTGGGGATGAAAACTGCCCATACTTCTCAAAATAGCTGAAAATGGTCATTTCTGAAATGCTTGGAACTTTCTCTGCATCTACAAGTGCCAGCAAGGGATTACAGCAGGCTAGGGGTGATCTATGTGCTGGTATGATTTAACCATGGATCAATCAACCTATTAGGGGGAAAAAGACAAGGTCAATAAAGATGGGTCTTAGTGAATCAGAGGTCATCCTACATTTTCAACCTAATGTTCTTATTTCCTTTCCATTAACATTTCATAATGAAAAAATGCCTATATTCTTTAATTTTTAAGATAATTAAGTGAATTTAGTGCCTCCGAAGGGTAGAAGATTTATAACGGCATCAGGGAATACACTGTTAATAATCTTCGAGACAGGGGCCACCTGGAGAGCAGCAGTACTGTCTCCGTCACCACTTCTGCTCCTTTGGCGACAAACCCTAAGAGGACCCAACCTCCTTTGCCAATTCAGAACCAAACTTCTCTCCTGAGACCAGAAAGGCTTGTCTTTTTGGGACAGGGCCTCTATCTCTTGGGAAGTGTTTTTCCAGTTGTATTTGAATTTGAACAAATTACAGCAAACATAGATCTTTCTGAGAACTTGCATTCTCTATATACAAAGCCCTGAAACGTGATGTAAGTAGAGTCTTTCCGGAAATTCCCTAAGGAAAAGAAACATGGTGTCTGCCTCTAAGATTGTTACAGCCTAATAAGTGAGTCACTAGCACAAGCAAACACACAGGCACACAGAACAAGAGAGATCTGCATGATCATAGCCAGGCTCATGCACGTAAAAAGTTTCAGGATTAAAAAAAAAAGAAGAATGAAAAAGAAACGAAGGGACTATATATACCAAAGGCTGGTTTACCTCTGACCATATAAGGTATCTTTTAATAAAGATAATTCCAGTGATTTTTGGATAAAGATGGTAGATTAAATATATTCATTTTACTTTGTTCCTTCCCCAAGCCCTACTAAAACAGCAATAAAATTATTTTTTTTAAGGCACAAATCCTCAAAGCGAAAGAAATTGGAACAGGACTTAACAATGTCAAAATATTGGAAGCTAGAAAACAGATGGAGGAATATTAAGTAATTTAGCAAACCCAAGAAAGCCAAAATAATCTAGCAAATGGGAAAAGCTGAGAGGCAAGAAGATGTATACCACAAACTCCTCCCCACAAATAGCTCAGGAATTGGCTAAGTACCTTTGGAAGGTGGGATTATAAACAGGAAAACGGAGAGTCTAAGAAGCAGCCAGGTCCCCAGGTCCTTTGTTCCACCCCTCCACTCCGTAAAGACTGGAGGCTTATCCTCTGGAGAGGATATAGTAGCATGTCTTCGCATTAGGAAGTCATCATTGCAGAGCTTTAGGGTGGGAGGAAGCTGAGAACAGAGGGACTGAATGAGTAGGTATAGACCAATGCTGAGACTCCTTCCCCACTGGGCTCCAGTCAGAAGATTCTTCTCTGGGGAACCTGAGTAGCTAAAGAGCAAAGACATGAAGATGCTGACGTCTGGTGCCTTCCCCAAGCAAATAGGTCAGTCAGCTCCTCCTACAGAGAAGCCTCCAGGAGCTTTAATGGAAACTTTGAAAGCCCCACTATTAAACAGAAGTGGAAAACCAAAGATGGCCAGACAACTAAGGAAAACCTCTAATATTTCTAAAGCCTCTAATATATTAAAATAATTTATTGAAAGATGATTGATTAAGAAAGAGACTAACTAAACCATGGATGGAGGAATGGAAAGAAAGTGTGGTATATATACACAATGAAATATTATTCAACTTCAGAAAAGAAAAAAATCCTGTCACATGATTTGTCAGGGATGAACTTTAAGAACATCATGCTAAGTAAGATAAGCCAATCACAAAAAAGGCAAATATGGCATGATTCTGCCTGTGTTTGGTAGTTAGAGTAATCAAACTCATAGAAACAGAAAGTGGAATGGTGGTTGCCAGGAGCTGGGAGGAGGATGAAACAGGGAGTTGCCCCATAGGTAGGAAGTTTCAGTCAAGTAAGATGAAAAAGTTCTGTTGTACAACAATGTGCATATAGCTAACAATACTGTGTACTGTACACTTAAAAGTTGTTAAGAGAGTAAATTTATGTTATATGGGGGTTTTTTAACCACAATTTAAAAAAGAGAGACTAAAACAAAGTGAAGGGAGTGGAGCAAACTATAAAGGAAGAAGAAAATGGCAAATTGAATTATCATTAACATCCTTAGAGAGGTTAAGAGAAGATACTGCATCCATGAAACAAAATTAGGGTGCTATTTCAAAAAAAAAAAAAAAAGACTTTGCAGACGACAAAAGAAAGGCTCTTAGAAACAAAAACTGTGGACTCAGTCAGGGCAAAGCCAATATATGTAACCTAAACATTTGTACCCCCATAATATGCTGAAATAAAAAAAATTTTTTAAAAATGAAAACTGTGGTATTAAAATCTCAAGAGTAAGAAGAGAAATTATTTCTTAGAAAATAGAGCAAAAAGGAAAAGAAATAAAAAATAGGAGACATTAAAGACATGAAGAAAGAAAATGAAGAGAAAAAGAAAATAAAAAAGTAAAGGGAGAATGAAAACAAAAGAAAAAGAAAAGAGAATCCCCCCAAAAAGGAAAAACCAGTCCAAAGGTCAAATAAAGGAAATTTCAGAAGAGAGAGAGAAAGAAAGAAATCATCAAAGAGCTTATTTTTAAATTTTTTTCTAGAACTAAAGGACATGATTTTCCAGATTAAAAGGCTTACAAAGTACTAGGATAATGGATGAAAATAAACTCACAACAAGGCATATTCATGACATTTCAGAACTCTGGAAGCAAAAAGATCCTACAAAAACTGGGTAGGAAGGGGAGTTATTTTCAAAGTATAAGAGCCCAGAATAGCTTCTGACTTCTCAAAAGTAACATCTAAAGCTGAAAAAGCAATGCCTTTGAAATTTTAATGGAATGATTTCCAACCTAGAAATCTTAGCTAGACAAACTATTAATGAGATGTTACAACAATATGAAAACATTTCAGACTGCAAGTTCTCAGAAATCTACCAATCCCACACTTTTTCTCAGGAAGCTATTAAAGGATGTGTCTTACCAAAATGAAAGGAGAAACCAAGAAAGAAAAATGTGAGCTAGAGAAACAAAACAGAGAGATGAGGGCACCTCCAGAATTATGGTGAAGGAACATCCTAGGTTGAAAACTATACATCAGACATAGAAGACAGCCAGTCCAGACTGGAGAAATACAGAAATTTCCAGGAGTGATTTCTTCATGAAACTGATGGAATACCCAAAGAAAGTATCTGAACATTTTGAGAGGAGACTTAGACAACTAGTAGAGAGTTTAGGAGTTGAATTAATGACAAGTACATAGAAAACTAAGCAAGTATTAAAGACTATTACTAACTCTGCAGAATACAAAATGAGGTCCAGGAAAGGAAATGTAGTCTTAGTAAATTGCATGACTTAGTTATGAATATTTTGTACATAGTCATACTTTTATGCACCCTGAATATTTCTCTCAACAAAGTATATTAGGGAATGAAAAGGGTTGGTATATGAGGCGGCAGAGTTTGGCAGATGTAATATAAGATAGCTTCATCTTCGTCTTCAATGGTGCAAAGTTAATAGATAACGCTTAAAACAGAATATAATCAAAAAATAAAATTACAAGCATCTTATTTTGCCAAATATAAAAAAAAATTATCTGGATTATTTGAAAGTGGTTGGTTGCCTCTGGGTGAGGGAAAGTTTTGATACCAGAAGAGTTCTGCTATTTGTGTGTGTGTGTGTGTGTGTGTGTGTGTGTGTGTGTGTGTGTGTGTGCAAAAATAGCCTTGTAGACCTAATTTTCTTAAGACTATTTGCATTTATAACCTTGATTTGAAAACATTTTTAAAGTTCCTGGCCCCATGATGGACAATTTCTATCACCATGTTCAAATTTCACAAGCCTTGCCTTTTTAATTCCAAGCAGCTAGAATCTACAAACATGTTAACATACTAAAATGATTTACTGAAGGATAAGATGAACAATTTTTAATGAAAATAAACAATATTCAGAATAGAAGTTGAACATTCCTGGAATTTATTTGTTTGTTCATTGTTCTTCCATATCGTGGGGAATAACCAGTGTTTGGATTTTAGCCTTCAGATATAAACTCCTATAGAGGGCATACAGTTGGGAAGGAAGGATTGATTATGTAGTGTCTGGAATGCTTAGAGTGGCCAGAGTTGGATTTAATTTCTCAGCCAAAGTAGTTCCAGGGCATAAATTACTCCCAGGGTAATTTACACCCAGTGAATAGACTAAAAATATGAATATAGAATGGTCTCTGATAACCTGAAAACATAAAAGTGACTCCCCTTACCAAAAGTGGCCCAAAGGATACGGTAAACTCAATGAAATCAGTATAAAAATGATTTCCAAAGATTTTTTTCCCTCCCTTTAGGTTTGTGTAGGGCAACTGATTGACAGCTCCTGACATGAGAGCTTTTAAAACCCTGAATATGTATGACCAGTATTGTAATTGGGTTGTGTTGTTTATATAGAATGAAGCTAAACAAGGTAGCAAAACTTATCCCTTCAGTGAAACATATGCTTATTATGCTAACCCTCCAAACTTCTCTATTTTATTAAGACAACATATTTCACACCAGAGATATGCTGTGTGATCCTTTCTATCCTTCTGAATACACAGAACACATGTGTAACAAAGAACATGTGCAAGCTACAGGATATAAGGATACAAGAAACAAGGCAACGTGGTGCATTCCCATCTCCTTCTGAATAGCAGCAATTAAAATTCACAGCTGCTGGCTGCCCAGATGTTTCTTGCATTTAGTGCTCTGTAATATGCATCAGAATATATTGTATGATTGCGATTTCTGTAAACTAGACAGTTCTGTATTCTAAATTCTGCAGACTAGATCCAGTGTGTATATTTTATCTTCAGATTAGTTTTCCTACCCCCCCCCCCCTTCATTTGCTTAGGGCATTTGCAGTTCAGAAACAAAAGGCATTTACAACTCCGAGTTTAGCTATATGAGGGTGTAAGTACAGGTCAGTCCTGATTTATGTTGCACTTCTGATAAGCAGGGGAGGAGAGCAGGATGGGGGTTTGGGAAAGCTGGTGAACTTGGCTTGACTTATGTCTTTTGCTTTTGTAGGCAGCCAACATCCCTCTGGTGTCAGAACTCGCCATTGATGACATTCATTTTGATGACTTTTCTCTCGATGTTGATGCCATGGTCACGGCTGCTCTCCGGATGTTCATGGAGCTGGGGATGGTACAGAAATTTAAAATCGACTATGAGGTAAGATATTCTGTCTTGGGTGATCCAAGAAGTGTGCCTGGGACAATGTGTTAGGCACTCTGAACCACAGGTTTCCCAAATACAAAATGGGGATGATAATCGCTTTCCCGCTTTCCCGCACACCTCGTGAGATGACCGGGAGAATCAGATGAGATGTTTGTGGAAGGTTATTGAAGGTTACTCAGATACCAGATGTCGTTTGGATAATGGGCCACTGCAGATACGTACAGCTGCCTAACACAACCTCTCCCCTCCCGTTTCAGACACTGTGTAGATGGCTTTTGACGGTGAGGAAAAACTATCGAATGGTTCTGTACCACAACTGGAGACACGCCTTCAATGTATGCCAGCTGATGTTTGCTATGTTAACTGTAAGTGTGTTTGTTCAGTGATGGTGGAAAGCCGTCTTTCCTTTGTGTGAGCCCACAGATCTTCTCTTTCACGCTTCCATCTTTCTGAAAAATTGCCAAGTGATTATTTTATGTTGGAATTCACCTGCCCAGGTTATGGGAGTATACATGTGACAACAATTTCTGAGCTTCAAAGCTGCAAATTCATTGACACCTTAAAGCAGGTGTAGCCTTAGAATGATGATTTGAGCCTCTTTTCCATGTTTTATCTTGGTAAGCTGGTTCTTTTACAAAAGAAATGCTTGGATTTTCAAAGGAGTCTTTTTGCAGAGGAAATGGAGCTGAGTAACAGAACAAAGAGATCGCTGGATATGACTCTCTGGGCTGGTGGAAAGCAGAAAGGGGGAGGTGTGACCATAACCCACAGGAACATGGAAATCCTGAGAGAACGAATATTTGAGAGAATCCCTAGGGAAGCCAAGGGGGTAGGAAGGGGCAGGAGTGAATGCTCTCGGCTTTTAAGGGCTCCCTAGGCACAAAATCTCTGCACCAGGGACTGTAACCCAGTGACAGTGGCCAGTCTGCTTCATGGAGACATGTAGAGCAGCTGGCCAGAGGTAAACCTTGGAATTTAATCTGAAAGCAAATGTTTGTGGCCAAGATTGAAACTGAAACAAACCCCTCTATTTATCCCCATTTGCTGGCAAGAAGTAAGGCTTGATTTGGCCTTATTTCCACTACATTGTTAAGCTAACATCAAGTAAAATGTTTTCTGGGATAAGCTTGTTGGTTTCTTTTGCCTCATAGTTATATATATACACATTTGTGTGTGTATATATGTGTAAGTGTGTATAAACATATTTACTATGCAATAAAAGAGAATGTGAATTTTGGATTCTCACAACATAAATACAAATACCTTGTACTCTTGCACCCACATTAAAATTTAAACACAAAATTGGGGAACTTCAAATGAAACTCATTTTCCTTTAGTCCAGGTGAACAAAGACTCTTCTGCTTCTTGCTTATGAAAATCTCTGTTTCCTTCTCTGCCTATTAAAATGTTACTCATCCTTTAAGGATTGACCTAATGCCACTTTTTCTACAAAGTATTCTCCTTCCTCCCAAAGCATCAATAATTACTTCTTTCTCTGTGCTGTATGTAGTACAACATATCTTTCCTTCTACTGTGTATTTTAAGTTACAAATCTCTCACTCTCCTATAGAGTAAGCTGCTTGAGGGAAGAGATCATTTTTTATTCTTTCAACAGCATTCACTTACTTGCTCAATGACTGTTTCTTGAGGGCCCCACCAGCACCTCTCACTCTATCATGCATTTAGTAGGCTTTCAACAAATGTACATTGGATTGGCATGAGCACAAATGTGCATATGGCATAAGAAGATGGGACCAAAATGTCTTTTATACTTTGGAACTTGGGGTTTGGGTCCTCAACTGTTTAAGGAACAGGCAGATCGGCCTGAAAAAAACTGGACTGGCCCCATCCTGCTGTTGCATCCACCAGCAGAGCAGGGAGGCAGTCCAAGTGAGAAAGTGGGAAGGGAAGATGCTTTAACCATAAGGCTTAATTGCTCAACGGCCAGCATTACTGGGGGGGGGGGGAACACCTTCATTTTGCTTTTCCATATCATATCTCAGTAGAGGAGGAATAATTTTCTGTGTGCATGTATCTGGCTCACAGAGGACATTCAAGAAAGGAAGTTATTAACTGATTGTTTTGGAGAACATATGGATCTATGGTGAATTGCCAAAATAAGTAGGCAGGAACCTTGTTTGATAAAGGAGAAAGGAATAGCCATGACATTGTGAGTCAGAGATGTCAGACCACAGAGACATATTTTTATGATGAGCCTTAAAGTAGTTGGGATAGGGGAATCTGGCAAGAGCAGTGGAATGAGGTTGGACACTCAGGAGTAAAAGAAAATATACACCCAGCTTTCATCAGTGAATATTGCCATGATATGGCAATCTTGATCCTTTTCAAGAAACTGAAGAAAGCAGAACTCTTTACTATGTCACCACAATGGGGACGTCCATACCATCAGAATATTTTCAGGTTGCGTTTGTTTTTGCAAGTATGCTCAGCAATCTTGAGGAATATTGCTGTTGGAGAAGGTTTCGGGGTTTTTTTTTTTCTTTTGCATTCCTACTAACACAGAAAGAGGATATTTCATTGTTAAAGTTCTCTAAGTAGAGGGTAGAAGGAATTGCAAAATAAAAACATGACTTCCGAAAGAATATGTTAGTATATGTATTTTTTCTCCCTCACATTGAATTGAGTAGCCACATCTAGAAAAGATATTGTCTTCTGCTCATTAAATTTTGTTGAACTTGAGTAAGGGTTACAATAGGTTAAAAATGTCAAGTTTTGTTTGTCCCGAACACAAGCAAGTATCGTCTCCAACCTGACCCTGGTCAATCTGGCTTATCAGAATTTTTTAATTGAGAAAATAATTACTTGAAAATAATTACTTGAAAATAATTACTCAAAGATTACTTGATAAGTATAAATGAAAATGAATTTAATTCACTCTTCAATTCTAATCTCTGAAATATGACCTCCACCTATGGCAAAATGATACCCTCCTTATTTCCACGAATGGACATAAATGCTTCAGGCACTCCTGAAGACTTTTAGTGTCTTTCACTGTTTTGAGCTCATCAGTGATGCTAATTCCATTCAAGTGATCTCATATTTCATTTCCATGTGTCGAATTAGAGCCAAAATTTTCTATTAATTTGGAAAAAAAGAAATTCACCGTCCACCAACCACTGGCTGCCTGGGTCACAAAGCTAAGGCGGCATGGAGCTTGTGTGCCAAATTTTCCTCTAGATGGCGCTCCAAGGCAAAGTTTCCCAGCCAGTTGCCAGAAACGAGGCGGGGGTGGAAAAAAAAACTTACCAACCTTTCTTGAAAGTGCTTCTTCCAGCCCAGGAGATACCGAAGCACACACCCCACCACAAAATAAATGCTTTTCTTGAAATAGACAGTATGTCTATTTTAAGCCAGTCTTCCTGAAAAGAACCTCTCCTGTCAGGATGGGCCTGTTTTATGACTGCCTCCCTGCACACCGTGCTGTGAACATGAATAATACAGTGTTCTCTGTGTGACCTTAAATCTGCGATTGTGTATTTTCCTAAGCCCGTTGTCTCTGGGAATGGGAAGATGCATAGTTGTGTGTCACTGCTCAGCAAATTCTGGCACCATGTACAACAGGACAAGCAAATTATAAATATATGCCCCAGCTTCCTAACCTTTAACCCTAAAACCATTTCATACACGGAAAATAAACTTACTGACTCAGCACTGTGTTTTGCAAAAGTATTCAGGCTCATGTCTAAGGTAACAAAACAATTTAAAAAAAAAACTACTTTGTAGGACAGGCAATTTGATATAAAATGGTGGACATTTATGTTCACTGGGAGCTCTGTTAATGACTTATTAATTTGTTCCATGTCTCCAGCCTGAAATTTCAAATTTATAAAATGAAAGCTTCAGTGTTATCCTTTGCTTTTAAAGAGAGATTTAGACAGTTAAAATTACGAAACACTTTGAATTCCTTTCATAAATACAGTTTGTAGTGCCAGTTACCATTTGTGGTTAAAATGAACGATAAAAACCTGCAGATCAATGATGATTATACAAATTATCTTTATTGATAGAAGTTTGTAGAATAAATATTCCATCAAGCGCATGCATAATGGAAGATGATGGACATATTTCTATTCACAACGTAGACCAGATGCTGGAAGTGACTGTGCTTTTGTTTGTATTCTGTAAAATAAAAGGCATGTAGTGGTGCCACGGTTGCAGATACATTTTTCGGTTTTATAAATGATGTATGAGCTCTGACAGATTTTCCAAGGGGGGAAAAAAAAGGTTTCCTTAAGAGTCAGTATTCTTTACTATCCCATAAATGTACTCATTAGCACTTTGGGCCATGCCCTGCATCCTGTAGGGGCTCAATAAAGATTAATTGAATGAGTGAATTTGGTTTAGGGTAATATTATTCAAGGAACCATGTTGCTCAGTGTCCAGTTTAAAAAAAAAAACGATAAAATGATGAACAACTATCATGGCTCAAAATCTTGTTCTTTCTTCATATCACAGTAAGGTTCAGCTAGGGTTCATGTAGAATATTATGATCTTGCAGAATTCACTGGATATGAAAAGAGAAGAGCACATGATCACATTAAAATTTATAGTGGTGCTGGCAGCATGGTGCTGGTGGGGAATTGCAGTTAAACACTTATAATAACCAAGTATCACAGCAAACACATTGACACCCCCTGACATTTACTGGGGGCTTCTTAAATCTTAATGTGCAGGTAGTGTGTTTAAATCCATATTTGTGTTGTCAACAAGGTTATTTTCACAGATAAGGCAAGCCGTTTTATTGATAATTCAAACTAGAGAGCAGAAGGGATGTTTAGGGAGAAAATCCATCCTATTCACCAGCCTGAGGATAATGCGCAGTCTGCTGGCTTCAGTTTTCAGGAAAGTCCTTGATTTTCGAGGTAGAAAATTTCTTCTGGAAGGAGATCTTAGAAGCACAATTGAAACTCTCCCCTACCCTCTCCCACAAGGACAAAACCAATTGATATTTCAAGTAAAATATTTTTACTCAATAACCAGAATCCTAATCTCGACAGAAATCGAATTCCTTTGTAGATTGTAACATTGGAAATTTCAAAAAGAGAGATCTAGATATAATAAGGTAATAAACAATAATCAGATTTGTAATCACCAAACATCATTTTACGTTGCATTTCCTTATCAATAAAAGTAGGAACTAGTTACATTTATTTAATACTTTAAAATAAATGGCAGCATTATCCTAACAATACAATAAAATCTGCATGTTATGAAAACCAATTCTTTAATCTTCATGCAGATGTAACTTACAATATGGCAAATTTTTAATTTAGGAAAAGAACGATTTTTGATGTTTTTGCAGAATATCAGTGCTGAACATTATAAATTAACTAGGGAGCTAATCAATTTGAATACTATGTTTAAATTACATTTAAGACCTCTGTCTTTTAATCATTTAAGAAGGTTTCTATTTTTATTCTCTCTGCCTACATCTCAGAGCCCCAATTAGGCACTCCATGCTTCTAGCTGACATTCCCTTTATCCACATTTATTCTATAAAAGAAAAAAGGCAAAGCCACACATAATTAAGAACCTGGTGCACTAATAACCAAACATACAATTGGGCAGAAGGATAATCCAATCCATTTCCTCTCACAGGAGAGTAACCTCCATAACTCACTTTAAGCGCTGCCATTCATGAGTTATGGGTCATTCCCTTTCTAGTGAAAATAAATTCTCCCGCACCATCAGCCAGAGCTGGGTATTTTTCTTAGGACATGTAAATTGTAAAAGTGTATGAACATAATCACGTCCGGTGTTACAGGTAAAGGATAAGCTCTTGCTCATGGACACAGGCTTGTAAGGAAATGTATGTGGTTTCGAGGCTGGGGCTGCCTAGTTACAATATAGGATTTTTGATTAAAGTGAATTTATTCTTGAGATTTTTATGGTGTTGGTAAACTGCTTAATCTGTCGCTCTGTGTTTTATGATGCCAGCCAAATCCTCCAGGTCAGGGAGACCCAGCAGCAGAGCCACAGTCGTTTATCACAGCCTCCATTTTCCATGGTGTGTGACTTCGTAGTGGCACTTTCTTAGGACTGAAACCTGGCACCTAAGGGTGTTAAGTTGGGAGCTTTAAAAAGTTTTAATTTTTCATGGGTCGCATGTTTAATTTTGGCTCAATGATGGCTAATAAAAATTGGGGTAGGCTTTGAAGAAGCCTCATATTCTTGAAATTCATCGACCTGGCCTCTGTGGCACTTTGAGAGATCTGTCTTTCTGCACAATTAATGTGCACCAAGTGAGCTGCTTCATTTTCTGTGCTCACAAACCATATGTTATATGCAGCTCACTAGCAATTTATCATAAATAAAATATAAATTATGTTTCTAAACATGGACAAAACACGCTGTCCTTGTCCTCAAAAATATCATAAAGCATATCTGTTCTTAGCATTGAAAGCTAAATCCTTAAGAATCTGATACTCTTTTTCTTTTGTTTCTTTTTAAAATGTAGTATATGTGCTACATACTTTCAGCTATGTTTATTTATTATGTAAATTGAAGCAGAAACCCCATCTTCTCAAGTCTTTTTAGGGTACTAATATGAAATTTTCCTTATACCATTTGTATATCTTTTTGTACATTTTATGAAAATACAAGAGCAGAAATATATTGATCAATTTTTATTTGACCACATCATGACTTCCTGAGAATGAAATAAAGAGTATCGACAAATGCCAGAGGTTTGCTTTAAAACACACTAGCAAACAAATAGAACACTGCATCTAAAGAGACAGATGAAACAAGATAGGCAAAACATGGATTCCTGTTGAAGTTAGGCAGCGACTACATTGGGTTCACTATAGTATTCTATTTTTTCTTATGCTTTTAATCTTCCAAAATAAAGATCTTTTAAATTATGGTAATAAATAGGTTAAAAATTAAGCCTTGGAGGTGGTTAAAATGTAATAAAAGATAATAATACTGTATAAAATTAATACAAAATTTTTAATTCATGCATCAAACATGTACTTAACACATGTAATTATACCAGACATATCATTAAGTTCTGCTGCCTTGCCTTTCTGAGACTTACATGGACAAGCATTTGCAACATTATTTGAGGTTAAGAGTCAACACATGCCCAAAACATGACTTAGGTTTTATGATTTGATAGTAAGTACCTTCAGAAGCTTCTGGTTGTGAAAGAAAGTCATTAAAGTATAGACTGTAAGGTCTTTCCAACTCTGAGCTTGGTAAGGAAAGGATCATTTAGACCTAAATCAATATTTAATTAATGCCAAATCAATATCTGGCTTACATTCATCTTGAAAAGAAAGAGAAGCAAATTCAGTCAAAACTATCCCACTCTCATGGATAATGAGATAAACTACAATTGGTTTGTGGTATTGTGTGCTCAGGTAAAGGAGATATGTAAACATGTCGGTACTGGATGGTGATTCCCTATCAGCTAAAAAGATTCCGGTCTCTGGACCTCAAAATGGGGCTGAGATGCCTGGTTTTCAACTCAGCAGACTCAAATATTGGCAGACGAATAGTATTGTAAACACCAAGAGAGTATGACCACTAAATCTGGATGCTATAGCTTGTCCAATACGGTTCTTTTTCCCCCTCAATACGGAATTGCGGTTGAATACCTGTTCTTTGACTGTGTTTCTATTTCACACTATCTCTGGTTGGCAAAGGTAAGATCCTTTCTTAAAAGAAGAAGGACATCAAGTGACATCAAGTAGTATAAATGAACTCATAAGCACTCCTGGTAGGCAATTGAAATCTGCTTCCACCCTAAACCTTGAGAAAGTCCTCTGCCCAATATCACTCATCGCCTAGGAGCATATTGAATAGTTTGATACCCATCAGCCTGCCACTAGAACTTATATGTTGAGAGGTTGCCATTCCATCTTGAAGCAAACAAAATAGGGTCCCCAAAAGAAGCATGCTGGGCTTCCTGCAAATGCACATGGAGCCCAAACATTCTCTGAAAACCCTGATCCACCTACAACGAGGATATGTGCTGAACTGGGAAGTGGTTGAAGGCACCCTTCTTGTAGAACCATCAGTCTTAGGAGATGTAAGTTTCACAAACTGACTCCTCATGTTAAGGTTGGCTGAGCAGAGCTGGACCCACCACCAACATTGAAATTGGGGTCATTGTTTCTTAGAAGACATGAACACCTTGTATGTAGCATTTACAATGAAACCCTCAAGGAGCACTTTTTGGCTGAAATAAATTTGATCTTAATGATGTACCAAAGGCCCCAGCCAGTGACCCTGCAACACTCTATGTATCAGAAATTTTAAAATACCAGAAATTAAATTCTTCTTCTGTGAATGCTGCCTTTAAGCTCCAACCAAGCTTAAAGGACCTCCAAATTCAAGCCATTCATAGATCAGTTAGCATAAGATGACGCAGATTAGGGATATGGTGTGCAGATTCTTCCAGAGGAGGCACTTCCTTCAAAAAACAACGTCTTTCAAAACCCTTGGAATGATCTGAGCAGTACTCTTGCTCTTCGTGTCCAGAAGAGAGAGAAAGATGAAGGGGAGAAGGAAAGACTCTCCAAAACCTGATCATGCTGTCCCTCAACCTTAGCTAATCCACGCAGGGCTCTGCTGCAGTGCCTGGACATCAGCATCCACGGAGGAGCATCTGGAGCCAAGCACCTTCAGTCTGGATGTCTGCAACCATTAGGAACTTCCAGGACATCGTGGGATTCCCTCCCTCTTATTTCCATCTGCCAGATCTCAGAATC
The DNA here is from genome assembly GCF_020740605.2 of Lemur catta. Taxonomy (NCBI): domain Eukaryota; kingdom Metazoa; phylum Chordata; class Mammalia; order Primates; family Lemuridae; genus Lemur; species Lemur catta. The sequence continues at coordinate 49,461,134 of NC_059135.1, forward strand.
AACAGCATGAACTCATCAGGAAATCTGTCATCATTCATAACTCTGATAGTCTGGTTCAAAAAGAAAGGTGAGGGCAGAGTTTATGGCATCACTTTCTCAGATTCCTGTGCCAGGGCTGCATGCGTGACAAAGACATGCAGGCCATGACGCACCTTCTCCAGAAACTTAGGAGTGGCTGGCCATTTCTACCATTACTCACTTCCACAAAGCCCGGCCAATGTTGTGCCAGTTTCTCATGAGGAAAGGGCACTCTGTGGCACTGCGCTGGCTGGCTCCAAGTGTGACTAGATAACATGTGTCGCGAGGACCAGGACCATGCCGTATTCTGCACTGCTCTGTTCCTAGTGCCTGGAAAGGAGTAAATACTTAATAAATATTTGTTCAATGAATGAATGAATGGACACATTTCAGAATATCACTATTTTATTTCAAACTAGGACAGTTTGATGAAGTATATGTTTATTCTTAAAAAAGAATTCACGAATACACACATACAGCATTAGTATATACATTCTAATGAGTAAATGTTCTTTATGGAAATTTTGGACACAAAGAAAAACTTTTAAATCAACTGTAATCCCACTTCTGATGACATTTTGATGTACATCCTGACAATCTTTTTCCTATGCTTATATTTAGACATTTTATAAGGTTGGGATATTGCAAACTATCGTACCTTTCTTTTCTCTCTAATCCTTATTTGCTGCAAATGCACATGGAGCTCAAACATTCTCTGAAAACCCTGATCCACCTACGACTACAATATGTGCTAAATTGGAAGGTGATTGAAGGCACCTAAAGCCTTCTGAAGCACTGTATATCTTCAAGCACATCTGGATGTACCAGAGCTGTGTTTAGACTAAAGGTGTCCAGTGGCTCTGCAATATCAACATCTTACTATTGAAGAATAGGTCCTTTGTGAAATAAAGCACACACCAAGTGATTAAAGCCTTACTGTCTAACACTCTGTCATCATAGGAGAATCTAAAAGCTGCACAGCTACACCCATACCTCACCATAGAGGCTGTATAGCACAGTAAGTAAGAACACAGACTCAGGTTACCTGTGCTCCTCTGCCACTTTACAGCCTTGTAATCTGGTGCCTCAATATCCTCATCTATAAAATGGGAAGATAAGAATAGTGTCTACCTCAGAGGGTTCTTGCAAGGATTAAATGAGCTAATGAATCTGAAATATTTAGAAAAATTCCGGGCATATACTAAGCACTATAAAAGCTAACTATTGTTGATAGTATCCCAAGCATCTTCTTAAATATACCAATTGCTTGATGCGTAATAGGCACTTAATAACATTTGTTAAATAAATGAGTCCTCTATAGCACCATCTAATGTTGATATTACAGCTGTTGATTTTACACCTTTTTGGATTCAACAGAGCCACAAAGCAAGTCATTTTTCTCTGGCTGTGATATTCCTCCAATCATTAATTAGTAACATCATACAGGATCAGCTTTAAAGGGAGAGTACATTCTGGCTGGTTTAAATTTTATATTGGCTAATGACAGAAATTACTGGCTAGTCAAAGGGACCCTGAGAATCAATGTTACTGGTTTGGGTCATTTGGAGTTCTAGTTCTTACATAGCTGTGGGGGGCCTTCCCCCAGCATACATCTCAGCTCAGCGAGGACTGTCACTACAGGCCTGCTCCGAGGCCGTCACATGGCTTCTCTGGAGAGAGCGAGGTGTGAAATAGGTCTACATGCCTTGGCTGTCTCTTTGCTTAGATATATTGCATCCACTACTTACAGTTCTGATATAAACCATGAGGGAATGCAGCTGACAAGATATAGTAACATAAAGGTCAATAAAACCTATGACTATTAGGTCAAGAGCAGAAAAGACATAATTTTATTTGAAAATAAGAGAAGAAACTATAGTAAAAAATGGGATAAATGCATTAAAATATACTTTCTGCTGCTTCTCTGTTTGCTCCTGAGAGTATATTGTCTTCAGCAGGTGGTTGGCTCTTTCTGTTCGACGTGGGTAAGTGTGGGTCTGAATGGCTCCGACCGGAAGGAAGATGGATGGGGGTGGGGGAGGGGCAAAAGGACACTTAGTGGCAGGTGGGCATTTTTCAGACCTGATGACTTTCAGAAACCATTTACTGGGCAGCTTTAAATCACAGTCAAGAGATAGGTGCTGCTTCAGTAATGCAGGTATCACAGGCGAGGGAGGTAAATATGTTTTGTGCGACTGTGCATGTCTGCTGTGCTTCAGGGATTCTTTCCTCTGAGGCTCCAGGGTTGGGCTCTGTGGTCTTTAAATATCATATTATAAAAAAATTCAAGGAAGAGAGTCCATGGCTTCCATCAAATTCTCAAAAGTATCCATGAAGCAAATAATTTAAGAGGCAGATGCCGAACTTCCAGAGGTGGGGGAAAGGCGGCTATGTAAAAAGTATAAGCAAAAGCTGGCCAGGTGCGGTGGCTCACGCCTGTAATCCTAGCCCTCTGAGAGGCCGAGGCGGGTGGATCGGTCGAGGTCAGGAGTTTGAGACCAGCCTGAGCAAGACCCCGTCTCTACTAAAAATAGAAATAAATTATCTGGACAACTAAAAAATATATATAGAAAAAAAAATTAGCCAGGCATGGTGGCGCATGCCTGTAGTCCCAGCTACTCGGGAGGCTGAGGCAGTAGGATTGCTTAAGCCCAGGAGTTTGAGGTTGCTGTGAGTTAGGGGGACGCCACGGCACTCACTCTAGCCCGGGCAACAAAGTGAGACTCTGTCTCAAAAAAAAAAAAAAAGTATAAGCAAAATCTGTTCCATCCGATTATATAATGGGTGATAACTAAGGGTTTACAAATGATTTGGGATTTTGTTCTTGAATCTACTAGATGGTATTTGGTTTTAACTGCTATTAATAATTAAATTTCTTATCAAATTACTTTCTTTTAACATTATCCCTATTCTCACTGTTCTGATTCATCAGCGAGTTCTAGTCAATAGCCTTTTCACGGGCAAAATCTCTCTAAATTTCAGCTCAGTGCCATTGTTGTTTACAACACTTATTTCCACAGTATCACAGATAATTATTTCATACTTGATAGACTTTCAAGATTTACTTAATATTAGCAAGACCAAGCCCAACTAAGCTGACTTAACACTTTTAAAATAATAGAGATGACAGAAAAAGACATTTATACCCTCTTCTCCTTTCAAAAATCACCCCAAAATAACAAGGAGAACAAGAAATGTGCACAATTCCACCTTTCATGGACCCATAACATACGAAGGCAGAAAAGGGTGGGAGGATGGTTCATAACTTAGGAGAGAAGAGCAAGGTCCAACCCAAGTGCTGTCAGAGTGTAGGGTGGGGGAGGGGTACACATGGGAAACAACGCTCCCCAGAACTTACCAAGGCTCAGGAACCAGAGGCCTCACCAATAGGAGGTGAGGTGGAATGAGGGAGTGAATAAAACAGTGGATGCCCAAGTCTCCATGCCCTCTCCCTGTAGTCAGAGGGTTATTCTTAGCCCACCTCTGCAGTAACCAGAGTTACTTGCTGGGGAAACTTAACCACAGACTTGGGGAAACCAGCAAAAGTAAAGTTAGGGTGGGGTGAACTCTGAAAATAGGAGGATGAAGTGAAAGCCTACCTCCTCACAGTTGGAAACTACAGTTCTCTTTTTTCAGAATGGAAACACATGTGTAAATACCACTCCCATGCAAAGATTGGAAAGTCCAGGGAAAATGAGTTTAGATCCTTACATTTGGGGATCCCCAGCAGAAGACCGGCTGGCCACCCAATCACCCGGGGCAAGGCCCTGCAATCTGCAGGCACCACCCACATGCACTGATGCATGGTGAGTTTTGTAATGCTTTACTCTCAAATATGAATAGGCTACCAAAGATTATCAGACACTTGAGGAAAACCACAGAACATAGAGAAAAGAAGTTCAGAGGAAACAGGCAATTCAAGGAACAGAGAAAAATTTCAGAAGAATTATAATTAGCATCTTCAGAAAGAAGAATTCTTCATAAAGATAATGCATCCATGGCAGAAGAATAGCATGCTGTTAGAAAAGGAGTAGCAAACAAGGAAATTCTTATAAAACAAAATAGTTCTTACTCCCAGAAAGTAAGAGGAAAAGTCTATATGAGAAATGGGAAAGAAGAGATGAGAAAATCAATACAAAAAGTACAATATCCAACCAATTGGAGTCCCATTCAAATAGGACAGAAAAAATACTGAATAGAAAATTATAAAAAAAAAATTAAAAGAACGTTGTACTGAAGAAGTTGAACCTCCAGATTAGGCTTACCATGCAGATTGAATGAGAAAAACAAAAAACAAATTCCAAACCAAAGCATATCTTTGTGAAATTGCTAAACACCAGGGATACAGAGGAGATTCTAAAAGAAAGCAAATCAAGTAACATTCAAAGTATTAGGAATAAGAATGATAAATTCTTCTCAGAAGCAACTTTGGAAGCTAGAACACAATAGAACAGTCCTTCAAAATTCTGAGTGAAAATGTTTCAAACTAGAATTGTGAAGCAAGCTAACAATTGGGTATGAGAATAGGATAAGATTTTTTTTTCATGCCATTCAATGCCCTCCCCCCACCCCCCGCAAAAAAAGATATTTTTCAGTCATGCAAAGCCTCAAAAACAATGAACTCCCCCAGTGTTAAAAAATGAACACCAAGGCCTGGGGTGCAGGAGATCAGAGATCAACCCCGGGAGAGGAGAGAGGAACACCCTGAATGATGGTGAGGGAGGCACATGGAGGGGAAGCACAACGGGCACAGACAGAGAATCCGACCAACGAGCAGGATCAGGCTACAGGAGGGGGTCCTCAGGACACAAGGATCTAAAAACAAGCTGTGAAGAGAGTTTGGACCCTCTTCAACATTGTTTTGAGAGACATTTTACAGAGTTGTGTGGAGTGTGAGAAGACTTGGATGTTTCAAAGAAATCCTAACTCCAAGAAACGGAAAACTGTACATAAGAAAGGAAACAATCACTGCATACTAGTTGGCTCAGCAGCGAGTAGTATTTAGAGGGTGGTATCAGGAAAGCTCTGTCCATGGATCACACCGGGAGCCTGAGCGGAGAGTGTAGGTGAACATAAACTCTCACCTGCCATTAGACGTTACCAGTGTTTAGGGCAGATTCTGGCCAAAGTATGCTGGGAGCTTGCCCCTCTCTGCCTCCTACTAGCTGTGAGTCCTTCGGCATGTGACTTAGCCTCTCAGTTTTCTCATCTGTAACTGGGGGTAATAACAGCTCCTACTTAAGAGGACCGCTATGAGAATTCAACTTAACAGCTGTAAAGCTCTTAGGACGATGTATTGGTACATAGGGAGGATGATAAGAGTACTTGGTGAATAACCAAGTGCTAGTATGTGCATGCTGCATAGAATTGTGGGGGAAAACCTACCAATTTAGGTAAAAAGGACAATAGAAAATGGTTGCCTTTGGGAATCAGGAAAGGGGAAGGATGAGGGACTACTCGTTTTTTGCTTCTAAATCTCTTTGTATAATTTGAATTTCTTCTTAACTATTACAGGTAATACTTTAAGTAAAATAAAATTAACTTAGAAAAACCAACAGCTAATTGCAAATTTTAAAATGAAGGGCACACACAAGCTTTGACATAGACTATTTCATACTTACAATTTATTCACATTTTCATTTGCTATGCAAATGAAGTTCTATGTGTTTGTAATGCAGCAGTGGACCCAAGTCAATTTGTTAAAATAAAACTGTCAACACAAGAACCTATTATTCAATTATTTCTGAAAAAAAAACACAACTAATTAAAAAACAAAGTTTTCACTGCTCTAAGAGAAGTGCCTTACAGGTATTAGCCAGTGATCTAGATTCGGGGGGGAAACACACATGAAAAGTGAGGCAATTTGAACCCTAACTCTCCCCTACTCCTACCCTCTGATAAAGATTTTAATAAGTAATGAAACAGGAGACTTACAAAGTAAAAGGGGGGGAGACACAAAGGCATTGGATCAAGAAAATGCATAGACCGGTTGTCCCCGAGGTACACTTGCTCTTCTAAACTAATGAAAGGGCTAGCAGGAACCAAAGAAGCAGGGCTGCTCTTGGTTACAGAATTCTATCAAACTGCTTCCAAAAGAAATCACATCACAGCTCTGCATTTCACAAGCAAGCTAACACAGGGTAAGAAAAAAAGAATTCCAAGTCATGGTTACTCCACTTGATCCTCAATCTGGGTTGCCTAATCCTCTGCCAAATTCTAGTTCCCAAGGCATGTACTGCCTGCCTTCTTATCTATGTGAATTTAATTTGTCCACTAACCTAACATGAATTAAGGTATTTACAAGATAACTTCTACAATGTCATCGTGTAACAATCTGGTACAACGGAGTTGCTCCTTTTGATGAAAAAAAAAAAAAAAGGATGTTTTTTTCCTTTTGCCTGCTCTCATCTGATGAGTGGCATCCAGTGATGTCGCGCTCAGTTGGAAATTCACAGCTGCCTTCTGTGCCCCGACCACCAAACCCCACACTCATCATTAAAATGTGGAATAACAAAACACATCTTGCTCTGGGCCTTTGCCAAACTGTCACTATATCTGGATAGTACAGCCTCCTCTCTAAAAAGGGAACAAAATAGTCTGAACTTTGTCCCAGTGTGGCAGCGTGGGCTGCTGTGACAGCAAGCTAATTCATCACTGTGGGGACCTTAGGCTGTGCAACTGACCACCCAACTTACTGTCATCTAAGGGGGTGGCAGTTAATCATCTCCTTAAATGATGTGGATATGAAAACAGGGCTGACTGTTGCTCAGCACACTAACCTTATCCATCCTCCGTGCCCCCAGCAGTGACTGTTGCCATTTTCCCCTTCTTCCCAGACCGCTGGGTTTCAAGAGATTCTGACCGAGGTGGAAATTTTAGCGGTGATTGTGGGATGCCTGTGTCATGACCTCGACCACAGGGGAACCAACAATGCCTTCCAAGCTAAGTAAGTGTTCTAATTGTTGTTATTTTAATGCATTTGCCTTTCTGCTCAGAGCCAAAGGTGACGAATGCTAAAGAGTAAAGCATTAATTTCTGGCATCCGGGGCCAAGGCCACGCAGGCTTGGGCGTGCATGTCACGGGGCCCATCCATCTTTATAATTCCCTATTCTTCTTTTAATTGCAAATTTGCCCTTCATGTCATGCTTGTTGATTTGGTCTGTCTCTGCTGACCTCACTCAGATAACAAAGCTCAGATCTTAAAGGGCCTACATTTTTCCTCCCAGAATATTTGCTTTTATGGCATGATAAGCTTCTTGGACCTGCTACTCTCAAAATCTGGTTTGAGAATCTTAAAATACAAGCAGTCTTAGGAAATTTTATGAAGCAAAATATCTCTTTCCCTCTCCAATAGAATCTGTTCCAGGATTCTTTTGATGGTGGGCAATGTATAAACTGCAGTGAAGAAAAGTCACATACGAGGAGTATAGTCTTTGCTCATCCCTGCTCCCATAGAAAGTGGAAAACAAACAAAAGAATCACATTAATACAATGATGTGTAGGCAACTAGTTGCCATGCACACAATGTGCATGGATAGAATAATCTGTCCCTAAGCAAATTGTACTGGTCAAGGTAGCTGTTGCTTGGTGGCTCACTCTGTGGCCAAGGCCACAGAACTTACAGATCAATACCCAGGTCTCCTGACTCTTGTATTGAGAGTCCAATTTTTTTAATGTTCTTTTCACTATCTTTCTACAAACAAAATGATACAGGAGTTCAGAGGCTGGAGAGAAAAGTTTGGGGCTGGAGAGGTTAGGGGAGGCTTTTACAAAAAGGTACTTTCTGATGACTGATTGCAAAGCCCCCAGGACAAGTTGACCTCTGGTATCTGAAGCTTCAACAGCCTCCTCTGTGGCGACAGGTTCCTTTCAGCTCACAGCTCTTTTTGTTCCCCACAGACCTACTCACGGAGGCCTTGGAGTCCTGGGCCCTTGCATTTTCTCCTGATAGAGCAGATGAATTTTGATTTTGTGTCCTTCTCTTCCATCCTGTGTCCTATATAGCCCATCACCTCAACCCTCTCTTCTCAATATCCCATAATTTCTTGACCCTTTTAAGTTTCTGTGACACCCACTCTGCAAATACTCAGTCCTGAGACGGTCTAACAATTCAGTTTCTTGCTACTCTGCCTAGACTTGTAAAGGCTTTGGGAGAAAATGTCACAGCGGTGAGAGTTTGAGACATACCACCTATATTAATATATTCTCCCAGCTCAGCAGGACGCCCAGTACTCCCCACCAATCCTCTGTGTCCCTAGCCAGCTCCATCCCCCGTTGTTCTTAGCGGTTTCATGTGCCAAACTTCTCTCCTCCAAAACCACCTCCCGCTCCACTACCTCCCCCACGCCACTCAGCAGATCACCTTGCCTCCTACTTCACTGAGAAAATTGAGGCCATCAATCGAGGAGTCTCTCAATTTCCTCCCCTGCCACCTACCAACTTATCTCCCCATCCCCATCCTTCCCTCCTTCCCTCCTATCTCAGTGAAAGGACTGTCCTTCCCTTGTCTGAGGCTGTCCCTCCACCTCTGTGGGGCCACTCCTTGCTTCTCCTCCAGGACCTCGCACCATCAATCTTCCCCTCTCCCCTGTATCTGCTGCCCTCTTTCTGCTGGCTCTCTGCGTCCTGTTAATATGAACACTTCTCCCTCATCCTGAAACAAAACAAAACAAAACCTGCCCTAATCCCCGCTTCCTTCTGTAGCTTTGGTGCTATTTCTCTTCTTTCCCTCGCAGTCAAGCTTCTGGAAAGCTGTCGGGCTCATTGTCTTCCCCTCCCCAGCCCTGCCCTCCCACACCGCTTCCAGTTCCAACTCCCCAGAGAGGCTGTCCTCAGTAATGTCACCAACGGCCCCTTTCCCAAAGCTTTTGGACTCTTTTATGTCCTTTCTTGATCCTTCTTGTCAAGAGACATTTTTTTCACTCCCTCCTTCCTGGAACTCTTGCTTCCTTTGTTTCACGGACAAAGGACTTTCCTCTACCTGAGCAGAGCCTTTCTTCCCAGTTTGCTTCAGGCTTCTCCTGCCTGCCCCGCATGCCCTGGTGATGTCCTCTCCCCATCCTCTCCTGCTCTTCATGGTCCTCCATGCGGGGCCCCCAGCCACCTGCTGATGACCACCCCCCACCTCCCCCTGCCATTTCTCTGAGCCATATTTTCAGCTTATCTCCGGGCACTCATGCCCCCTCCTATTCCAAGTCCCACGGTCGCCTCAATCTCAATCTTTCCCTTCACGCACGTCCCTCTCTCTCTTATCCTCCAACCCAGTCCGCAGCACCACCGGGAATCTGCCCTCCTCCCCATTCTTACAGGCACTCCCTGCTCTTTCGCGTCTCTCCCGAATTGTCACCGCAAACCGCCCAACTCTCCTCCTCCGGTCGGCGTGGCACCCCAGAATAATCTCCCTAATTCACAAAGCTGACCAGGTCATTCCCTTCTTAAAAGCCATCCACACCTCCTGCAACTTTTAGAATAATGTTCAAATTCCTTAGTTTAGCCCCTTAAGGCCCTTTTCATTCAGGCCCCTGCCTATGTCTCCGGTGCGGCACCGCTCGCCCCACCCCACCTCCTCCAGGCACAAGGGACCACAGGATGCACCGGGTGGGGTCCTGCTGGTTCACGTGTCCCTGCTGCCCAGGACGCTGCCTCCCCTGTGGGAACACCTTTCCTCTCCTTCCTTCCCAGACTCCTCTGAAAGCGTCCCCACCAGGGCTCTGTCCCTAACACACGCTCCCCACACGCTCCCCTGGTGGATTTCACACTCTGCCTACCTTGCTGACTTGCAGCGGTGTCTCCCTTCTTTGGTACCTGCAACGGTGGGCATCAGTGCCAGGAGCATAATAACCAATAAATGTTTGCTGAATGAAGGAATGAATCGGTGACTGCATGAATAGATGAGATTTTAATTATTTGATTATAATATGGCTTTACCCTAAGGTTTCCTCATTTCTCTAACAGGTGTAACCTGTTGTAGATTATTATAAAACATAGTTTTTATACACACAGGTTTGATGCTGTACCACTAAAGCATATGCTTTCATTCCATGTCTGACATTTCCTTATTTTGAGTTCTTGTGTCTGCATTTCATTGTTTTTTTTTAGGATTCCTCTCTCCCTCAGGCCAATGGTATCATTGTCAGTGTATCTCCCTCTAGCACCCTCTCTCCAGCCCTCCACAACTCTTCCATAAAGAAGAGATAAATGTGTCAGAATTGTGTCTATAAAACAAGAGTGAGCACCTTGTGGGTTCCTTTAAGAGTGAAGTGAACAATACCTGTATGCAGGTACCAGTGGCCCCTCCCCAGAGAGAGAGCCAGTGCATCATGCTGAAAGAATCAGCTCTTCTTGCTAGTTGACCCCTCAGCTGTTTGGACCAAGAGTACACACCCAATCAAAGCTGGGCCAATCATATTTTGTCTCCCAGGAATTTGGAGTTGGATTGCCATGCTATTGAGTCAGTTAGACACAGGATCTAAGCTGCAGGGAGCTGAGGCTGCCATTTTGGGAAAGCTATGATAGCCACATTCCAAGTGGATGAAAGAAACAAGAAAGCCAGTCTAGAGAGAGGAGAGAAGAATGAAGCTGATATTCAGAGAGAAGCAGAAAGGAGAGACTGTAACTTGAGAGAAAGAGTAAAAGCAGACTCGATCCCCGGCTCTCCTTGTCTCTGCTCCTATTTATAGGAATCAAGCCATACTTTTGATAATTGGGCTCCCTCAGAGTTCCTGGTATAATTTAATAAACCTTCTTCCTAGTGAAGCTGGTTGTATTTCATCTCTTTTCTTTGCAATTAACAGTCCCTGAAGCAATGAGAAGAGCCACAATTTATTTGTTTTTGACTATGTCTCAAGCCCTCTCCACCATTTCTGTAGGGTAGATATTTTTTACTCTATTTTACAGGAAGAACTGAGCCTCAGGAAGGTAAGAAACTTGCCCATATTCATCCATGTGGTAGAGTGGAATCTGGACGTGGGTCGTCTGATTCCAAAGGCCATTCTTTAACCACTGTTACTCTCTTCTGTGACTTTGTCACATAGATTAATATTGTGGGCCTTTGAGCTTCCAGTTCATTGGCTGACTTGCCAGATATGTGAGCTCTGGAAAACTAGATTTTGACACCCAGCAGTTTAAGATATGGAGCCATAAAAATTATAAAACTGAACTAAACCATAGTGGTCATATTTTCTAATGCCTTAATTTTACAAAGATGGAAACTGAGGTCCCCAAATCTCAGGTTGCTTATATAAGACTGAACAGCTTTCACATATATTAGGTAGGTCTTGAGTCACTGATCCTAGATTTCAATTATTTTTTGCATCCTCATGTCACATGATCAAATCTACCTATTCCAACATGATGTGATGTGTTTTCTCAAGACTATTAACTTTGTACACAATTTACTAGTTCATGGGATGTCTGTCAGCCCTGCACTTACCTAATAGAGTCATTTAAACTTAGGACTACCCACCCTCAGTGAAAATTTCCTTTGAGAATGAATGCTGAAAAAGGCTTTTTTTTACATCATAGTAAAAGAACTACCTTTTTATTGATTAGAATGAAATTTATTCAGTGAGTGTGCCATTGTTTAGGAAATCCCTTGGAAGAAACCTATATTCTTTTCTCCCTCTTTATTTCCCAATAATTGAGTGCTTTCTATGTTCAAGACACTGTGCTAGGCATTGTGGGAGAAATGAAGTATAGCAAACAGTCCCTTCTCTTAAAGTGTTCACAGTCTAATTCCAGCCTTTCAAGCGATTTGAAAATGGGATTTAAATACACCAATTATTATGTGGCAAGGCATATGCTACCTTTTTTTCATATATAAGGCTGTAAAAAAACAGGAGACATTTAGCAAGGGACAAATTACTATATAAAATGCAAAATGCCTCTACAATAAAAAGTGTGACTTTAGAGCACAATTTGATTTATTCTCTTAGCCTTTCTGATAAGTGAACCTTTGCATTTTCATATTTTGTTCTTAATTTTTAACTATTGGAGTGCGTGCAATGAATGATCAATAGGTAGAGAGGGCAGCAGTGCCACAGTGCTGTGAAATGGCTCTGTTCACACCTCTCCCAGTTTTCTCTGGGGACAGCGTTCCCCACCCATCCTCCTCTCTATTACAGCTGCTCCTGATGATTAAATATCAGTACGGAGCAGCTCTGTAGTATATTCTCCTAGGAGACTTCTTCTATTCATTTCTAGCATAATCTCTTATGCTCATTTCTTGGGAATGAAAACCCATCTTGTCGCTTTCGGCCAGGTCCCAGAAGTGAAATACTGGGGCACATTAATCTGCCGTGACAGCCTAATCCCACTCCTCACCACCTCCCAACAATTCTCAATTTCCTAATTACCTTTCATAGTTTTCCTTTTTAAAGTTTCCTCTAAGTCATGGCTGCACATTGCCGTTCAGTCTCTTTTTCAAAGAATATGCATCATCCAGGGATGTTACAAAGGAACATTTCCATTAGCACACTTATTTTTGGTGCCTGTGCAAAGTGCTGAATGCCTGGAGGGAATTTTCATTTTTGACTTTTCTTTTTGATAAGTTTCTCCTCATTGTGCTGCTTGTCTCAAACGAAAAACTTTAGTAAGTAAGGATGATCTAATCCATAATGCACATCATGAATATTCCATATGTAAATGTACTTGTGCTTATGGGTTTGGATTTCCTTCCTCTCTCCCTCTCTCCTGCTCTCTCTCCACACACCCTATATAGATGTAATCATATTTTCACAATACTTATATGATGGATATACTTACCCTAGACATTTAAAATGAGGCATGGTATTAAAGTCAATTTTTTCCATATATAATTGATTTGGAGATCTTTTTTCATATTTTACATGAAAAAGTGGAAGTATACCTTTATACAATATATATTATGTTAAAAACATGGCCTTTTTAAAAAATGGTTTTATGATTAATTAAGATTGGCTAATACTACATATTATGTTCCCCTTCTGTGGAATCACAATGTGTATTTTCACATATTGACACCTCTGGGAAGTCTTACAATAGAGAAACAGCTTAGCTTTTTAAAGCTAACACTTCCCAAACTTATTTGACTGTGGAATCCTTTTCATTTCTGCCCTAATACCATTTAACACTCTAAAGAACTAGTATTCTGTAAAATGCTTTTTGGTAAAGTTTATTCTAAAACATGTTTTATTTTTTGCCACTTATATCAAGTTTTCTGACTGTGGACTTGTCTCATAGTGGTCCTAGGAAGTTCACAGTGTTCAATGACAGGCATAGACAGCCTTTTCTGTGAGCCCAAGCCTGAGAGAAAAGGCTCTAAGAGGTTTGGCAGTCTAGGAAATCTGAACGGCAACAAATCTATAGTGTTAATAAGGGATACATATGGAAATAGAAGTATTTTTGCTTAGATGATTTTATTCTAAAAACCTCAGACTTAATACCATGATCCATTCTCTGAATGCTAAGATGGTACCTTGCTTGCAGAAAAGTGAGGATTAGTGCCAGGTGATCAGAGAAAATCCCTGACACAATTATAGGGGACTGTGGGCTTCCTGAAGGTGAGACCATGTCATTTATCTTTGTACGCCACATGCCCAGGGCCTGGCATAATAATAGTCACCAATGCTTGTTGGTTGAATGAGTGATAGATGAATGAATGAGTGAATCACAATGTCTTCCTGCACTTTCATAGCATTGGTCTGGTTCAGTTGCAACATCTACGTATTTTCTGTGATTGAATCAGTATTGTGTGTGGGGAGGTGGAATGCAAGATGGAATTACAGAAGGGAACAGACAGGGAATCTGATGAGGAAGATGCTCAGACCATAGGCAGTCACATGACTGCCTTTGCACAGATACCATGAGCTAAAACACAGCAGGTCAGAAGCCACATGGACTTGGCGGGGAGGGGCAGTGCAGCACAGGAAGCATCAGAGTACTTGTTATAAGGTATCCCCTGATTAAAGGAGGAAACATCTTCTTATTCACCCTGAACAACAATGAGGTGCATGTGAACATGGCTGGTTCATAGAAACAAATCACAGGAATCTGAGCCTATGGTTAACAATTATACTAGTAGAATTTTGAATTAAATTTTGAAATCTTCTTTCATTGATGACAACCGGCTTGGTAAAAATGAAGAATCAAGTATCAGAAATGTATGTTATAATTATCATTCTCGTTGAGCAATAAGAAGCTTAAAAACTTGGATTCAAATCTAGGACTGGCACTAGCTAGCTGTGTGACCTTGGAAAAGTTACCTAACTTCTCTGAGCCTTGGTTTCTTCATGCATAAAATAAGAAAATAATACCTATTTCATGGATTTTTTCAGTACTAAAATGAAATATTAAGTTGTTAGTATGTTGCCTAGTGCATGATAGGTACTTACAAACGGTAACTATTAATAACATTAGTATTATAAAATATGCTAACACACTTATTGTTAACCTCCCAATTTGAACTATAGTCTCTAGACATACTATTGTAAGCTTATTAGACAAGCAACTAATATTTTTTAAGCACCTACTCCATGCCAGGCACTCAGATGTGATATGCTCATAAAGTGTTCTAAAAGTTCTACAGCCAAGACAAAGGCATATAGTGTGCATTTTGAAACATGTATTTCATAGAAATAAACTCTATGTAAGACAAATAGTAACTAACAGTAAATATTAATTTACCATTGATTACTAAGATTAGCATAACAAATTTTCACTTATTAAATGATAGAGATTAAGGCAGCAGGATTTAAAGAAATAATACATGCCTGATTAAAATCTAGCACCCTCCTTACTGAGCTCTTCATACTAATTCCTACTGAACCTAACCCTGCTGTTTCTCCGAACATGTGGTCATCTCTGAGTCTTTCCAAGGATTGCAGATCTCCTGTACCCCCAAATTGACCATGATCTTGGGCTGCCTCACACTGGAGACGGGAGCAGCTTGTAACCGAACTCCTTCACGTTGCACTTAGATCAGTCTTTACTCTTCTCACCAGCAGGGCAGACTATGGGCTGTCAATCACCAGCATCTCCAAGCTGAGGCCAAATTGCCCTTTCAATGTCTAAAGCACACAAGGATCTGGATGGATCCTCAGCTCGAGTCCCATGACTTCCCTTTAAACCGTGGGATTCTCTGGTATCTCTCTTGATTCTTAATATGCTCTAACTCCTACTCCTAAAAAAGATTTGGAAACGAACATATATGACCAATTTGAATGAACACTTTCCTGACCTGACACTGTTGAGGAATGGGTTGCTCTACATATATGAAATTGACAGATAACTTGAACTAATCCCTTCAAGCATCAATAAACATTTTATTAATTTAAAATGAACATATCCATACATGTTTTGATTATTGATTAGTAATTAATACATATTGCAATCTGCTATATGCCAGGCATTGTGATAAGCACTTTAAAATATTTTATTGTTCTCATAAATAACAGGTTAGGTAGATAGTATAAAATCTTAGAGACAAAGAAACTGAGGCTTAAAGAGGCCAAGTAACTGTCCAAAGCTACTAAGTGGAGGAAGAGCTGAAATTTGACCATAAATGCAGGGAACTTTCCAGAGTTCTACACTGAGATATCACAGTGAGACCGTGGACTGGGAAACTACATTAGAAGGTTGTCAGCTTGACATGTGAAGTAGATAAAATGGACTATTGACATAGTCTTTTCCTATGCAAAGTTAAATGCCTTTGGTATTGATATAAGACAGTTGTTCCGGACACTCAGAGGTTATACAAAGTTTAGTTCATGAAGTCTACCCTGACCCCCATGGCCAGCAATTATGTCTTTTTTTTTTCTCAGAGTATCCACAGCACTTTGGTTGGACCTGGGACACTCTTCTACAGTGTATTAGTATTCATATTGTTTTTATGTGCCTCATCTCATCTCATCTCTCTTACTAGTCTGTAAGTTTCTTAGAGGCAGGGACTGTGTTTTATTCATCATGTATGATCCACAGCACCTAGCCTAACACACAGAAGCTTCCTGAAAGGCTTATTTAATAGATGAATGAACTGCAAAACAGGTACCTGAGAATGCGTCTGCTTGTGGTCCTTTGCTAACAGCAGGAAAAGCACTTTGACCCAAAGAGCTGGTGTGGAGGAATGGTCGACAGGGGAAGGGCCCTGCTCACTCCCCCTCTGTCCTCTTTCAGGAGCGGCTCTGCCCTGGCCCAGCTCTATGGAACCTCTGCTACCTTGGAGCATCATCATTTTAACCACGCCGTGATGATCCTTCAGAGTGAGGTACAGACCTGATGTTCTATTTCTCCCCTTGACATAGAAACGAAACAACTATTTGTTTCCTACCTCTCTTTCTTTATGGTGTCACAGGTAGATACAGACAAGCGGGAAAACCATTTTTAAGTTAAGTGTTGGTACTTGCTGACTTTGGGGATTCTTTTAGATGCCTGACCAAGGACCTCGTTCAGATTCTTCCTGAGCTGATTCATTTGGGTTTCATTATTGGCTAGCAGGCTTTTCAAATTCACTTAACAGGGTGACAGGTATACATTGTTTATCCTCAGGGCACAATCCTACCTTCCTCAAGGGATACAGAAGCCCACTAAGGGAGTGACTTGATTCAAGTAGTCAGTGGCCCAACATTCCCATTTGGTGAAACCCAAAGTCATTTTAAAAGATGGTAGAAGCAAAAACAGGGTGAGAAAGTTACACTTTATTAGCACCATTGAGAAACCTATAAAATATAAAAGAACTTAAAATTGCTGGTGGGACCAGTTTGAAAGTGAGAACTGCAGCTAAACTTAAGACCCAGGGCTAATGCCATATGCCTTATTTTGCTTCATGTGGCAATGCAGGAGTTAGAAGTAGTTGGAATTTTATACTTTTAGCTCTCCACAGAGAAAAACAGAAACCACTAACCAACTCTGGCTGAGGCGTCTGACTTTTAAATTGCCAGGAAAGGATCTGTTTAATTTTCTGCAAGCGTACAGACTTTTTTTTTTTTTTTTTTGAGGCCAGGAAGGGATCATCTGTTCCCCATTATTTGTCAGTTCTCTAGCTGTGCCATTAATTATTATTATTATCATCATTAAGGCCCTGCTTCGCTGGAACAGCATCATTAAATATGGAGGTTTTTTCCTCCAGCTCATCTTGAGAAAGCATGCCTTTTGCAATATCACTGACGGCCCCCGACCCCATAAAGGAGTCGATGCTGTGGAACCCGATTGCAGGCTGGGGAAGGGCAAACCCGCTGGGATTGGTGTATTTGCAGTTGGGAATGAAACACCAAGGGTTAGGCTTTCAGTAACTGACAGAAGCCAGCATCCTGGCATCTGTGGCTCTGGAATTTTCCTACAAAAGCCATATTGTAGCTAAATGCTTCCATAGCTCTCAATGGGGATAAGAGGAAATTTGGTTAAGACTATCTTTTCTGTACTGGTAAGTGTGATACTTTTACACCTCTGCCCCCAGAAAGCCCCACCTTTGTAATCACATGGATTATAAACAGAATGTCAAGTTTCCTCAGGGAAACAAACCCCACTCACTCAGAATTTGTGTTCATACAAACAAGACGCATTGGCCGCCCTTCACTCTGGGCTTCCCTGTGAAGACCAGAGACCAGTAAAGAGGGAACAGTGCACCGAGCACCTGCTACATGCAGGCGCTGCCCGGCACTGCCCCAGGCCCCTATGGTCCTGCCCGTCAGAAAGTCAGCAGTGCAGGTGCCATTACTGTCCCATTTCCAAACGAGCACATGTGCAGGGAGGTTAGACGGCTTGAGAAAGTTTACCCCAGACGTTTCTCCTTGCACATCTGCTTTTCTTACCATCTGTACCACACTCACCATCTCCCTAGACAAAGAGTAGAAGCGGCGTTTTAGGAAGACTCTAAACTACTTCAGGGACCAAACCCTTGAGGCACTGTGGAAGGCCAATTTGCATATAAACAATTCACTGCTTGCAAATTAACTTTTTTAAAAATTAAAGCTCATCTGGCTAGCTTTGTCACTCTTTTAGCTATAAATGATGTTAGTTACTATATGTCCTTTAAGAGTACAGTCATGTGCCACATAATGTTTCAGTCACAGACGGACCACATATGTGAGAGTGGGCCCATAAGATTATAATACCATGTTTTTACTGTACCTTTTCTGTGTTTAGATATGCAAATTCTTACCATTGTGTTACAATTGCCTACAGTATTCAGTACAGTAACATACTTGCAAGTTTGTAGGCTAGGAGCAATAGGCTGTACCAGATAGCCTAGGCGTGCAGTAGGCTGTCCTGTGTGGGTTTTCGTAAGTACACTCTGTGGTGTTTGCACAGTGATGAAATCACCAAACATTTCTCAGAAAGTATCCCCCGCATTACATGATGCATGACTGTAATAACATGCACACTCTCACAAAATAATCAGGATCCTCAAATTCACACCAGCTTTCTCCCTGTCTCAGTGTTAACTTTTACTGTAACTTGCTCCTGAAGGCTCTATGTCTTTGACTGGGAGATGCTGGGGGTGTGGCTGGATCCAGGTGACTACTTTTCCATAGCTTCTGACCACTTTTTCCCAGGCCCCGGAACACCTGCCTGTGATTGAGCCATGAGCAACGCTCAGGCAGAAAAACCTGGGCAGAATTATGGTGTGGCATTCCTTTAGTTATTTGTCTTCTTCTTAATGGCTGAATTAAGGGTCTGGAAGAGTTCATCGGAAAATTATTATTAATATTGGACCTGGTCCCAGGTGGAACCAATACACTTTCATCTTTAAGGAGTGGCAGGTTCACCCAATGAGATAAATTAACTCAGGATAGCAGATTATCATCTGGTGCCTGGTAAGAGATAATTTACTAATTGATATCCTGGTTCCCTGAAAGAATTAATTTACCTCTTGTTGGAGAATAGTTTATTCTCAGGCAGTCATTCTTCCCCATTCCTTCTCCACCGTCTTCTGGCTCTCAGCGCTGGGTTTAAAACTGGTCCAGTTCCTGGGCCACACACTAATGAGTTCATATTTCACGCTAAGAAAACCTGAAAAATGAAAAGTCCTGACTTTCAAAACAAATTACGTGAATTGGTCACTTTACGGAAGAATTTTTCACTTTGCTAAAGGCAAATGTGGAGCTGCCTAGTGGAGCTAAAATAAATTTTGCTGAAAACAAGGGTGCTTTTCAAAGTTGTGGAGATAAACATATAATTGCAAATTTTCTTGGGTAAGAATCGTCTTTAGAGTCCTGCAGTGCCAAGAATAATGTCTCATACATCCTAGCTATTCAGTAATTATTCACTGTACTGAATTTAATCCACTTTGTACTTCATCAAAGTGTATCTTAATAGTTCAATATACGGTTCCCCCAACTTCAGCTGTGTTGACATGTTGGGCCAGGTAAATCTTTCTGTGGGGCGGGCGGGGGTGTGTCCTGTGCATCATAGGATGTTTAGCAGCATCCCTGGCCTCTACTACTGGATGGTAGCAGCACTTTACCCAGTTGTGACACTCAAAAATGTCTGTAGACATTGCCAAATTTCCCGATTGTCAAAATCTCCCCCAGTTGAGAACCACTGGTCTAATGGTTTTTTTCTCCTCCTTGAAGTCATATGTTACCCTATCAAGTATTTCCAAAATACCAGCCTAAACCTTTGCTACCTAGGGAAATTAGTATTTATTTTAGGGTAAGAAAGATTCCCAAATGTTCCACCAACTTCTCCACTAAGTCACTCCATAGGAAACAGGCAGTCAGGTGGAGTCCCATTTTTAGAGTTTTTCCCTTTTAGACTAAACACATAACAAAATATCCTTCAGTAGACCTTCTCAAAAATGATTGTGCTTTCTGGCTTTGCTGTGTTTGCCAGGGAATATGTTTGTATTTGTACAAAATTTCATTAAGCTTTCTAAAAATGATTTTATCATGTTCCCAGACTTTTTTTTGATATAGAAAAACCATGTAATCCACAACCACAAATTTAATGTTGTTTTTTGTGACTTTTTACTTTCTCATTACAGGGTCACAATATCTTTGCTAATTTGTCCTCCAAGGAATATAGTGACCTTATGCAGCTTTTGAAGCAGTCAATATTGGCAACAGACCTCACGCTGTACTTTGAGTAGGTATTGGCATTTGATCTATTTGACAAATGGATATCTAAAGTTCTATCCTGTAATTAATTTTTAGGTCTACATTGGGGGTTGCATGTTACTGTAGCATTGATATCAATGTGTAACTAAGCTAATCTTTTTTGTTGTTGTTTTTTCCCTCATCTAAATGGAGTTTCTTAAGGCAGTGTGTAGAAGTCAAGAGAATTAAGGCTACAATCACAAGATTTATATCTTTCTTTTGTTTTATGAGCCTTGTTTGAGACTCTTCACTCTTAAACTAAGTGATGGCCATTTTTAGTTTAGATACTGGCTAAAATTGCTATTTTAGACTATTATTTCTGGTTAGCTCTATAATGGTGTTGATGATAATAAGAAATACTCATTGACGAAAGGTTAACTTGAAATTCAAGACTTCTTCATTCCTTGCTGCTCTTCTATCTCTCTTTCTTGAAAGAGCTGTCCCCCTTTTTCCCAAAGGTCAGGCCTCTCTCTGAGCTGGAAATTTCATCCCTCCCTTTCCCAGCGAGACCTGCTTTGTCAGGTACCTATTCTTTTAGCAGCCTGGAAATCTCTTCTTCCACTAATTTGCACAGTTCTCTCCTATCTTAAAGACCAAACAAATTCCCTCTCTTAAAAAAAATTATTTCACTTGATGCCATGGAGATCTTTGATTGCTTTTCAATTTACCCTGCTTTTACTTTTTAAAATAAACAGAGCACATTAGTACCTCTATTTTCCTAACACCCATTTACACCATGAAGAGCAGAGTCCACCTCCACGTTCTATCAAAATTGTACTCAGAGGTCACCAGAGACCTGTACTCATTTTTGATATTTTGTAGTGTCTTTGAGATATCTGAAGGTTTACTGATTTAATGTCAATTTCTACTCTGTTTGCTTCCCCAACACCCAGTTGCCTTTTCTCTCTCCTTTTCTAGATCTTTTATAGGTTTCTTTTCTCCTGGCTCCTCCATATGAGTTCTTGAACCATGTTCTCCTTTCTCTACTCAGATTCACTCCCCTGGCCTCACTTCTGTGTTACCTCTTTATGTGTTATCACCTGTGTGCAGGAAACTATGAAATTCTTTGCTCTAACCCTCCCTCACGTTGTAGACCTGTATCTCCAACTTCATCTCAAAAACCTTCGGTGTCTTCACTGCTTTCAAAGAAGACTTTAAACTTGGTTTGACTTTCAAGGCCCTCCATAATCTCCCCCCAACCTTTTATCCTTCTTATCTTTCATTTCTTCCCTATGTGATTTGTCTACTTCAACCAAACTGGTCTGTATATTTCACTTTCAAAACCTCTATGTGTAGTTTTCCTTGTATCCTAATCACATTGTCGTTCCTATATGGAATCCTGCCTCTTCACATCCCCACCTGGCTGAAATGACCATCCTTTAAGATTTTTGTCTTTTTGTCCTTTGTCTCTTCTACCACTTTTTCTAGGAAGTTTTATGTCACTCCCTTTGAAATCTTACTACACCATGGCATTGCATCAGTTAAAATAAGGTTCAATTGTAAGGGACAGAAAACCCAGAGTAACAGTGGCTTACTTCTCTGTCACATGAAAGAAGTCTGGAGATAAGCAATCTGGAGTTGGTAGAGTAGCTCTATGAAGTCATCGGGGACCCAGATTCCCTGAAGGTGCTGCCACCTTCAACACATGCTTTCCGCCTCTTAGTCCAAGGTAGTTGCTCAGGCTCCAGCCATAATGTCTACCTTCAAGCCAGCAGGAAGAAGGAAGGGACAAAGTAGAAAGTGGTAAAAGGGTGAATCAAGCTATCTTCTAAGAGAGTTTGCTGGAAGATGCCACATAACACCTCCTTTTATATTTCACTGGTCAGAATCTAGTTGCTTGGCCGTACCTAGCTTCAAAGAAGGTTGGGAAAGGAAGTCTTTATCCTAAGTAGCTATGTGCCCAGCTATACAAAACAGGAATCTTGTTGCTAAGGAAGAAAGGAAAAAGGGATATTGGGAGAGACAACTGGTAGTCTATGCCACAGGTATTTAGTTTTGGATTCTGCTGAATGGGTTATTACATGGTATCGTAGAAGGAGCAAAGGCTTTGGAGTTTATATTGGCCTGGATTTGAATCTCACTTTGGCATTCCAGTTAAACCTGGTGGGTTGAGTCCAAGTATCTGTGTCTTCTCCCTCCTAAAACTTCACTAAAATGATACTATAATATATACATTTAAAAGAAAAAGACATAAATATGCAAGGGGAAAAAGAGGGCACACAACTGACAAGGGATTCAGTACATCTGAGAACAATGGAAGGCGGACCACCAAATGGTAATGGACCTAGCGGAGTAGAAATGGCAAGTGATACCTAACAGAGGAGAACAGCTCTGAAAATCAAGCCATTCTGCCCTGCAGAACTTTGCTTGGGGCTTAGAGAAAAAAACTACCATGAAAAATAGATGGGACATTCAAAGCTTAAGACACTCAAAGCTCAAAGAGATTGCTAGAAACTCAGTCTACAGAACACTGCCCACGAAGTCCTCTGCCAACATAGCCAGGTAATTCCTTTTCCTCTACCTCTAGAAGGCCAGAGGTTTATTCTCTGGAGAAATAAAATGAAGAGCTCTGTACTGATGAGAAGTACAGGGTAGAAATAAGATGCAGTGCTCCAACGAAGGGATTAAGTGAACTGGCCCACAGCCCATAGCCCAGCACGTGGAAGCTAGGAGTCTATACGCCACACACCCAGGCTTGTCAGACTTAGTGAGTGGAAACACACAAGGCCCAGTTCAATTTAAATTTCAGATAGACAATGAATGTTTTTTAGTGTATGTATATGTACCATGAGATATTTGGGGCATACTTACACTAAAAATTATTTTTTTTTATATTTCAGGATAGCTAGAAGAGAAGACTTGAAATATTCCCAACATATATAGAAATGATAAATATTCCTGGTGATGGCATAACCTAAATATTCTGACTTGATCATTACACATTCTATGCATGTAACAAAATATCACATGTAGCCCCAGATATGAACAACTATTAGGTATCAATACAAAATTTTTAAAAAATCATTTTTTATATGAAACTGAAATTATTGTATTTTATCTAACAGTCCTACACACACGCATACACACACACACACACATACAACTCCCACTTACCTTTTTAATCCCTTACTATTACACACAGACAAACAAGGATCACAGAACATTTTATAAGCCTCCAGTATGAAAGGCAGAGGCCAAAACAAACAGAAAAAAATTGAATTCAGAGAAAACAGGGAGAGGAAGAAAACAACAAACCATTGTTAGTATCCTCAGAAAGCTAAGATATCACATCCATGAAACAAGAACAGGATGTTTTGAAAAATAATAATAGGAGCAAACATGAAGAAAAAAATGCTTTTGAAAATTAAAAACATGATGGCCAAAATAAAAAAATCAAATGAAAACATTGGGAAATACAGTCAAAGGACAAAGGGCAGCAAGATGGAAAACACTGCTATATTTCATTTATGTCTTTTAGTGCTATTTGATTTATTAGCTATGTTCAGGTATTACTTTGATAGATATAAATTTTAATTAATTTTTAAAATATATTTATAAAACAAAAATCCCAGCTCTGCCACTAACAAGCTGTGTGTCATCAGATAAATTATTTACCTCTCTGAGCATCTTTTCTTTGTTTCTCTGGAGATAAAAATACCTACATTATATGTCTTACAAATGTCTTACATGTGTAAATGGCTTATAAATGGTGACATCTACAACCTCATTTGCTTGGTAACCTATTTATTTTACATGTTTTGTGGCCCTTATGTTGACTTAACTATCATGATCTTCCATCTTTTTCTGGATCAATGCTCCTTGACTTGGGATTTATGGGAAGTCTGCATCCTTTTAATGTTGTTATTTCCTGTCTCTGACACTTGCAGGATTTTGTGTTATTTTTCTCAAAGTAGAAGCATCTTCCCAAGCCGTGTTTCCAAGTAACTCCTAAAGCGGAAAAAAAAAATCTCAACACTTGGAGTCCATTTATCAAGCCCTGTTAGGGATGTGACAAATCACTGAGTGACCGCTGGAATGCAGTCAAGGAAGTTGGTTGCAACTCATTTTCTCATTACTCTGTTCTTATCTCCATGCTGCAGCCCTTGCTAATGTTTGCTGACTCCCAAAGAAGCTGGCTTGTTCTGTTTTCGTCAGCATTATTGTTTTTTGAGGTTCTGAATAGCTGTTCATTCTCTAATCTAGACCTTCAGGGGACTGATTCACTTGCCTGTCTAAAGTTGCATTAAAGTATTGCCATATTTTTAGCCAAAACAATCACCAGGGTTAATGAGGAAAAAAAGAAACTACTACAAACTGTCACCCAGATGCTTTTATTTCATAAATGTACAATTGTGGAACTGGAAGGGATCTTAGAAATGATGTCATCCAATTCATCTCCTTTATTTTACAGATCAGGCACAGAGGTTCAAATGATTAAACAGTGTAAGTTGGGTCACTTAAGTAATTATTGGCAAAACTGGAATCCACTCTTCCTCTTTCAGGGCTTTTTCCTCAATCACCTTCCTTAATGGAAGAATCAAGAAATAGTTATCATTTTATCATATTGGGGATACATTAATATTGACCTTCCTAGGTGTTCTTTCATCAGTTTAATTTAAAAACCAGCCAGGGTTCCCTGTGCCCTCTCCCAAGGCAGAGTTGGAGACAAGGGCTTGCACACAGGTAGTTTCATTTTGGAAACGACACCAAGAATAAGAGAGAGGGTGCTGAGACAGTGCCATGGGAAAGGAGGGAAGCCATTGGAAGGAAGGGTACATTTCCTTGTTGGTCATCACTGTGATCAGCCGGGCTTGACCCTGGGAGACTATCTGAGAAGTCTAGTATGATGCATGTCAGAATTGTCCGCCGGCCACCATCCTTGTTAGCCAAAGGTTGCTGTATGTGGTATTCACTCCCATGCATTTCCAGTTTGTGCAGGCCTAGGGGCTCCGGGTTCCTGCAGCTGTCCCCAGTCTGTCCCACACATGGACTCAGAGTAGCACCAGGGCAGAAAGTTAGCACTGCGTGGGGCAGCAGAGGAGCAGCTGTGGCACAGGTGGTAACAGTAATGGCTAGAGAAGCGTGGTTGGGCCAAGAGGATGAGAGGTGGCCGTAGGACTAGTTTCTAGAAGTCTGGATTACAGTTAGTTCTTCTGCCCTGACTACTCAAATCAAAAGTTATAATACAGTTGAGGAAACCAAAAAGGAAGATCACTGCTTTCCTCCCCTAGGAAGAAGAAAACCATTCTAGAAATGGCCAGAATGGGCAAGGAGTGGATCTCAGCCTTTTGGAGAGGGGTTTATGACTCATTCCCAGGGGCAGGATTTCCTGCCTTGCTCCAAAGGGAAAAAAATGTAAGATTCATGGAAATATGGAAATGCATTCGAAACAACCACCAAAACTTAATGACTTTAATTTCTAATGGCTTTGGATGTCCTTGGGACTCTGTGCCACAAATGCCACAAATGCCACAAAGCAGAATTTACAAGATAAAAAAAACAAAAACAAACAAAATTCTTGGTATGAATCTCTAGGTTTTGCAACCTAAATCTGGAGGTTAATTATTCATTCTGATTTTCCAACTTACTGAAAACATTTTCCAGTTACTGCTGAGTGATTTTCTGAAATTGATTTCTGTGCCAATTTCTGAGTCCCTGAAGTGAATAAGGGTTTGATAACTAAGTAGTCATTTCACCATCTCAAGCAGGAATTTGATATATGCGGTCAGTAACCAGCCATTTAACTCTAAGAGTCAAATCTGTCTTTGCCTCAGTTTCCTTGTCAGAGCATGGGGGGAGGCACATCACCCATGCCAATCTTCCAGGGTCCTTGTGGCAAAGGAGATTACCTATATAAAAGAGCTTTGATATTTTAAAGTACCTTATAAAGAAAGGAATCATTCATACAGAAAACTTAATAAAATATGCCCTATAAAAGATGATGCTTATCCGAGTGGGCAGAGAGAGAGAGATCTAAAATTATAAATGTTAAAACTTCAAGAGGATGTCACAGATGCCCTGTACTATTTGTCTACATGTAAGTCAACAAAGATGACCTATGCAACTTCCACAATTAGTAATAAAAACAACAACTAATGTTTCCTGAGTGCTTACTTAGGAGCTTTATATACACATTATCGTGTTTAACATAGGTTTAGAATAAGGACTGTTATTAACCTCATGATATGCATGAGGAAACTGAGGTATGGAGAGAGATTCAGGAAATTGCTCACAATGTTAAATAGTAAATTTGGGATTTGAACCAAGTAGTTCGACTCCAAAATGTTTTTAACTACCCTGACATTCTCTCTGCAGTTATGTAATGGTTAGTTTAAGAGTACTAAAGGGAAAATTGAGGCCAATCCTGGGAACGCTTGGGCTTTAGGGGCAGCAGTAATTTGAGTGTACATATGCCTGAGACTAGTTCCAAACACACTGGATGTCAGCACACTAGGTGCCAGCAATTCAACTAATGCCAGGCCCCACCACCAGGAGTGCAGGGTGGGTGTGGAGGCTCCAGGTGAGAGCTGCTCAGGAACCTGTGTGGTGGGGCCGAGATTGCAATGAGAGGCTCCTTGTTTGCAGTTGAGTTAAGCTGGGACACCAGAGGTTGAAAATCCTTTAGCTTTAATACAGTCATGGAGGTTGTTGCAACCGGGTAGCGATAAATAGCATCCATCCCCAACAGGCTGTGATTACATAACATTGTATCTCTTGTCTACTAGGTGCCTGCTCCATGCCGAGCACCATTCTAGGCATTCCAGTATCTCCCTGTATCACTGTACACTCCCTCTGTCACCACTGTGCTAGAATGGAAGCTCCGTGAGTGCACACATCTTACTCTCTAGCTCACTCTTGGAGCCCCCAAACCTGACACACACACTGTCTGACATGAGTTCTTAAAATATTAACTTTTTGATATTGAATTCTCATGTCAACCTGAAAGGTAGATACTGTTATCCCCATCTGATAGATAGAGATACCTGGGCTTAAAGAGGGTGAGCAATTTGCACAAAGTCATCAAGTTGTCTGTGACCAGGTCTCTGTGCCACTCAGACCACTATTTAAGCAGAGAATTATCTAATAATTCAGAGTTTATAAATCTTTTTGGGTGCTCAGTGCTTTTTAGATTGGTTTTCTAAATTAATTAGACTGTTCTTCAAACTGAAAATTTGCTGCTTCACTTTGTGCTCTGCATTCATGAACACAATTTGTCAAAAAATGCCCAGTCTAATGTCTTCTTTGTCTTTGTCTTTCCAAAGTGATGTAGTAAGTAGCACTTCTCAAAAGCATCTGATCATGATAGCAACACGCACTAAACTATTTTTGATTGTTTGGTGTAATAATTTGACCATTCTTTTTAAAAATCAGATTAGTTTTTGGACAATTTATTTTTAAAAATACAGTGGGAACTCAACAAATGTTTCCACTGCTATGCAGACAAAACTGTTCATTCATTCAATATTCAGCAAATGTTTGTTCGGCGCCCACTCTGCTCAGCACTCTCAACTTCCACGGCTTCCTGCACTCAACCATATTGGAGAGGAGAGGACAAGTTGATGCACAGTAAGGTGTCAATGACTGGTAGAGCTTAATCCGTTACTCTCTCTCAAAGACTCTCATGTTTTAACAGAGCCTGATGAGTTAACCTACTGAAACTATTCTAATGTTAGACCAGTAGCCCCTGTGGTAGGTTGATGGAAGAAATATTGTGGTATTTCTCGACATACTTCAAAGCATTTTTACATACACTCATCTCCATATCCCCGTTTATATGATATCCCAACTAACTAAAAAAGGAGAAATTCATCCAACTAGCACTTATTAATGCCCTCCTTATGCCAGACACAGTGCTAGTTGCTGGGAATGCATGGGCAGATAAGACATGGATGGGTCTCACCTTCAGGGATGCAGAACCCAGTGGGGAAGAGGGAGCAGCAGTGCCGCAGCACGCGGGGTGCTACACAAAGTGAACACTGGTAGCCTCTGGAGCACACTGTCTAGCAACAGCTCAAGCCACGTCTCTGCTTAGTGATTACGGTTTTACTGAACTGACTGCTTGGGCCTTGTGTTATCTAATCTTCTGCCATTTTCAACATTTAGAATAATTCCAGTCTTTCCATTTCCTGCATTTTGCCAATTTTATTCGTGCTGTCAACAACAGCACAGCATCAAACAGATCATTTCATTCAGGTTCTTAGCTGGCCCTTGTGTTATCAGTGCTAGTCTAAAGCAGGGAGAAAATTCAAAATTAAATATATCACTTTTTTTTCTTTAGTCATAATTACTGGAGTTAACATCTGCACATTAATTTTCTATTTCTCTCCAGTGCTTTTATGTCAAAAGTCCAGAAATCTCTCCAGAATCTCCATTTAGCAATTAACTGCAGATGTGTGTGATTTGCCTGTTGAGCGAGCTGTAAGAATCTGAAAAGAACAAATACCCTTTTCTGCTGCATCCACTCACCCTGTCCACACGTACACACACCCCACAACCCATGCCTGACAATTCTGGAGTTGAAATTGGGGAGAGTTACAATGATGATTTGCCACCTCAGCAGTAAAAACTTCCTAACATTTGTGGACTTTTAGTAGATTCAGAGGAGTTAGATGAATAGGTAGATAAAGAATATGTATACACATATACATGTATAGATATATAAATTTACAAAAAGTATTCCTGATTAAAATACACACAGGAATGGTGATTTCTCATTTTGCAAATAAAAGATGCCATGCAGATAAATTACAAAGCAGGAAGATTTTCAATGTAGTGATGGGTGACTGGTAACCAATCTTTAGAATTATTTTTTAGGGTAATTTTAGCAGTTCTGTTCAAATGATGCTTTTTTAAAGACTGCTATTTTTCTGAGGGGAACATATGTCAGGAGAGCAGGATGAAAGCCTAATAAAAACATATCTGATTATAAATGAGATTTTCCAGTAAGTTGCTTTTCACTAGCTGAGGTACTTGCCGTTGTCCTTGAAAACCAAGGTTCCCAATGATCTGCTTGAGAAGTTAATGATGTAGTTCCTCATGACAAAGGAGTCTGGATCCAGGTGGTATTATATAATTTTGTGGATTTTCAAATATTCATTTTAGCAGTCCCATGTTTCTGAAAATGCTTCTATTTCTAACAGTTTCACATATGCTCATGCTGTTGACTCTGTATAATCTATGTACACATATACATTTAGATGCTAAAAGAAACAGCTGTATGGGCAAACTCATTTCCCAAAACCACAGTGAATTTCACATGGTTACTTTGTAATGATTATCACTAAGGAGAAGGTCAGAAATACACCACTGGAGTGGTGAACTACCGACCTGGCCTGGGCCATCTGCAGGTCTCCTCACCTCTGTCTCGTGTCTGCCCTGATACTTGGTCCTGCTTGGTACAGCAGCGCATGATGCCATCGCATCCTATGACGGCTGTCGGCCATGACTGCCCACATACTCACTACACGAAAGGCTGTCTGGCCCCAAAGATTTATGCTACACCTATTAATAGTTACAAAGATCATCTCAGAGCCCAGAACTGGGAGGCTGGGGACTTGGAATCTACCTAGATATGCTCACAACTGCCCTGGGACCCTGAGCAAATCACTTCACCTTCCTTCACCTTGAGTTTCCTCACCTATAAAATGAGAGAATTACGACAGATTTTTCTCAAAAGTTCCGTATAGCTCTAACAGTCTATAACTATAATGAAAACTCAAACATAGAAATTATTCTATGACTTGGCAATTTTACATATACATATGCATATATTTAAGTGTATACACACATATATACAGAGAGAGAGAACTCACACAAATTCACAAGGAGATGCATAAAAGGTTATTCATAGCAGTAGTGTATCTAATAGCAAAAAAAATCAGAAATTATGTAAATTTTCATCATCAAGAAATGTGTAAATAAACAGTGGTATAATAATACATGGAATACCATACATAAGTGAGTAGGAATGGCCTAGAACTATATGTAACAATATGGATGAATCTCACATACCTTGAACGAAAAAAGCAAGTGGCCAAAGAATACATACACTATGATGACATTATTTATATAAAGTTTTAAAACATTCAGAACAATATTATGTAGAATTGACCTAGTAAAATTATAAGGATGTACATGATGATGCTTTATATGAAATTTAGAAAATGGTCATCTTATGGTGGGCGGGAGGGAGGCAGAAGCAACAGTTCTGAGAGGCCCAGGGCCTCGACAGACTGGTAGAGCTTTATTTCTAGGCTGGGTGGTGGATGGATACTTTATGTCTTTTGTATAATTTTTACACCTTTTAAAAATTATTAAAAATGTCTAATAAATTTGTTATGTGACATAGCACTTTCAAATCCTTTTTACAGCCTTATGGAAATGATTAACCCCATCTCCTCATCTTTCAAGAAGACTTCTTTTCAGGAACTTTAAAAAAAATAGACTTTTCTCATGCTTATCTTGACAGAGCACACAGACCCAATCAAGAAGTAGCCGACTTTTGACAGTGGAGGAAAAATCAAATTAGTATGCCACATTTTTCTGTGCCCTGTAAAAAGATTCCTCTTACTCCTCCTCCATCCACCATTCCCTAGGGATAGTTGATGTTCCCTTTCATCCTAGCATTGTTAATGTGATATGAAGCCTATGACTGATTTTGAGTTTGGTTGTGATTTAAGACTTTCACACCATCATCTCCAGCGGTTAAAATTTCCATCATTTGAGAATTTATTCTTATGATGCTGCTTGGTTGTCATGTCACAGATTTGTATTTTAAAAAAAAAGATTTTGTTTTCTTCAATAAGAAAGAAAACCTAGGCCGGGCGCGGTGACTCACGCCTGTAATCCTAGCCCTCTGGGAGGCCGAGGCGGGTGGATCACTCGAGGTCAGGAGCTCGAGACCAGCCTGAGCGAGACCCCATCTCTACTAAAAATAGAAATAAAAATTATCTGGACAACTAAAAATATATATAGAAAAAATTAGCCAGGCATGGTGGCGCATCCCTGTAGTCCCAGCTACTTGGGAGGCTGAGGCAGTAGGATCGCTTAAGCCCAGGAGTTTGAGGTTGCTGTGAGCTAGGCTGATGCCACGGCACTCACTCTAGCCCAGGCAACAAAGTGAGACTCTGTCTCAAAAAAGAAAGAAAGAAAACCTACGTAACATGCCTCCACTTTGCCTCAAAGATGTTATGCTCCATATATTGAACAAACTATTGGCAGATATATTACAACAACAGTTAGTAGAGAGTGATCAGACATTGGTGGAAATGATGTTCTTATTTCCTACAACTTGTTATGTTGCCCACTTGGTTCAGGTTAGAATCTAGTCTGCAAGAATCTGACAGGGCTTTTCTTGAATAGATTTTATGTTGTTTTCTTATCTCAATCTCTCCAAATGGCAACTGTGAAGCCCCTAGAACAATTAGAATCAAGGTGAAACCAGTAGCTAAAGAGATAGTTTTTTAAATGAATAGCTTTCTGAGATAATCATTTTCGTTCATTCATCAATTCAGTACATAGTTATTGAGTTCCTGCTACATGTCAGGCATTGTTGTAGGTACTAGGGATGAAGGAGTGAACAAAAATGGGCCAGGCCCCTGCCTTTGTGGATCTTGCATTCTGGTGATTTCTTGGAATAACTCCTGGAATTGCAATGGCCACTCAGGTGCAAATGATGATAAGGATGATGGCTGACAAGCTCTTCCAGAAAGTTTTGTATGTTCCTCCATGATCATCCAAGCTGAGCAAAGTACCTTCCTCTGTGCTCCCAGGACACTCTGGGCACGCCTTAGCTGCGTGGGCATCTTGGCTGTCTTGGTATCCCAGCTCTGCCCGTCACCAGCTGTGAGACCTTGGGCCAGGTACTCAACCCTCTGAGCTTAGTAAGTAATTCTTACTGATCCGGGCACTCTGCTAAGTGTTTTGCACAAATCATTTTATTTCATCCTCCCACCAGCACTACAAGGTAGATCCTGCTACTATTACTCTTTTACTAATAGGAAAATTGAAGCCTAGCAAGGTTAAGTAACCTACTCAAGGTCAGTCATGTAGGTAGTAAGTGACAGAACCCAGGAAGTCTGCCAGAACCACGTAAGGACCCCATAAATATTAGCCTCACCAGGGCTGGGACTAGGGTAAGACAGGTGAAGTGAGGCCTGCAAAGAATCTTGTTTTAATTTAGAATTTTGTCTTTATTTAGAATTTTGTTATTTTATCATGGATTTTTTTGCATTTATTTTGATTTTTTGAAAATATTGCACCAAAATATTTATCTTGAATACTGAATTTTTGGTACTTATTAAATTTTATGCCCAAAGTGAGTGCCTCTCTCATGTCACTCTAGTTGCAGAATCATTATTATCATTAGTATTACATTTAAAGGGAGAATTGCCTATTTATTTGTTGGTTACCCTGGCTAAACTCAGAGACATTTAAACGTAGCACCCATGTCTTTTTATCCATAAAACCTAATGAAGACTTGGAACAGAGTAGATATTCAGTAAATATTTGTTGAACCCAACTTTCTGCTTTATAATAATTCAAAAGAAGACTAATTTCTACCCAGTAAAAGAAGAGAACTGGGTGAACTCTTCAATCTCTCTGTAGTCCAATTAGTCAATTTTGTATTATTGTTGGCAGTAATACTATTAATATTATTTACATATTAACCATAGCTATCGGGTATTGAGTATTTACCAGTGCCGCACATTTAGCACACCTTATCTCAAATTCTCACTACAAAGCTGGAAACTGAGGCTCAGCAATGTGGAGTCACTCACCCAGGATCACATGGCTAATAAGTGACAGTCAGCATTGAGCCCAGATCAGGGAGAGTCCAAACCTGGGTGCTTTCCACTCCACCACCTCCCTTCCTATTTCAGTTCAGTGCTGGTGAGGTGAAAAGGCACGGCCATGGTCATGAAGAAGGGAGTGGGCCAGATAAAGAAGGTGGTCAAGGTCTGCAAAGAAAAGATATGCACACAGTGCCCACCCAGGCGGGGAGGGGGCTGCTGGGCCCTGCTGTGCACTTGCACTATGCCATCTCCGCCAGCTGATACAAGGTTGTCTTGGAGATCATCTCACACGGAAGCACGGCCTTGGCCCGTATCAACTCAAAAAGATGGATCCAGGACCTGTCCTTGTGCCTGGAATGCGGAAGTAAGCTATACACTGGT
Organism: Lemur catta; assembly: GCF_020740605.2. Classification (NCBI taxonomy): domain Eukaryota; kingdom Metazoa; phylum Chordata; class Mammalia; order Primates; family Lemuridae; genus Lemur; species Lemur catta. The sequence goes on from NC_059135.1 coordinate 49,494,397, forward strand.
CTTCCTGACCTGCCCCCTTTCAAGGAAATTGAGTAGTCAGCCCGATGGGTTGACAAGAAATCCATACATTTGGGCAGTGGTGATGCCACCCCAGGCCAGACACAGGGGAGCCAGTGGTTCTCAACATGGTGTCCTTTGTCCCCCACACTGCAGTGGGTCAGCACTAAGTTCCCAAGATCCTTCCCTGGTTCCCACCGTCAATGATTTCTTATGGTGGTACTTTCCAAAGTATATTTTGTAAACATCAGTACTGTGTGGAATTTTGTGGTTAAATAAGGTTAAACAGGCTTTTCTACCTCCCAGGGAATTTCTTTACAAGGAGCACCCCTAAGACTAGCATTTTGTGAGATGCACTTGGGGAAATGGTGTGGCAGGATCCTTTAAATACTTTCTCCTTAGGAAGCGCCAAGAGGGTGAAAACTTAGGAAATGATTCTTAAATAGAAATGGTGTTGTCCTCTTCTTTTTTCTTTTTTCACTGTAAAAATGAGATAATATAACTAGATAAACAAAAGTTTTGAAAGTGGAAAGAAATCATCCTATTTTCACAACTTTAACACATTCTTTTCCTGTCTTTTCCATGTCTGTACATCTACAAATGCATATCGATGGATGAGTGGGGGGGGGAGTGTACCGATCACTGTGCTAAATGCTTTGCAGGTGTCGTCTCATTTAATCCTCACAGTAACTCTGAGTTAGCGACTCTAATCCCCATGTTACTTCAGGAAATTGAGACTCAGAGGGTTTAAGTCACTTTTCAAAGTTATGCCACAAGTAGGTTACTGAGCCAGTGTTTCTGACTTCATAGCCTATGTGTTTAAGCACTGAAATGATGAAATCATTGTTTTCTAACCTGGAAAAAAATATTTATCTTGAATTTATTACCAGGGAGTTTATCTTATCTTGGATCATCACACAGCTCAATTCTGTGTGATGATAAAAGAACATTCTGGAATTGTTCTGCTTTTCATTTGTCCTTGCCTCCCTTCTCTGACTTTCAGTAAGTGTCACAGGGCTTCACAGCACATAATCTTAAATGCAGTACCACTTTGTTTTCTGTTTTATGGCTCTATAATCTCCTCTATTGTAAATACATTCAGAAATGATTGTGGCTTTTTCTTGAAGCAGCAACATTTTTTAAAAAGTGATTTATTTTGATAGCGCTTTAGCCTCATGATTTCAAGTACTAAGTTACTTGGTTCAGGTGGTCTTATATTTTTCCCATAAATGTGTTTATGTCACCCCACAGACTGGGAAATTTCATTTCAGGTTTCTTTTTTTTCTCTCTTTCTTTCTTCATTTGATTTTCCTGCAGGAGGAGAACTGAATTCTTTGAACTTGTCAGTAAAGGAGAATGTGATTGGAACATCAAAAACCATCGTGATATATTTCGGTAAGAAAAAGCTCTTGTTTATGTGTTTCTTCAATATTTGGACATTGAGTCACACTTTTCCGACAGTGGTAAGAGCATAGAAGTGATTTCTAAAGCAACACATCTTAGCTTACATTCAAAACATTCAGAGATTAGTTGAATAGAGGAAAGATAGAAGATGTGTCTTTTTGTCTTATAATTTATTACAGTTTTGCCTCCTCTCCATAAATCTGCCTTCAAAAATAGAAAATGATGTTCAAGCTAGTTCAGTTTCAGCAAGCCATGATTTCCTCTTTTTCCTGAGGGGAGGAGGGTACAAGTGGGGAGGAGATGGAGTTTTTGAACCTTAGAAACCAGAGTTACGTAGCACAGAGGACAGTGGAGAGTTACCTTTTGCTTTTCTTTAGTGACAATAGGCGACAATAGGATAGAAAACCAGTCAGAACAGTTTGGGTGGTGGGAGAGGCTGCTCCAGATGTCCAATGGGACTTCTTCCAGCTGTTTAGAAAGGACAGCAGCAACCTGCTGTGTTTAGGTGGCATATTCTAAGCACTCTGTGGCAACTGCTCTGGATGGTAGCCCCATTCCTCTTTCTTTCCTGCCCTCTCCCGCCACCATCTCCACCTCACCCATCCTGGACCTTCTGCTGTCTTCTTCCTGCTCTGACACTGCTGAGTCTTGCTGGGAAAGCTTGTGAGGCCAGGATCAGGGCGCCCTGGGTCTGCTCCACAACCAGGCAACTGCTGGAATCCCCCTGAGTGGGATTCCCATCACTGTCCCCAATATCTGCTGTATCCCACCTCTGCCCCCATCTTCAGCACACTGCAGCTGACCTCACGCTCTCCCGATGAAGCCCTCTCCCCAGAAGCCCTCTGTTTCTCCCCTCTCTACTTTAATATTTCTCTGTGTTCTCTTTACAGACTTTTTTCTTCATCCTTTCCAGAGAGAGAGAGACGCTTCCTCTGTGCAAGACCAGCGCCTCCACTTGTGTCCTAATTCCATTCCCTCTACCTCCCCCAGCACCCACCCAGGCTTGCTACATCAATCTTGCTTCTTTGGCTTCCATTTTCGAAATCTGTTGTTTTCCATCATGACATTTGTAGACCTACAAACATGTTTCCACCTCCCCAATCAAAAAATCATTCCTGCCTTTCTCCAGGTCCCATCACAGCTTTCTCCTCGTCACTCCCACACTTCACTCGCACGTCCCCTAATTTGTTGCAAGGCAATTTCTTTCTTTTTGTGTAATGTTTAATCCCATGGGTAATTAGACAAATATATTTTTGTGTAACAAATTAAACATTGCAGATAAACCCCCAAGTCTCCCTGGAACTCCACCCCCAATTCCCGTACTGGTTGCAGTTATACTTCGTCGTCAGTTTGTCACGTCTTTCCAGATCATTTCCAAAGCATTTACACACATGGGTGCCCTAAGAAAAAATACTATGCAGTGTGGATTTCTATTGTTACTTTTAACATAAGTTATATATTTACTTACCAAGATGAACTTGCTTTTCCACTCAACTGTATGCCTTGGAATTCTTGTCGTGTTCATACCTCATCCTCTTTTATCATCGCATGCTATTCCAAAACATGGATGTACCACAGGGTTCTTAGCTTTTCCTCTGCTGAGGAATTAAGTCTGTGAAATGTGATTTCTGCTCCTTTTGAAAGTCACTGGTCATTTCTCAAGTATCAAAACCCACAGCCTTTATCCTCTTCAGCTTCCTTGATCTCATCACAGCCCCTAATTGAACGTGCCTTTCCTTTCTTCAAACTCTCTCCAGCCTTGAATTCTGCAAAGCCACACTCTTCTGGATTTGCTCCTTTCTTCCTGACTCTTCCTTCCCTTCTTTGTCCTTCTCTAGCCCTTCTTCCTCCCCGCCACCCCCTAAACATAAGTCCCCCAAGCACCTGTTTTTGATTCTCTTCTCTTGTTCCTCAGCATCGTCATGGTTTCATCTGCCATCTCTTCTCAAATGTCTCCCAACCAGTTTCTTGGGCTTTAGCCTCTCTTCTGATCTCCATTCCAAAAGTGCCAGTCCTCCTTCAATATCTCCACCTGGATGTTTTTCTGTAGATATTTGCAAACTTTTTTTGGCAGGGAACCCCATATGGAGGAAATACCTTGTTTGGAAGCGCAATATGTGAAACAGAAGTGCATGACCCCCCCCCCAGTCACTCCCCCGTCTCCCATTCATGGTTAGACTTGGACCATGGTGCACCGGGGTGAGGCTGTGATGAAGTACTATCCATAGAGGATTTAAAAATAGTAATAAAACCAACTAAAAGTCAGTCTGCTTTTCATTATCACCATGTGCCAGCAATTCTAAGCAAAATCACTGATGAGATACTCTTCCTGAAAAATGTCTTTGATTGGTATAAATTCTGAACAATTGCTGAAGTTATTGTTGAGGATCAAAATAATTGATATAAAAACTTCCTGTTAGAACATGTTTATTACTTATCCTTTCTTTGTACATGTATTGTAAGTTAATTCTAAGAATGTCTAGTTATACAGTCGGCCTCTAACACAGGTGGACCCAGCTACAAGCTCTCAAGAGTAAATTCCTGTTTGGAACCTTTTGAACTCACTCTGGGTGTAGTTTGTGTCTCTAACCTTGCAGAATCTCATATTCCTGCTTTTAAAGGCTGTATTTAGGATAAACAAGGCTAGCACAGTGATGGTAGAGATGAAGAAATAAAACTCGAGTTATTTCCATCAGTGAAACGAAGTGCAAACCACAAGGTGTAATATTTTTATTTCGTAAGTGCAAATTTCAGTTCATACATGAAATCTTTTATTGAATTTGAATACATTGTTGAAATTAAAATATATCCCTTTTAATTTGCCAGTTTTAAAGCTACAGAACAAATCAAGAAGATAGTGATTATCAAAAAATTATTATTGAAATAATTATGGCATATAGAGGAGAGGTATGTTAAAAATAATCTGCTGCAAGTATCAAATATGCTGGGTACACCACTGTTCTTTTCCCACCCCACTTAGCGCAGAAAGAGTCATGCCTTCCTTATTCCAGACCGTTCATTCAATTGCACGAAACAGATTGACACAACTTACTTAAAAATTGAACTAGAATTATGAGCACCTCAAGACTAAAACAGTCAGTACAAACTCCCTTCCTGCTCTATGACTTTAAAAAAGACCTTTCACTTCCTGCAGAGACTTGATCTAAAAATAAGATAAAACTGCTCCTTGTCTCCTTCAGTTCTTCCTTTGTAATCTTCCATCTTCGTCCTTGCCTGTCCATTCCCCCCTCCTTGTTTCAGGCTCTTATCAATGTATGCTTCCAACTGGCCTCTTTCCTTCCACTCTCTCCTTCTTCAAGCCATCTTCACTTCCATCATCTCAAGTTTTCCCCCTAAAAGTCTAGCCAGGTCCCTCCTGAGTCCCCAGCCTTAATTGACTCCCCAGTGGCAACTGGACGAAGGTTCCATCCACTCCACCCTACCTACCTCCCAGCCTTTCCCATCTTCCTTCTCTGTGTAGACTTTCTGCTCTACTGTAGAACAATCAGTGGAATCGAGATCTTTCCATCAGACTTTATGGATTCCAGCCCTACCTTTGACACCTCCTAGCTGTATAACCTTGGACAAGTTACCCAACCTTTCTGAGCCTTAATTTTTTGATCTGTAAAAAGGAGATAATAACAGTATCTCTACCTCATATAGAGACTATGTCAATCACCTTGTAGTGGCAGCCCAGTGAATAGTAGCTATTAGAATTATCATCTGAGCACCTCGCAGATATTCAATAAACTTGTTGATCAACTAATTAATGGCGATGGAAATTTGAGAAGTAAGTTTCAAATTATCAACTGGACAGAGCCTAAGTAATTATCCAAGTTATGATGCAAGCAGGCAGCTTCACAGAGATTATTTCCCATCCAGGAGAGACGCTACAGAGTCTGCATGTTACCCACAATCTCATCCCACAACAGAACCTAAAATGAGAAGCATCGCAGTGTAGCAGGAGGGCATCTGGTGGCTTTGCCATAAGCACAGAATCCTGAATCCTCTGCTCACTTGGGGAAAGTTACTTAATCTCTTGATGCTTCTGTTTACTTCTCTGCAAAATAGGAATAATAGCACCTACCTCTGGGGTTGTGATGAGGATTTATTTAGTTAGTGGTTAGTTAGTAGTCAGTTAGTAGTATGTAGTGCTTAACACAGGGATGTTTGGCATTAGATGCTTCATAAAAGGTGCCTGAATCCAAGAGGGCAAGGACTGCAGATGCCCCTGCTGCCTGGTTGTGCCTTGAATGACCTATTATTATCTGCACTCCGCCTGGTTCCCTGGAGGGGTTTCCTGGGGAAGTTACACAAACCCCTCTGCCATCCAGCAAGCTCTGCCATCTGGGCAGCAGACACATTTCCAAGGCGTCCGGATCCGGCAGGGTATGAAATGTTAACACCTGACATCAGGACAGCCCTGTGACCGGCAACAACACACCCCTTTTCTTCCAAAAGCAGTTAGCCAAGATGTGGTTCCCCAGCTCGAATCCGACATTACTTTTCATCACATACTGCTGGTTTTAGCACAAAGAAAGCAGATTTGAGACAAAGAGTGTGCCTTATTTTTCCTCCTCCTACCACATCCATAAGCTATGTACAATTTGAATTGTTCTCCACGTTTCCACGGTTTTGTGTGAATTCTAGTTAACTCTGCCCCTCAAAAATCTGATTCAGATCGTTCCTATGCTTCCTTATGTGCTCAAATTAATGAAGGCTGTAGCTGAGTATGTTTCTTCTTCATAATGCTTATAAAACATGGTTGGAGCCAGGTAGTAAACCGGAGTGAGACGGGGTGGCTCTCCCCCATAAATCTCAGCTCTGCAGAGCAGATGAAATGCGGGCGCTCCCGTGTGCTGTGTGCCTCGGCTCCTTGGTATGTGTTTTCTTCCGTTCCCATCAATCAGTAATAAGTTGGTAAATTGTTTCATCAGCCATGTATATAGTGTTATATACTGACTCCCTTGCTTACAGTTAAAAAAAAACCCAATAACACTGTCCATTATAAATTATTTTAAACAGAGCCTGCTTAGCTCAGGTATAGAGAAAGAAGTACTTTGCTTTCCTTGATTTGCTGCAGACAAAACAAAAGGGCCACCGGAGGATGTGTGAGAGCTTTGTCTTCCTAAGCAGTGTGACCACATGATGGAGATTCTGAACACAGGGACTATAAACAGTGCTGCCCCTTGTTGAGGAAAGGAAGATGTGAGCCAGCCTCCTTTCCATTTTATTTATTTATATATCTAGGACAGGTTTGTTTAGGAATGCAACAAAAGATTATTCAGGCTGTTTTGTTTGGTTCTGTTTTTCAGATCAATGTTAATGACAGCCTGTGACCTTGGAGCCGTGACCAAACCGTGGGAGATCTCAAGACAGGCAAGTGGTGATTAATGGCAGGGCTCAGCAGAGGAGGGGGTTGGGGGGACAATATTCCCAGAGCCCTGACTACCGTAAGGCACTGAAACCCCAGTCAATTTGCATCAATATTAACATGGTGTAAAAAATAGCAGGAGGCTTAGGCGCAACATAGTTTATTGCACAGCCTTTTCTTTATCGCTTCCACTGAGCAATAATATTTCTGACTCTCAGATTTTTTTTTTTAAAGTGCTAAATCCAAACAACACTTTGACCATTTCTTATGGTAAGGGTTTCAAACGTGGTTTTGGCTAGGTAATCATCTCTTAGCACGGGGTCCTGTTTTTCACATCTAAAAAAAAAAAAAGTGAAAGGAAATTCTATTTTTCTTTTCTTTTCAAATACTGTTTAGATATCAGACAGTTCTGTGGCCACAATGTTGAGTATCCAGTTTCATTTGTAGAAAAGAAATCACACCTTTACTACCTATCTGGTTTCTCTGCCACAAAACATTAGTTCTATAGCAAGAATAATTTTCAATCAAATAACCATCTGACTTAAGATCCTTGTTACTGATAGTATTTAGAGGTTAATAGCCCTTTAAGTTTTATGAGGCACCTACTATGTGGGCTGTGAGGTCCAAAACAGTAACTTGGCATCTTAAGACTTGACATTTTAGGGAAAATAAGATATCTTCCTATATCAATAAATAAATATTGATTGACTGCTTTATGTACATTATTTCACTTAATCTTCAAAATCTCCCTTTAGGTAGGTATAATTACTATAGTAGGCTGAATAATGATCACCCACAGATATCAAGTTCTAATCCCTGGAGCCTGTAAGCATTACCTTAGAGGAAAGGGTGTCTTTGCAGGTGTGATTAAATTAAGGATCTTGACTGAAGACAGTATCATGGATAGCCCAGGTGTGCTCTAAATCCAATGACAAGTGTGTGTCTGAGAGAGAGTAGAGAGAGATTACACATTCGGTAGAGGAGAAGGCACTGTGCAGGCAAGGCAGAGGTTGGAGTGATGCGGCCACAATCAAAGGAATGCTGGCAGCCACCAGAAACTGAAAGAGACAGGGAACAGATTCTCCCCAAGAGCCCTAGAGGGAGCACATCTCTACTGACACCTTGATTTCTGCCCAGTGAACTGATGTAGAACTCCTGGCCTCCGGACCTATGAGAGAATAAATTCCTGCTGCTTTAGCCACCAAGTTTGTGGTAATTTACAATAGGCTTAGGAAACTAATATAGTTATTATTCCCATTTCATAAATGGGGAAAATGAGGTCTAGAAATGATAAACATCCAGAGGTCATATTGTTGGTAGATGGTGGAGCTAGGTATAGATCCTAGCAGATTAGTCTCCAGAGCTTTCACTCTTAACAGTGTTTCATACTTTCCCACACAGGATGCATCAATCATCATTTTTAAATGATGCAAGTGCATCCACAGAATAGGCTATGTTATCACTGAACCCAAAATTTCAGTGGCTTTAAGCAACAAATTGCTCATGAACATGTGCATCTAGGATTGGCTAGTGCCTCTTTGTCCTCATTCTGCACTGGGGTTGATGGAGCAGCCACTACCCAGATCATTCTAGCAGAAGCCCTGGAGGGTCTTGCACTGGCAATTAAATGCTACCCCTCCCAAACAACTCATTGGTCAGAATTTGTCACATGACTCTCCCCATCTAGAAAGTACAATCTTTCTATTCACCCAGAAAGGAAAAAGCCAGAAATAGTAGGTGAAAACATAACTCCCACAGTTTGCCCTTCTAATCACCAAAAATGTAATTCACTCTCCTGCCAGCAGACAAAATATACTCATGCTCTCCCCGAGGAAGACAGCCCAAATGTTCCATCAGTCATGGCATCAAACTCAAAGTCCAGGATCTCTGGGTGATAGGTGCTAGTCTCTGTACCAGATCTGGATGCCAATTAAAGACCTACGCACTCCCAAAATACAGTGTCTAACATACACCCCAAACGCAAGACACCTATTAGAACACTCCCATTCAGAAAGCAAAGGAAAGAGCAACATTTGGTAGTTAGGAGTCCACAGCAACTGCAAGATCCCACTGGGCACTCACTGTGGGGGCCTCTGCACTGCAGTGTGCCCGGATTCTCTGGGATCTGGTCCCCAGTTCATTATTTTTTGTGACCTTTAGATCTTCCCTGGGAAATCATTCCTTGTCTGAAGGTCAAGCTACTTTCTCAGCCTACTTCTCACCTAAAGAAGTTTAAGGGCCCAAGGCTTGTTTTACCTAGTCATAGGCTCAGGGCTTCGTTAGTATTAAAACTCTCTTCAATATTTAGTCAGCTTCTTATGTTTTTGATTTAGTCATTTCCATTTGCCAGCAGCCATATTCCAGTTCTATATAAACACTTTAGATTTTCTCTATTTCTTTGCTTCTTTACATTTAGGAATAAAGAAATAAAGCAAATATTATTTTTCTTTTTTCTCTCCTAACTTAATTCCTACTGCCTTGATCTTAAAAGGCTTCAGTGAGAAAACCATGAAGTTAAATCATTTCTCCGAGCCACTTTTGTCCAGTTCAAAGGACCTAATTCATTCAGAGTTTTTAACTATAGGTGCACTAGCCATGACTTTGATTTGAAACTTGTTGCAATCCTGAGTCTTCATCAACCTTATCTAAATTTTCATTTTTATGGTTTGCAGTTGAGAAGCAACTTCATCTTACATCTCTACAAGACCCTGAATTTGTGACTTTTTCTATGCTCTTTCATTCCTGGTTATAAACCTGCTGATCCTTTTCTGAACTCACTTCCTGTAGTGTGTAGTGAAACAGTCGATAGTAATAATTGCGTGCTACTGACACTTCGTTTTCCAATCTCTTCTCCTCAGACTATAAGGTCATTAAGAATATTGTTAGCTTTATTTTAGTGATAATTATACAAGATATTTTGCCACCGTGTACTATGGATTGTCATCCTTATAGCCTCCTCACTATCTTGTATCTGGTTCCCAAGCTGATGACACATATTTTAGGTTCTTTTTCTCTCCTTCTGTCCTTTTTTTTTTTACCAGCAGCACCTCATTTCTATACCAATTTTTGTCTTAGGCAAGGATAGGCTAGGCTTTGTTTCAGTAATAAATATATTCTAAAATTTCAGTTGTTTAACATGAATAAAAGTTTATTTCTGCATTTGACTGGGCAGTTTTCCTACAGAGCTCTCCTCCAGTTGAGCTTTGGTTTTAACTTCAGTGTGACACATTTGAAGTCACATAAAGGAGGGTGATTATGAAGAATCTGTGTGGTTGAGTAGCTCCTGTTTACATCTCTGCTCACACTTCACTTCCTCTAGAGGTAGGAGGCCCTTCCAGGTATGAGGGAAAGTGTAGCACCAGGGTAGCTGCTGTGAGAGGGATGGAACAGGGTAGTAGGATGGAAAGTGCAAGGAAGTTAGAGGGACTGGGGAAAAAATAAGAAGACCAGAAAGGGAACAGGATAAGGTGTGATGTGCCAGGGCCTTCAGAAACCCCAGTGAAATAAACGCATGTCAAGAACTGAAAGAGCAGTAGCCCGCTGGGGCGGACAGTGACCGGGCAAAGTACTTGGAAGGAAAAAAAGTTTAATATTTTAGACCAACTTGGGAGGCCTAATAGCTGCTTGTAGGTGGTCTTCTCAGTCACTAGCATAAATATTATTTTATTTTTAGGATGTGAAATTCTGCTGATAAGTGCAGAAACATAAGAGTTCAGGGAAATAAAACACAAAACCATGTTTTCCCAAATGCTTCCATCAGAAAGCTAAGTTCACAGTTGTAAGCTGGAGATCTCATTCGTGTTTGTCTCCAAATGGTATAGATTAAGATACTTTTAAAAATATACTCATTTCCTAATTTTAGGAAACATTTGGACAAAACAACCGACCCTTCTTCTGAAAATATATTTTTAACTTTCTGGTTGTTGATTTTTTTTTTTAACTCCCTTTCAAAATGTTTTTCTACTGGGGTCTATCCCACTTTTCCTTCCTCATAAACATGACTCTAAGCATGTGGGTTTCCCCAGTGATCCCCCAAGGCCCGATTAGCATCTCAAATTTTCTTCTTTAATAAAAAATTCAATCAGGAGCCATTTAATGCTCCTGATTGGGTTTTTAAGTAGAAACAAAGCAGTGGTACTACGAGTTAAGTTGTGAAAGAAGCACAGGGGAGATGCGGAGGTCTGCTTTAACAAGAGCAAGGACAGGATTTTGTTTTAATTTCTTTGCTTTCCAGGGGCTACAGACCTAGGCAGGACTCCCACCTTGGGGTGCCTGATGTACACATTTACATCTTTAATGCAAAAGACCCAGCTCAGAGCAATCTGAGGGAGAGTTCTAGGAACTGAATAAATGAGGCCATACATACCCTTAGGGGACCATTTCTTCTTTAAAGAAGGCCAGAGAAAGGAGAGGGAAACCTGATGTGCTGAAATGAAAGGTAGCTGCAGAGACTGGAGAGGAGAGAAGGGAATCAAGTCCCAGAAAACAGGCAGGCATACAAGTGAAGGCATTGGAACCTGGGGTTGGGGAGAGGGAGATTTTTGTGGTTGAATTTTTTCTTTTTTAGGTTTCTTATGTGATATGTGGTTTAATTCTTAAAAGGAACCCATATTTCTTATTAGAAATTTTAGAAATCTGAACTTACTGGATATTAGAAATCTTTATTAATGACTGCATATTTGCCATACTCAGATTTATACATGTATGTGTGCGTGTGTGTGTTTGTGTGTTTAATGTTGTATTTAAGTTTTATCTATGATCCATGGTTGACAAAGTCTCCTAAGATATAGACTTAGGCAAACTATCTTGATCCTATGCACTTAACCAAAATGAAACCCCTCTCACCTTTGCCAGACTTGAAAACCTTATCTTTATAAAAGGCTGGAATAGAGAAAAATTAGTTTGGGGATCCAGGTCTTCTTGTCATGAAGTTGTCTGGGATTTTTTTTTCTATTCTTCCAGTATTTCATAAATCAATATAGTTCATTTCAGAAATTTCCTAGATACACAGCATAGTATTGTTGAAAATATCTTTTCAACACTTACCCGTTATGTTGATTTTCTCCCCACAAACTATCCTGAGAAATGCAGGCTTGGGAAAGAAAAAAGAAAAATCTCTGTAGCTTGGCTATGAACAGTAGCTGCTGATCTAGTGGATGAAAAGTAGAAAAATACAGGTCTCTGTGGTTTGGGGTAGAACAAGCATTCCATTGTGCTTGTACCAACTAGAGCCTACCATAAATTAACACTTTTAGCGCATAGATCCAGACAGCCTGAAGAACAAATCACGTTCTTCAAACTCTATCATAACATACTGTGAATGTCTGTTTTGAACAGTGAATCTAACAGTTCTCCCTCTTGATGGATGGCTACGGTAGGAAGCAAGAAGGTGTGCCCTGGGGTTATCCCTTCTACAGTAAACACAAGTATTTGTAGGGAGGGAGTTAAACAGTTTTTATGGTAGCAAGAGGAAGACAAGCAAAGATAAAAGTATGCAGCAAAGTAAAGAATCTAATAGAAATAATCAAAAGTTGGCTAATCATCAATAATGTAACATAATAATATAAATTATTATTACGTTAACATTTGCTTCATTTTTCCATATAAGATCTTTTCCTCTTTTGAAGGTGGCAACCTAGTGCTTCATCCCAAATATGGAAGCTGTATTGTGGGAGATCATTGTTGGCGTGCATCTAAAAATACATTGCACAAGTTCTCTTGATTAAAAGGAAATCAGTTTCATTGATTAAATTCTGTAATACCTTCAAACACAAAAGGTTAATGTACTTTCTCATAAGGTTTTTAAATGATTGTCTGTGTTGAAGGTAATCACCAGATACATAAGCAAGAAATAAGTCCCAAGTTTCATGATAAACTACACATAACCATCAATTAAAATATTAATGTGTTTCAGGTGGCTGAACTTGTAACCAGCGAGTTCTTTGAACAAGGAGATCGGGAGAGATCAGAACTCAAACTCACTCCTTCAGTAAGTTCATCCTTTTATTATCACGTATTTACCCTTTCAAATGACATTTTCAAAAATAACTCCAAGTCACAAGTTGAAAATGGAAGTGACAGAATGGATTTAAGGAAGCACTCCTGAAAGTTTAAAGCTTTAATTAAACTCAAATGCTAAACACTGTTATTCCCAGGTTTCTGATTAAGAGTGGTGAGCTACTTAACAAGCATTTCCTGAGCACCCACCATGGGACAAATAGACACAAGGGAGGATGTGCAAAGCGGAATTTGAATAATTCAAAGCCTGGTGCTGGCATTTCATATATGCCTGCTTTGGAATAGAAATATTGTACAGCAAAAAATTAAAGGCAAGCTGTCCAGCCTGGAGAAGCTAGATTTTATTTTCTAATTTTGAACTTTTCAAAATCCCAAAAGCAGATAATTTCAAATCTCTTGTTTCTTTTCCTTGTTTGCAAAATGAAAAGTTCCACTTGGGGAAGTAGGCTCCGGTGATTGGAATGCTATTTATGTTGGACTCGCTCATTAAGTTATTATTTGAGAATGCTTACTATAGGCTCAAGGTGATGCTGTTTTTGTTCAACAGAATACAAAAGACGTAAGTGCCTCATTCACTATCCTCAAGGAGGGGGCAGCCTCTGTATTCCTAGTGAATGATTAGCTAAAATCATATAACCCAATGACTCTGAGAGTGGTGCAAACTATTTTCAAACTAGCACAGCACAGTAGATTCAATGAAGCTCAAAAAATGTGTCAATTGTCAAGAAGTCTGTTTAAGAGGCTTCAAATCAACTGAGTTTTGAACATTTGGAGGTATTTATAAGATCTTCAGTTTTTAAGAGACCCTTCTTTGTTGACATTAAACACAAGAACTATCTCTTAGTTTGAATAGTTTCACCTGTTTGAAGTCAGAACTCACAGTCTTACTAATTTTGACTATTCTTAATCAGTTGCTTATGTATAAAAGGTCAGAAGACTACATAGGCTGAAACACACACTAATTATTTTAGTTTTCAAAGCAACATATATTTATACAATTTTCAAATCCCTTTATTCTTTTTTGGTGGTGTCACCAAATTTGGTTATAAAAATAAAGATATTAGATTGGGATGTATACAGTGAATGTGTAAAATCTGGTACAATCCAAATTTCTTTCAGCTACATATCTACTTTCAAATAAAAGCTTTTTTCCCCTTAAAAACTGTTTCAGAGGCATACTCTGAAGGGTTTATAATGCTGCAACACCACAGGTCATTTAATTAAATGAAAAAAAATATGAGCAAATTGCCGGAGTCAGTGAGCTGGCGGGTGCAGTGGTGCAGCACTGAGGAGCCTTTATCTGTGGGCTCAGGTAAGGCGTGTTCTGAAGACATAAATGAAATTAATTTTGTGGTGGAAACATAGCTCTCGATGCTAATGTCTTCTTCACAAAAGGCTACTTAACACAGCTGGTGACCTTCTCTTGAGAGAGGCTTGGCTGCTGTGGCAGAGTTATCCCTCATTAGTCCTTTTCCAGAAATGTCTGGAAATTCATGCACCCAGAGCTGGTGCCCTTGACATTTAGGAAGAAAACTGTCCTGGAGCCCCCTCAGGTATCATGGTCCCAGAAGTCTTTGGAGTGACTTTATGAAGACAAAGGCTAATCTGGACCACAGCCAGAGGGTCAACACTGGAAACAGTGAGTCAGCTAATAAAGCCACTTGAGCACCTCCATGTGTCCAGCATGAAGCCAGGCTCTGTATATCCAGCAATAAGCAAGACACCACCTTCCCTCCCCTCAAGGCCCATGTCGACATTAAACAAATAATCGCTAATACTCAATTACAAAATGCAAAATGCTCTGAAGGAAAAGCACAGGACAATGTGGAATCTCACACTCATTTTTCTCTCATCAAGCATTGATTAAGAAGAGATTAGTCCAGAAATAAGCCCTTACAATTATGGTCAACTGATTTTCAACATGGGTGCCAAGACAATTCAATGGGGGCAAAATAGTCTTTTCAACAAATGGTTCAGGAACAACTGGATATCCATAGGCAAAAGGATAATGTTGGTCCCCTACTTCTCACTGTACCCCAAAATAAAGTCAGAACGGATCATAGACCTAAATGTAAGAGCTAAAGCTATAAAACTCTTAGAAGAAAATATAGGTATAAATCTTCTGGGTTGGGTTTAGCCATGGTGGCTTAGATATTATACCAAAAGCCCAAGAGACAAAAGATAAAATGGGCTAGAGATGTTAGTCCAGAGATGTTGAATTGGACTTTATTAAAATTAAATTGGACTTTATCCAAATTAAAAAATTTTGTGCATCAAAGGATACTATCAAGAAAGTGAAAAGACAACTCAAAGAATGGGAGAAATTATTTGCAAATCCTATATGTGATATGGGCCAGCTATCTAGATTATACAAAGAACTGTTACAATTTAATAATAGAAAGACAAATAATTTTAAAAATGGCGAAAGGATCTGAATAGACATATCTCCAAAGAAGATATATAAATGGCCAATGAGTACATGAAAAAATGTTCAAAATCATTTGTCATTGGAGAAATGCAAACTGAAACCACATGAGATACCACTTTGCACCCACTAAGATGGCTATAATCAAAAAGTCAGACAATAACAAAGGTTGGTGAGGCTGTGGAAAAAATGGAACTTCATATATTGCTGGTAGGAATGTAAAATGGTGCAGCTGCCTTGAAACAACAGTTTGTCAATTCCTCAAAAAGTGAAACAGAGTTATCATATGACCCAGAAATTCTACCTCTAGGTATATGGTATGTCTCCAAGAGAAATGAAAACATACATCCACACAATAAACTTGTACATGGATGTTCATAGCAGAATTATTCATAATAGCTTGGAAATAACTCAAATATTGATCAACTGATGAATTAATAAATAAAATATAGCATATCAACACAATGAAATATTATTTGACAATAAAAATGAATGAAGGGCTGATGCATGCTGCATGGATAAACGTCAAAAACATTATGCTAAGTGAAAGAAGCCAGTCACAAAAGACCACATATCATAAGATTCCATTTATATGAAATGTGCAGAATAGGCAAATCCATCTAGACAGAAAGTAGATTAGTGGTTGCCTAAGTCTGGGAGTTTGGGGAAGAATGAAGAGTGATGCTAATGGTATGGGGCTTCTTTTTGGGGTGATAAAAATGTCCTAAAATTGATTGTAAGTGATGGTTGCCCAATTCTTTGAATATACTGAAAAACCACTGCATTAGAAAAAGAAGTAACTTTATAATACCCACCAGCAACAGAGTAATTAAATAAATAAGAAAATTTCAAATAGCAAAGAGAACTATAGAGAAAATAAAACAGAGTCATATTTTTTAAGGGAACATTTTGGAGCAAGATTGATGTAGTTCACAAGAACTATCCCTTTCTCCAGCATATTTTCGCAGTTGTCTGTGAATTCTAGTCTTCTTTCCTGACATTTCCCATTCCCATTGCAAGACAAGGATGAGCAGAGCTGGTGGAAGTCAGTGACCTTCTCCCTAATTGAGAGACATTCGTTGCCCTCAGATTTGGCAGCTAGTGATTTCTGCCACAGCCACTCCCACTCTTGTTCATAGTCTGAAGGAGGCTTTTCCAACATCTCTGGACCAAAGGGATTTCTTGGATCTGCCCTCATGATACCAAAATGATGTGGATGCCACATTTTATCTAGAGGAAACACAAAACTTCCTGTAAGACAATAAGGCAGGGCAAGTTATAACTAGACAACCTGGTCTTCTAGATAGGTAGGGGCACAAGGTAGCTTCTTAGGCCCTGGGCTTGTCCTTAAGAACAAAGGGAGGGACGTTCTCACTGGTGTAGAATTGTCAGTGTTTATTCAAGGAATCTATTTTAACCCTCCAATTCCAATTGATTATTTCCCTCGTTCAGTCTGCCTGAGAGAAATATGTCATTTCTTTTTCTCAAAAATACCTAAATAATCTCAAACTTTAAAATATCATAAAGTTTAAAGGTTGGGAATGAAGAAAGGTAAGTGCCTCCCACCATAAACCATCCAAGGACAGATAAGTATTTAGGAATTTATTAATGACAGTATCTTATTAGAAAATACACATAATTGCCAAACCAGCACTCCACCCTAAAAAATTAACATAAATGGTTCCTATTTAAAATAAAATTGCTTTTACGTATCTTTTCCAATCTATCCCATTCTATCCCACTCTCTCACTATAGAAATAAAAGCCTGCATTATTTTTGTGACAATAAAACATATTTCCTTCCTTTAACTTTATCCAATTCCCAGTGACCTGAGAACTTGATTTAGTAGCAGTTACCTGTATCTGAAGACAGATTTTGGCCCCAAGAAGTTGCATGCTGTAAAGTTCAAATAAATTCACTTACAAATCTCATAAAAGAGGTAAAAATACTTTATTTCTCATAGATAAAGGAACAGAAAGTACATGTAAAGATGATTATGATTTAGGAAGTGTTCAGTTTGCGAACATTGGACCATTGTGGCAAAGGGTTTGACAAAGCACCTGTAAAATACTTTGGTGTGCTAAAGCAAGCTTCTCCCATATTCTAGGCTATTTTTGATCGGAACCGGAAACATGAACTGCCTCGATTGCAATTGGAGTGGATTGATAGCATCTGCATGCCTTTGTATCAGGTAATGTTGATTTGGGAAGGTCTGCATGTCCTGACTGAGCCGGAAAAGTAGGTAAAGTATTGCAGAAGCATTTGTTTTAGGAGACACTTCCAGGGTACAAACGTTACTGAGAACTCTGGATGCACTTTGTCTTTCCCTGGATTTCTGACGGTCCCCTGGGAAGAGTTTTGCCTTCTAAAACATAATCTCCATGGACCTCAACTTCCTCATCTGTGAACCAGGAGTAATAATATTTTATCTCAGTATCTCCCAAGCTGTGCCCCATGGAACATAAATATCTAGCCGTAATCCAAAAGCTCACAGACCCAAGAAACATGTTTAACCTTGATTAACTCTGAATTTCTCAAATACATTTGATTATGGAAATCTTTTTTTATTTTTTACAAATTTTCTTTTATTTTGTTAATACCATGTAACACATGAGGGTTCCATGAAACACAGTGTTCTGCTCTGACCCCATGATCTGGGCTCGGGGGGTTTTGTGAAGCACCTTCCATTTTCAAAAGCTGCCTCTCTCTGAGACGCATGCGACAAATCCCAACTGGTGAATTCTGAGCGAGATGCACCAATGATTCCTAGCTCTGCTCCCTGGTGTGCAGGACCCTGCTCCTGGCAAGGAGACAAGTGTCGCTTTGAATGGTTCACATTCCACTTTTTGAGTATGGATTAGGGCTGGCACTAACACTAACAGTTTAGTGTACACTGGCTTTTAATTCTCCTTCTAAGCATTTGCTTTCATATGTAAAACCTGGCAAGTTCTTTACCCCCTACCTAGCTCAATCATACTGAGCTTCTTTTCTAACTTCAAAGTGAGAAACATGCAGGGAAAGCAAAACCTCTTTAGTTTCTCACTCCATGGAACTCCATTAAAGATGCAGTATTGTTTTTTAAGGACCTCACAATCGTTAAGTTCAAGCTCATCTACCACTTTGTTTTCAGCACTTTTAGGAACTGCTGAGCCCTGTCACAGTACCCTAAAAAAACAAAACAAACAAATAATAATAATAATAAAAAACCTTAGAATAGTATTGAAGATGGAAATGTAATTTTTTTTGGAGACAGGGTCTCGTTCTAGCACCAAGCTAGAATGCAGTGCTGTCATCATAGCTCACTGCAGCCTTGAACACCTGGGCTCAAGTGATCTTCCTGCCTCAGCTTCCGAAGTAGCTGGGACCACAGGCATGCACCACCATGCCCAGCTAATTTTTTTTTTTTTTGTAGAGACAAGGTCTCACTATGTTGCTCAGTCTGGTCTTGAACTCCTGGCCTCAAGCGATCCTCCTGCCTCGGCCTCCCAAAGTGCTGGGATCACAGGCATGAGCCACCTTACCAGGCCTGAAAATATTTTTTAATAACTATAAATAACAAAAGTAAATTAATTTTTGTTTTATATTATCCATTACATGCATGGTAGCATAAAGTCAGCCAAAGTTTTCAAATAATCCAAAAGTGATTATTTTAGTTATAAATGGCACATAATGTTCTTTTATTTAATAATGAAAGATTGGGCAAAAAAAATCAAGAATGATGTACATTTTATTATAAGGGGACCCTCAACTCTCTTTTGTTCCTATCTGCTCCTCCCATCCTTGATGTCTCTGAAGAAGCTGGCCCCTGTGCAAAGCCCATAGCTGTGAGGTCACATATATCTTGCTTTGCTGACATGACCTTGACTACCCATGTGAATTATTTTTTAATGTTATTCAGTTTCCTGTGCACACTTGGGCAATAAATGGGATGAATAAGTTATTCTTATAATTAATAAAATTTTTTTACTGCGGGCAGAGCTTAGGAAGATGATGACATGTGGTGGGGGTGGGGGTGATTAATTTTTGGTACTAGTTTGCAAAGCTATTTTGGAGTGAACCCAAAGTCTACACACTCTTCCTGTGTGATTAGTTATAGTAAATGCTGTAAAGCTGCTGTCCCTGACCCCTGGGCTGTTACAAACTGGGCCTCGCAGCAGGAGGTGAGTGGCCAAGAGCAAGCGAGGCTTCATCTGTATTGACAGCTGCTCCCCATCGCTTGCATCACCACATAAGCTCTGCCTCTTGTCAGATCAGCAGCGGCATTAGATTCTCATAGGAGGGTGAACCCTACTGTAAACTGTGCGTACGAGGGACCTAGGTTGCGGGCTCCTTATGACAATCTAATGCCTGATGATCTGAGGTGGAGATGCTAGTGCTGGGGAGCGGCTGCAAATACAGATTATCATTAGCAGAGAGGTTTGACTGCACAATAAATGTAACGCACTTGAATCATCCCAAAACCATCCCCCCTGCCAACCCCCCAATTTTTAAGTGGAAAAATTGTCTTCCATGAAACCAATCCAAAAGGTGCCAAAAAGGTTGGGGACCACTGCTATAAAGGATCCTCATGTGGTTTTCCATATTAATTTAATTGTTTTATTACTGACTCACAATTGTTAGGGCTTATCTTATACTTCCTCTTAAATACTTTGAAATCTTCAGGTTAAAAAGGAAGTTACTTGAATTTAAATTGAAAATAGCAGTTTCTAGAATTTAGGGAGTAATATTATCACTTCACATTTTATATCATCCTGATTTTTCACATCTGTTTTACTTCACTATTATACTTATCTGTGAGGTTATGTACACCTGCCGTTTTCATCTGCAGAAAATAAACATGTAGAAAGATAAAGCGATGTTCCCACCAAATGAGAGTCATGTCCTGCTCACCCAGACCTGTTTTGGTGTGGTGGCCTTCCTACTGCTCCCCTCCACCTCTGAGGGAAATGTCTTCCACCACTTTTTATTATGTCACTACCTGGGGCGAGGCACGCCATTCTGAAAGGGAATGTGGAAGGAGCTGTTTACAGAAGCTCATATTCATCCTTGCTGCTGTATCTTCTCATTTAAAGAGGATGAAAATCTTGCTCCTTTTGATTCCTTATCACCACTAATTTTTTTAATGAAATTTTAAAAATTTAAATTTAAATTTTTTTTTAAATGATTTCATTTGTAAGTTTTTTACAAGGCTTCAAAACCAAGCTTTCAAGAGCCATGAAACTGAAACTTTGTAGAGTTTAACTATCTTCTCGGAGGGTCCCTATTTTGCTTCATCTCATGCAGAGGTTTTTTTTTTCCCACTATTTACCTGGATGATCTCACATCAATTGTTGCTGCTCCCAAACAGGAATGGAATCAGTCAGTGGGCAGGAATCACCATAGTGGGAAGACACAAAATCTTGAGGAAATAACAAGCCAGGAATGTCACTGAGGCAACTCAGCGAAAGGCCAGACTGGGGTTTTGAACTTAAAGGTCCAATAATAAGTCTGAGGGGATAGAAGGCACACAGGGCAGTATGCAGGTGGCGGGAATGTCGAATGTGGTTGGTCTGAAATGACATGGGCAGACAGACAGAGCATAAGAATCCAGTTTGACTTGCTCAGTTGGTCTGGACACATGGAAAAGGATACAGAATAAATAGCACATATGAGACAAGATGTCCCCTCTAAGGGCCAAGGCCCCGACCCCAAAGTGGGGTCGGCTTGGCTGGCAGGAAACCTCATGTAGAACCTAAGACAAACAGATTCTCATAGAGAGGGCAGGGGTCCTCCTGCAGGTGGGGAGTGTGGAGCGATGGAAGTGGGAGAGGGTAGAAGCTGACCGTGGGCGCCCTGGGGCTGGAGGGAGGGTGGACGTGCAGTTGGGCAGTCAATACAAACGTGGTTTAACTAGAGCTTTTTGACTTCATTGCCTTTCACTGGGTAATTCGGTTTTACTTTGTGATTTTAAAAGGATTGTGCTTGTCAAATATCAAATAGATCAAGCACTTTCCACTTGTGCTCCCGTTCGCTGAGTTTGTCTCTCCCCCAAGCAAAGGATAAAGATTATCGCTACCCTCACGTGCCTGAAGGGCTAGTTATTTGTGTGCCTGGTTGGGAACCCACACGGATACACTTCAAATGCCCATTGGATTTAAAATCGAAACTCTCTGGGATAACTTCAGTTTCCAGCCAATCTGTGACTACGTTGAGGGAAAACAACGAGGAACTCCCTCTCCTCCAAAATCTATTTATTAGGAAGTTACCTAAGTAACCTAGTGATTGACTGAAAGTCACAGTCAGAAAATCTATAAAAATATATAAATAAAGCAGAAAGAAACAATTTGTGGGCCCTCTTTACATATGTATTGTACCAAGAGAGGCTGACTGGTTCTCTCTGAAGGGGAGAAAGAGAGCAAGTAATTGTGGCATTGATTTAGCTCTCATACAATGCCAGGTGGGAAGGACACCTGCAGAGAACAGCCCTAGATCCATGGAGAGTTATATGATAAGGACATGGGACATATTTATCTAATGCATTTATATGTGAGTATATAGTTTTCTGGAAGTTGCTCATCTTTTTAATCATATGGTTCCAAACTTTTCTTAAAAAAAAAAAAGAAAAAGAAAAAAGAATGAAAAGAAAAGAAAATGGTCCTAACAGGCACAAGTCATGATTTATCTGTGACAGCATTTTAATCAGGACACATATAGGAAGCCTCGAATGGGCAGGGAACCAACAAAGCTGTTCCCCCAGAGAAGACTAAAGCCCTGGTTAGTTAGCTCTGTCCTAGCAGGGTATCTCGGGAGGAATACATTGACTTCTGATTCCCTTGCTTTCTGCTGTCTTTGCACCCTGCTGGGGATCCATTAGCCTGCTGCTCAACATCTTTGGAGGAAAAAAAAAAAAAGGAAGAAAGAAGAAGTAAAAAAAAAGACACCATCAAACTTTGAAGTCGTTGCTTGCACCAGCCTTAGGGATAAACAGAAAGCCTCATGTCATCAAATCATTCTGAGCTTCTCTTTGCAAGCTGAGTTTGGGCTCCTTATTCTCATTCTCAACTTAAACCTCAGTGTACCCAGAATGTCAATGGTGCACAGAGGCATTATAAATCTTTAACAGAGGATTGAGGGATGTAATTTTTATTATGAACATAATCATATTTTCAGCTCATCCCAAACTGGCTTTTGATTTTGAAGTGTATTTTCTCACAGATAATGCAAAATAGCTTGACCTGGACAGAAATTATCTCTCTGAATTAAGAGCAGGAAAATGTTTGTAAGATCAGTGCCTCTTTGTTAAAATGTCATGAGGTTCCTGAAACAGGCAGGGCTTCTGATGTTAAGATTATAGTAACCTTTGACTGTTTTTCTGTCTTCAGCTGTCATGGTCACTTTAGCAAATACATTCTACTTGATGCAATATTAATAGGCTCTCTGAAAAAAGAGAAGAAAAAAGTCTTTAAAATGTACTTGAAATCGTAGAGACTGGAAATTAGAAATTGATAAACAGGAAAAGAGGATATAAGTTGCTACTCTAGGACAATTTCTCTGGGTACTGATAAAAGTATTTTAAACACAATGCAATGTTTCCTACAAAAAATTTTCGTCAGATTTTTTTTTTAAAGACACCACCCAAATCAGGTTCCTGTAAACTGTTTCCCCTATGATATTTAGTATTCTTGTAATGAGAGGAAGAGATAGTTGGGTCTAATTTCTTACCTGTCCTTACAAAAGGGGGACATATATAGAATGGCATCATATAGAACTCAAAAAACTCAGGGAGAAGAAAGGAAGAAGGAAGGAAGGAAGGAAGGAAGGAAGGAAGGAAGGAAGGAAGGAAGGAAGGAAGGAAGGAAGGAAGGAAGAAGGAAGGAAGGAAGGAAGGAGGAAGGAAGGAGGAAGGAAGGAAGGAAGGAAGGAAGGAAGGAAGGAAGGAAGGAAGGAAGGAAGGAAGGAAGGGAGGAGGAAAGAAAATAACTTCCTTTATTCATTAAAATTGATCTAACTGTCTATACCTTTTTCTGGTGATATGGGCTGGGGTGGTGGCAGTGTTCTGGCACTTAAACTTGACAATTGAAGTATCTCAATCGCTTCTGGTTAAAATATGTAGGAGGGGGAGCCAGAGCCACTAAAATTTGAATTACTCCCAGTCAGAGCTATTTCTCCTCCCTAGCTGATATCTAGGTGCCAGAGGAACTCACCTGTGCTTGTGACCATTTTGTGACCTTCAGGAGAAGGACCCCTGGTGCACCTGCCGCCTACTGGGTCTTACTGGGTTCACTAAGAGGTTGCTGGTCAGGACTCTGGGCGTGCTGCTGGGCCAGCCTCTGTGTCACCACAGGTGTATGTGTTATAGCACTTTGTGGAGGCCCATGACAGTAGCTCTGGCTGCTGAAGTCTGTGGGCCTTGTAGCAGCCCCTCTTGGCAAGCCCACTCCAACATCCCCACCAGCTTCCTTGTCAGTTCTAGGCAACGGGTTCTCTTGGCATTTGCTCAGTCCCTCGGAGCACCCTTGAACTCCCAGCTACTTTCTCCTCCCCCTGCCGTCCACACAACTTCCTAAGTCCTTTCTGATATGTTGCCTGGGTGGTGCCAACGTGCTTTAGGAAAATTCTGTCATTTTCTTGAATTAGGCTCTGAGATTCCAGGGGCAAGCCCTCCCACTACACCCAGGGTTGGACCCCCAAGGAATGTGAAGCCAGAACCGCTTACTTCTGATCTCTCTCCATCTCTCTCCTAGCTCTCTCTCTCTGTCGTCTCTTCTCTCTCCCTGCTTCCCTGACATTTTTTAATTTCCTTCTCCTCATCTGATGGGCACTATCCTTGTATGGCCTCTGCTATGCTCTCTCTGCTAGAGCTTTGTAGTAAAACTTGATCTGACTTAGCCAGGCTTGGTTCTTCATAGATAGAGTTGAGTTCTGAAATTTAGAAATCCCCTTCATTGCACAAAGCTGCACGCAGTCTTGTTCTCTCCCGACTCTCGACTCTCGAAGCAGAATGATGACAGCTTGTTGTTTCTGGCTGGGAACCGCCACTTGCCTGCAGGAGGGAAGCCCGCTGAGATAATGGGTGAGGAGCCGCAGGCATTGCCATTCAAACAGATGGAAAAATACATCGGTTTAATATTTTCAAAATATTGTCCTGTTACCTATATTGTACCCAAATCTGAATGCTCATGGTAAAACCTGTTTATCTCAAAAAATATTCATTCTATGTACTATTAGTCAAATATGAATGGAAGAGAAACATAAATATTTAAAGGGGCAGTTTTATGTAATTTATAGGCCCCTCCACTACAGCCTGTCTTGGAAACTTTTGACAAAATGATCTTCCTTAAAAAAAAAATCTGATCGTGGCATCTCCCTGCTGAAAAACCTCAGGTTACTACCACCATGTATAAGATACCTCCCACATCCTTGGTGTAGCATTCCAGGGCCCCGTCATTCATTCTGAAGCCCACACCTACCCCCATCCCCACCTCAAAGCCGCATCTGTCATCCTGCCCTCTTCCTCACCCAGACACCCTTTGCCCCACAGCATAGGACCTACTAACCCTTTTGTCCATCTTCCCTGGCATTTGTCTATGCCACCCTCATTCTCTCAGCCCAAACTGTTACTTCTGCAAAACCTTCACTCCTGCTCGACATTCCACGGCGCTCTCTTCACCTCTTTATAATCACACATAACACTCTGTTTTGTGATTATCTTTCTGTCTGTTCCTCTTCCCCATTAGACTGGTTTCTTGGCACCACCGTATTCCCGGCACCTAGCACAGTACCTAGCACACGAAAGCTGCTAAGTAAATGTTTGTTGAACAAATGAATGAATGAAGAAGAAATGAGAATGATGGGATGCAATACTGCAGAATTAATTATAAGCAGTGGAATGTACAAAGTAAGGTTATAATGTCATTTTAAGTGATCACCTATAAAAACAGTCATGCATCGTTTAATGACAGGATATGTTCTGAGCAATGCATCATTAGGTGATTTTGTCATTGTATGAACATCATGGAATGTACTTACACAAACCTAGATGGCCTATTATACACCTAGGCTAGATAATATAGCCTATTGCTCTTAGCCTACAAACCTATACCACACATTATGGCACTCAATACTGTAGGCAATTGTAACACAATGGTAAGTATTTGTGCATCTAAACGTATCTAAACATAGAAAAGGTACAGTAAAAATATGGTATTATAATCTTACAAGAACATGGCAGCATATGTGGTCCATCATTGACCGAAACGTCATTACACGGCGCGTGACTGTATATAAAACCTTTCATCGGAGCACGCACTTTTATATTCCTGGAGTATATGGCCTATGATATCTTTTTAGAAAGTGGTTTAGTTCTCATCATGGTTGAATTGGCTCTTAATTCTACTGTAAGGGACCAGTTATGCTTTGAATTTTTCAGAGCTTTGACTTTTTCAGCTTGGAAATGCATTAAATTTTCTTTTATCCAGCATTGCCAGAAAATGTAGTTATCTAGTTATTTTGGTGTTCAAGTTAATAGATTGAGCTAGCATATATCATGAAGAGATTTCAAGAAATTATATTGTACATTATATACATATGATTTCAAGAAATTATAATACATTAAAATATACTAGATTTATCATGATTAAAATACAATCTTTCTTTGACTTAGAAGAATTTTCAGATCCTCCGTTGCCTAACAGTTGGTTATCAGTACAGACATCAAATATAATAATAATGTGCTGTGTAGGATGAAGTGCGGGATAGTGGAGAGGGCTCGTTAATAGAAGAGCAGTTAAGTTCATGTCACTTCTTGCATCATGCATGATACTTGGCAGGTACATACCCTTGGCTACATCTCAGAGTTCTTCCTGAGTACCTGATGCTCCAGGATGTTTGATTTTATAGAGAATCTTCCACCTCCAAAAAGGAGTTTGACCTGATAAAGCAACCAGCTGTGTACATTTTCTTGTAAATAAAATGAACTTTAATTTTTTTATTTCATGCAACTTAAAAAGACAAAAACTTCATTCTCTATATAGTAGTACTTAACCTATTGCTATTCATATATATTTTATGAGCTCAAAAACTGCTGTCATGAATCCATATTAAAATGCTGGTATCTGGTGAAAAAATTATAATATACTTCCAAATAAGCCTTTTGAGGGTAGAATTTAAGATAAGATCTACTTCTCCTTAGCTAGCTGACCAACATAAATAAAAAGTATTTCTGCTTGGAATCATGATGCTAAAAGTCTCCTAACCCCAGGTCCATACCAAGCTTGAAATGTTGTCTTAAGTTACTGTCCAGTCCCTCTAGAGAGCGTATTTTAAAAGCTGATTTATCTCTTCTTCATGGCCCTCTCTTCTTTGGGTCTCTTCAGAAGAAAAAGGGAAGAGAGAAGGAAAATTGGACTTTTTCACTGAGATATGAATAAAAGCCTCTTTTAATTATTGTTCCTTGCACTGCAAGTACCTCTCCAAATTCCCGAAATTTAATGTTTATTTGGAGGGTCACCACTGTTGAAGCTCCTGGGAAGTGAGGCCTGAGATAAACATAAAGCCTTCTTCTACTATTGCCAAACAGAATGTTCTGTACTATTCTGAATATTTCCTGAGAGAATTCAAGGAGGCAGTACTGGATCCTCAGCTATCACTACTCTTATATTTAATCAACAGAGCTACAGTTTATAAATATTAAATAAATTAGCCAAAGTAAATTGCCTCATCTTAGTAAGCAGAGTTAAGGTTTCAATCTCTTACACCAACCAATATGGCAGCCTGACAGTTGAGTCTGTTAGCCAGAGTCTAAAATGAAATTGAAGACTTCTAGAGAACTGAGTTTTTGGGAAAGAAGGTCAGTGTCAGAGACCTACAGATATGAGAGTATCCTTATGCATACTTTTTTTTTTTTTTTTTTTTTTTTTTTTTTTGAGACAGAGTCTCACTTTGTTGCCCGGGCTAGAGTGAGTGCCGTGGCATCAGCCTAGCTCACAGCAACCTCAGACTCCTGGGCTTAAGCGATCCTACTGCCTCAGCCTCCCGAGTAGCTGGGACTACAGGCATGAGCCACCATGCCCGGCTAATTTTTTTTGTATATATATTTTTAGTTGGCCAGATAATTTCTTTCTATTTTTAGTAGAGACGGGGTCTCACTCTTGCTCAGGCTGGTCTCGAACTCCTGACCTCGAGCGATCCACCCGCCTCGGCCTCCCAGAGCTAGGATTACAGGCGTGAGCCACCGCGCCCGGCCATGCATACTTTTCAGTAAGCAGACAGTTGTTGGATACTGATTGTATTGGCCACTGGAGGAGGGCTTAAATTTTAAAGTTTGCAAAGTACTTTTACATACACAATTTAATTTAACCTTAATTCTGTGAAGGAAGAAAGTACTTCACTCTGGATCCTACAATGTCTCATGGTCTGATTTTTGCAGATGAGGAAACTGAAACCTAAAGAAGCTGATGGACTTAGAGTAAAGCAGTTAATCCAGGGCAGAGCCAGAATTTCAAAGCCAAATCCTCAGTCTTGCTGTGCTGCTTTTAACCACTGCACTGCTCTAAGGACATGAGCGTTTTGTCCAACAGTACTCTACTTTGTAAACCTCCCCTTTACAAAATAAAAATCTGAATCCTTCAGAGGGGAGCATATGAGGACCTGAGTAGAGATTCCAGGAACATTCCTAGCGGACTGAATGGCTTCATGGATTTGCCTAGCTGGTTACGACAGAAAACTTCCTCAGAAATGTTTTATGTCAAGTTTCCCTTGATCTAACATTCCCACCTATAAAGGGGGCTGATGTTGCCAATTAAAGATGGCAGACTGACCTCACTGGTTAGTGAGAATCCGTTAACGTTATGAGAATTCCATTAACGTTATAATAATAAAAGGATTTTTTTAAAAAAGATATAAACTCCCCTGGGCAACGAGAAGAGGCTGGAAGAATTTTTGAGGAGCTTGATAGAAAAGGCCCAGATTGCCTTGAACACACCGTTAGTAGACATACATAAGAATGTAAACAACTCTGCTAGTGAGACGTCAAAAGGAAATGAGGAGAACAGTAAAGAAAATATATATCACCATAGAGAATACCTGGATTGTCACTAGCAGACTTTTAGGAGAAATAAGAACCTCACATTCTCTTATTCCTGTGATGCCCCTTCATACTCCCATTGTCCACATACACATTTTTACCCAGGTGCACTAGTGTATTCTGCTTTAGTCACTTAAAGTTCATAACATGTTTCCACATTTCTACATAATTTTTACATTATTCTTTGAAATGGCAGCCTAGTATTCCAATCAGTTGACTTGTCATAACTTATTCAGTCGTTCCCTCCTTTTTTTCCTAATAGAGATAATTCTGAAATGAGCACCTTTTGTTCAATATTTTATTGACTTATTTAATACTATTAAGTATAATTAGAAATAATGAAGTTGCATTTCCTCTTAAAAAGAGATGTACAAGCTGGGTGTGGTGGCTTATGCCTGTAATCCCAGCACTCTGGGCAGGTCGAGGTGGGAGTATTGCTTGAGACCAAGAGTTCAAGATCAGCCTGCACAAGAGCAAGACACCACCCTCTACTAAAAATAGAAAAATTAGCCGGGCATGGTGGTGCACACCTATAGTCCCAGCTATTTAGAAGGCTGAGGCAGGAGGACTGCTTCAGCCCAGGCATTTGAGGTTGCTGTGAGCTATGATGATGCCACTGCACTGTAGCCTGGGTGACAGAGTGAGACCCTATCAGAAAAGAGAGAGAGAGAGATACATTCTCAAGGAAACAGAATGTAAGTAGAGATGAGATATTCTCAATATTGGGAGCTGGAAAGGAAGTAACATCCCAGAATGTCTGCAGAAGGGGACAACAATTGAAAGCCAGCTGATCTGTCTTTCAGAAGGAATTCCTGAGAGGCTCAGGACTTAGAGGGGCCAGGCACAGCCAAGAGTGGGTGTATTAGTTTCCTAGGGCTGCTGTAACAAAGAACAGCAAACTGGATGGCTTAAAACGACAGAAATTTATTCCCTCACAGTTCTGGAAGCCAGAATTCAGGTGTCAGCAAGGTTGGTCCCTTCTGAAGGCTCTGAGAGAGAGTCTGTCCCATGACTTTCTCCCAGCTTGTGATGGTTGCCAGCAGTTCTTGAAGTTCCCTGCCTTGTAGATGCATCACTCTAAGCTCTGTCTCTGTCTTCATGTGACATTCTCCTTTGTGTCTCTTGTCTTCACATCACCTTCTTATAAAGACACCAACCATTGGATTAGGGCCCACATTAATCCAACATGAACTCATTTTACCTTGTGATATCTGCAAAGACCCTATTTCCAGATATGGTCAGATTCACAGGTACAGGGGTTAGGACTTCAGAATATCTTTCAGGAGGACACGATTCAATTCACAGCAGTGAGGTTGAGGCATGAGGCTGGAAATAAGAAGAAAGGTTCAAAGTCAGCAAATGGGGTCTCAGGAACTTCCCACAACCCACACAACCAGGTAAACAGCCTCTGCAACTGCTGCCAAGTCGAAAGATCAGAGAGCTCTTCTCGTGGAGCACTAATGGAGAGAACTCGTAGCTGAAATTGAAAGTCTGTAGAATAACTGGCTGGACCCCCAGAGGCCCTCCTACTCTGCACCTGGGATGCTAGCAGCTAGATACCCCCAGAAGCAGTACAGTGGATTCTTCTCTAGGGAAACAGAGCAGCCTCAGAGAAAAGATTTGCATGCACTTGCACTTGGTAGTCCCTCAACGAATCAACTCCCTGCAGGACACCCTTAACATGAAGCCTACCGGTTGACAGTCACAGCTCTTCCGCTTGGCCTGCCCGCCTCCCCCTTTATGCTCTGCCTTGAATAAGTCTTGCAGTGCCTTGTATTTACATATATGCAAACAGATAAGGGCCACAGAATGTTTGAGGACAGTCTCCAATATGAAAGAATAGAAGCAAATCAAAAATCATGAAAGAAAAGGGAATTCAGAGCTTACAGTAAAGGTAAAACACAGAAGACAATTTCTAAAAAGCCTCTAATACCATCAAAAAAATAAGAAATTTGTTATAAAACCAGACCCAAAATGCCTGGGTTTTTTTTCTCCTCTATTATTTTCTAGGTGCCACATCATGATTTTTCTCCTTCATCTGGGTGCCGTACTAGTAGGGCCTTCATGACTGTCCCACCGCCAGCTGCCTCCACTCAGACCCTTGTTGCGCTCAGCAGCCCCTCCCCAGTCTCACCCCCACAGTCCCATCCTCCAAGCGCCATGTTACCGCCTATCATCCTAAAGCAGATCTGATGGTATCACCCATCTGTTTAAAGTCCCTCCCCATTCAGGCCCTCCCTCCCTATTACTAGAGGAAAAAAATCTAAGCTGGCACATACAACCTTCCTCTCCCACCTCCTCTCTCTCTTTCCTTCACACCCTCTGCTCTTGCCATGACTGGCCACCTGCCATTTCCCAAATTGCTACCTCACTAATGTTCCACGCCCCGTGCCTTTCTCACACAGCCGTCTCTGCAGGCCCACCTTTCCCTCCCCTCCCCAAGCAACTCCTAGTCTCACGTGGGGACACTGCTCAGGTGACAGGCTTCATGTAAAACCTCTGTCTGCCCCCAGTAAGTAGGTATTTCAGCCTTCGGGGTGCTCTGTGGGTTCCTCTATTAGCACATTTTAATTATTTGCCTCCATTGTCTCTGCTACTCAGCCATAATGCCCAGCCCAGTTAAATGCTACCAACCTCCTCCCTCATCCGAGCTGCAGCCACAGTGTGTAAGTTTGTTACCTGGCTGCTAGGAGACCCCAGGTTCTGCCTCAGCAGCACAGCGAGTGCACGAGAGTGACAGGAACGGGAAAGATTGGGTTATCACATTGCTACTAGTAAGAGCTTGCATTCCCCAGCATCTTGTGCTTTCAGGGTGCCCTGAAATAACCTGTTGTTCCTGAGTTGCCCTGTGGCGGATGTTAGCATTTCTGCCTTTATTTCACGGATGAGAAACTAGGGAGGTTATACTTGCTGCTCAGAATCACCACAGTGAATTAGGGGAGTTTCAGCATCGGAACCAATACCTCCTACAAGCACAGAGCAGGATGAGCTACAGAACCATGAAATAGCAGCAGAGGAAAAATTATTCTCCAAGTCCTTGACTTAATATATAGTAGTCTAAGGTCTTGGTGCTACAGGCACTATGAACAGCTGAAAAACCTAAAGGGGAAAGGAGAAATAGAGAAACAGAAACATACAAAGAAAGAGCCAACAGGAAGGAGAAAAAAGACCTAAGATGAGGGCCTAACAGGAGGCAATAAGGGCTGAGTGGTTTTATGTGTCCTCTTTCAAACCTGCCCTCCACACTCATAAACCTAAAGCTCGCTGTCCCCAGCTTTCTTTTTTTGATCACCGCTGGCTAATAGGTTTGGCCAAAAGTAGCTTCCCTCTGCTACTTTTTAAAAGTCTTTAGCCTTACAAAGCGACTTTCTTCTTGAAGCAAATGGAATTGATGATAGATAATATCAACTTTTCCAAGAGTCTGATCCAAGGGAGGTGAAGTATGTAGAAATGCTTTGGGAAGAGTAAACATTGTCTGTTAAAGCTCTCCAACATGTGAGTCATTACTGCTATCATTAATATCATCTCTAAACCTCAGTATCTCTGCTGTAAATCTGGATAATAGCCCAACTGCCTGTCTCACAAAGATATAGTGAGTCTATAATAACTTTTCTTGAGCATTTATTATGTGCTCAAGACTGACTTTCCAAGCATTATCTAATTTAATCGTCCTAGCAATATCAAGTTAGATACTATGATTATTCCACTTATCCGATGTGGAAACGGAGGCTACAAAGTTTCTGAAACTTACCCAAGAGTACACAGTAAGTCACAGTGCTTAGATTCTTTGTGCCTTCAAATCTGCAGCTTCTAACCCGAACGACCTCCTGTCACCTGAGATAATGTGTGTGAAGCCGTTAGCATTATACAAACCTTATATCCTTTACTGAGTCACCTTTAACAGAAGAAATGTGCTGTTTTAATACTGATGTGTTGAACTAGAAGCAGACTTGCAGATCATCTGTAGATGAGGAAAACAAAACCCTGAGAGGTCACTATCAAGTGACCTGACTTAAGAGTGGCCTAGCTGGGTTTAGTACCCAAGACTTTTGATCTTCTGTTTAGGGTTTGTGCCAAAATAACCCAAATACCCTACCATCTACATATAAAATATGAAGTGTCTTATCTCAAAGTGTTCAAGGCGAGCCTGAAGGGGCGAAATTGTCAAAGGAAATCCACATGGTCAGCGAGTTCTGCTTGCTTTCAAACAAGCAGAAAGCAGACTGAACCGAAGAGTTTGTTTTGCAGGACAGCATGGTAAACCAAGATGCCTCCAAGAACGGGGGAAATGGAATGAAAAGTCAGCAAACAAGGTAAAAAAGACAGCCCTGAGAGAGCCTGAGAAACTGAACAGAAAATCTGAAGGAAGATAAATGGATAATTTAACAGCTATTCAGTTTTTAAGAAAGACAAAGAACAAGCTACATTGCATCAGAAAAGGACTAGAAATGATGATGGATGGGACCCTTCAAAGAGTGGTGAGCACAACAGAGTCACAGTTGCCTGCGGAATTCCCAGCTGAGGGCAAATTGGAGGAACTAAATAAGGATATGAGACTGATACGGATTGAAGAGTTTTTCAAAATCTATTTAATGGCCAGGCAGGGGACATTGATCGCTTTTCAGAGGAAACGTTGAGGGGCAATGAGGTAGTCAGCCCTTATTTGTGATGGGGATGGGTGAGCAGTGAGGTGGGGGACGTTGATACACAAAATTATTGCAAAATACATGAAGATATTAAAATAATTTTGAATTATGGTGGTAAAGCACTAAATTATTTTGATCTTTATGGAAATAAGCATTTCTCTTTTTTGTCCTTGTACTGGCAAGTCTTCTTGAACTGCTAACAATCAGATGACTTATTAAATAATTATAATACATAACCAAAGACGGCTAGTTCCTTTATCAGTTCATGTTAGATTTTTAAATAAAATATTTTACTGCTAAATAGTTTATGCATGCTCAGGGAACACAATTCAAAATGTACTAAAGGCACAAACGTATCAGAGAAAAGTGATCACTCCTGTCTGCCAGTCACCCAATTCTTCTTTCACTGTGAATCAATTTCTGTGTGTGCCTCTAACGATTGTCTATAAGAAAGTGTAAATACAGTGTTTTTACAAGTTTTTTACACATAATGTTTATACATTGTTTTCTACGTACAGTGTGTATTCAGGTATCTACACATACTATGCTCATATATATGTATCTGTGTGTGCATACATATGAGCATCATGTTTATCCCATTTCATACCTTGCTTCTTTACACTTAACATATTTTCTAGATTATTCCTTTTCACTCTCCATACAGAATCTATCTCATCCTTTTTTAATGGCAGCATAGTATTCTATTTTAGAGATAAAGAATAAATTATTTAACCAATAATTATTTAGTCAAGAATTATTTAATTATTTATAGACATTGATGTTGTATCCAATAGTTTCCTATTGTAAACAATGTGCAATAAACATCCTTGGAAGTACATAATTTCACACTTTATTTGTAGGATAAATACCCAGAAATGGGATTAGTGGGCAATTGGAGTGTGGGAATTTGAAATGTTGATAGCTATTGCCGACTTTCTCTCTGTGGAGATTGAACCAATTTATATTCCCACCAGCAACGCCTGAGGTACCTATTTCTCCATACTTTTACCAACACGGTGTGTTCTCAAATTTCTTGAATTTTGCTAATGTAATAAGTACAAAATCTACTTCATTATAGTTTTAATTTACACTTTCTGAATTATAAATGAATATGATCATAGTTTTAGTATAGATTTACTCACTTAAAAGCCATTGGTATTTTTTTTCTGTAAACTCTTCATATTTTTGCCTATTTTCTACTGGGTTAGTGGTCTTTTCTTGTTGATTTGGAGGAGCTCACTATAAAAGTAAAGAAATTGACCTTTATCTGTAGGAAAAGTGGCAAATATTTTTCCCAGTTTTTCTTCTATCTTTTCACTTTGTTTATGCTAGACATATGTTGATTTTACATAGTCAAATTCATGAATCTTTTCTTTCATAGCTCTGAATTTTGTGTCATACTTATTATAATGACTTTCCCATTCAAAATTATAAAATTAAACAAATTTTTTCAGAACTTCTTTTAGTATTTTACAGTTTTGCTTTTTATATTTATAGCTTTGATTCTTACTGGTTTGGTTTACTATAAAGTGTGAGGTGGGAATCCAACTTTATTTTTTAGGCTACCCAGTTTTCCCTACATCAGTTTTTGACTAATCTTTTTCCTTATGATTTGAATGGTCACTGTTATAACATACTAAATTCCCTTAAATTTGGTTCTACATTTAGTCTTTCTATACTGTTCTGCTGACTTATCTACTTAGTCATATTATTTTAATTAATATCATTTTATAATATATTTTAATATCTGGTAAGACTAGGTTCGCCTTCCTTATTATTCTCCTTTTTCAGTATTTTCTAGGTATTCTTGTTTATTTTTTCATATAAGCATTAGAATTTAGTTCAAAAACAAATTTAGTTTGTCTTTTTATAAGTAGCTTGTTTAATTTTAAATGGTCAATGTTTGAAAAATAAATTACTATAAAACTTTATAACATTTAAGAGACAGAAAATGTTGCCCATTAGGAGGTTTTATTCATAAAATTCTTAGTTCTCTCTCTTA
Organism: Lemur catta; assembly: GCF_020740605.2. Classification (NCBI taxonomy): domain Eukaryota; kingdom Metazoa; phylum Chordata; class Mammalia; order Primates; family Lemuridae; genus Lemur; species Lemur catta. The sequence continues at coordinate 49,529,326 of NC_059135.1, forward strand.
AACTACACTTCAAAAATGTAATAAAACTATTGAGGGTATTGGTCCTGCTTTCCCTACACATACAAACTTTTCCTATATCTTAGCCTTTTGAGGAGTTAGCAATGTAATTAAAAAAGAGCCAACCAGGTCTTACAGTGGACAGATTGGCCCCTTTCTATGGACAAAGAGAAGGCCACCTAATGATACAACACCCTCCTCAGACATATACCCAGTGCTATTGTAAAATATTCCCTTTCTTTTCTTTTTATTCTTTATCTCAAAAATCTCTATTAGCTTATAAAATTAAGGAAAAGAAGTTTCCCTTACCATGTAGAGAGAGACCACTAAAATAATAGAGCGTTTTTATCCTCCATGGATCTTTACCTAACAATGAAGCATTTCTCCTGGATGCTTTGGGTCTAGTCCTCTGTAGATCTGGGGCGTGGGGACATAGGGGCTTGACAGTTCTCAAGCCATCTCCCCTCTCAAATCTGAGCACTGTTTAGTGCTAAGCATCAGGACCACCTTTAAATTCTGACAACAAATGCTCAGTAATCATCAGAATTGCATAGTACTCACTAAGCAGTTCATTACTGCGTATGATTAGCCTATTGCCTCTTTTGGGATTCTCAAACATAAGCTAAAAAAATAGAGCAAGTGCTAATAGAGTATTTTATAATTCATTCTTTGAGGTCTTATAGTTCCTTACTCACAACACCAACCACACCAAGGACGTGGATTTGCAATTCTGTAGTCATACAATCCTCCCCCACTCAGGCACCCTCTCCATTACTTGGGGGGAATCCTAGGACTCAAGACATAAGAATTACACAAAAAAATGTATGGTGAATGAATGTTTGCAGCCCAAAAAACTAAAATTTTTAAATGGCCCATTTTACACACTGAACTTTGAAAAAATAATAGATTTTTATATATTTCTATAAAATCTCAGGTGGCATAGTTTTACTAGAAAACATTCTGGCATGTGGAAAGGTGGATTATCACCATGTGGCGGCAGTTCAGTTACATGTTCCAACCACCTCTTATATGAAGCCCCATTCATCAAAGGCTGTGGCTTCTGGGTCAGCAGCCATTCCTTCCAAGTCAAAAGTTGCCCACACAATGAACATGATTGATTAGCTACCAGTCTGCTCTGAAAACCCAACCAACAGGATAACCAAGGACAGTATCCTAGAGGGGCTCGTTATAACAGAAGAAACTGTTCTCCTTGCTCCCATTTACACGAGCTGTCTTTAGGCCTGCCTGTCACTCACTCCTTAAAAATCCTTGTTTTATTTTCCCAAGGCAGAGTAGAGTAGACGAGTCATAGACGGAAGATTCACTGTCTATACCTAATGTTTGGGGGGTGTATTTCTTCCTTACTTAGTGAGGCCTCCATTGTCCAGTGAATTTATCCTGAACCAGTGTCAGGGACACTAGAACCTAAAAGTTTCACCATTGTCCTCGACACTGCACTAAGGTGTGAGACACCTGTTGTTACCAGTGTTCCAGTTGAGATCCCTGATGGGAAAACACCATGAGCTTTATACTCACTCAGGCTTGGACTGACCTTTCAGCTCTGCTGTATACTTAACCATGTAAACTTTGGCTCTTTTAATTTAATTTCCCCAATCTCAGGTTCCTCCTCTGTCAAAACAGGGTCAATAACACCTATCTCACAGCACTGTTGCGAAGTTTAGTCAGCTCACATACAGAGAGCTCCTAGAATGGCGCCTGGAACACAGATACATTTAATACTCAGTAGTTAGTTCATTTTAGCAAGATGTGTTTTACTCTCTATTATAGCAAGCAAACAGTTGGCCCAAAGAATAGATTCAGCTCACAGACAGGTTTCGTTCAGTTGAACACAGTTTTTAAATTGTAAAATGTCTAGTTTGCCTCAGTCCCCACCACTCCCAACTACATATCATGCAGCATACTTGGCTCATTAACTTTACTGTCCTGGCCCTGTGGGCATTTGAGTTTAAGATTCTTGCCCTATATTATGGAAATAACAATGCTGTTAATCTAAGAAGACTAAAATTCCTGCCTCATTAATTTATTAGGTCACTTGTAAATATCATTTTCCACAAAGGAATCCCTTGAGCATATAAATAAAATAAGCAACACAAGTAACCTGAGAGGTCAGGAAAGAAATGGAAACAGGAAGAGAAAACTGTATAACGCATTGTTGCACTTTCTCTTTTACATGCACTGCTAATCTGCTTCAAACCTTGAAAGAAAATGATCTCTTTCTAACTTATTATTAGCACTATAATTAGCTTACAGAAGATTAGACGTTGATGCTACAAACATCATCTTCAGTTGTAACTTGGGTAGACTGTGCCCTTAAAATTCCAATTGCAGATCTAAATCATTCTTGCATTGGAGTCTAATGAACTTGCTTACTAAGCAGTACCTCCGTGGCTTTGTCATCTTTTCTACTATTTGGGTAACAGTCTCACATTTTTTAGATTTTAAGATCTCATATATAGCTAACAAAACAGGTTAATCTGACAATATGTTTTGGTATTTGCAAAATATCTCACAGAGCCTTACTGTCACTACTGAATAGTAACAGACCTACAGAGTAAATACCATATATAGACAAATAGTTTTTCCAATTGGAAAAAGCAACTCACCCTCTGTGATAAACATGGTGTAACAATGAATTCCCACTAAGGAGAAAATAACAACTAATGGCTGTTTTTTCTATCTGTCTGAGTTCACCTCATAGAGAAAATCCAAGTGAAATGGATGCCACCACCTGACTCCTTTGAGTACACCTTCCTTGGAAGCCACAGATTCCATAGGCTTGTTGACTTGCCACCAGAGGGAGTTGACACCCTCCATTAGTGTTTGCTGAGTCCCCATAACATGACAAACTAAGAATGTGAACCTTTTAAAAGGAAAGAAAAATGCCCCTTTCTGATGGGCAGACTCTGGAGGTTCAAGGAGAAGGGAGGTAGCTGCTAGCCAGTCCCTGACTCTTATACCCATAAGGCCCAAGCTCTAAGATATCCCTGGCAGCTTGAAGGTCACACTTTTGTCATAGCTATTATCATACCAAAAAAGAAAAGGAAAAGAAAGTCTCATTTCCAACAGTTCCATGTAAAACCACAAGAGACTTCCGACTGGCTTAGCTTGGGCCTAATGCCTATCCCTAAGCCAATCACAGGAACACTCCTACTGGTCAGGCCTGATTTAATCTGAGCATGTGGAATGGATTCTATTACCAGAGGAAGGGTAAAGGGACAATGTATGGCCTCTGCTGTCTATAAGAGTTCACTTATAACCACCACCAAAAGAAAGTTAACTCATAATACACAACACATACACAGGGCAGGGAATCAATTTGTTCAAGTATCAAGATGCCTAAAAACACTCTGCCACCTGCACGGGTAGTCAGAAAAATAGAGTCCTACATTATGACATCAATTTTCTCAATTAGGAATTCAGCTACTAGTAAAATATGAAAATAATCTAGGGAGGCCAACTCTGTACTGCTCTGATATGGCAGCTCCATAGCTATCAGAAACCCAGTCTTTTTCTTAGCATATGTCTGCCATAGTCAAGTTTGCCTCATAGTCACAAGATAGTCACTGTGGCTCCAGCCATTATATTCATATTCCAACAGCAAGAAGTAGATAGGGACAAGGGCCAGACAATGCACCTCTCAGCAGAATAAGGCCCTTTTAACAAATTTTCCCTGGGCCTCTCCTTTATGAATTCTGCTTCTATCTCCCTGGCCACTCCTAAACTCAAAGGAGGTTAAAATGCATATTGGGCAGGCAGCTAGCAAATTCTGCTGGAGATACCACAATCTTGGCAGAATAAATGACCACATCCCCAAAGAGAGCAGAAGTTATAAGGCTTGAGCCCTTTAAACTCCATTGTGTTCTAGCCTGAGAAGAAGTCAACAAATATATGTATTTCAGATCCTCAGCTGTTGTGACCCCACTGTGTCAGCCCTGCCTCTGCCTGGGCCACCCTTGGTCTTGTTTCCAAACTTCAGCCTTGTATCTGGGCAACCCTGAACGCTGTCCACTCTTTTCCATGGTGGCTGTACCTCTTACTTGCCCCTCTGACCAATCTTGACCTCCACAAACCTAAGTCATATGAACACATCTGCGATCAGAGCAGCACTGGAGTCTGTTAAGGAAAACATTTATTGGCTAATCAGATATTCCTCAGGATGGAAAAACAATTCCTGTCTGGAAATTCACTCTGCATTCATAACTTGAATCTGCAGGGCTACCCTATGCAAAATCATGTGCTAACATTACGTACGTGGTAGTTGGTTACCAACTTGGGCTCTGGAGTCAGAGAGACCTGGTTCCAAACCCTGGCTCTGAGTCCCCAAGCAAGTCATAGAGCCTTTCTGAGCCTGATTTTCTCATCTCTAAAATGGACTCATAATGGACATACCTCACTCATCTGGTTGTTTTGAGGATTTAATGAGATAAAATATATGAAGCACCAATATAGCACAGTGTTTGGCACAGTTATATGTGTAACCTATGTAAATAAATATTAATTTTTCAACTTAGTAAATAACACAAAAAGATGTGTTGTAAGGCTAGTATCTTTAACACGAATGTTTAAAACACTTATCCAAAGAAGTCTTGGCTTGCTTCTGTGTTCACCATTATTGTTTGATTATTTGTTTTTCGAAGCAAGTTTTAAAAACTGCTGGAAGCCTTCTATGGTAGTTAATACATTATCTTAAGCAATTTAATGCAAATTAATTTTTACACAACCTTGAGTTTCAAAAGCCATTGAGCAGGGAAGGAAGGAGAGAGTTTTAGGAGGAGCCTGTTTGCTGCCTCCCATCTGGACCCGCAGCCAGCTCCGTCTGCTTTCGCATGTAGTGACTAGCGCTGCAGCTCGCCCTGCCAAACACACCATGTGCACTGGAGCCTTTTTTTTTTTTAAAACTCAGGAAAGTGTTCAAACGCATAGGAAGATGTGTATTTCCGGTTTTCCAGAAAACTTGATGGGATTATTTTGGCATTTTGAAGTTCTGTTTTTGTACTATAACTCAAGTTTTTCATCAGATTTTATGAGTTTGTTTCTGCTTTGTTTTGTTTCTGGATTTCATGCTCTTTTACTACAACAATTCTCCTTTTCTGCTAAGGTCTTCTAGGCCATGTTGAGGGATTGGGACTTGATATGCTGAGCATATTCATATCAAATGGCAGCCACAGCAAGGCTCAGAGAATGGCAAGCTCGGGTGGCAGGGGGTGTTTTCAATCAACCACTCCACGGTGGCTTCAATGGGGAGAGCTGATGGGACAGGACCAAGACGAAGTTGGCGACCAGTGAGGAGGCTGTACAGATTTAAAACAGTTGGCAGGATGATGGTAGTCTGAACCAGGGGTGGAGAAGCGGCAAGTAGACTGATGTAGTAAGATACTCTGCAAATAAGATTGACAGGCGTTGGCGATAGATTGGATGTAGGGGGAAGAGGGTGATGTCATGGATGACCTGTAGATTTCTGGGTTGGGCAACTGTGTGGATGATAATGCTCAGTTCCCTAGGAGAGTAAACCTGAGAGGAAGGTTTGAAGAAAGGTGAGGAGTTCAGTTCTGGAAAATGAATCCACTGGGTCTCTGGCCTGCACAGCCCACGGAAGAGGAGAGGTTGGCAAGCCACATATGATTCCTAGCCAACTGTGTCACTGCAGCGTGGTATGTAAAGTCCAGGAATATGTCAGATTAAATCGTGAATAATCTTAACCTTTGGGAACCAAGAGGTGTTAGCAATTCAACGTTTCACTAATTTAAAAGTTAGGAAGTGCTCCCATAATTGGCCGCTTCTCTCTGAAGTTACATACCTTGAATAGAAAGCTCCTGTGTCCCTCGAAGATGCTATTAATATTTGCACCTGTGACTGGTCAGTCACGTGAATTCAAGAGCGTTTCACCACTTGTTTGTTCTCTTGCCCCTCCAGCTGAAGGGTCTGAGCAGAGATGATGACAGCTGGTCATATCATCAATGATTTTCCCTTTCAAAATACCAGCCCCCAAATGAGCTTTTTGACATTTTGATTCAGAAAGGAAATAACCATGGTAGTAAAGTGATTGTGTCCTTATAACAGGGATATTGCCTCAAACAGATATTTGAGATAAGTTCTGAGTCTAACTTTGTATTTTCACAAAAAAAATTGATATTTGAGAAAAATACTCTAAATTCTTTCTCCTCTGCCATGTATTATATCACTTAGTTTCTGATTATTTTTCTTGGGTGAGGCTGGGGTGAGGAAAGACAGAAAATACTAAGTGATATTGCTAGCAACTTTGGAAATATAAATCAACAGCAGGCCAAAACCATCAAAAAAATGGTTTTTTGTCCTTTTCAAAAAAAATAAATAAATGAATAGCCAGCTCAGACAATTTCCTCTGAGTTTTTAAAGGGTATTAATGGCACAGTTGGACATTTTCAGGTCCAAAGACAAATCTGGTTTTAATTTGGTGGGGTTTTCTCTATGCCCTCTTCCAACAACAGAGTATAGGAATATTCACTTTTTCTAAGAGTGTGGCTTCTCTCTGCTTTCTCCATCATCCCACATCTGCCCCATCTGTCCAGCACTCGAGTCCCCAGGAGTGATTGTGGTCAACTAATAAGCACACACAGAGCCAGATGATAGCAGACGTGGATCATGATGGCAGAGGGAAAGCAAGGCCAGAATCTGGCTCCCAGCAGGTTGGTGAACTGGTAAAAACAAGGTCCCAGGAATAACAGTAATAAGAGAGAATATTCATTTCCCATGTGGGTCATTCTAGGTTTGTTGTTACAGCAGGATTGTGTAGCAGGTCAGAACGTCCTGGCCCCACTCTCAGCCAGCGGCAGCTGCCCCAGCCCTCACTGCCACTGCTCCATGGGAGGAGTGGAGGAGAGGCTGTTGCGTCCTGTGGTCACTGTGCTAGGCACTGGGAATACAAAGATAAAAGGCCCGGTTTCCATTCTCTCGTCTAGCTCTTGGGATAGTGGGCAAGACAAAGTTGTTTAAGATCAGTGATACTGTATCCCTACAGCTGCCCATGATTGAGTAACAGGGGCCAAAAAAAACCTTGAAAAATATATAAAACAGTTTTCAGACAGTGGACAACAGGCATCACAATAGAGTGATTCCTGAGTGAAGGGAACAAATACGATTCCTGCAGTTGTCCCAGCTTTCTGCCTGGAGAGAATTTCCAGGCCATGGCCCAGGGACGGGAAAGCCAAGAGCAGCCCAGTGATCTCACTGGTCAAGGAGGCAGAGACAGGAGTCTGGGAAGGGCCAGGAGGTTGGAGTCTCTAGGAAAGAGTAGCAGAGAAGAGACGGCTGCACAGAAAGAGAGCTCTAGAGAGCTGCAGAGGGCACTCTGAGTCTTCAGCTTAGGGCTATTCACCATATCCATGTGGGGAAAATTCCAAGGCAGAAAAAAGAACAAGCAAAAAGGAGCAAGTAGAACAATCCTCAGCGGTCACACAGACTGTGGGACAGCTCATGCTTCCGCCAGCCAGAGCACCACAGAAAAACCTCAAACTGCCTGAGGCATTGTGTACAGTCTTCAGAAAGGCACGGCCTCACTGGTGGGGCCCAGTTAGCCCTAGACAAAAGACTGCTCTGGACCCACCTAGCAAAGCTGAAAAGCAAGCCTCAAAGAGATTGAATTATTTCCAAGTAACATAACTGCACTCCAGAACAAAACTAAAAAGTGTTTAAAGAAATGGGGGAAAAATAAATCCAGCACCCAACAATGTAAACTTCACAATGTCGATATCCAATCAAGAATGTCAGGCATGCAAAGAAGCAAGAAAATGTGACCCATAATAATGAGAAAAATCAATCCAGACAGATTCGGAGATGATACAGATCATAGACTTGGTAGAGAAGGATATGAAGACAATTATTATGTGTTGTATGTTTAAGAGAGTAGAGGAAGATTAAGCATGATAAACAGTCATGGAAGATATTAAAAAGACTCAAACCTCTGGAAATGAAAACTATAATATCTAAGATAAAAAATGGAGTAGATGGAACTCAGAGCAAATTAAGCACTGCAGAAGAAAAACTCAGTGACTAGAACAGAAACCATCCAAAATGAAACTCAGCTACAGAAAAGACTGAAATGAGCAGAGCATCAGTTGAGCTGGGAGGCAGCACCCAATGGCTAAATACATATCATTAGAGCCCCAGAGGGAAAGGATAGTCATAAAAGACAGTTGAAGAAAGCGTGGTAGAAATAAACTTACAGAACCAAGATTCTCAATGAACTCAAGCAGAAGATACTCGAAGGAAACTACACCAACACACATCAGAAATAAATTGCTTGAAACCATTGATTCAGAGAAAATCTTAAAAGGAGCCAGAGGAGGGAAAAGACATGTATAAAGAAACAAAAGTACAATCCAGAAGACAACACCTTTAAAGTAATGGAAAAAAATACAAAAGAGTGATAGATATGATTGAAGAGATGGAGAACATGCCACAGGCATACCTAAATAGGGAGCAGTCCTGATCCTGCACCAGAAGACCAGAGAAGACTTCACAGGGAAGATAGAGTGTGAGCTGGGTGGTGAAGGATGACTAGTTCTCTAGGTAAGGAGCTTTTTACACAATGCTTTAGAGTCAGAAAGACTTAGGTAAACGTCCTGGCTCCATCTCTCACTAAATGACCATAGACAAGGCACTTAACCTAACTGAACCTCCTTGTCTATAAAGCAGAGATGATAAAAGTACCTACTTGAGTGGAACTGCTATGAAGATTTTATGAGATAATGACTTTAAGCCCATAGACCTAGTCCAGCACAGTGAATACTCACTATATAGAAACACCTCTTATTTCTCCTTTCTAAATGTCCTCAGAAAAAGGAGGTGAAGGGGGGTATGTATTTGGCCCAAGAAGGAAGTCTTTCCTTCTCTGCTAGCAGTTACGCTGTTTGGATGCAGACTGTAGCTAGTTACTTTTGTTCCTCCCTCTCTTTGAGGGTAAGCTGAATTCGGACCCGATGGAGCTGCTCTAGAGGCAGTAGAGCAGTGGTTCTCAGCTGGGATGATTCTGCCCCCCAGAGAACATTTGGCAATATCTGGAGACATCTGTGGCTGTGACAACTTGGGGAGTACAATGCACAAGACAGCCTCCACAGCAAAGAATTATCTGACCCAAAACACCATTCATACTGAGGCTGAGAAACCCTTCAGTAGAGTTTCAGTTCTTGCACTTACCAGTTGAATGGCCATGAGTGAGCTCGGTTGGCTCAATTATAAGAAATGAGGATAATAGTATCTACTTCATAAGGTTCTTGAGATAATTAAATGACAATGTATGTAAGGCGCTTATTACAGTCTGACACAAAGTAAGCATCCAATAAGTCTAAGTCTAAACAGTAGCTCTGATTTCTATGTTTTCTCTCTCTTGTTATTAATAGTATGGTTAACAGAAAGACCTTGCTATATAGCTTAAGGAAAATCGTATGTGTTGGCTTGATAACATCCACCAAGATGCAAGTGCGCATGCCCTTTGACCCAGCAATACCAATTCTAGAATTTGACCCTCTGATGAACTCCAGATCTACAGAGTGGCTATGTACAACAATATTCATTACAGCATTATTTGTAATGGCCAAATATTAATGTAAACAACCTCTAGATTCCATCAAAAAAGTAACTGGTTAGGCCGGGTGAGGTGACTCATGCCTGTAATTCTAGCACTTTGGGAGGCCGATGTGGGACGATTGCTTGAGGTCAGGAGTTTGAGACCAGCCTGAGCAAGACTCTGTCTCTACAAAAAAAACCAGAAAAATTAGCATGGTGCCATGCGCCTGTAGTCCCAGCTACTTGGGAGGCTGAGGCAGGAGGATCTCTTGAGTTCAGGAATTTGAGAATGCAGTGAGCTATGATGATGCCACTGCATTCTAGCCTCGGTGACAGAGCAAGACCCTGTCTCAAAAAAAAAAAAAAAAGAAAGAAAGAAAGAAAAAGAACTGGTTAAACAAATTTTGACAGCAATGGAATACTAGGTTACCATAAAAAATTAGGAAACCTCATTTTTGTGATATGAGATTTTATCCAATATATTAAGAATAAAAGGCAAAGTGCAGGTCCATTTGTATACTGTATTTCCATTTGTAAAAAGGGGCAAATATATTTATGTACTTAGACACATGCCGTAAATGTTTCTTGAAGGATACTCAAGAAACTGATAACATCTGTTGCCTATAAGGGAGGAGACTAAGTGGCTGGGCAGGGGAGGAAGGAGATTTTATACTGCCCCTTGTGTACCCTTTTGTTACCACGGAACTACGTGAATGTGTTACTTATTCAAAACACAAACAAAATATGGACTAAATCACATGTGCTGGTAACAAAAGAACTCAACAATGGTATGTAAACGGAATCAGGAAAGAAGAGGGGGGTCCCTCAGCCACCTCGATGACCAGATCCCCGGGCTGTGTCCCCCAGTGGGGCCAGTATCCCAGGTCCTGCCTGCGATGGGCCAGGAGGGAGCTGGAGGGAGCCTGGGAGCCCCAGCGAGATTGCCCCAAGGTTGCCCCAAGGCAGAAACACTGCACCCCAGTTGGGCTTTTAGGTCAGGATCAACTCTAACCTACACTTGGAGCAGCATAGGAGTCCTACACTGCTGAAGAAAATTCCAGTTTAAAGAGAGAGCACCCCAAGGATTAGAGAACCGTAAGGTAGAAGTTACAGAGACAGAGATGTCAGTTCAACACAAGGAACTAACATCCTAAAGTCAGAACAATCAAAGAGTAAAACGGACACCACCCCACCCACCCCCAGGCAGTGCGCGCTGCCTCCGGATGCGTTTCCACAGTGGCTGGTCAGTCAAGCCGCAGGGACGCCAGGGAGGAGAGCCAGGCATCCCGTGGCTGATGGCCGCCACAAACATAGCCTTGACAGTCCCTCTGCGTGCATATGGAGAAGGATCTGTTTCCCCGTCTCTTTCAATAAGTGAGGAGCAGGTCAGACTAGACAGATAATAGTAGCATCCTCTGGGAACCCAATAGGTGTCACTCGCTGATGAGAAGCTTTTAGGACCGCCTGTATCTTTCTAAATACGAGAAGCAGTTCTCTTGCTGACCGCACATTGCACATAATCACCGCCACCCTGGGAATTTAGGTTTGGGACAATCCCTTGCTTTACTAATATTTTAATAGTTCCATATTCTCTCAGTGAACTGCATTTACGTAATAAATATTGGAGTGTAAGAGCAATTCCTTAAGATAGTTTTGCTGCCTTTGCCTAGAACCAGCACCTGGCCAGAGGAAAACAATATTCTAGCGTGGCAATTCTGTGTTCCAGGAAAATATAAAACAAAGAGAAAGAGGAATTCTGAGAAATATGTACTCCCCACCCACCCAATTTCTTTATTCAACACAAAGGAAGCAAGAGGGAGAACAAAGAGCGAGGATAAAGGGAAGAAAGCTGTTTGGGGCTATGCCAAATAAACTTAAATGGTTTAAGGGATAAATTGGTGGAGTGATTCGAATCATGGGCAGGTGCTATGAATGTAATTTAGTAAATGCTCGCGAACCTGCCAAGGAAGAGAAAAATGTGTTGCTTTTGAGATCATTTCCCAGCAGCTTCATAAAAGAAAACTGATTACAGGAATTTAATAAGTAAAACAGAGCCAGAAATATTGTAATCAAATGAGTTTTTAATTACATTTCAAGCAGAAAAAAATTCCAATTTGTGCTCCTGGGATTAAAAAAAAAAAACCAAGTTCTAGAGAAATGCTTTTGTAGCAGGAAAATAACATAAACACTAATTTCCATAGGAATTATAGTAGTCAGTTTAATTAAAAGGCTTCATCAGAGTAAAGAGGAGCTGGTGCCAAACTATACTAAATAAAACCATGGCAGTTGTTGCTACCTCACACTATCGTCCAAATAAAAACACTGTGCATTGAGCAGAAAACAAGCATCTGCATTTTTCTCATTGAAATAAAGGAGATTTTGATCACTGCCTGAATTATTATGTTGGCTTGTTTTATCATATGAAATAACTAGTACATCTGATTTAAAATTAGATGTTTTTTTTTCTTGTTGTGATAAACATCACTGTTGAGAGAGAGAGAGAGAATATACTCTGTTTTAAGGACATTGATGTGAACAGAGGCATCATCCCAGCCAGGGTGGAGCACTCAGTATTCATTAGGATGCTTGATTATTTCTGGGCTTTCAACTCCTTTAACTTACATATAGTTAAATTTTACTCATATTCCTGGAACTCCCTGGAGTGGAGGGTTATCTGAATGGATAAATCAGGTTTACTAACAGGTGGTTTGCCATTGTGCTTGGGGGAGTTCATTCTGCCGTCCTCAACATGAAGAGCTATCGTTCCTGTTGAAGGACCTTGCTATTGGCCACTCCCTAACTGCAGGTCATGCTTGGAGAAGGCTTTTCAGGAAGTGTGCTGAAATTGCAGTAGTTTAATCATATGTTCACCTTTTGTGCCCCTTGTGATGAAAGGGGACACACCTGCAAGGTGTTTACATGGTGGGAGCAGGGGTATAATCTGTGGCCGCAGAACAAAAGAAGCTAACTGACCCAAGGCATAAAGTGGGAACATCACCTTTCCATAGGCCAACAACCTCACAGCTCCATGCTCCTTTTTTATTCATTTCTTTATAGAGAAAAATAAAAACTACCCTATAGGGCTTAGTGTAGCAAGAGAGAGAACCTTAATTCATCATAATTTCAGGGAACCTAAGAAAAACAGACTGGCTGGCAAGGCAGGTCTATATAAAAGCAGTAATATAGGGCGAGGGAGAAAACTGGATTACTCTTCCTGTGGTGCAAAAGACTGTGGCCTTTGAGATGGGGAGGAACATGTAGGAGTGAGTCAGGAGTAACTCACTTCCCCTATGACAGTCTCTCATGTTCAGTAGCTAGTGGGCATCAAAAATGTTGAGGGTGATTGGATTTCCTGCGAGAAGGGGAAATGAAGTGAAACTCAATAAGGAAGTTAAAGAATAGAAGGAAGTAAGACTTAGAAATCATGGAGAGGAATCTGAAAGGTGCCCAGAGCATGGAAATAAATTCAAGGTCAAGTTTTACCTAAATCTCAAGGGACAGGGAAGCCCTAAGTGACATAAAGACTCCATTCAAAGAATAGAAATTCTTGAGAATTCATGTCGGAATTCATGAGAATTCTATACATAGCCAAGATGACAGGTGATAGAACTGATGCATAAGAGGAGGGAAGACAGGAAAGATGGATATGAATAAGTAGGAAGGAAGGAAGGAAGTTCGTGGTGTCAGCCCATATCCCAATTTGATGACAATAGCAATCACACTCAAAGTGTCCTCAAAGTTCATGTCTTCAGTTTCTAAAAACTTGTGAATAACAAAACTCTTAGCTGGTTTGAACTGATTATTGAAAAACGTTGAAGCCACACAATTTCAAGATGTGTATACCTTATTATTCTTTGTTTTTTTCTTCTCAACTTTTTAAAACCTACCTTCTATGCTACATCCTTGACAGCTTTCTCTATACACTCATTTGATGTGGCAAGCCTGTGACCTATCCTTGATTTTTACTTGAGAAAAACAATGGTTTTCTCCATAGCTTCCCAAAACAAATGGTAAGATTACAAAAGAAACCCTTAACTTCCTATGGGATTCATATTTTCCTCCTACAGCGGAAGGACTAATGGTCCTTCATGATCCTAACATATGGGGGATGTGTTTTATCATCTGTACAGTGCAGAGTCATTGTGAGGAATAACTGAGATGAAATAGATGAGCAGCTGGCAATGTATTTAGCACATAGTAGGTGTTCAGTAGTGGAAGCTCCTTCTCATTCATGTCGAGGTGCCAGGTTTTCATACTTCTTTGAGACCCTGGAGATGGAAAGAAGGCCCAAGAAGTACAAGTGCTTAAAAATCCATACATTCTCATTGATTCTGCCCATTTGTAAACTGCTGTTATAAAAATACCACCATGTGAATATGTGTTAGATGTTTAGATAATTTAACCACTTGGAAAACATAATAGAAGGATCCCATTCAAGGCAAAAGCCAAAAGTTATTAATGGTTCTCTTGAGTTATAAGGTTACAAATTATCTCTACTTCGTACTTTTTAAAATCTTTTGTTTCTGTATTTTCTAAAATTAACACATTATTTTAAAAAATATGAAATAACTACAAAAGGAATAAAAAGCATTATTTTGAAAATAACCTAAAAACTCCCTCATTTTAAAAGGATAAAGGCCATGTTTCTAAAAAATTAAATGTCATCAAAATCTAGTTTCCTTTTTTATTGAGCCGTCCAGAAAATAAAAAAGCTCCCAGACCCTTTTTTGTATATGTTTTACATGGGTAGCTTGCATTTATTATGCATACTTATTGGCATATAGATACTTAATAGATTTATTTTTACTGATCATATTTTACTGGTTGAGTATGCCAGTATGAAGCCTTTCATAATGAAAAGTTAAAAACAACTAACATAAAGAAAATATAGATATTCATGCATTTAAAAGAATGAAAAGAGCTCCATAAACTTTTAAATTTATCATTTACTTTAAAAAATTAGTGAAGCAGAGAATAATGGAATTTCCCTGTTGGGCAGAGTAAACTCTATGCCCCTGTGGCCTGTGAGTTATTTACCTATTACTATTTAACCTGAGCTTCCTGAAATTGTTCTAGCCCCAGTTCAGAGGCAAGATCCTCTGCCCCACCTCTACATCGCCCCCTATCCCTGAGTCGCCCTCTGATGTGAAAGCAGAATTATTCATTTGCATTCGATTCAAATGAGCCACTTTACTTTTAGGGCTCTCATTCCACTACCACGGGCAATCCAGGTTTTGTGAGATGAGAAGCTCATACTATAGGAATAGGGGGATTATTCCGCTATTTAAAACACAAACACACACAAAATTAAGAAAAAAAGAAAATATTTAGAAGGGTCTGATGCAAGTAGGGACACTGAAGCCTGAGCTTCATTAGCCTGGCACTCAACATGCTTCTGGCCACACTGCATTTCCTCTTCCCTCATCTCTCCTGCACACACACTCCTCCTTTCTGCCATGTCTATTTCATATATGTTTCTACGTTGATCTGTATACTTAGCACAACTCCCAGATCTTTAGCTTTAAAAATAAACACCTCTTGTTTCAGAATTTTACCTGGCCTTTCTTACCCAGGTAAGTCCACCCAGAGTCATCTATGGTGGAGCAATTGTAGGATTATCTTTGTAAAAATTTAAGTTTACAGTGTTTTGAGATCTGGAGCCCTCTATGGCATGCAAAGATACGCATGTTAGTAGATATGTGCGAGGGGAAATTTTGATTCCTGTCTTGTTTGATGTGGTTGTAAAACAGAGTCCGAGTCTACATGCCTGGCGCCCCCTGGAGTTGAACACAACCATCCTGTTTTATTTTTTTCATTCTCTGCATAAGGCTCTATTGATACAACGTAATGGTGTTAAATGCATATTTACTTCTTGTAAATGGCTCTTGTTTACCAAAATAATCATCACTTTTATTTCTTACAGCCAGTGTCCATTGTCCTTATAAATTAAAGGTGGAAAATCATGTCAGTGACTCAAGTTCCTCTCTCTCCCACCTGTTTTTTGTTTTGTTTTAGGCATTGGTGAAGGTCAATGTGAAACTGAAGCCAATGCTAGATTCGGTGGCTGCAAACAGAAGTAAGTGGGAAGAACTGCACCAAAAAAGGCTGCTGGTCTCAGCTGCCTCTCCCTCCACTGCCAGCCTCATAGTAGCCGAGGAGGACAGAAACTAAACCTCAGTCAGCTGCTGCTGCAAAATGACTGTGTCCTGAAGGGCCAGCCCCAGTCTAGCCAAATCATCCTTTCGTTCTTTTAGCTCAGACAGACCTAAAGTCTCGAGGATGTGCTGGGAAGCATGGCTGGGCTTTCACCTTGAAGTGTGGTCAGCCGCAGAGAGAGTGACAGGAAGGACAAAGGAGGAGGTGGGGCAGGGAGCACGCCCCAGGACCCTCACCTTCCTCTGATGGACATACATGGGCTGAGACGAAGGCTCTGGGCAGAGGACTGTTTTGGATCCAAGGACTTGAGCACAGTCGGCCCCGCTCACTCTGTGCTGAGGGAACACAGAACCGTGAAAGCGTCATTAGCTCTGCTTCATTTTGTATATGGCTCTTCTGTTCATTATAAGCCAAACACTGCCTGCCTTTGCTTCCTCTCCCAGAATGCCCTTTTGTGCCAGACTGTCCCAAGAATCCTGATTTCTAATCTATAGAGGTATTTTATTTTTAATCCTAAAGCCTCTTAATGATGGATCAGAGCCTTTAGAATTGCCTACCTAAAAGATAAGCTATACTATCCTTATAAATACCAGCCAATCTCAGTTTTTCAGTTTTCCCCCAAAAATGTCCACAGCAGAAATACAGCAAATGTGTTTGATTGTGATTCTACATTGGGACCGTGGTCCCCTTTTTCATAGTTTTTTAATTCAACCTTTATTATAAACCAAGTCTTCTCCCAGAAGGAATGGATTAATGGACTTTAATTAAAGTAAGGATGAAAGAAAATCTATAGCTGGATTTACCACAAGTGACATCTAGGAACTATAGTTCCTAGGAACATTTAGGAACTAGTTCCAACAGTAATAGATATTTCACAGGATTCAGCAAAGCCATGGAGATTGCGCATTGACTACCTTGAGTTCTCCTAGTGATGAGTTTTGGTATCAAATTTATGGTTACTACCGGTAACCAACTTAAAGCCATAAGGGTCCTCAGTTTTGGATTTTCCCTTTAAAAATATGCTTAAAAGATTAAGAAATAACAGTCTGGACAGAGAACACATATTCTATAGGAAGCCAGATTTATAAGAGGGAAGAATAAACTGTATTAAATAGGTGCAATCACTAGAAAGTCTCTTTGCTTTCCATTTTACCTGAGGACTTGGTATGTCTTATCCAAAGAACACTGGGCTAGAAGGTAGACTTCAATCCCTAGCTTTGGCACTATTGACTAGGTAAGTGTGGACAAGTCTCTTCTCCAAGCTTGTTTCCTTATTTGTCTTACAGTAGGAAATGATTTTCAAACAGTTTTAACCTTAGAACTCTTTGTTCAAATAACTCTTTCAAGGAATCACCAAGAAATAAAACATCAAAAAGCTGAATTCCTCTGTTTGAAGCAGGGTTTGGGGATCCACAGCCCCTATAAATCTTCATCTCTTTGATTACACACAAGGTGATCCACAAAGGGACTCTGAGGAGTTTGAAAATCCCTGAACTAGATGAAACCTGAGGTCCCTTCCAGTTGTAAAAATTCTAAAGTTTACAAACCATTTTGTTCATGTTGTTACTCATCAGTATCAGTTATTAACTTTACAACTCAACTATTAAAGAAATAAGGGCCAAGTTCTACAAGGGACATTGTTTTCCCAATACACAGTAGACATTGGGGAAATGTTTGGAGAATGAATAGGTAAAATTAAGGAAGTGAGGGGAGAGCAGGTAAGTGTAGAAAAGTAAGTTTCTTTATAGCAAGAAACGAAGTAAAAGAAAATTATAAACCAGGCAAAGAGGGAAAAAAGGAACAAGAAAAATAAGACGACCAATAAAGGAAAGATAGGGACTGAGGCAGGTGGATAAAGGAATTGCCAAAGAAAAGATGAAAGTCAATCCAAACAAAGAAAAATGCTACTTTCAACCCAAAAAATGAAGGTGTAGAATCTGTCATCAATTGCTCAGAAAAGAGAGACACTTGAGCAGGGAGGGGTTTGACAAAGGAGAGAAGGAAGGAGTGGGAGCCCTAAAAAATAATGTTCCTAGCTCCCTTTTACAGCTGTCTCTGCAGGGAAGACTGGAGAAACCAGAGGAGAAAATGAGTGCAGGAAAAACTGCCTCTGCAGAGCAGGTAAGAGGAGGTTGTTCAGATTTATGGATTTTATTAAGCCAGTTTTCTGAATCACTCCACTATAAAGGAAAATAACTTCTGCAGGGCTTTCTCCCCTCCTTCAGGTAAGGAACAAAGAAAGCATGGGTGGAGTTAGGGACAGAGCCTGGTCTGCGAGAGCATCGTGTGTCTGCAGCTCAGAGGCACTGCAGGTGTTCCTGCCTATTGTGCCACATCATGTTTATATCCCGAACGGGAATTGAAAATCAGTCCATGTGAGGCAGAGATGAGCCCACATCTGTTATCCTCCCCAACAATAAATAAATAAATACCCCAGACAAATGGATGCCAGTCCATCTAGAGCAACATTTTAAAGCATGTGCTTTATGATAAAACTGGACCCAGGGTCTGACAGAAACTGCAGGCAGCTACAAGCACTGTAGCCACCCTGAACGTTGATACTGCATATTGCTAAGGGGAACATAATTTATAGCACAAACCCTACAGCTTCCACTAAGGTTGAGTTTTCCTCTCATTTTCTTCCCTTTTTATTGGCTTCACTGCACGGTTGCCAATAGCAACATCCACTGGTAGCAAGGGGAGTTCAACACTATTGCAATCTGCCATACAGTGGAGCCCTGACAATGTCAACCATCAATCAAGTAGCTGTTTGTAATTGCCTCCATCTATTTCTCCTGTCTCGAGGTATCTTTCCTATTGCGGGTCAAGATGCAGAAACTGCTGACTAATGCTATAGGTCTGATCCTCCATGACCACAGAGCAGCGGAAGGGAGGGTAGCAGCCTTCCTGGTGCCAACAGCCCTGGGGGTAAAAGGTTGAACTCTTGGGGGGTTTAGGTATTTTTAATCCTATTTCTAAATAATTTTTAATTTTCCAAGAATGTGAGGTATGTGTGATTATCCATATACTCTGCTTTCCCAAATTAGAGAAAGAGAAATTGTCCAAGTCCTTATTGTTAATGTTTATTTCCTATTGGAGGAAGGCATTTGAAATGTGAGTCTTCTTGTAAAACCTCACTGATCAGATCATATTTGCTTCCTTAGGTTTCTTGGCATTAATGGTTGAAATGACATCATCCTACTTTTTCTTTGAGATGTATTTTTTTCAGACATGATATTTATTCTTATTAGCCAGTATGTAGATAATATGTGCACAACGTACAACGTAACTGGCATTCCTGGCAGGTAGGGACAGCTCCCCACACTGCAAAGGGCGCCGACCAGTGCACAGTAGACTGGGACTCCATCCTAGGCTGGCCACTGGCTAGACCTGGAATCTTGGAACTCTCCAGGTCTCAGGTCTTCCATCTATTAAACAGAAGCACTGACTTTTTATTCAGTTTCCACAGCAAAGGACCAAGATGCGTTTTGCTTTTTAAAATCAAAATTTATCATGATTTATCCACCTACCTTAGGTAATTAAACAAAATCTACTTGACTTACTTTGCAGTACAATTATTTTAAAATCCATTTCTTCCTGCTGACTGTTATGAATTACAGAAAGATAAAAACGGTTTCATTCCCAGTAATAGTGTGAAACAATTCCCTTCAAGTGAGACAGAAATCTAAACATATTAGGGAAAGATTTAAATATATTTTTAAAAAATGCTTTGGCTTGGGGGAAAAAAGGCAAAAAGGATTCATTAAAGCAACCGAAAAAACCCTAATTTGGAACCCTAAAAACTCTGGCAATGCCATTGTGGTGAAGCTTCACTATCTGCTTCAGAATAACAGTTTTTAAAATTGTTATTCTACCACGTGCTGTAAAGAAGTCCTCAAACTCAAATGTATCAGGAACTTTAAAGGTTAAGTGTGGCTACGTGTGTGGTTTATGGTGTTTGGGCCTTAAGAAGGCCAAAATTTAATAAGCTTCCTAAATGAACAATAATGGGATCAAACCCATAGATGGCAGAAACAAAATGAGGTGTATCTGGAGAATTTCATGATGAGCATTTAGATTTAGCAGTGCCCAATGTCATGCTTACATTGCTTGTGTCATGACCTTTTTTTCAGCTAGTAATTTTGGGTTGTACATTTTTTTAAAGTTAATTTAGAATGTTCTTGCATGTTTGGTATGTCTTTCAGCAGTGCTAAAGATACATTGTTTATTTGTGCAGCATACCTACACCAATGTTGTTGAATGTATACACTGGTACAGAAATGTTTGTTTTATTAAGTAAATGAAATATTTGCTGTGAAAAATGTGTTATTTGTGGCCATCATTTATCTCTGTGCTCATTTTCTGTGTATACGTGCGTGTTAGAATCTCAATTTTCCTTTTGCTTTAGATTTAGATTAAATCATATTTAGGTAAATTTTTTAAAAACAGCATAGTGTGGAAATGGAAGGCTAGATTTTGTTGAATCTCATTCCCTTGAGGGGAAATTGCTTTTGCCATTTTATTTAGATGTACAATAATCTAAAAAGGATCCCCTACTGACTTGCTTCCTGTTTATTATTGTTTTACCCGAAAGAAGGGAAATATGTTTCAATGGAATTGTTTGAAGTCATTCCCTTTGTGTAGATTTCCCAAACTGATGATTCATTATAAGAGTACCACATTATAGACTGCCTTGGCCATTTCACAAGCAACTAATCCATGATTTTGAAACAGTCTGCTTTAAGAAACCTAAATATCTTTGTTTTTAATAAAATGCTTGAAGTTTAACTAAAGGTCTGGAATAATCTTTATTTCTTTTGAGAAGGGTGATTTAAGGGCTGAAAGAAGGTAGCATGCATGCAAATACCTACAATTTATATTTTGACTGTTAATTTAGCCCATTAACCTTGTCTTGATGTGTGATGTTTGCCTTTGTGAGAAGGATATCGGGATATCCCTGTTTGTATAGCATCTGAACGATGACAAAAGCTCCTTCAAATTATTGAAGTTCTCCTGGAGGTAGGAAAGTCTGCAGCCAAATGCTGGGTTCCTGTGTCCCTTACAGATTGCTCAAATTTGCATGGGCAATTACGCAGGGGGATCGCATCAATGCAGGGCCGCCAGCCACACTGACGCCATACAATTACACAACGGCTTCGGTGCTTAAACTTTAAAATTCTTACACCATTGTGCCTGTTCTATTAGAACAAACTGCAGCAAATGATCCAAAGCCAATTCAAATGACTGGAGAGGAGGTGCCCAGGGAGAGAGAGGGGAAAGGTGCAGGGTGGCCCACTACTGGCCGGCATAAGCAATCACCACTGCTGGCTAGGCAACCACCCGTTCCTTTGTGCTTTTCAGTCTGCAGTTTTAAAGTGGGGCCAACGACAAGGCTCACCTAATTCACAGAGGGCTGTGAGGATTAATGAGGGAAGTTAGGCAAAGCAGGCCTGGTACTGAAAGTATGCATAAACACAGGCCCTTAGAGTAGCTCTTTGTTTGAATGGTTGGTTGATTTTTTTTTTTTAAATGCCAGTGTCCACGGTTTTGCCTTCTCCATTAATCCCTTTTATAAACCATAATGCTATTATGTTCTCCCTGGTAAGTTAATTTAGACAATAACACTGTAAACCCCAAAATACAAGCTACTTGATCAAAAGCAAAGTGTACTCAAGAAGGAAATCTAATTAAAATATTAATAAAGCTGGAACTACAAGCAAAAGGAAAGTTCATAATGAGGTTAAATGTCTCACCATCTGAGAGTATATGTTCTTAAGTGTTGATTTTAGCATACAGTCTTTCTAAAAGTCTTAAAAGGTTGAACAGATGCTCCTAAAAGTCATTCAACTACATTACAAATTTGACACTAATTTATTTTTTCTTTCCTCTTCATAGTGGGAGATGGGGGTGGGGAATGGGGATACAAAGCAACCAACCCCCCCAAACTGGCCATCCTGAAGCAAATAGTCTGGAATCAAAAGGAATAAAAAATAACAACTGGAAAATGGTTTTGCAGAAGTTCTTCCTTTATAAAGAAGATGTTTGACCATAGCTGTGGTTGAAATACTCATAAATTAACAATATTTACCAACAGAAAGTGGACACATTTACAGGATAAATAAAAAGACATACCTGGCAACTAGCTTTAAAAGAGAACGCCAAATAGATTCTACATACAAATAGAATTTGGGATTTGATCATCACATATTTGGCAGGCAGAACATAAGCATGCTAAGAAACATCATGCTTTCTGCTCCTCTATATTTTGCCTAAATGGAATTCTTCTACATGGTAAATATGTATCCCTTTGTGTAGCAAAATCCACCCTGAGTCCAACACTATTTTTTCAAACTCTAATTCCTTTCTACAAGTCACTAAATCACTTTATTACAACCATCAAATGCCTTGCTTGAAATGGTATGATACACTTAACTTTTTGATATATGCTCCAGCTTTTCAAGATTCTGTTGCAAACAAAATGATCCTTTATGACATTTTATAATATTCCACCCTGTTTATTGCTTTCCAGAATTTCTATTTTAAAGGGCCTTCTCTCACCTCCTCCCTGCAAAAACTAATCTATTCCCCAACTGCCTATCAGAGACTAAATAAAAGTCGGTCTATCACAGCAGCAGTGATGGTCATGCCAATTTCACAGCGTGATTTGTGCACTCATTTCATTTTGAAAATGACCCTGCCCTCCATCTGTCTAAACCGAATGTCCTGCTTTTTTCAAGCCAGCCCTCTGGAGAAACATCACAGGAAATAGGGAGGAAGACATAGAATGGCCTCCCTCCTGCCCACTTCAGCTGCCATGCTCACAGGTAACAACATAAAGAGGAGAACCCCAACTGATGCCTGTAGAGATCAGAGAAATTTGGAGGAGAGAAGATAGTCCTTTTTCATACATTTTCAAGAAGCCATTTGAAGGTGAATGCTTTCATGATGCAAATACAACTCTGCAAAACAGTCAGGCTAAAGATATAACAGGCAATTTCCCATTTCCATGTTCTGTCATCTTATCTTGATTTAATACCCAAGGTAACAGTCCATACATAAGGATTTTAAAATACTGAGCCTACATTTCCAAGGAAGAAGTATAGACACTCGGCCTTAAAGAAGATGCACCCTCTCCCCCACCTTATTATTGAGCAGCAGTAGTCAGCATCCCTCCATCCACATACCTCCCAGTGTTTAAGACCCTAAAAGGGTGCACCAGGAGATCAGGTTGAAAGAAGTCTCAGAATAGGGTTGTAGTAGTATTCCTCATTTGCTTTCTGTGGGAATCTTGGGTGAGTCAAAGCCCCACACAACCCTTCTGAAATGGGTGCAATTTGTCCCTTTCTTGCTATTGATACATTGGGAGGCTCCTTCCACCCAGGAAAACACAATTCTTCCAACTCTTAACAAAGGAAAAGACTGACTAAGCACATTAAAATCAGTCATTTTATGACATGAGCAAACACACACCTACTGAAATATCCCCCTAGTGATACTAGGTGACTAGGAGCTACACAACCCTCACTAGTCACTTCCTAACAGCTGCAATTGAACCTAGAAGGTCAAAGTCTACTGCCCATTCCAAGTTAGCTAGCTGTTGTAATGGATACTGGAGAAAAAAGACATTAATCTTCCTCCATACACACTTGGCACCAAACACTGGGCCCTTACAAACTCATCTATAGGAGATATATGGATTAGGCTATTCATCAGCATTTCTTATTGACAGTAGGTCAGCTGTTACCTACCTAGGGGTGGTCTTGAGCAAATTACTTAAACCTTTAAACCTTTCTAGCCCACAGGGTTCTTCATCTCTAACATGCAGATTACAGGGTGATTATTAAAATTAGAAATAATATAGGTAAGGCCGGGCGCAGTGGTTCACGCCTGTAATCCTAGCACTCTGGGAGGCCGAGGCGGGAAGATCACTCAAGGTCAGGAATTCGAGACCAGCCTGAACAAGAGTGAGACCCCATCTCTACTAAAAATAGAAAGAAATTATCTGGACAACTAAAAATATATAGAAAAAATAGCTGGGCATAGTGGCACATGCCTGTAGTTTCAGCTACTTGGGAGGCTGAGGTAGAAGGATTGCTTAAGCCCATGAGTTTGAGGTTGCCGTGAGCTACGCTGATGCCACAGCACTCTAGCCAGGGCAACAGAGTGAGCGAGACTCTGTCTCCAAAAAAAAAAAAGGGAAAGAAATAATATAGGTAAATGGTCTACAATAAAGTACCATACAATATGGTTGATGGCTCTGAAATTTAAATGTAGAAAAGATTTATGGGCAGAAATACAATTGAAGAACCACATGAGGACTTGCATTTAAGTCTCTAATTATATAATAAAGACATACTTTTATTGGACTATGTTTATCTTAGGTGCTAGAGAGACCAATGGAGATCATGAAAGATCAATGAATGTCATGGGAGATGGAGGAAAACATCAGTTTCTTATTGGCAGGAAAGGTTGAAGAGCCAGAGCAGTAGATAGAGCCAACTTTAAATGTCAATATATACTCAGTAATATTTGTTGTTATGGAAAAGGAAGGCAAGAGACATTTGGATCCAAAACTGATCCTTTCACAGTACCAATTAAGATTCACCTTTTCCTCTCATTAACCACTGGAAATGACCGAAATAAGGATTCCTGGGCGCTGCACTATTCTATTCTTAGAAAGTGTACCCTCAAGGCAGAATAAGAAGAACTTACTCTAATGCAAGGGAATTCCAAGAAGATGTCCCACCTTTTCCATCCACTTCCTGAGTCAGGGAACTGGCAGTCACTGCTTTTAGGCATTGCCTTGGGCATTGCTCTTTGGGTACTGCTTTGGGCATTCCTTAATTGTGCAAACATTGTTTAACTGAGTCAGGAAGTCTCAAAACAAAGTTTGGAACTACCCTGACCAAAACAACATGGAGACAGTCAAGCTCCAACCATTAGAAAGAATCAAAATGGTGGAGAAATTAACCACCCCCTTTTGACCTTACAGCTTCATGATACACTTCATTACTATAAAAGTTTCTAAGGAACTCCCACTCGCATCAGGTACCTCATGCCATAACATTTCTGGTTTGACCATATTTAGTCAATTGGAGGGTGGCACCCTAATTCCAGGAAAACACCGTGCCTTTCCAAGAAATAGTATGAATTTTCCTCCCCTTGTTTAGCCTGTAATTACGCCATAGCTTAAATAGAGGGGCTAAAGGAATCATGGGGGCTGTTCTCCTCCACAGGAGAGATTAGTCTGTGGAGCAGATTTTCTATACTTTCTAAATAAAACTTGCTTTCCCTTTATAATACCAGCTCCCTCCTGAATTCTTTCTTGAAAGAAGCCAAGGACCCACTTGGACTTCCAGTGATTCCCAGATTGGGAGTCACTTTCCCAAGTCATTCCTATCACAACAACAAAAAATGCAATTAGTACGGACCACGTAGTGTACAAGGCTCAAAAACGCAAGGTACATCCGACAGTAAACCTTCCTCCCCTGCGCCAGAGACTGAAGTGGCACAATACAAACAGCCATCAACCCTCATCCTTAAGAAGCAGGGAAGACGGTGACACTGCGTTCCCTAAGGGCAGCGGGTTGCGGGTGGGAGAGTGTCGGTGCAGCAGAGACTACGCCTCCCAGCATGCAGCGCGGCTAGGTCCCCACCAAGGATGCGGCTGCAACGGTGCATGCCGGGAGGGGGAGTTCGGCCTTTAAACGTCCTCAGAAGCTTCCTGTCCCCTCCCAGACTGCCGCCACTCCGCAGTCTGGGGTCTTGAAAGACGAAACAAGAAACTGAGAGACTCCCGACA
This sequence comes from Lemur catta, assembly GCF_020740605.2. NCBI lineage: Eukaryota > Metazoa > Chordata > Mammalia > Primates > Lemuridae > Lemur > Lemur catta. Next base: position 49,554,845 of record NC_059135.1, read on the forward strand.
CTGATGCCTTTTTATTCCTAACGGGTTCTTGCCGCACCGAAATAACCTCCGGCAGGCTTCCGTTTCCGGTTGCCTTGTTGCCGTGGTAACCGGCAAGCACAACATTCCTGGCGGTTATGGCGGGGCTGAGCGGCTCGCAGATCCCCGATGGAGAGTTCACCGCCGTCGTGTATCGGCTCATCCGGGATGCCCGCTACGCCGAGGCGGTGCAGCTGCTGGGCGGGGAGCTGCAGCGGAGCCCGAGGAGCCGCGCCGGCCTGTCGCTGCTGGGCTACTGCTACTACCGCCTGCAGGAGTTCGCGCTGGCGGCCGAGTGCTATGAGCAGCTGGGCCAGCTGCACCCGGAACTGGAGCAGTACCGCCTGTACCAGGCCCAGGCCCTGTACAAGGCCTGCCTTTATCCAGAGGCCACCCGGGTCGCCTTCCTCCTCCTGGACAACCCCGCCTACCACAGCCGAGTCCTCCGCCTGCAAGCTGCTATCAAGTACAGCGAGGGCGACCTGTCAGGGGCCAGGAGCCTGGTGGAGCAGCTGCTGAGTGGGGAAGGGGCAGAAGACAGTGGGGCCGAGAATGAGCACGATGGCCACGTCAACCTGGGTTGTTTGCTCTACAAGGAGGGACAGTATGAAGCAGCGTGTGCCAAGTTCTTTGCGGCCCTGCAGGCCTCGGGATACCGACCTGACCTTTCCTACAACCTGGCTCTGGCCTGTTACAGCAACCGGCACTATGCCTCAGCGTTGAAGCATATTGCTGATATTATTGAGCGTGGCATCCGCCAGCACCCAGAGCTAGGTGTGGGCATGACCACTGAAGGCATTGACATTCGCAGTGTTGGCAACACTTCAGTCCTCCACCAGACTGCTCTGGTGGAAGCCTTCAACCTCAAGGCAGCCATAGAATACCAACTGAGAAACTATGAGGTAGCCCAAGAAACCCTGACTGACATGCCACCTAGGGCAGAGGAAGAGTTGGACCCTGTGACCCTGCACAACCAGGCACTAATAAACATGGATGCCAAGCCTACAGAAGGATTTGAAAAGCTACAGTTTTTGCTCCAACAGAATCCCTTCCCCCCAGAGACTTTTGGCAACCTGTTGCTGCTCTACTGTAAATATGAGTATTTTGACCTGGCAGCAGATGTCCTGGCAGAAAATGCCCATCTGACATATAAATTCCTCACACCCTATCTCTACGACTTCTTGGATGCCATGATCACTTGCCAGACAGCTCCTGAGGAGGCTTTCATTAAGTTTGATGGGCTAGCAGGGATGCTGACTGAGCAGCTTCGGAGACTCACCAAACAAGTACAGGAAGCAAGACACAATAGAGATGAGGAAGCCATCAAAAAGGCAGTTAATGAATATGATGAAACTCTAGAGAAGTATATTCCCGTGTTGATGGCTCAGGCAAAAATCTACTGGAACCTTGAAAATTATCCCATGGTGGAGAAGATCTTTCGCACATCTGTGGAATTCTGTAATGACCAGGATGTGTGGAAGCTGAATGTGGCTCATGTTCTGTTCATGCAGGAAAACAAATACAAAGAAGCCATCGGTTTCTATGAACCTATAGTCAAGAAGCATTATGATAACATCCTGAGTGTCAGTGCTATTGTATTAGCTAACCTCTGTGTTTCATATATTATGACAAGTCAAAATGAAGAAGCTGAGGAGTTGATGCGGAAGATAGAGAAGGAGGAAGAGCAGCTGTCTTATGGTGACCCAGATAAGAAAATCTACCATCTCTGCATTGTGAATTTGGTAATAGGCACTCTTTATTGTGCCAAAGGGAATTATGACTTTGGTATTTCTCGAGTTATCAAAAGCTTAGAACCTTATAATAAAAAACTTGGAACTGATACCTGGTATTATGCCAAAAGATGTTTCCTGTCCTTGTTAGAAAACATGTCAAAACACATGATAGTGCTTCGTGACAGTGTTATTCAAGAATGTGTCCAGTTTCTAGAACACTGTGAGCTTTATGGCAGAAATATACCTGCTGTTATAGAACAACCTCTGGAAGAAGGAAGAACGCATACTGGAAAGAATACAGTCACGTATGAGTCCAGACAGTTGAAAGCTTTAATTTATGAAATTATAGGATGGAATATTTAATAATGTCTGATACTGAATTTTATCATATTGCCTTTGTTATCTTTGTTTTATCTCTAGCCTTTGGCATCTTTACTTTTGTTATATGTGGAATGTTTTTACACTTTTCAGTTGTAATTAAAACAATTAGATACAGCTTTTCTTTTGAGAAAACTCACAAATTCAATTATAATAAAAAGAACTTGAACCCTGGAAGGATTTATGAAAAAATTCAAAACTGAATGGGCAAGTTACATTTAGTAGTATTTGTAATGCCCTTGTTATCGTATGTGCTTTACTGTTGTGTTAAAAGTACTCTGTATCACAAAATTACATCCTGCAGGGACTAGGCATTATCAAGTCTAGAACTCAATTGATGTACAGAATATCTGGGCTTTAATAATTATTTCAGGGATTGTACCAGCTTACTCTCAAAATTGTAATGCATAGGTTTTGCATAAATTTTAGGATATTTCAGCACCGTTTTCTAATACACATGTTATGCTTTATCTAACAAAAACTCCTCACATTCTAAATATTTTATGAGAACATAGGAGATACAGTGGACAATCTTGTGCCCTAACAAAATTATGGTGCTATGGAGTAGAAACTAAAGAATTGACAGACAAATTTCCATGGTTTTCTTTTGCTCCACTTTTTTAGTTAAGTTGAATATATGAACATAAATATGATAACACATGATGCTATTGTTTCCATAATGATTTTTAACAGTGATTAATAATAGAGGTGATCTTAGAAGTCAGTTGTTAATTCCTACATTTCTGTTCCAAATGAGAACATATTAATGCTGGAATATGTTCCCATAGTGTAGGTGCTTGGAAAAGGTAAAATATTGTACACTACTTCTGTGACCTCATCAAATTTTTCTGCTACTCACACAATAGACGGAATGGTCTATCAATGGATTCTAAAACCTTATCTACTAGAGTCATAATGGCCAGTTGCATATCTACAATCTTCTCAATAGTTTTTTGCAGTTCTCATTGTGAACTCTGCTCGTTCTACCCCAGCATTTACATTTCCACATGCTACAAAAGCATTAAAATTTGTTTTCCTTACCCCGTAGGTCCATTGTTCTTCATGGATGTAACTGTCAATCCCACTCTAAGTGCCTTAGAAAGAAATCAAATGTATTAGGTTGAAATACGAAATTGCTATATTGGAAAGTTTTCAACTCACGAAAACAGCAGTTTCTTATGGTTCGACCTAATAGCTTTCAACTGAAAGGCAGGGATTCCTGCTATAATGAGTTAATTTTTTTTTTCCTTGCAGGAGGACTTATTTAGCTACATAGGTACTCAGATGAAGTATGCTCAGCATAATTCTCCTATACCATGGTCTCTGTGGGTGCTGAAATTGTATCAGATCAGTCGGAGAATTTGGCTAACTGTGAAGTCTAAGGCATAGTCCGTAATTTATGACACTTTTAATCTGTATTATTCAACCTGCTACCATTTACCACTTGATATTGATTCATATTTGAAGAAAATGCTGAAGTGATCTTTAAATATCAGTTCACATATATTTAAAGAATTCTTCCATTTGCTTAAGAAGTGTAGGCAATATGCAGTGTCCTGAGACAGTTAAGTGACCCCTTTCCAATCCTAGCAGGTTCCTTTGACTACAAATTAACTTCCGGAGCACATAAAGCAACGTTTGCTTCGCAGACTTCCGTTTCCGGTTGCCTTGTTGCCGTGGTAACCGGCAAGCACAACATTCCTGGCGGTTATGGCGGGGCTGAGCGGCTCGCAGATCCCCGATGGAGAGTTCACCGCCGTCGTGTATCGGCTCATCCGGGATGCCCGCTACGCCGAGGCGGTGCAGCTGCTGGGCGGGGAGCTGCAGCGGAGCCCGAGGAGCCGCGCCGGCCTGTCGCTGCTGGGCTACTGCTACTACCGCCTGCAGGAGTTCGCGCTGGCGGCCGAGTGCTATGAGCAGCTGGGCCAGCTGCACCCGGAACTGGAGCAGTACCGCCTGTACCAGGCCCAGGCCCTGTACAAGGCCTGCCTTTATCCAGAGGCCACCCGGGTCGCCTTCCTCCTCCTGGACAACCCCGCCTACCACAGCCGAGTCCTCCGCCTGCAAGCTGCTATCAAGTACAGCGAGGGCGACCTGTCAGGGGCCAGGAGCCTGGTGGAGCAGCTGCTGAGTGGGGAAGGGGCAGAAGACAGTGGGGCCGAGAATGAGCACGATGGCCACGTCAACCTGGGTTGTTTGCTCTACAAGGAGGGACAGTATGAAGCAGCGTGTGCCAAGTTCTTTGCGGCCCTGCAGGCCTCGGGATACCGACCTGACCTTTCCTACAACCTGGCTCTGGCCTGTTACAGCAACCGGCACTATGCCTCAGCGTTGAAGCATATTGCTGATATTATTGAGCGTGGCATCCGCCAGCACCCAGAGCTAGGTGTGGGCATGACCACTGAAGGCATTGACATTCGCAGTGTTGGCAACACTTTAGTCCTCCACCAGACTGCTCTGGTGGAAGCCTTCAACCTCAAGGCAGCCATAGAATACCAACTGAAAAACTATGAAGCGGCTCAGGAAGCCCTCACTGACATGCCACCTAGGGCAGAGGAAGAGTTGGACCCTGTGACCCTGCACAACCAGGCACTAATGAACATGGACGCCAAGCCTACAGAAGGATTTGAAAAGCTACAGTTTTTGCTCCAACAGAATCCCTTCCCCCCAGAGACTTTTGGCAACCTGTTGCTGCTCTACTGTAAATATGAGTATTTTGACCTGGCAGCAGATGTCCTAGCAGAAAATGCCCATCTGACATATAAATTCCTCACACCCTATCTCTACGACTTCTTGGATGCCATGATCACTTGCCAGACAGCTCCTGAGGAGGCTTTCATCAAGCTTGATGGGCTAGCAGGGATGCTGACTGAGCAGCTTCGGAGACTCACCAAACAAGTACAGGAAGCAAGACACAATAGAGATGAGGAAACAATCATAAAGGCAGTGAATGAATATGATGACACCATTTACAAGTATATTCCCGTGTTGATGGCTCAGGCAAAAATCTACTGGAACCTTGAAAATTATCCCATGGTGGAGAAGATCTTTCGCACATCTGTGGAATTCTGTAATGACCAGGATGTGTGGAAGCTGAATGTGGCTCATGTTCTGTTCATGCAGGAAAACAAATACAAAGAAGCCATCGGTTTCTATGAACCTATAGTCAAGAAGCATTATGATAACATCCTGAGTGTCAGTGCTATTGTATTAGCTAACCTCTGTGTTTCATATATTATGACAAGTCAAAATGAAGAAGCTGAGGAGTTGATGCGGAAGATAGAGAAGGAGGAAGAGCAGCTGTCTTATGGTGACCCAGATAAGAAAATCTACCATCTCTGCATTGTGAATTTGGTAATAGGCACTCTTTATTGTGCCAAAGGAAATTATGACTTTGGTATTTCTCGAGTTATCAAAAGCTTGGAACCTTATAATAAAAAACTTGGAACTGATACCTGGTATTATGCCAAAAGATGTTTCCTGTCCTTGTTAGAAAACATGTCAAAACACATGATAGTGCTTCGTGACAGTGTTATTCAAGAATGTGTCCAGTTTCTAGAACACTGTGAGCTTTATGGCAGAAATATACCTGCTGTTATAGAACAACCTCTGAAAGAAGGAAGAATGCATACTGGAAAGAATACAGTCACATATGAGTCCAGACAGTTGAAAGCTTTAATTTATGAGATTATAGGATGGAATATATAGTCATGCTTGCTAGTGGTTTTTATCAAAATGGTGCTGTTCCCTATTATTTTCCACTCTTTTTTGTCGGCATTTAGCCTTGGCATCTTTATATTTGTTTTATGTTGAATTTTGTACCGTCACAATAACAAATATGTGTGAGCAACTTTTCCATTTAATTGAGAGTAGGAACCAAGCAGTATTACCTAAATTATTTCTGCATTCTTTCTGCTAGTAACAATCACCAGGTCTTGCCCTCAAGCAACGAGTGACATCTTTGTATGTGTAAGGAAGTAATTCTAAATAGCAGTTGACATTTTAGCTTTGGGCTGTCAGAAAGAATGACAGGAACCAATGCACTATTGGAGTAGGTGTGTTTGCATTCCTTTGGTGACTGGTATGTAAATGATTGCTAGCCTATGGCTGGACCATTTCTCAATCAGAAAATAAAGACATGTCTATTTTACCATCCCACAATAGCCTGTGCTGTCTAATCAATCTTATTCCTAACTATATGTCTTCACAAGGTTTTGGTGCTTTAACTTTCTGGATCTCAACAAAGTCTCGTGTGGACCTTGGTCTAAGTGCTTTCAGAAGTATAGGTACTAAATGAATGAGAATTTCTTTTCTTGAGTCTTTTCAGGTTATGAGGTTTGATCAGTGACTTGATTTTTCTTCTGTAATTTCATTGATTGTTTTGTTCTAAAGTTTTATAATCAATATTTCTCTTCATTTTCCATTTTTGAGTTTTCAGAATTCATTTTGGCTCCTTATGGATAGTGGCAAATATTAAGTATGGAAGCTGCCTGGTATTTTCAGTATAAGAAAAAAGAAACACTGAACTGAAAATGAGAAGACTAAGGTATTAGTTCTAGACCTTCTACTCTAGTTTTAGGCTCTAAAAATTCATTTACTCCTTGGGGTTTCCCAGTCATTTGACCTACTAGATGCTCTTTACAATTACTTTTGACTGTAACATCTGATTCTGTATAAGCCATCTAGAAGAAAATTGCCTCTCTTCTTTTATGACCTGGATAATAAATAAGTCAGCCAGGAAATGAAATATATAATTGTATTTCAGATGAATGTTTTCTAGTAATTTGGCTTACAGTAAATGTTAACTCCTAAGGTGAATGATCATTATTGTTGGATATTATACTGATTACTACTAACAAATTTGAATTTTTGCCTTTTTACTTGGAGTTTTTGCTTACAAATCTAGCTGTGAATGTATATAGTGCAGTCCCTATTTTCTTCTATGGTTGTGCATAAATTAAGAATTTTGTAAATATTTAGAAATTGTATAATTCTCTTAACGTCCCTTTAGTTTTTCTATTAATTCTATGTATTTGTTGGGCAAGGGGAGATTTGCTTTTAATCCTTCCCAGAAATGATAAAGTACCCTTCCTTTTAGGAGTTTTATTGATGGCTATTATATTGTGCATTTTTCCCCTAATTATTCTTGAAATAAATAGAGCCTCTCCTGTTCCTGAAGTGAAGACCTCCAGCTGCCAGTCTGCTAGAAATCTGGAAACAGAGGAACAGGTGAAGTGAAGATGTAATGGAGATTAAGCTACATGATTTACTTCACAACCCACCTTGGATCCCCCTTCATGTCCCAATCCCAGTAGTTAATCAAATGTCTACTTTCATTCACAGGACAGAAGTAATGGATAACAGAGCGCAAGTAACAGATGCCAGAGCTACTTCTGTAACTAACTCACCAAATCGAATCATCAGTCTTTACACTCCTGTTTATTTAATACAAGGAGGGGAGGTCATGCAGACTTTCCTAAAGGTCAAGGCCACATAGAACAGAAAGATAGTCTCTAGTTTATAAAGATTCTCTTGGAGTGTTTTCTTTTCCTTCCTTCAAAGGGTCTATTTAAAAGATAGTGGTGTTTACTGCTACAGAATGTATCACAAGATAAGAAATGAAAAATCTGTCTTCCTTACCAAGCCCCTTTTCTTTCCCTTTTTTATCTTCTCCCTCTTGTCAATCACAGGGACACTTTTCTCTGATAGCTGGCAGTTGAAACCACAACCAGGTATAAAAGATGCATACCCCCTTTTAGCAGTAAGTGTCATGTGAGCAAGCATTTGATATTCAAGGTGACTTTAGAAACCCTTTAACAATGCATGTTTGCAAAACAAGATAACATTTATCCATAAAAAGTAACTCTCAAATTGGTTAAAGCCAGAAAAAATTTTAAGAGGACTCACCAAAAGCACTAGATCTATATAATTTGTAGAATACAGTGAGCTTTAATGTATATTTGCAGTAACCCACATATTTTTCCTTTAAACTTTGAACAACGTAGAAAAACAGTGACTGGAATTTTAAAGACACACAGTATTTCTATTATCTAAAATGTTCTATGACATTGGGAATTAAATGTACTCAACTATAGAGGGCACTTGCTTTACTGTATCTATAATCATTTTATATTGAAAAATAGGGCTGGGCATTGGCCAGAAGTAATTAATTTATTAGCCATAGGTATGGTGTTTATATTCTCTTGGGGAGCGTGTCTTTACAAGGTGATTACTTTATACTTGAATCCACTATTAATTGAAGTTCTTTTGGTTGTTTAATTAAATCAAGTCCCTTGGATTCTGGCCAAGATTGATCTACCACATACTGAAATCCTTTCTACAATATCATAATGTGTATGTATTTGAAAAGGAATTGTTTCATAGGGAGAAATTATTAGGAAATAAAGCTCTATGTACATTTCTAGTATGAAAGATAAGCATTTGGTAGTTTAAGTAGGACTTGCCAATAACTTGATTGTAAATATTATTAGGTGAACATGTAAAATGAGTCCAATTCCTTGTTCAAAAGTGAAATTTGCACATGATGAAATTAAACACATCATTATCAATAACTAGATACCTTAGTTCAAAATAACCAATGGCTAAAATTATACTGTGCAAACAGGTCCCTAGTAAGGTATGTGAGAAAGTACGTATTGCTGTTATTATTTTGTTTTAAATTATTTTATTAGGGGAAGCATATGCTGAAGATAAAGGACATATGATGGAAAGTTTCACCATCATTGATTGCAACGTCTATAAAAAGTATATCCACAGAGTACTCACAAACCCTTAAGATCTTGTTAAGACTCAGTAGTAAATTACTGATTGGTTAGTTTTTCTCATCAGAGTCTGTTCTGTGTAAATTCAACCTCTTAGTTCTAGTTCTTCCAAATTTGCCAAATCCGTATCCTATAGTTTATATACTTCATGTATAGAAAGGAGAATATATAGTTTTGAGAATATAAGATATCTATTGCATTTTTAAGTCAGGGAGTACTATAGTAAGAGATGGTCACATCCTAATGTTGTAAAACAAAAGAAAGCTTCAGGAATCAAACCATAACAAACACTTTGCTGAAGAAGATTCAGTTAGAAGGCAATAACACATACATTTTCTAAGGAGTGTCATTATTTTGTGTGTTTACTAGAAAACGCAAACTTTTTCTGTAGTTAATACAGTATTTTTGTTTCTAGATCTTCTGTTCTTGTACTGATTTATTACCATTAAACTGTTTTGAAAAAATGTCAGAGAACAGAGGAGACCTATAAGTGATTTGACTAAGATGCTAGAAGTAGTTTCAGAAACTAAGGAGACTATTTTTCTGACAATGTACAGGATTTCTAATGAAATGATTGGCAAAATTATAAAATGATTCCAAAATTATCATGTAAAATGAAAAATCATAAATGTGATGTTTTATATTTGTAGATATAAATCTATTTAAAAATAGATTTTTTAAATTACAAATTAAGTAGTAAGATAAACATCTGGAATGTATCTGCAAGTAGAGCCTGAACAATGAGGGCTTAGACAAGCTCATCTCTTGAATCAGAAAACTGAACCTCAGAGAGATTAATATGACTTGCCCCAGATGACAGAGCCAAATAGGATCAGGGCAAAGCCAAGTTCAAAATTCAGGGCTTCTTGCTCAATTCTCACGCTCTTTCTACTCTACTACATTCCTCCCCTTAGGGTTTGTTTGTTTTTGTTTATTTTTTGTTTTTTATTTTTATAAATTATCTATCAATGCTAAGAAATTCTTTTTCCAGAGCTATGACTTTCACCACTTCAGTTGCTGCTGGTTATTTAATTGGTGGTTTAGTAAGTTTTTTTCCAAGATACACTAAGTGAGCACATTCTTGGTCTGGCCTAAATTACACTATAATTTCCAAAAGTGTGCGGGAGGGGTCTTGAGCAGGCACTGTGTGTTGTTTGCAGCGGGCACAGATTTAGCTGCACTACGACCTGGGCTGGGCACAGATTATTTACCCACCTGTTGTTCCATCACCTCTTTAAAAAAAATCACCTGATATGATCCTTCTTCAAGTTAGTGATTTTCTTCTCTTCATTATATTTTCTAGCCACCAAACACATAAAAACAGCTGTCAGAAGGCTTCTCTACACCTCAAGTGCAAAGAGCTGTGAGGTACTTGTTCCAAAACCACAGCAGAGAGCCAGCTGATTCCACAAGTATTTACAGAGTGTTGCCAGCAACTTTTGAGGCTCCATAAAGCTTTACCTTTACTGCAAAGTCCATCTGAGCTAAGCTCTTAAACACTTACCCTCTTCCAGGAGATTGATTACCCATTTTAGCTTAGGTTTTAGGGAGGAAAAATTAAAAACAAGCCACAGACAAGAACAGATTGAGTCCCTGTTATCCATTAATCCCTTCTTTTTTCCCTTTGTATTAATAATTCTCAGTCCTCACTCTACATCAGAATCAGCCGGTAAACTTTTTAAAAACTAGAGATGCTTTCGCCCTAACCCCTAAAGATTCTGTTTCTATTTATGGTTGTGGGAGTGGGAGGGGGGGGGGGTTAGTTTTTTTAAAGTCCCCCAGGTGATTCTAATGTGTAGCTGAGCTGGAGAACCACTGTTCTCTGGAAACACAGTAGTGACCATGTGGATGCTGATTGCAACTGAGAAAGTTTGGATGCAGTCTGTTTGAGAATAAAATGACCTGATGCCCAACCTAAAGAAATGATGAAAAATTAATAAATGAAACAAATTAGAGGATTTTAATTATTTAAAGGCATTCAGTCTGGGGTATTCTGGTTTATTCAAATGTAGCTTTGTAACCAGTGAAACCTTAAAAAATTTTTTTTAATGTCATACAGTCAAGAATTCTTAAGAAATCTTTGGCCTTCACAGAAGGAATTTGAAAAATACTGAAGTAGCTAAAAGCTATGAAATTTGATAGTGGAAACTCTTTAAAGAGCGTTTTCAAAATTTAAGACTATTTTCATATTTTTTTTCTTCAAAGACTCATCATAGGTATCATTTACTGTTGTAGAAGAGAATAAATTTGTCTTTACCTTCTTAGAGTTTTCAGCTAAAACTGACATAAGACATTAAGAGGAGAAAAGAATATGAATTTCATTTACATATACATAGAAACCCAACAAGAAAAATGAAGACCCAAAGAAGTGGCTAGGCCCAAGTGCTATATAGGTAGAACAAAGAGTGGCAATTGTGGAAAAGTAACTAGGCAGATGAGTTAGTTTAACTAGGTTTGTTTGTATAAATTTCTTTCAGCCTTGGCTCTCTGTCTCTGATGGTAAAGACTGTCTCTCTTCTACTGGTATAGGGAGCGCATCTTTCATATGGGAGTTTTATCTTCTGCTTTGAGGAAGAAAAGGGGAGATCAGAGTGCCCTTCCTGTATCTGCTGTTTTTCAAGTGCCTCTAGCTCAAAATAGTCAATATGCCAAAGCAGCATATTTTAGAGTGGCATGTCTTGAACTGTGTCACTGTCGTCACTATTTGGTTTATTACGCTTTGCTAAAGTCAAAACTCTATATGTGCATTATCATAACCATTCTTACAAATGGTTTTGGTTGGCTTTGGATGCACCCACTTTGTTCCCCTAATATGGACCACATTTTTCTGGTCTCCCTATAAACATGGACTCCTCCAAACCAGACTCCAATCCCATTCATGCATTTATACATATGCACATCTTTTTAAAATTTTCATTGAAAATATAACAATACTCAATGGATATGATGGTTTATAATCCCATATGAATTCCCCACTGCCCCCCTCCCCGCCACATTTGTTTTAAACTGATGATTCTAAAAATGCTTGGCTGCACATTAGAATCACCTGGCAAGCTTTTAAAACTCATGCCCCAGGCTGTATTCCAGAACCATTAAAGCAGAATTTCTGGGGGTGGAATACAGGTATCAGTATTTTCTTCAGCTTTCAAACTGCAGCCAAGATTGAGAACCACTGGTCTAAGCCAATCATTATAATCTCTTTTTCTGTGATTGATTAAGGGATAGGCATGTGACCCAATTCTTACCTACCAAGGCACGAAAAGAAGTCTCCTGGGAGGCTCCTAGAAAACCTTTCTTCACCCCTTAAAGAAAGGGAGGATATAATAGTAGCTCTTATTTAACTCAGTATTGTTGATCTGAATCTGCTGCTACCAACTTATGACCATGACAGAAACCAGTTTAAGGGTGAAGGTACTTTGAAGATACCAAAGGAATAAAACTTGAGTCCTTGATAACATCCTTGAGTCACTATATTACCTGCCCTGGAGCCTGACTTACCTCTGAGTCTCCTGTAGAGTGGAAATAATAAATTATCTTATTGTTTAAATTTGTTCAAGCCAGGTTTTTCTGCTACTTGTGTCTAAAAGTACCCAGACCACACTCACCATTGACAAAGATCTCTCTTTGACCAAACTCTACTCAGTCTCCCCTAAACTTTCCAACTAGGTCTTGACTTTTGTACTTTCATGTTTGTCTCTGCATTGTCCAATTTTAACAAGAACCCAGCTAGGTTAGCTTCAAGAGAACCCTTCTTCCTCCATATCTGATCACCCTCCATATATGATGGGGTTCCTCATCCTCCATCAGGCTCCAGGTGATGTCTGATCACCATGGCCTGACTTCAGCAAGAATCCTGTTAAATCAATTTAGCCAGAATCCTCCCTTCACCCCTGATGTTTTCTCTTAGTAATTTTCCATTTTCTGACACCCACCCTCCCCCCTGCCCTGCCCTGCTCTTTGGCTAAAAATTCCCACTTGTCCATGGTGTATTTGAAGTTGAGCTCAATCTCTCTCACCTACTGCAAAATCCCATTGCAGTGGTTCCTCTACCTATGGAGATAGTTCCCACATATGCACCTTGACTAAAGGATGCCTTACTATCTTTAACAATTGTCACTGAATAATTTTTTCTTTAGCACTATACACAGGGCATATATTTTGAGTATTATCCAGGAAGTGATGAATCTTGATGCATATTTGCAAGCACTCTGGTAATCCAGTCTTCCTGGAGACCCAGCATCACTCCTTAGGTTCAGATGAGTAGGACAAAAGAAATTGACCTTTGTAAAGACATTACCTGAAAACTTGACTTCATTAGTATTAACTGCCTACCCAGGTCTTTTGTTTGGTTTTTTTTTTTTTGAAACAGAGGCTCACTTTGTTGCCCAGGCTAGAGTGAGTGCCGTGGCATCAGCCTATCTCACAGCAACCTCAAACTCCTGGGCTTAAGGGATCCTACTGCCTCAGCCTCCCGAGTAGCTGGGACTATAGGCATGTGCCACCATGCCCGGATAATTTTTTCTATATATACTTTTTTTTTAGTTGTCCAGATAATTTATTTCTATTTTTAGTAGAGACGGGGTCTCGCTCGGGCTGGTCTCGAACTCCTGACCTCTAGTGATCCACCCGCCTCGGCCTCCCAGAGGGCTAGGATTACAGGTGTGAGCCACCGCGCCTGGCCTATCCAGGTCTTTTGAAATTGCAACAGCTACTCATGAGATTTGGTATGTATTCATTGGGAGAGCATGCACTTATGTAGAAGTCAATAGAGAATTAAATTTCCCTACCCACATGAACTAATCTAAGTCTAAAGCTTGCTTGCTTCTTCTTGGCAAAAGCACAAGATAAATACTAATGCATATAGTGACTCATATGAAAAACATATTCCTCAATTTTAGAACTTCCTCTACATTCATGTAAGGTTGTTTCAGTAAAGTCTTAATAATAATAATAGAAGAATAAAAATAAAAATGAAAACAACAGCAGCATTTATTCATGGATAGTAAATCTAAGTGTTAAAGTGAAGCAACCTAATCTTTTTCTCTGGTGAGAAATACTAATCTATGTACTGCACTATTTCAGCCTTGGCCCTTTCCAGCTATAAACCTAGTTATAGGAAAAGCTTCATAAAAAATAAATACTTTAGTTCTTCCTAATAATCTCCCTCAGCACTGCATTCCACTTATCAGACCCAACTTATTCTGAGTTGTTGGCTTACATCAGTTCTCTAAAAGAAGGACACAAGGAATTCAAATTCAAACCGGATGGTCCACATCACATCAGGGGATTGGGGCAGTTGATTTACTAATGTAATCTCTTTAAACATCTACCAGGAGAGGTTCTAAGACAGAATTTATTGCCTCCTCCTGCCATCTTTGGGCCTACATGAAAACAAAGCAAAATCCTTCTATGAAATCTGAAATTCCAGTCAGTGATTTCCTGCCTGATGTCATTTCCAAAGCATAGGGTAGCCCTGTGATAGTCACAGCAGGGAATCTGCCTCTCTATGGGGTTTCCATCTGTTTGCCATCAGAAAGAACCTCCTTGGGTAGCCATAGCAAATGCAGAGCACCCATTCCTCCCCATGGGTCCCAGAGTCTTGTATTAGTTTTTTTTTTTTTTTTAGCCTTTTTAGGATCAGCTGCTGTTAAGATTGAAAATGCTTAAATTTCTTCAGAATAAGTAGGTATATAGAATTATACTGCTATAACTGTCGTTTTCATCCATGTTTGGCTTACCATAGGCTATTCTGTAAAAATTTTCCATATGATTCTGAAGCTACTACGCAAATGCTACCAAAATGAAAATTCAGCTACTGAAATTCTTTCCTTTGGGAGAAGAGTATTCTATATAACTTTATATGATGCACTTTTTACTATAAAACAGCTTGCATTTGAAGCAAATCTTTCTGAGCCCTTTAGGTCTAAAGTTTCTTAAACCTATAAAAAGTTTCTATCAAAAAGCTATTTATTTATTCACTTCTTATTAAGGATCAACAGAAATTATGTAATAGGTTAAAGCAAAGAAAACATTGTAATGACAAGATGTTTCAAAACTGATCTTTTGAAGATCAGCTTCAGTAAAGATAATCTACTATAAATAACTGGGGGTTCACAGCGGTACCAAGTTATAATTATTTGGGAATTGAGTATATTTGTCCAGCAATAAGTGCATAATGGTCACCTTTATTACTGAAGAAACAAAGCTTGAATTAATTCCACAGGAATGTTTAATAAGGGAAAAGATTTCATGAAGAGTAGACTTTTTCTTATCCCCACTCTCCCCTATAGGTATTGCAGCTTTCATAGTGCTCGAACAAAAACAGACTCTCCCTTATATTCCTCAAGGAATAATTTATTAAACATGTTTTTATACATCGGAATTTCTGTGTTTATGTGCCATTTCCTCAGAGAAAGCTGACTATGAGGATGAAATAGAAATAACATCACTTTTCAATATTCCTCAAGTCCCAATTCCTAGAAAAAAACAAGAATACAAAGGCCTTTTTATTCATCCTGTCAAATGCCGGTTTGTTTCAACATGGTTTCCCTGAGTTCAGTGTCAAATGAGGCCTGGTCCCCAATGGGCAATAGAGAGGAAAAGTTTTCCTCACCACACTGGGGAAAAGGAAATATGAATACTAAACCAAATGACTGTAAAAGAATGGGAAAAGGATGAAGGAAGACTTCAAGAAAGAGGATGAGGTACAAGGGAAGGACCAGGTAAAGAAGGGCAATAAACAACTTGCCTTTAAAGAAAAGATAAAATTATGGCTACTATGTTTACATGACTTAAACATGAGGTATGTTACCTCAGCGTTTTCTAAAGCCTGTTATACACATGAGATAATTAACTGAGATGAATGTAGTTGGCACACAGATGAACAGTTTTCAATAGCCATGTATTTATTTTATTATGTGCATATGCACACATTAACACACACACATGCACACAAACACATATGCCTAACACATCAAACCTGAAATTTCCTAGATTCTGTTGCTTAGGATGAGGCTAAAATTTTAAAAGGGACTTAGTGAAAGAAAAATGTTAAATAATGATACACATACCACTTGGCTGTGGCAAGAAGTCAGTGATACTTGAATGACTAGAGTTCAGGAAAGTCTGGTTTAGGCAAATGGAACACAGAATTTCATGTGAAGGTGTGGGAAGAACCCTACTCTTCACTGAACAAAAGTGTGATTTTTACTTCTTATTTATTCAATAAGTATTTGTCAAGGGTCGTCTGTTGGTCATTAAATATGAAACGTCCGATTTCAAAACCAAAGTGTAGTTTATTATATGTCAAACAAGAAGCAGTACAATTAAAGTATGTGCCTAAACTATTGACATAGTTTTGCTATCTTAATGGTAGCTTGTTTATGCCAGCAGCAAAGAAGCCTGGAGAGCGACTGGTGATGAAACATGAAAGATGTTCTTCACAGCTTGTTGAGAATTGAATTATTTTTGCTTGCAAGAAGTGGTCCAAAGCCTGGAGGAAGTGATAGTAAGTTGGTGCAAGTTCTGGTGAATATGGTGGATGACAGAGAGTCTCCAAGTTCAGCTTCTGTAGTGTGAGCAGCATTGTTTGTGCAACATGCGGTCAAACATTGTCTTGCAAGAGGATTGGCCCATCTCTAGTGACCAATCTTGGCTGCTTCATCGCAAGCATCCTCATCATTTTGTCCAATTGGTTGCTGTAGACATCTGCTGTAACCGATTGACCAGGCTTCATTAAGCTGTAGTTGCGGATAATACCAGTGTTTGACCACCAACAGACACCATTGACTTTTTTTGATGAATATTCGGTTTTGGAGTATGTTTCAGCACTTCATCTTTACCCAACTATTGTGCTTGCAATTGTCAAAAATTGCAGTTCCCAAGCCCCCGCCCCCCCGCCCCCATCCCAGGCTGCAGACTGGTACCTGGTCTGGTCCATGGCCTGTTAGGAATGGGGCATCACCTCCTGAACTCTGCCTCCTGTCATATCAGCAGAGGCTTTAGATTCTCATAGGAGTGCTAATCCTACTGTAAACTGTGAATGCAAGGGATCTAGGTTGTGCTCCTTATGAGACTCTAATGCCTATCATTAGCAGAGACGTTTGACTGCACAATAAATATAATGTACTTGAATCATCCCAAAACTATCCTCCCCCCTCCCCAGGCCCCATCTCCTGGTCTGTGGAAAAAATGTCTTCCTGAAACTGGTCCCTGATGCCAAAAAGATGGGGGACCACTGGTCAAAAAGAATCCATTTTTCATCATATATAACAATATGGTGTAGAAACAGTTTGGCTTTATGTTGTGACAGCAACATAAAGTAATGTCAAACCTGCTGCTAATTCACATATAAGTTTAGATGGATTCGCTTCCACTACAGCTTGCAGCTCATCATTATCCAGCTTGATCTCAGGTCGCCGCTGTGGCTCATTTTCAAGATTAAAATCTCCAGAATGGAACTTCTCAAACCATCGAGGTACTGTGCATTCGTCAGCCACATCCTTTCAAAACAGTTCGTTGATATTCGAGCTGTCTGTGCTGCATTGATTCCACAATGGAATTCATATTCAACAATAACATGAATTTTTGATTTATCTATGGTTTCACAAAAATCGCTGTAAAAAATTGTGAAAGATAATCACAAGCCAAAACATGCGTTTACAATAAACCTAAAACAAGAAGTGTCAAAGTGAAATGTCAGAGATATCAACTGTCAAACTCAGTGCTTAAGAAAATCTGACATTTCATACTTAACAAACCTTAATATTTTTCAGAAAGCCAGCTTCATATTTTAATACAGATTTTTCACCACCTAGGGTTAAAATTTCCTCAGGAGAATGTTGACTAAGAAATTTATGGGAAAACAACGTCAAAGTTTCCCTGTTTGAAAAGCTGAGACTTCGTACACTAGATATTTTTTTTCACGTTTCCTTACAATACTATTCTGTTCTGATCCTATGATCCCTTCTGTTTCCCACAAACTTAAGTTCTGACTTTTTGGTAGATAACTAATCCTACCAGTAGAGGGGGCCTCACCCTGCTTGAAAAGTCCTCTAAAGCAGCCGTCCCCAACCTTTCCGGTTCCAGAGACAGGTTTCATGGAAGACAATTTTTCCACAGACCACGGACCGGGATGTAGGGGCTGGGGATAGTTTGGGGATGATTCAAGAGCATTACATTTATTGTGCACTTTATTTCTATTAATATTGTTATCACGTTGTCACTTGCCACTCACTGACAGGGTTTTGATATGGGTCTGCAAGCAATTGATTTATTGTGGTCTCTGTGCAGTCAAACCTCTCTGTTAATGATAATCTGTATTTGCAGCCGCTCCCCAGCACTAGCATGATCACCTCAGCTCCACCTCAGATCATCAGGCATTAGATTCTCATAAGGAGCCACAACCTAGATCCCTCGCACCCACAGTTTACAGTAGGGTTCGCGCTCCTATGAGAATCTAATGCCGCTGCTGATCTGACAGGAGGCGGAGCTCAGGGGGCGATGCGAGTGATGGGGAGCAGCTGTAAATACAGAGGAAGCTTCACTCGCTTGCCTGCTGCTCACCTCTTGCTGTGCAGCCCGGGGTCCACAGCCCAGGGGGTGGGGACTGCAGCTCTAAAGGGTTGAGGGGATGGTTACTGCAGCAGGATCACCCCTACACTTGTTGGCTTAATGCTCCTGTTTTCTCTGAGTCAGTGACTTTAACCTGACCCCGCGAGCCTATGGGGCAGCCTGGCAGTGAGTGTGGTGTCCCAATTTAGTCTGAGATCCAGTCTTAAGCTTTCGTAAGGATCTAGTTAGCTACTGCACAAAACATCTTGCTAAAATATTGAGTGTTCTGATCATTACCATACTTTTTCATTACGTGTGTGGTAATTCTGGGCTGACTAGGCAGGGGTCCAGTTGTGTTCATTTTGAATTGGATTCAGAGTTTTAGAGTTGGAAGGATCTTTAAGAGCATCTGTTCCAACTCCCGCATTCCACAAATGAAGGAGAGACACTCAAATAACTTATGTCCCGCAGACAGTTACTAGCATAGAAAGAGGATTATTCAGCTTATGTGAAAAAGTCATTCACAGCCTGTTTAGTCCTGACTGCCCCTAAGGGCTGTGTGACTTTGGGGAGGTCCTTTAACCTCTGAGCTTCAGTTTTCTTTTCTATAAACTAGGTAACCACTAAAATCACTTTAGCTCTATTCTGTTGGGCTTGCTGCCTCTAAATGATTATTGCTTCACCTTCTATTTGCAGGCAATTCTAAGGCCTCTTGTTTGCTTTATTGTTCCTTTATCTTCTTTGAGTTTATATTATTAAATGTGTTTTACCTTTATGAATATAGAAGGGATTAAAATTCAGCCACACTAAAACAAAAATTTATAACTCCATTATGAATGCACCAATCAAAAGGATAATCAAGGATGATAAGATAATGTGGAAAAGTAAAAACAGTTGGAGTATTAAGGTTGTCGAATTATGAATGATTTGGCTTTTTCCAAAAAAAAATTCATAACCATTGCATAATATATAATTCAAGAAGATGAAAAAGTCCATCTAAAAGGCAGAGTGGGTTAAGCATCCAACCACAGCCAGCTGGGGAATTTAGGAGGTGGGGCCAAGACAATCAGCAGGCCCGGGGGTGCTCACCTCCAGACCCCCACTGCTGGGGTGTGCTTCAGCCTGCAATAAAGCTGCCCAGTTTTCAGGATATTGAATTTGAATTCAGGGAAAGCCAGACATCATGTAATCACAGTTTGAAATTACAGTGCATATCTAATAAAAGCCCACAAAACTTGCCAAAAATATTTTTTTTTTCCAGAATCATTTAAAGAGCAATGTGTTTGCTAAGAAGGGAGATGGGAAAGAAATCATGTGTAAGGAAAACCTTTTCACAGAACAAAGGCGACTCCAGCCCAGGCACAGATACTGGCAGATGGCTTAAAATAGGGACCCTCCTTTAAGGAACTCTCTTCCTTTTGAAGAAAAGGGAGGAAGGGAGACAGGGACTCAGAGTCTGCACCACACAGTGAAGAGGGCCTGGTTCAGCCTGGATCGGAGGTCCACCCCACCCTCTTTCCCTTCTGCTGACATGGGTGCTCTGTGGGGAGGGTGAAGGCCTTGCTTGCTATGTAAAATCAATGCAGAAGAATGCTTTGATAATGTACCCCACACATTTGGATTAATTCTGTTGGAGACACAGGACCGACTTTATGGGCATGAGACCTGCGCAGTCACACAAGGCTCCGCACACACAAGGGCCCCCATGCTCGGTTTAATCCTCTGCTGTCACTATTTTGAAATTCTTAATAATTTATGAACAAGGGACCCAGCATTTACATTTTGCACTCTGCTTCAAAAATGATGTAGCAGGTCTTGGCTGGATTAAAAGCAGTGGAGTCCTTCTGAAAACTTTGCCTGGAACAAAGATTAGTATAAATTTGTGCTACTCTGAGCGCACCACATTGACCTTCACAAGGCCTTGCATGTAGCAAACAACCAAGAGACCTCCAGTGTTGTACTTCATCTTGCTCAAACCTCTCTTAACTTTTAACACTTGGTCTTCTGCAGGTCAGGGTCTTCTTTGAGGCTTGAAAGTGTTCTTTTGAATGGGTAAAAGACAATTTAACTACAACTCTGTAGCATTTCTACAAACACCCATGGCCACAGTAAGAACTAGTAACTTCCTTACCCCCATCCCCACATGCAAGAGGCCCAGAGGAGGATCTGAATGTCGCTTGGGTAATATAGCTCCTTTAATATTCCAGCAACCTCTTTCTTCTTCCCTCTCCCCTCTGCTCCCCACTCAGGGCAGAGAAGAAAAGAAACGAAATATTGTCTTACACAAAAATGGGACTTATTGCCTCAAGGAGGAAAGGAGAAGAGGGAGGAAGAGAGAAAAGGAAAGGCACCTTGTAAATTTGGGAAATACTTCCCAATATCAATTTAAACTGTATCATCCCTGAAAATTAATGGGGTCGTGAATGAGACTGGTAGACACAGCATAGCAAGTGAAGGCATGAGCAAGCCTGCAGCTCATCCAGGTGGAAATAATGAAAAATAAATCTGACCAGTAGACCCACCCTTCTCCATGCAACAAAAAGCCCCCTCCTCCCTTAATGTTTTGTGAGGTTTAAATAGCAACGGGCATCACTAACCATTGGGTTGACGGCCCAAATGGCTTCTGCAGACCGAACGAGTAGGGACGTCTGGGAGTGGAGTTTTCCTGATGGAAGTGGGTGTGCACCTGAGGGCTGATGGGCCAGCTAGGACCTAGGTTGGCAGTGGAGATCCACAAAGGGTCTTCTTCCTGTGAGAGGGCCTGTATCTTTAAAGTGCACCCCATCTGGGGTTTAGGGCAAAGTTTTAATTAGCTAGAGTTTTGACTTTTCCCCTGCTATGTAGTTCTTTCCGAAACCACAGGGCCTTGGATGGACTCAAGGGGTAGGTTGTCAACCTCTGGCCCAGGGGAGGTTATCACCCTCTCATGGAGACCAGCGCTCAGAGGGATCAAGATGGAAAGTAAAATGAGGCTTCTTCCTCCTCAGCCAGTGAGCGTTAGCTGCCCTCTGGGAAAGGAAAGCGCTGAGACTGGACGTTCAGGTAACCAAAAGAAACCGGGCCACTGTTGCGGCCTAGGAGGGACACTGCACTGCTCGTGTTCACCTGCAAAAGGAATTCTGCGGGAGGGTCATTCTGCATCAAAGTGCCGTCCAATTTCTAAAACACCATCAACCAAGATGGCCTTAACGTTTCCCTCAGTGTGACTAAACTTCAGACAGGCTTCCTCCTGACTCTAGGCTCTGACCTCTCTTTTCTTAGGGAATTTTCTTTAGAAAACTTTTAATTGTAAACTTATTCTCTACCCCTTTGAGATATATATATATATATATATATATATATATATATATATATATATATATATATATATATATAAAGTTTTTTTTAATCTCTTGCCAATTTTACAACCCACGAATGTCTTTCTCAGGGACCTGGAAGCCATGTCATTGAAATGGAATCCTCAAAGGATGTAACACACCTGTATCATCTGAGCCTCATAACATATCTTGTGGGACAATAGGAGCCTAACTTCACTGGGTGCTTTGCTCCAAGTTGTAAAACTATCACTTAGTATAAAGCTATGAGTAGTTTACCTTCTTTTGGGCAAAACTGATTAGCAAACACAGATGGCCCACAGTCTCCCTGTCACACCAGCACTTAAGAACTCTACCACCCTCTGTTTTAGCAGCACAGGATTCAGACTGGCTTCTGGCCTCTTTCCCCTACTGCAATAGCCTTGAATAAATTCTTTCTTGCCTGTTTAACTTTGGTGTAAGTTTTGCTTTGACATCAACAATGTAAATACGCTCAACCAAAATACGTCGTGTTCCTGAAAACCCTGGTTGCTTTGCAGCATGAAAAGATCAGTAACTAAACTGCGTGAGGCAAAGTGCCTCTCAGTTTGTGTGTCCTCCTAGGGGATCCTAGGAAGGTGTGTCTGGGTAAAGCTGACGCAGGAAGGAGAGGAGTCACCGCTCATGATGGGAGTATTGTCAGGCGGCAGCAAGGCCCGAACCTGGGCTGCTGCTGCCCTACGGAGTGTAGCAAAGCCTGGCAGGGCACCTACCTCACACCAGGCACTGCTCTAAGTACTTTACAAGTAACAGCTCATTTAATTCTCACAACAATGCTATGAAGCAGATTTTATTAATACCCATGTTTTCAGGTAAGGCACACCGCTGACACCACAGAAAGCTTAAGCGAACTCGCTCGGGCTTGCACAGCTGGGAGGCACAGAGCACTGGCGCTGTGGTTCCAGCATTGGTGCTTTACCCACTGGATTGTGCTGCCAGATTCTGCAGCGAGAAGCAGAGAGCATGAAGTCCCAAGGTGTGGTAGCCGACCGAGACCTGCTCAGCTAACCAGGTACATGTCAGAGAAGTCTCTGAGTCTCTGCCAGAGAGTGGTTCCCCATTTCAGAACTAAGGCAGCTCGCGATGGGGCCACCACAGCAACCACTGTGCTGTCCCCCGTCTCACAGGACAGGACGAGTCTGCATCAATACCTCACCAGTTCCTGAGGTCAGAGGGGATTTCCATATAAAAGGCTCTGTAGATCCTTTCTGTAAATCTGCCTTCACATGAGCACAAGCCTGGTAGTTCCAGGAGAAAAGACCGTTTTTCTGCAAAGTGTATACAAAGGTGGCATTGTCTGAGAACAATTGAATAATGCCGAAATCACTCCACCGTGAAGTTCTGAAGTGACCTTGGCTGATCTCGGCAGTATGTGCTGAAAATGAAACGGAGGCTCCGACTGCCCCCAAGGGCAAAGCAGGCCCTGCGTTCAGTGTGCTGGGTCCCTTTGCCCCTGCCGCTTGCTCCCTTCCAGCCTACTTTCCTCCCTTGCTGCTTCAAAAAGTGCGGGAGAAGACCTTTGGCAGGCAAGCTGATGATTGCACAAAGGAAAGAGAGAGAAGTGAAGTTGTGCTCACACCTCTGCTACACAAAAAAAGATCCCTTTACTGGGTCCCCATAGTCCTCCCAGTCGAGCCCCAGGAGGTCTCTGCCTGGACCGCTGTGGGCTGGGGTGCCCGGCTCACCATAGCATTCTCTGAACCTTCCTTTTTCCGTCTGTGGAAAGAGAATCACAATATGTGTGCTTAGTACTCTCCAGGGCTTTTATGAGGCTCAAATGAGATAACGTATGTAAAGCACTTTGTAAACTGTAAAATGCTTTACAAATGTAAGGGATTATTATAAACCACAATACAGCGATGTTTTATGCTTTTATAAAACTACTGGCTGGAACTGCAGTAAGGGGAATCCCTCTGGTGATTTTTATTTTGGAAACAGGAGGACTTGGGTTTGCCTCCTTGCCAGGAATTGGATTCCTGGCAGCAGCTGTTTATTCCATTTCGCTGGGCGATGCACATATGGCCACAGCGCGCCTCCTGCAGAGCTGACAATATGCACTACTGTGTGTGAGCACATCACGAAAATCGGCTTTTCTCCATCCTCCCTGTTTCTAACTTGCCAAGTCTAACACCTAGGAAATAGAGACTTGCAACTCACACTTCACCACGGCAGCATTTGTTTTTTTAGATGAGATTTTTCCTCCTTAGCAACCAGAAATTTACAGCCAGGCTCTCGCCATAAACAGTCTTCCTTTGAGGAGATTGAAAAATTCAGGTGCTGCTTTTTGAAAGCTTTGCTGTGGTTAAAATGAAAATGATATTAATATTTGTCCTGGGACTGAGTTTGGACCAGCTGAAAAGGATTAAGGCACTAACACGTTCTATTTTCCGTGTGCCTGCAGCACACAGAGCGGGTGGGCGCGGGGGGCCTGGCGTGCAGGCTTTTGTGGTGACGGGGCGGCATGCACGACCACTCTGCACAACGACCTGCACCGGGCATCACTGTGGATGGCCACTCGCTGCTCCTGGAGCTGTTTTGAGATCATTCTACGTCTAAGAACTACTACTGGCTTGTAAATGTCAAGAGGAATTATGAACATTTGTAGAAAAGTAACTGTTTGACTAATTTCCTGTTCCATGGAGCAAACACACTACCCTGTGTATACAGAACCTGGTGCTGACAGCCAGGCCGTGGCAAGCTTCAAGGTTATAGGATCATAAATGGGATTAGATAAGCCAGACAGTGTGGCTCAGACTCGAGCACTTTAAAAATATTATTAAAATCCCCAGAAAAGGCAAACAATTTTGAAGGGAAAGTAAGATATAACAGACTCCCACAAAGAAAAGAATCCTGGATATGGTACCAGGGACTTGGTAACCCCACCAGAACATTTCTAGAGTACATGTTAGAATAAATAAATGTTTTAGAACATAAGACATAAAGAAACACATCATGCTTTATAGTTTAGATTTTTTTATTAGATTTGAGCCACAGCAAAAAGAAATTTTAAAAAGGAAAGGACAAAGAAAACTTATGGAGAAGACCACAATTGACAGCAAGAATGTGCTCTTCCAGAGAGCAGAATGCAGCACACCACCTGGAGGCCTTTGCATTTTAAATTATCTGTTTCTTTTTAATTGACCAGATTAATTATTTCCACCTTGCCACTTGGCAGGTAGGGTCACTGTTCCTTTTCACAGCATTAATGAACTCATTCACTTTTTCTCCATGTAATTAAGACTGTGAGTTACCGATCACATTCTGAAATTGGCTTAGTCTTTATTAAACAAAATATATGACATCAGGCATTTCTCACTGAAAAAGAGTGTTTAGTTTCTACTGAGTGTTCCTCCAGTTGTCAGGGGAGAGTGGACTTTGTTCTTTTTATTTTGGGGGAGAAGAAATACAGACTTGTAAAGGTTATAGCATCCAGGGTGGTGTTTTATTCTTAACATACTCAAAGTCTGGAGACTTAAAGGGCAGCTGATGGATTCATGTTCAAATATTTCTATTGCCACCAAAATTCTGACCAAGTCCTTTCATGAGCTATTTGAAAAGAAATAACTTTGGGTATGCTGTTAAGTTAGTTAAGTGAAATATATTGCCCTCTTCTGTTAGCTTTATTTCTAGGCCATTTAGGAAACCCTAGGAACATTAAGAGTTACTGAGTGCATTGAATACAGTAGCTGAACACAGTAGAGAAGGCTTTGTTTGTGGTGTCTACAGCCCTCAAGAGAACAAGCTTTAATTTAAGCCAACCCAAACTGTCTCCCAAAGCATTTGGTTTCATTCAGGACTTCTGGATTCCACTTGATGCCCAGAGGAACTAAATTTAGAATTAAAGGTTGAGGTACTTTAATCTTTCCAGTTCCTGAATGGGAATTGCTCCATTAAAATGAGCCTGGTGGAGCCCTGGATCAAAAGGGAAACTGACGGACAGACCTTAATGATGGTCATATTTGCTGTGGGCAAAAGACTAGCAACACAAATTTGAAATATTAGTAATACCAGTGCATTGCTTCTATATACTGAAAGCTTGTGAGAAATCCTGTTTGCATTGTTTGAATACAGTGAAATTGGGATCAAAGATATAACAACTGGTGTTCTTTCAATTCTTCCTCCATTTCTTAGTGGAAATGAAATCTTCTAGTTATTAAAGCAAGCACTAACTAACCTCTACTAATCAACTCTGTGACAAAACTACACAAATATGTAACATAACATCGTTCCTAATTTTTGTAATGGAACCTTCATTTGCAATCTTCTGTCCCATGGTTGTAAAACTTTATGGTGTTCTTCTTTTGTCTACTGAGATTTCAGGTGGTTAACTGCCATATTTCCTTCCAACCTGAATGCAAGTGCGGTAATGAAAGCCATGTGCTTCGATGAAGACATGTTGGCCTGTGGTTATGTTTTAAGTAGGTGCCTAAACACACATACTCACACAGAGTCACCTGGAATGGCATTTCATCTTGGTTTGGTGCATGGCAGACTGTGTAGTGACAAAAAACATTCTAAGCTAATTGCAGCGAGGCTTAGTGTAGCGGTCTTTTCCACTAAAATGGGCAGCTTAAATGCTTTTTACCCATTGTTGTGATGGCTCAAAACAGTGTGCAGTCTTTATACAAACAGGGAATTTCAAATTCATGTCACAGGCATGTGTGAGAATAGTGGTAATGAGAAGAGAAACATATTAATTTCAGGGAATTGGAGTCCTTACGCACGCTGTTGGAGTCCTCTCTGTGGCCTGTACCCAAATTGTTTCATGCTGGGTAAAGCTGAGGCCTGGGTCTCTGGAAAGCACAGTAATTAAAGGGAAATGTTCTCAGAGAAATGAGGTTTTCCACTTCCAGGAAACTAACCAAACTAGGAAACAATATCAATGCATTATCAGTCCTGCTGGGCCAATTTCACCAAGGGGACAGGGTCATTCCCAAGGACAGCAAGTCCATCTCACTGCCCCTCCAGGAATGGGTCGCCAAGAAGCAAAAATGTCTGCCTTGGGGAAATCTTCAGGCATTGCAAAAGTTCCCTGCTCCAAGCCGAACCTCTAATCCCAGCTACTCAGGAGGCTGAGGGGGAAGAATGGCTTAAGCCCAGGAGTAGTTCCAGGCTGCAGTGAGCTATGATTGTGCCACTGCACTCCAGCCTGGGCAACCGAAAAAAGTTCCCTGCTCCCCTCCAACCAGATTTACCTTCCCCACAACCCCTGGGGAAACCTGCACACAGTAATGGCAGCTCAGCTACCCTGGGCTCTCTGGAGCCCCATCTTCAGCATCCCCTCCCCTCTCTGCCTCTCTCCCCCCGCCACAGTTAGCCTGTCTCCCTCCAGCTGGAGGCTGCATCAGTCAGGAGCCTTGAGGCGCGAAGGGGAGAAAAATAGGAACCATGGCTGGATTAGGTCTCGAGAGCTTATCCCACAGTATAAGATACTATCTATACCATTCCAAAACAGCAATCATGAGGGATATTATCTAGTGATTGCAATGCTGGTTTTCAGTTGTCTGATGTTTGGTATAACATGTTATTTTATGGACTGAAATACCAGTATTTTTATTGGTGTAATAATGTTATTAAACTTGGCTCTTTCTCCACTTCTAACCTCACCTGTCCCCTATCTATTAATATCTCCCATCTTTGTCACTGATACCCTCACCACAAGTACTCCCAGGCCCTCTTCACCACTCAGCTTTTGTAACTGCTCAGCTCCCCTGAAACCGCCTTTACAAACTGATAAAGGGGGGCAAGGCGAGAACAGTGGTAAGGGGCTAGCTAAAAATAATAACAATTAGCTACTGTCCTCCTCTCTATAATTACCACTTTGGAGCCACATGGCTGGTGGTCATAAAGATTCTTAGTTTTTGCCATCAATAATATCACCTTTTTGAATCTAGGGTAGTTTCTGAGAGATCTTCCAGGTCCCGTGTTCCAGTGGAACGGCTGACCCACCCAGGCCAGTGGCCTACATCGAGGAACTGACTCAACTGGTCTTGTGACCCCCACCCAAGAACCTGGTCAGCAAAGAAGACAATTTCTACAACTCTGTGGTTCTTCCCCAAACCAGCCAATTAGCAGACTCAATTGCTGATGCAAAACTCTCTTTAAAAACCCTGTCTCTCAAATCCTCAGGGAGGCAGATTTGAGAAATTTCTGCTGTCTCCCCACTTAACACTATGGGGGATAAACTCTTTCTCTGCTGGAAACCCTGCTGTCTCAGCGTATTGGCTTCCCCT
The DNA here is from genome assembly GCF_020740605.2 of Lemur catta. Taxonomy (NCBI): domain Eukaryota; kingdom Metazoa; phylum Chordata; class Mammalia; order Primates; family Lemuridae; genus Lemur; species Lemur catta. Next base: position 49,582,894 of record NC_059135.1, read on the forward strand.
TGGGCAGTGGGTAAATGAACCTGGTTGGGTGGCAACACCCCCACCCTCACCCCCCAAACCCAAGGCTTAGCTGGGTTTGGTGGGAGGAGCCAGATCTTCCTGCCTGGGAAGTGGAAGGGTGGACCCAAGGTGGGCACATCCTCCTGGACAGCAGGAGAGAAATCACAGGGCTGCAGCTGGGAGTTACTGGCTAGATTCAGGCACGGTGCAGATATGGTGGGCCCGGGAGCTCCACTCGCTGGAGCCAAACATGGCAGGAAGGACTGAAGTCCTGCTGGGTGGGTGACTTCAAAGGCAGCAGCTCCAAGGGAAGCGAAGGCTGAGGTGCAGGTGGGGACTAAAGCAAACGCAAACCTGCAAACCGCAGAGCAGGGAGCAGGTGACCGTTTATGTCAGAATACTAATGTATGCTCGTCATTTATATCTTTAGGAATCTGTACTTGATATTTTAAATAAGTTAATAAAGTTAATTTTTCATATGTGAAATACAGATAGTCCCAACTTTCAGTGGTTTGACTTATGATTTTTCCAGTTTAGGAAAGGTTTACCAGGATGTAAGTCAAGGAGCTCCTTATGACTAATGTTGGGGATACGGTTTCTACTGAATGGGTATCGTGTTTGTACCTTCATAAAGCAGAAAAATCGTTAAGTCAAACCGTCATAAATTGGGGACTGGATGCTGTGTTGTCAGCACTAAATGCAATTTTCACTCATAATATTTTCAATTTAGGATGGGTTTATGGAGATGTAGCCCCATTGTAAGTTGAAAAGCATCTGTATATTAAATATTTATTAAATACTTTCACTGAATTTTAAAAATTTTTATGAATTTTGAACACTTTTTAATAAAATAACTCCCAGGAAGCTATTTACACAAAATAAATACCCCAATACTGGTGTCATCATTTTGCTTCAGAATTGTGATCATTTTAGGGAGACTCCTCCCTCCCACCTAAAAACCCCAAGTCTTTCTACATCAGAGATAGTGCATTTGTGCTGCTAAATCAGAGCAAAAGGGTTGATCTCCAACAAAAACTCATGAATCAACAATCAGCTACTAACTCCCATCATACTAGCCAGTCTATTTGGGACTTACCTGCAAGTATCCTGGACTTTAGGTGCCCAGAGTGTGCCAGAAAGTCTATGCCAAGAGCCTGATATATATTATTAATATCCCCTTTTTTCACAACATCTCATGAGGTAAGTATAAGTGAGGAACCTGCAGCCCAAAGAAGTTACAATTTTGCTCAAGGTCACAGAGCTAGTAAACTCAGAGTCTAAGTTTTAAGCCAAATCTGTCTGAGCCAAAGTTCACACCCATCTATGTTGTAGTGTCTCTCATGGGCAAGAAAATCCACTCAGGACTTCCCTATTTCCCCTGCTGATGATGGCAGATTTTTCTGTTCAGCAAATGTAAAGCAATGTGAGTCTTACACACAGGCTCAAAGAGCTGAGGCAGCTTCGCCTATTCGACCAAACTACTGTTTGTTCTGGGGTTTCAATTTCTTCCTGCAGAAAGAGAGGTCACCAAGACAGCCAGCCTCTAAGTACAATGCAAAATCTGGAATTGGGAGTTGAGCTTTTATAAAACATTCATCTGTTATACAATTACAAAACGTGAGTAAATATTTTTCCAAGTTCTAATCATCTTTGTTAAATGTTTAAGAAGCATACGGCTGCTGTCCAAAGACCATAATCAGCTGTGGAAATGGTTCTCACTGAGCTGTCAAGCCTTCCCTTCATGGTGTGTCTTAGGGCAGCAAAACTGATGTGAATACTTATGATTAAATCAAGAGCCCAACAGGGTGTCTCTGAGTCATTTCTCTCCTGTTACCAATTTCTGTTTCTACAAGTTCCATTTCAAGTGGCAATGCCCAGAAAGAGAATTGAGAAGTTTGATTGCCCCAAACAAGGAATCACATTGTTTCTTCATCCCAAGGTACCTAATCTTGGCAGGAGAGCCATTCCCTCTTTCTCCTACCATGTGGCATAGTGGAAAGATCCAGACCTACCTGGGTTGGGATCTGGTTTGCCACTTACCATCTCCATAAACTTGAGGGAGTTATTTGATCTCTTGGGGTTCCAGCTATCCCTTCTGGAAAATGGTGATAATTTTATATATCTTGCAGGGCTGATGTGTGAGGATTATGTAATCCCAGATCTCAATACCTGGCATTCAGGCTCTGAATAAATGACAGCTTTTGTTATTGTTGATTGAGACCCAGTGAATTCTGTCTGAGCTAAGATGATGTTCCACAGTAACAAGAAAATAAATTATCATAGTTTCATATGTAAAGCTTGGAATAACTTAACTTTTGCCCAAGGTATATAATATAAAGGTGTTGATGGTAATGGTTTTGCTTTGAAAAGAAATGAAATGTTTCCAAAATCTACCCAGCATATTTTATGGACCTGTTATTAATCCGTATGGATTTAAGTTTTTCCACAGAAAAAAAAGTCCTCCAAATTTCAGTGGCTTATGACAATAAAGGTTTGTTTCTTGCTCAGGTTGCATGCTACTTCAGGTAAGCTGTGTCAGTGCTATACCTTGTCTTCATTCCAGGAGCCACACTAATGGAGCAGCCCTCGTATGGGATATTGGAGGTTCCCTGACAAAGGAGAAAGAAAACATGAGGAACTTACACAATGCCTCTGAAAGCTTCTACTCAGAAGTAGCACATGCCACTTCTAGTCATATTTCGTTGGCCAAAGAAAGCCATATGACCAAGTCTGATATCAATAGGGTAAGTGCTATGGTTCGAGTATGTTTCCTTCAAAATTCAGGTGTTGAAACTTAATGGCTGATGTGTGCTATTAAGAGTAGGGGCCTTTGAAAGGTGATTAGGCCATGAGGGCACTTCTGTCATGAATGAGATTAAGGCTCTAATTGAAGAGGCTTCACACAGCGTTTGTCTTACTTTCCCCTCTGCTTTCCACCATGTGAGGACACAGCATTCCTCCCCTCCAGGGGATGCGGCAACAAGGTGTTATCTCGGAAGCAGAGAGTAGCCCTCATCAGACAACCAAACCTGCCAGCATCTTGATCTTGGACTTCCCAGCCTCCAGAACTGTGAGAAATAAAATTCTATTCTTTATAAATCACCCAATCTGTGGTATTTTGTTATAGCAGCACAAACAAACTAAGACAGTGGGGAAGTATAATTTTCCCCCACGGAAATACTCTGAACAGTAATACAATCTATCATGGGCCCAATTATCAAACAAACATCTGGAAAGCTAAGGGTCTGGAAATTAATCAATGTGGAAAAGGAAAGTGTAGAGAAGAGAAAGACAAGACATTGGTCAAACCTGAGTGACTAAAGAGATTTTAATGTCTGATTATAACAAAGGCTGAGCAAAGGTCCAGATAGGATGACTTACTTGCAATGTTTTACAAATAACCTGGGCAGAACCTGGCAGGACTGACCATCTAGAACTTAGAGCTGTGGTGATCTGAAGAGGTGGCATTCAAGTAAAGTATTTCCAGCTGATGTGGTGGCAGAATGAGAAAAGTTAACAATCATTTGTTATTATTGGGGAGAAAAAGCTTGACATTTCTTTAACAAACACAATTCATCAACATGATTCCCTCTAGGCTGGGTGTGGTGGCTCACGCCTGTAATCCTAGCACTCTGGGAGGCCGAGGTGGGAGGATCACTTGAGCTCAGGAGTTCAAGACCAGCCTGAGCAAGAGTGAAACCTCGTCTCTACTAAAAATAGAAAAATTAGCCAGGCGTGGTGGCATGTGTCTGTAATCCCAGCTACTCGGGAGGCTGAGGCAGGAGAATCACTTGAGGCCAGGAGTTTGAGGTTGCTGTGAGCTAGGCTGATGCCACAGCACCCTAGCCCAGGTGACAGAGCGAGACTCCATCTCAAAAAAAAAAAAAAAAAAAAAAAAAAAAATATATATATATATATATATATATATATATATGATTCCGTCTATAGTGAAAGACAATCTAGTGCCTCATGGTGGTGCTCAGAAGTTTGGTGGTAAATACAATGTAGCCCAGAAAAGAGAGTGCAGTGGAGAAAGAAGAAACATAACAGTTTTAATGGGGCCAGTCCCAAGGGGCAGGCAGCTCTGAGAGCTAGGATATCTTTGACCTGACCTTCTGTTGGTTACATAATTTGCATTGGCCTCACTTCCACTCAGCCTATACCCTGGCACAGGACTCTCCTTTCAAGATCAAATTGAAAGGTCCATTTGCTTGAGCCTTGGGTTGCTAACAGTTCTGAGCAGGCTGAATTTTCTGTATCCATCACCGTGCTGCTCCTCAGCCAGATGTGGAAACATCTGCCTGGATTGTATATAGTGTAGTCAATCCGGGAGGGAGCCAGCCTGAATTTTTTGCGTCTTCCTCTAAGGTTCTACCTAGACACAAATCTGAGCTCTGATAAAACCCTAGTAAGCCCAACTGCAGGGTCCCACTCAGATCCTGGAATGCAACTTGAGTAAGTGGCAAAGGGCACGGTAGTGCTCAGTTATGACCCTCTGTACCCTCCCACCCAGAAGCGCTGAACTCTGAGCTATGTGCTCACTGACAAGGGGTAGGATCCTCGCTGCCAGCTGCTCACATTACAGCACTTCTAATGGAAGCTGTGTAAATAAGCAGGCCTGTCAGCATGCCCTTGGCGGCTCTCTGCCCTCTCCCCGTCCGAGATGTGAGGATGATTAATTGTAAACATCCCTGTTAGTAACTCACCATCTTGCTGCACCTGGTCTATTCCTTTGAATGCATTAACCCAACCTCCATGTACCCCAGATTTTTTATGGGGGTAACTGGTTTAGATGAGGAGGTCTAGAGCTGCCCTAAGCAAAGATAAATCTCCCTGAGATGTGTGAGTATGAAATAACTGATTACATACCAGACCAGGAGAATGGTTTCAAGGGGACACAAAGTGATGGATATGCAGCTATGTCAGATAACCCGACGCAGTGGAAAACCATAGGGATCTAATATTTTTATTTTTAAAATATTTATCTGCTCAATACCCTTCTCCCCCAAATACACCCTGTATTCTGGAAGAAGTCCAACTCCACTGGCCACAGGACTGGGAATATATGACAACAATTTGGCCCAATCATAGGACATTGTACAATTGGATCTAAAAAGTGGGCAGATAATTCACCTAGGACAAAACAGAATCCTCTGAGGTATTTAAGTGGCAACTTTCCTCTTAGGCCTCCACTTCAGGGTGACTCATCTGGTCTTTTCCCTGACCAGAGAGTGAAGGGGCACTAATGGCCATGGAACTCAAGTGTGGCTGATCCACCTGTTTATTGTTTGTCTGTTTGTTTTGACAGTGTGCTAGAACCCACTACTTATAACCACAAATCCATAAATCTTGCCATTTCCCTCTAGCTGTGAAGCACAATCTATAGCGTTCTTGCCCTGACCCAAGTTCCTTGCAGTCCACCACTCTTCTTGGAAACCACTAGGACTTGGTGGCCCTGACCATTCACCATTCACAAGGCAATGGCCACAGGAAGTGCTGGACACCCCTCAGCCATTTCCAGCTCCCAGCATCAGGGAGGAAGTGGGACTGTGCCTACCACAAGTCTTCTGAAAGATACACAGTCCTTCCAGCCATAAGGAATAATCATGTTCTTAGATATCCCCTAAGCCTATCTGGGTGTTTTCCCCACAACTGCACCCCTGCAGGTTGAACCCCAAGCGAAGGAAGAGTTGAGAACACTCAGGTCTGTCCTTTTGCCTTTCTTCTTTCCTGCCCAGAAAGGCTTCCTGCATGCTCTTCTTCTTTAACAGGAACTGCATCTAGGTCATGTCCTCCTCCTTCCCCAAGTGGCATTTGCCCTCCCCTTCCCTGGGAAAATGATGCTGGAAAGGCTGAAGAGAAATAAAGTGAATTTCCGAGATGAGAAAACAACTGGAAAGTGTTTTCAAAATAGTATCCCTGCTACTCCAGCAAAAACCCAACAATCTTAGACAAGTCTCCTCGTATTTATTCATTCAACAATGATTTACTGAGGAGGCAGAGACACAGCCCTTGCCTGCAATAAAAACACAGTTTCGTGGGAAGGCCTATCAGCAGCCAACAATTACAAAGATCTCAGCACCTTTAACACTGAATTACATGTTCTGAATTCCACACGTCTTCCTTTAAAAGATGGGGAAGAGCTGTGTCTTACCCCGTTGCACCGAACACAGAGGTGGTCCTTTAAAAAAAGTTGGTTGAATGGATGAATAAATGAATGAACGAACAAATGTAAAGGGTAATGTTGTAGGGACATATGTATAGGGCATTATATGACACAGAGAAGGGTTTTCTACTTTGACTGGGTCAGGGGATAGGGCCTCAGTCAGGCAAGGAGAAGAACCTGGAGAAGGTGATGCTTTGCTGAGCTTGCTGTTGAGCAAGCATTGAGAGGTGGAGAAAGCACATTCCACACAGAGGTACTGTCATGGGAAGTATCTCACCACTTCCCAGCAATTGCACGTTGGAGCTGCAAATTGCAAAACTCCTGGAGTGCTTTTTGACGCCATGAAGCTGGTGAGTGTGCAAGACCTAGAGAGCCTTGTGTCCATGCAAGCACTGGAAAGATTTTCAGTGCATGAGGACAGGTATTTTGTCTGTTTGCTTACCATTGTATCCTTTGCACTCTAATCACATTTTCTTCTTGCCCCATCACTTTACCTTACACACGGTTTCAGCCAGCCATGGCCCCGACTTGACCTCAAGTCAGCCAGCCCCACAGCTTATGCCCCTGGACTGTCATATCTCCGTATCACTCCATATCTCCCAATCCAAATTTCCAGGAGCACGGATCTAATCGACGTAGCTTATATTTTCCCAGCAGGACATTATGGGTCAGCCAGCTGGATAGCTGCTCTGAATGAGGTTCCCAGCCCTGCTCCAATCAGCCTGGGCCACAAGGGCAGGTCACATGGCACCACATTTTGCCACCTTGGCAGGAGGGCTGTGAACATGGCATTCCTTTGGGGCCGGAGGAGGGGTCAGTGAAGCAGGTACAGGGCTGATTCGACCAGTACAGGTCTGCAGAGAGAAGGAAAGAAGAAACAAGGACCATTTCTTATTTCTTTTTTTTGTTTTTTTACTACACACCTTCAGAGAAACTTCTCTAGCAATGAACTGTAGAAATGATTCCTGAAAGTACAGTCTTAAGACTATTTCTATTTTTACTTGCATCCCCAATGCCTATACAGTGCTTCATATATGTTGAATTAATGGATAACTGAATGAATGGACATGTGAGGGAATGAGAAATTAACGAAGCAGAAGCAAGTGCTACTCAGAAGACAATTACTCTAACACTGGGGCAAGAAGGATCCAGACACTGCTCAGCAGCCCTCTTGAACCAGAGCATGCCTGGCACACTCTTGTGTTCCTGGACCCCGGTCTGCCCCCTCACAGGGGCCCTCTAGGAGCTAAGCAAGGAAAAGCCCTGTCTGCCAGGGCTTTTCACCCAGAACCTCCCTCTGGCTGTGAAAGCTGCTCCCGTGCCAACAACAGGAACTTGACCCAAGAGGCCTCTGGAACAAGAGAGGACTTCAGTTGCACTCCCTAATTAATCTCCGGTTTGGCAAGAGTGACTGGGAGTGTCAAAAATCTCTAGGCAAACAGATGCTTCTCCTGAGCTCTAACAACGAACAAAGTTGTCAGTTATGTTGGGGAACAAGAAGCCATAATGTTACTCAAGGGTCCAATGCCTGTGTTTGAGAGACATGGAAAGGGAAGTACTGGGCTTGGGCCCAGAAAGGGTGAGTTTGAATTTGAGTTTGACTCTAAACAAGTTACTTGACTTCTATAGCCCTCACTTTCCTTTAAAGTAAGGATAATCACTTCTGTCCTTCCCATACCTCATTTGGTTGTAGTGGAGACCAATTCAGATGACATTTGTGAAGAGAGTTTGTAAATGAGTGAACATTATACAGATGTAAGAGATTTTTACTAACATCAACAAGCAATTAACAAGCAACTGGATAGCAGTGGGCAAATCTGGAGGTTAAAGGTCAGTTAGGAGGTGGCTGCAGGTCACCAGTCTATAGGTAGTGCTACCTTCAACCGAGGCAGAGGGAATGGAGAAAAGGCACAGAGACCCTCTCTTGATTTTCTGACCCATATGAGGCATCTAAAATGTTTACTAAATGAATTGATGAAGTATAATTAGCAATTCTTCAAAAAGAGATCTTCTTACTTACCAAAACTTTACATGTTGTAGTAATTTCTGAATTATGATTTTCACTCTTATTTTTGTAACACCAGTAAATTTGGTGAATATTTTATTATTGCACTCATCACCTGATTTAATGCATTTGTTAAATTTTTTACCTCTTCTAAACTTGAATCCCCATAGTGCAAGGGCCACATTGCATTAATATTTGAAATCTCTCTTGGCACTTGGTATACTGTTTAATGCATAATTAACATGTAATGTTTGATGAAGGATTAATGATATCACTGTGGATTGGTTTATTACTTCAAGTCTTCACAATAATCTTGCAAGTCAGGTATTTTAATTCCTGTTTTAACAACGAATAAAAGAAGACTCAGAAAGGTTAAGTAAATAAGTTATCTGGGGCCCCATAACTGGTACAGTCAGGATCCAGTGGGCTGCTCCAGAGCCCACACCACTTCGGCCTGCTTCCCCAGTGCCCAGCTGATAACAGCTCTGGAGGCAGGTGTCCTTGTGATTTTGCTTTTATCTTTATGTTGCTGAATTCCTATCCAACCGTGTACTTGTCTTGGTGGGACGCACATTTGACTTTGGGGAGAAGGGAAAAGGCTTCTGGGAGGATGAAAGAACTGCCATGAAGACCGTGGGAAGGTTGAGTGTCTGACACTCAACCTCCTCTTTTGTCTACAGCCATACTATCCTGAATGTGCTTGATCTTGTCTAATCTCAGAAGATAAGCAGGAGCAGGCCTGGTTAGTACTCGGATGAGAGATGTTTTCTGAAAATGATGGTCTTCTGGGCAGAGGTCCTAGGAGATAAAATCTGCTATAAACTTTTCAACAAAACTAAGGGAACCATACAGTGCTCTGAGCTTGAGGAAACCTAACACATCTCTCCTTGTCCTATGGAGCTTTTATTTCTTTTTTTTTTTTTTGAGACAGAGTCTTGCTCTGTTGCCCGGGCTAGAGTGAGTGCCGTGGCGTCAGCCTAGCTCACAGCAACCTCAAACCCCTGGGCTCAAGCGATCCTACTGCCTCAGCCTCCCGAGTAGCTGGGACTACAGGCATGCGCCACTATGCCTAGCTAATTTTTTTAATATATATTTTTAGCTGTCCATATAATTTCTTTCTATTTTTAGTAGAGACAAGGTCTCGCTCTTGCTCAGGCTGGTCTCGAACTCCTGAGCTCAAACAATCCGCCTGCCTCGGCCTCCCAGAGTGCTAGGATTACAGGTGTGAGCCACCGCACCTGGCCTGGAGCGTTTTTTTTTTGTTTCAGGACAAGGACAGCATGAAGAGGGTGGAAAAGGCCAGGACCCCACACTTGTCTAGCCAGGAAGGCAGCTGGCAGAGATCGACCAGTAGGAAAGGAGATTCCTAGCACCACTAATAGTAGAATGTGTTGTTTTTAAAGGCTGCTTATCATTGAGAAGGAAAACCAAACTGCTATTATATGCTTCTGTCCCTGTTTTTGCTTTTTGGGTTTTTTCCCAGATATCAGAAGCACATCTGACTGTCTGGTCCAGCTAATGCACTCACAGTCAAACATGTTCTTCTACTAGAGGACCCAGAATTCACAGTGCTCTTTGTAGAACACTGTTAAAAATTGCTACACTGAATGTCATCATGCAAACCAGTGACAATGTTACTCAGAGACAGTTGGTATCAGGCACTAAAGATTTAAGGATATTTAACAAAACTCAGTGAGTACAGAAGGGTGTGAAACGATGAGTGAATGTCTCCTTCCTGAACTGCCACCCACAGGAGCCCTGAAGTGAACCCCAGAAATCCCTGAGCCAACTAGTCATCAATCTGGGAGCACTTCCTTCTGAGGCATGGGGTCAAAGGTGAGTCTCTCCCTGCCTTCCCCTATAGTTGGAGAGACACGCACTTACCTACAAGGAGAGCTGACCATCCAAGGAGGTATTTGATAAATAACAAAGGGTGGCCCATACAGTCTTCTGATGGCATAGCACATCTTCCTATGGAACATGAATGATTTTAGATCAGCTCTTCCCCACCTCAACTTCTGCGCTCTGAGCTGAACCTCAGCTGAACTATACACCTTGAGGTCCAGTTATTTATGACTTTGTCCTTGTCCCCTATTAGACTACCAAGTTACTTGAGGGCTTCCTAGATAGCACCTAGCACAATGCCTGAAACATCATAGGTGCCCAATAAGGGATAAAGTAAATTTACAGCTAAGGCCATCATTTGCCTGATGTTCAGATCAGGTATGCATACGTAGTGAGTGACTGCTCAAGGCAATTCTTGTTATTGCTATTGCTGCCTTTGATGTTTCTTTGTAGAAATATAAAACACAAACACCTGTGTGTTAATGCCCTTTGACAGCTGACTTTCAGGTGGGGGCTGGAGATGAGGAAGGAAGAGGGAAGCCTCTTTGTTTAAAGAAAGCTCAAAGGGTTTATAAAGAGAGACAGAAGTGAGTCCTGATCCAACTACCAACAGATGTTCTGCAATCACTGCTGGCTGCTGAAGACACTAAGAGAGCTGAAATTCTTTGGTGGCTACAGGCCTGCCTGAATGTGACAAGGATGGCCATTCATTAAAGCCCCCAAACCATTGCCAGAGGCCAGCTTTGGGGTTCCGGGCTGGGTCTGCCTCTCTGGGCGTGCACCTGGCCCGCGGCAGGGCCTGGAAGATCACCCTGATGGCCGTGTCAATTTGGCAGATAAGAGAAGGCACTGAGCTATCCGGCAAGCTGCTCTGAGTGGCTGCGTCTGCGATCTTCTGGCACTGGCAGCCCAGGCTGGCTGGCTTTCCCGCTTGCCTGGCACTCGGGCCTGCAATTTCAGTAAGTACTGGCAGCAGAACCTGGAAAATGGTAACTTTTAAAAAATGTGGAGAAAGCTAATGTCAAGTTGGCAGAGCTCACCTGAGGCCACCTCCATCTGTCGTTCCCTCCCTTTATGGCTCTCCATTTTCACTTTCTCTTTAGCAGTCAGAGCCTCTGCTGTCCTTTCCGTGCCCTCGCTGGGGAGAGCCCCATGGATGGTCTCGTCTCTGACCCTGTCCTCCTCACAGCCTGACAGCTGGGCAAGGCAGCTGAAGCGATTTCCCCAGGCTTGTCTGCTAAGCCCGGGGTGGAGGGGAAGATGACTTCAACGTGAAGCAGACATACCTTCTTCCCTGCCACAGACGGGCAGAAGGGAAGGGTCTGCGCAGAGCACGTGACGGCCACGGCAGGACCCATGTGGGCCCAACAGGGACAGCTGGGGGATATCAGGCCCTTCCTGCCACCCTCTGGGCATCAGCCAGAATTCCTTGATTGCAAATAACAGAAACCAAGCATGTCAGGTTAAAAAAGAAACTAACCAGAATTTACCAAAAGTATTTAGGGTAATTCATAAAATAAAAAGAAAGGGATGAATAGCCTAGTCTTAGAAAGAGCAGGAAGAGAATGTCTTGGAATGAAGGTCACAGGGCATATGTTGCAGATTAATCCCTCAGGACATTTTCTGTCCCAGTATCAAGGGGTTCAAGAGTCCTGGTGAATCTGATTGGCTACCTTTGGAACAAGTGACCCAAACAAAGCCAATCAGATAGGGTTCATTTGATTGACAGCCTCACCAAGACTTTACAGAGCATGGGGGAGGGAAATCTGGGCTCTCCCGGAGGAGGGTTGGACAACTAGGCAGTCAAGAAACAACAGGTGTCCACCACCTTCCACCCAGAGAACCCCTTTTTCTTCACACCTGTAATTGCTCGAACTTGCTAGCCACTGGATTTTACTGTGAGAAATGTGGTGGAAGAGCTCAGGAAGTCAAAGGCAGGAGGGGACCCGATTACCTCTAGAGGAGAGTCCTGAAGCTGTTTTCCACTCCTTGAAAGCCTGAATAGAGGAATAGCATTCATCCAAGCCAAAAACCTTCCCCAGATGCCTCCAGTGCCTTTCCCCCAAATCAAATCAGGCAGCAAATTTTTAAACTTTATCCCCTGAACATCTTTCATTCATACACAACCCTTCAGGCCCCAACTTCCCCCCCACTCCCCAGGGGGGAGCACGCTCACAGGGCCCCTGGGGTTTGTCTGTGGTCACTTCTCCAGGCTTCTTGTGAGTCACTCCTTTCTTAACAACTTTCACATGAAGTTGCTTGAAAGACTATTAGTGCCTGCTAACTGCAATGAAGAGGTGAGTAAAAGAACTTGTTTCTCCCACCATCTGGATTCAGTGCTATGAACTGAATTGTGTCCCTCAAAACTTCACATGTTGAAGCCCCAAACCCCCATGTGACTATATCTGAAGACAGGGCCTCTGGGAAGATAACAAAGGTTAAGTGAGGTTATAAGGGCAGGACCCTACACTGATAGGGCTGGTGTCCTTACAAGAAGAGGAAAAAACACCAGAACTTTCTCTTTCTGCCATGTGAAAACACAGCAAGAAGGCTGCCCTCTGTAAACCAGGAAGAAATCCCTCACCAGAAACTGCCCCACTGGACCTTGATCTGAGACTTCCAGCTGCCAGAACTGTGAGAAAATTCATTTCTGTTGTTTACACCATCTAGTCTGTGGTATTTTGTTATAGCAGCCCAAGTAGACTAAGACAGGGGGCATTCCCTCAAACAGTCTTCAAACACCATGACATCTCTTTGCAGTCTTTTGTTTTAGAATAAGTTTTGATAGTCTTGCATTGTGCCTCATAATAGTTTCATTTGCTTTAATATAAATACATTGTTTTAAATCATACACACAGTAAATCAGGCCATTGTGATCTGCTGACTTCCAGTGTCCCTGCCCCCACACCACACCATAGGTATTCACAGCAGTGAATACAACGGACAAAACTCCCTGCCCTCGGGACCTCACCTTGGAGCCTTCCAGCCTGTCTGCCCTGTCTCCTTCAATCATCTTCCCCAACCTGCTCCCCCTCACCTGAACACACTTCTTGTTCTCATTTCCTTGCCTTTGCTCCCACTATTCCCTCCACCCAAGTCTCACTTGTCTGAATCTCAGTCAAGCTTCTCTGTCTGTGAAGGCTTTTCTCAATCCCTCAGCCCACAGTGACCTTCCTTGCCTTCCTCAGAACTCCTGAGGTGCTCACTCAGTCACCACGCACTTGTGACCATTCACGTTATGTGGCTTTGTGTGGTTACGCATGTGTGTGCGCCTTTCCCACCACCGGAAGCTAAACTACCTGAAGGCAGAGACTGGTTTCTCTCGTTCTCCTCTGGGTCTTGCTCAGCACTTGGCACCTGGAACTCGATGAATACTGACAGAGCGGGGAATGAAGCTGGCAGGGGACAGCTCTATGGGGTTCCCCTGACCTCACTGGCTTCATTTCCCACTTCCCAGAATGCCCACTTCTCTCTGTCACTCTGTCTGGCTCCTGTCGGGTTAGGATAATGACCTGCACCATGGCACTGGCCGTGGGAGAAGGAACCCAAGTCTTGAAGGTTTCACAAGGCAGACATTTTCCTTAAAGCCTGATAGAACTGGTCAGGTCCCTCTTCCTTTCTTGACTCCTCCAGGTCAGAAACGAATAGCAGGCCGGGCGCGGTGGCTCACGCCTGTAATCCTAGCCCTCTGGGAGGCCGAGGCGGGTGGATCACTCGAGGTCGGGAGTTCGAGACCAGCCTGAGCGAGACCCCGTCTCTACTAAAAAATAGAAATAGAAAAATTATCTGGCCAACTAAAATATATATATAGAAAAAATTAGCCGGGCATGGTGGCGCATGCCTGTAGTCCCAGCTACTCGGGAGGCTGAGGCAGGAGGATCGCTTAAGCCCAGGAGTTTGAGGTTGCTGTGAGCTAGGCTGACGCCACGGCACTCACTCTAGCCTGGGCAACAAAGTGACACTCTGTCTCAAAAAAAAAAAAAAAAAAGAAACTGAATAGCTGCTCTGAGGTATATTCTAACTAGTGGGAGATTCTCTTTTTCTTTCAGAAGGACAAGGATGTGACAGCAGAGAGGAAAAAGAAGGCAGCAAGAGGACCTCCAAAGAGCCAGCGTGTCCTCTGAGGCACTCCATGACACACACACAAACACACACTCACGCAGAGGCACAGGGCCAGGGAGCCCACAGCTTGCACTGCCACTACAGTGGAGTCACAACAGAGTTCTCAGCAACATCATGCCCAGAGGGCTGCCCTGGCGTAGTCAGACAGAGCCCGCTCCAAACATGCAGGTTGGGAGTATTTGCTCCTTCACAGCGGACTTCACAGTCACCACTGTTTCTCGTTGTCACAGCCATTCCTACTGCCATCTGCCAAAAGGGAAGCAAGAGAAGTGGTTCGCAGACATCATCCCTTGCCCGGCAACTTGGCCTCCCCTCTGTACTGGCTATCTTGTCTGCCAAACATGGCAGCCAAGACAGCTCCTACCTTGGGACTGAATCAAAGAGAAGGATTTTAGGAAAAAAAAATTATCCACGACAGAAAGACCCACAGTGCTCTGGGGCCATATCTAATTAACTTACAGCCTCTGATGTCAACAGTTTCCAAGGCTGGCATAGTGCATTTGCAAACACATTCCAGAAGAGTCAACATGATCTGGTGTTGACACAGGCCCATAACCGTCAGAGGCAGTAGTTTTCAATTTATGGATGCCGTAAAGCTTTGGCAATATGATTGCTACAATGTGTGGTGTGTTTTTGACAATGAGCAGGAGTTGGGGGGTTGGGGAGCACAAGTTCCACATTTGGCTGTGGGTTTGGGCTCATGAGGGAAACCTGCAGTGATTTCTGCTATTGCAAAGCAGCTATAATATTGGCTCCAAACAATGAACCTAGGAATGTTATGTACTTCTTTGCTAGCAAACTCTGGACTTCCACATCAGATAAAAGGTACATTAGTCATTCAACAAACACTAATTACCACCTACCCTATGCCAGGCACATAGTGCAGGGTAAGTACAGAATACAGTGGGAGCATAAGAAAGGGGTGGTAAGTTTACCTCTAAGGGATTCAATAAATGTCAGGTCCTTTGCTTCCAAGAACCTTCCTAGGAAGAACCATGATGGCAGGAAAAAAAGGACAGAGGTGGTGAACACAGCTGTCATCAGCTTTTGCTGCTATCATGACAAGATGCGAGTGTCCACAGATGCAGGTGTGTGGGATTTGTTCATGTGGGCAGCAATAGGAAGAGTGACTTTTTCATTGTCTAAGATCCAGAGATAATACTGGACCTGATTATGGACCAAAATAAAACATCACCAAAAACATTCTTTATTTATTATCACTTGTAGACCTCAAGACCAACGTTTGGAGGTACTTTTTCAAATGATGATACTGAATGATACTATCCCAAGCTAGAGCAGAAGAATGCGTTTTGTCATCTGTGTACGTGTGTGTGTATGTGCGTGCATATGCCTAAGTGCTGGTCTCAATCTCTCCAGATAAATCCCTTACGGTTCTCAAAAGCAGAGGCAGCCAAGCCACTGAAAGCCACGCAACCAGCAAATATTTACTAACCATCTCCAGTGTGCCAAGTGTGTGCTAAAACAGAGGGGCTAAGGGACAAACTGTGCGGCTCTTAGAAGTTAGTGTACATTTGCTTAAGAATAGAGAGGGGATAATATATTTGGATTCATATTCACATACTCATTGTCAGGCAGTTCCAACTAGGAAAGGGTTTTTAATCTTAAAAAGGGGGTGCCACTACATACCTATTAGAATAGCTAAAATTCAAAACACTGACAACACCAAATGCTGGTGAGGATGTGGAGCAACAGGGACTCTCACTTGTTGCTGGTGGGAATGCAAAATGGTACAGAAACTTTAGAAGATAGTCTGGCATTTATTGCAAAACTAAGCATACTCTTACCATATGATCTAGCAATAGCACTCCTTAGTATTTACTCAAAGAAGTTGAAAACTTAGGTCCACACAAAAACCTGCACATAGATAACAGCTTTACTCAGAATTGCCAAAACTTGGAAACAACCAAGATGCCCTTCAGTAGGCAAATGGATAAACTGGGCACATCCAGACAATGAAATATTATTCAGAGCTAAAAATAAATGAGCTATCAAGCTATGAAAAGACATGGAAGAACCTTAAATATGCATTACTAAGTGAAAGAAGCCAAAGGCAATCTGAAAAGGCTAAATATTGTATGATTCCAACTATGACATTCTGGAGGTCAAGACAAAATTGTGGAGACAGTAAAAAAGATCAGTGTTGCCAGGGGTTTAGGGAGAAGGAGGAATGAATAGGCAAAGCACAGAGGACTTTTAGAGCAGTAAAATTATTCTGTCCAATACTATACTGGTGAATATGTGTTGTCTTAGTCTTTTTCGTGCTGCTACAACAAAATACTTGAGACTGGGTAATTTATAAGGAACTGAAATTTATTTCTCACAGTTCTGGGAGCTGGGAAGTCCAAGATAAAGGCAGCGGCATCTGGTATCTAGTGAGGGCCTTCTTTCTGCATCTTCCAGAGAAGAGGAAGGTTGTGTCTTCACGTGGCAGAAAAGGAGAGAGCAAACCCATTTCTGCAAGTTCTTTTATTATAAGGACTTTAATCCATTCAAGAGAGTGGAGCCTCATGACCTACACACCTCCCATTAGGCCCAAACTCCCAACACTGTTGCATTGGGATTAAGTTTTCAACACATGAATTTTTGGAGAGGACAAAAACATTCAAACCATAGCACATATTGTTATTTATTTGTCAAAATCATAGAAAGTACAACACTAAGAGTGGATTCTAATGTAAACTATGGGCTTTTGCTGATAATGAGGTGTCAGTGTTGGTTCATGGGACTGCAAGGACTGTAACAAATGTGTCACTGTGGTGCCAGATATTAATGGTCAGGGAGGTTAGGGGTGGGGGAGGAAGGATATGGGAACTCTGTACTTTTTGTTCAATTTTACTGAGAACCTAAAATTGTTCTGAAAAATAAAGTCTACTTAAATAAATTAATGAATAAATAATTGATCAAAAAAATGGCATTCCAAACTATGGGCAGTTATAGAAAGAAGTGCAAAGAAGTGACTCTGATGTGTGAGTTTCTCAGGTAGGGTCCTGAGCATATTTCTTGGGATTTTTTTGACATGAGAATATTTTACATTTTTATGCTGATGTTATTCCTTCTGTGAGTGCACAGCCACGTTCAGAACTGGCATAGTCCCGTATGTGGGGCTTTCTGGATGATTCCAATGAGCCTGTACCCAGCCCCAGGAGCCAGATAAGGTCAGCACAGAGAACTGGTGTGTGAGGGGCTGTTGAAGACAGGAGCTCTCAGGGCTCCGTGACCAAGCATGAGAATGCTTAACCACGCAGAGTACCGTGACTGATATGTGAAGCAAAAAACCAAAAAACAAAAAAAAAACTTCACAAAAGAGAATAAATGGTCCCAATTCTGTTAAACAGTCTACTTGATCTTACACAAAAGACCAGAAAAACATGGCAATTGTTAACAGCCGTTGTCTCACGGTGACAGGCTAATGTGTGGCTTTTATGTTCTGCTTTGTATATCTTTATGCTCCAAATTTTCTCCAATAAATACATAGTACATTTTAATCAAGAGAAAGACAGAGAGAGAGAAAGTATGAATGAGAATTATTGTCTATTCACAGAGCTGCCATCGAGGTTCTGGGTTTACCAAGATGAAACACAACCAGCAGGAAAACCCTGCAATGTCCCACCCAGAGGGCACTTCTGAAGGACGGGGATACAGTTGGGTTTAAAATGGAGACTGTGCACATGAGAACATGAATTCATGTGCACTGTTTTCAGTCAGCCACTTGGGCCATAGCCGTAGGGACCCACCCAGTTCCTGAGTCCCAGGAGAAGGGCATCAAAGGAGTACGAAGTATTTGAACACAGTGGGTTTTCCCATCAAGGCCCAGCCGCTTCACGAATGGAAAAAGAAGGCTCTCTCCAAAGCTATAAATGGCAACAAATATAGCCCCCAAACAGATACAGATAATACATCTGGAGTTATGGGCAACAGAGTTTCAATCTTAATAGCTTGAGAGTAGGGAGGTGGGGGGAGGAGACAGAAATTAAATAAATCTGAACCACAGCCAGGGATCAAAACCTAACACCTTCCACCTGATGTGATGGCTCTTCCAGGAGCCTATTAACACCTCATAACTATAACTGACACCCACAAAAGAAACCATTCCACAGGCGAAACACACAACGATCAACATACCCAAAAATGATCATGGCCTTTGGGGCAGAACAGATTATTTCTGCCCAGAAAGGCTCAGCAGTGAAGAACCAAGAGAAAATGAGGGCATTTCTTTAAAATTCCTCAACATTCCTGGGTTGGGGTTGCCTATTCAAATCCTCCGTTTTCTGAAAATGCACATTTTTATATTTCAGGGAAGGGCTCCTATTTGACATGTGAGGTTGGGGCTTTCTAGATCCCATCTCGGGGACTGGATGAGAATTGCTGGAGCTTTGGGGTGCTGCTACCCTAGATCCTTCTAACTTGGTAAAAACATCCTGAGTCAGGGTCACTGCTGACGTCAGGCCTGTCACATTCAGGGGTTGGTTGAAGTCAGATCTGTGAGGTCACTCAGGTTTCACTCCTACTCTGGGTGTTTTCTCTTTTATAACTAGAGCTTAAAATTTCTCAGAAGTCATAGGAATTGGCAAATATCTCAACATAGAAGGAGAAGGAGGGGTGGGACTGAACATGTGTTTAATAATGACTTTTGTGGGAGATTTTTATGCTGATTTTTGTCAAATAAGTTTGATAATCACTTCTCATTTATTCTTCATAGCAAAGCTATATGGTAAGTAATATTGTCACTCCTATTTTACATGTAGAAACAGTTTCAGAGAGAATGACTTGCCCAAAATGGTAAGCTGGTAAGTAACAGAGCTGGGATTCGAACCCAGATTTTCTTATGCAATCCACGTGCCTACCCTGGGGCGGAATACTAAGATCCTATAGCTACAAAGAAACTTCTAACAGGACCCGGAAATGGAAGCCTGGACAGTCTGACAGCCTTTTCAGGACAGGGATCACGTCCTGTTTGTCTTGTGTCTGAGGGGTGGGCTGGTGTATGGAAGACTCTCATCACACATGGAGAAAGAAGGAGGAAGTGGAGTCGAGCAGCTGCAGCACCCGATGGGACCCAGGGACAGCTTGCAGGCTGATGGCTTGGGCAGCAGCATCATTTCCGTGATGGGCTCCGTTGAAAGTGAAGCAATGAAACTTCCTAGAGCACCTTCAAGAGCAGATGCAGAAAAGTGAGTGCAGCTGTGGGCATATGGGACCCTCCATCCTCGCCTTTGGGGACTTTCAGAAACAACCTCGGGCCACTTCTGAGGTCAGGGCATGGGGTCCTATGTGGGCAGGTGAAGAGGCAGGAGGGAGACTTCAGCCATTGAAAATTGAAGTAGATGATACTTAAATTACCTGTGTTTTAAAATGTAGGATCATACCTACTTTTGCTCTTATCAATCTATAGTGGGCATCTTTCAAAATCAGTAAATATGTAGATCTGTATCACCATGGGTAATAGCTGCATTGTTCTCTGCAATATACAACAATACAATAATTTAACTGATATCCTATTGAGGGGGTATTTATGTTTCTTCCTACTATTTGCTATTATACCCATGCTGCTGTGAACTTCCTTGAAAAGACAGATTTTCTGAAGTTAATGAAGAGTGTCAGATGGTCAGAAGAGGAAAGGTGACTCTTAGTTTGGGGAGGAGGTCAAGGCAGGCTTCATGGCTCACAGGAAACTCGAGCTGGACTTGCAGGCCGAGGAGAATATGAAATGAGGATGGGGAGAGAGGCAATGAAGGAAAAGGACTGACCTCGAGCACAGGCACAGAGGTGGGAAGCGTGGGGACAGAACGCAGTGTCATGAGGTCAGAGCACAGAGAAGGTGAAAGGGGCTGGAAACGAGACTCACAGGCAGGGTGTTCTCTGTCCCCACACTTCCCTCCTCTGTGCCTGTGCTTGAGGTCAGTCCCTCCGCATTCCCTCTCTCCCCCGTCGCCTCTTCAGTGCCTGCTTCCCAATGGCATGAACTTGGCTCACAGCAACTGGTCAGTAAGAGCAAACTATTAGTATGAACAATCATAACAAAAGGGCATTTTTAAATTCTGGAGATCTGAAGTTAGAAATTTAGCATTTTTTAACGCGTTTGTGTTTTTAGTTTCCAATAAAGCTGCTCTGTGAGAAGGTAAGCTTGCTTCAAGGAAAGAGAAGGAGAAACCCCACCCATGCAGGCGGCTAACTGAATTAGTTTTCAGATTGCTTTATCTCTTTTGTATTCAAGCCTTCACCATCTGATTATCAAGTTCACTTTGGTCTAAACTGGCCTATGATTTTTTTTTTTTCTGTATCCGGAGTTTATATTAGAAATTAAGATTTACTGAATTTGTAGACCATTTTTAGCCTTTTTGTGAAAAAAGTGGAGGCAATAGAGACCCACTTGTCCAATGTGTCATTTTAAACACGGTGGGCAAGCAGAGGGTGGCAGCTTTATTTATCACCCCAGGCTCGCTGGAGCATGGGTAAATGGAATTGCTTGCTCAGCCAAGCACACAGGAATAAGCATGGCACCGAGGAGGCTGGGTTTTACAGCAGCTCTGTGATCTTGAATTATGAAAGGATTAGACAAGGTTTGGGACAAGGGAGGCTCTGTTGTTTTTCTTCCCTCTTTTGTGATGATTTGAGGGTGAGAGAAAACCTAGAATAAAGGCAATAAAAAAGTCCACCAAATGATGCTCATTGGAAAATGGGTTGGGAGATTTCTGATTTGTCCCTCTGGTTATTTGCCAAGTCAGAAATCATGATGCAAATAATGACTTCTCTCTCTGAAGGGAGGAATTCATTAGTGTTAGACCCAAAGTCCTACCGTGGCCCTGAAGCACTTGCTTTTACTGCCACCCTGAAGAGCCACAGTATTCTGTTTCCATGCATTTGAGAGTTGAAGGCATGCCTGCTTAACAATGTTATTGGAGAGTGAACTGTGCTTTCCAGAGCTCTTTCTCTTTTCTCTTTGCTGCTAAGCTGTATCAAATCCAACTGATCTGCAAGCTGATCAGTTGCAAAGGCTAAGAAATAAGAGAGAGCAAGACTTATTTAAGGAGCTTGGTGGCTGCAGGTGAGCATGGAGAGGTAAGCTGAGGTTGGACCTGAAGGGAGAGCCTCACATTACACTAAAGCTTTTGAATAAGGTTGCCAGGCAGATGGCTTCTGTCACGCACAAGCCTTGCAGTGGCACCCAGGGATGATGGAACAAGCCTTGGTGATGGAATGGGAGCTGCAGGCACGGTCTGAAGGTCAGGCAGGCAGAGAGAAGTAAGGGGCTGGTTTAGAAATGGTACTAGTGGAATCTGTAGCTGCTTTAACAAAGAAGGTATCCAGATGCTAGTAGTTTTAACAATGATGACAAAAATTAAGACATAGAAATTTATTTCTTGTGCAAACTACAGTCCAGTGCAGTTGTTCAGCAGGCAGCCATCCATGGGGTGATTCAGGACTTAGGTTCCTTCTATCCTGTGGCTCCAGCATCCCCTAGGGCCTCGGAGTACTTCTATTCCAGTCAGCAGATTGGGAAAAAAAAGGACGGAAATGACACACCTACTTCTTAATGGCTTCTGCCTGGAAGTGACATGCTTCTCTTTCAATCACATCCCATCGGTGAGAACTGGCCCCAGCTAGAGGGCAGGGGTGAGAGGGGAGGCGGGGACCAGGCTGGGAAATATGACCCCTGATGGGTAGCTGCTTCCAAGCAACCACTCCTTAGTACATGTGAATGAATGAAAGAATGAATGAAATCAAAGATACAGTATAGTAGAAAGAACTGAGGAATGTTGGGACCAAGAGGGAAACCATATTAAATCGCCCAATACCCACATTTTATAGAAGAAGCAAATCCAGAGTAGATAAATAACAACATAACTATTTAGTGGAAGACCTGGGGTTTGAATTCAGGTGATCTTGGTTTTTGTCCTAGTTTATTGAATATGAAAGTCACCCCTTCAGTTTTGTCATCTGCAAAATGGGAGGTTTGCTAGATGCTCTCTAAGATCCAGTTCAGCAGAGCTAGACTGAAAGTGCCTCAATCAAGATCTTGGAGGTTTGTTCTGAGAATGGTACAGTTTAGGTCCCTGGGATCACACTCAACATCGAGAAGTGAAATTTTGAACCCTTGATCAGCTGTTTTATCTGTACATGCTCTGTTGATCAGGAACCATCCTTTAACAAAATGAACCACATTGTGAAGGTGTTTTAGAATGAGACCATCTAAACACTGCCCACAAGTCTTCATCCATCCAGAATTGGCCTGGGCTCACACCCAAGGTCACTGAGCATGGCCTGAACATCCATATCAGTCCTCAGGCAGAACGTAGACCATTACACAGTAAGAATGAGAATGACACTGTCTCTCAGCTATTTGAGATCTAAGGGCATTCTGGTAATATCAACCCTGTTCTTTTAAGACAGTTCTATCCATGTATTTCATGCTATTCTGATATGCTCTGCCTCACATTTTAAAATAACTGGGTAGAAAAAATAAAAGAGGATTGAATGACATTCTAACTTCATTAGAAGCCTATTTTAGGAAATAAATGTGAATGACAGAAGTTTTTTCAAAAAGAACTTCAAACAGAGATAAACAAACTTAACTAATCATTTTTCAGAAGTTACTGAGAAACTTCAAATGTTTTTTGGCTTGGAGACTTTCTTGTAACTATAATGATTTTCTAGACTCTCATACAACTAAATGACTTATGCTTAAATTCTCAAAGTGCAAATTAGTAAGAATGTGTTCTAGAAATCTTATAAGCATTTATTTTCAATTAGACCATTGCATTTTCTCAAGAGAAAATGAAAGTGTTTCCCGATGTTCTGAAAGCTGTGTGTTCCATGCATATGACTCAGTAAACATGATCATAATGTCTCTTGTAGACCTCCCAAACCCCAAGCCCTTTTACTGTGAAATCCTGTTCTGACTTATGTGCCTTACCTCTATATCCCAGAGAAAAGCGTCCAGTAACTACTTCTTTTTTCCTCCCACTATATCCCTTAAAAAGAATATCTACTTCCTGAGGGTGGCAAAGGGTGGCACAAAAATGACGCTGCTTTGGAAGTCACCAGCAGAGCACTCCCGAGGTTCAAGCTGGCAAGGGAAGCTGCCCCCACTCCACCCCCACCCCAGCCCTGCTGCTGCCATTTCACAAAATTTATCTTCCACCCAAAATCTGGAGCACAAGTCTATAAAGAAAAGAGGGGAAAGCAAGCTGTCTAAAGAGTCTTCATTCTTCTTCTTGGTATAAAGCAACACGTTACTGTGGCTTTTGACCTCCAGGGGTTGGATTAGATGATTTTCCACATGGTTTATTGTGAAAGGTTTTATTGCGCAGATCCCCCAACAATTTAATTGCCATAAAAATGGCTAACACATGTGGCAGGCTTTAAAAATGTCCACCCGCCAAATGGATTTGCTTCTCGTGTGGCCACTCGGAGCTGGCAGCTTTTACCTCCACATACCTCGCAAAGGTTCTAAGCGAGAGGGCTGGAGTCCCCCCCTGATGAGCTGTAATGAACGTGGCTCCGCAGAGACAGGAGACAGACTCTCCTTCTACGACCCTCAGACACAGGTCTTGGTTGCCATTTTTCTTTTTCTCTACTGGTGATGGTTCAATTTATTTGTTTGCTTTTCTGCTTTGGGAGGTGTGTTTTTAAAGACATATCTCTGTGGGCAAAAATAAAAAATAAAAAATTGTCCTACATTCTATAAAGGTAGTAGAATGAACTAACACAGCTCATGGTCACTGTCCCAGTGGACTAATCTAATTCTCATACTCTCCCAAGTGTTCTCATTTGTAAGCTACCAACATTACTAACCTGTAAAAAACAGAGGGAGAGAAATCTATTACAATCTACTAGAAGCAATACAACCGATTCCTTGGCAGGAAGTCATTGTCCTTAATCCCATTAGCTAATAACAATAATACTAAAATATCATGTATGGATGCACTTCTCCTAACAAAACAGATGCTACTGCTTAAAGTGAGGCTGCCCATTGAGTAATCCTTCAAGGTCCAGCTAATGAATGCCTCCTCCATAGGCCAAATAACCAGGTGTGATCTCTCCCTTGACCTCTCCTTTGTCACTTATCAGAGTGTCCCCTAGCTATTCCTGGGAGACTCAAAAGGCAGCCCATAGGGGTCCACAAGCCAGCCTGTGAGGAGCAGTCCCCACCCTTCTTCTGCAGTGCTCCCCCTCCATTGCACACAACACATCCCGAGGAGGATGCCGCTCATAGAAGAATGCCAACATCTGTCCCTGAGTACCAGCAAGGTTTCCCCTGTCCCAGGTTCTAGAAGAAACCCATGGAAGGTGGGGAAAAGCCTCAGAGCCTTGCCTGGTTACCTGTCACAGGCATCTCCATCCAGGCCCTATACAGGTTCTCTCGAGCAGTTCTATCAGCTTCTGATCTTCACCCCTCTTGCCACAGTGGTTCAAACTTAACCCAAGGGGACCACGGAGGGTCCCTCCATTCTTCATTTTCCTGGTTAAACTGGCATTGTTGGTCCCCATATCTCTCTACCCTTTAATAATAATGGTTGGGGGGAGAGACACTGTTTTAGGAGCTGGTAGCAGAATTTACCTGTTGGAGACATGCCTTTTGTTTGCCAAAACACTTTTATAAGCCACTTTGGCTATAGCAAGATGGTCCTTAGGGCACAGGCTAGAAGAGACAAGAAGGTTTTAAAGAAGAATTTTTAAAGTTTCAGGAGCAGTGTTGGAGGAAAGGGGACCTAGGAATGGAGATAAACTAGGCAAGATGAGAATAGGTAATCAGAAGACATGGCCCAGCAAGAGAGTGAAGATTCAGTTTGTGACCCAAGAAGAAGAGAAAGTGAGGGAGAAAGTACCAGGGCAGGACATGACAGACTTTTTAGTCTAGAAATATTTAATGCTTCAGTATAAAGTTGTTTATTCTGCTGTGAATATCCCTAATATTAAAAGGAGCTCAATTAAATTCATTTAATGAGATTATCAACTTCATTTATAGAAATCCCCAAGGTATAGGTTTAAAAATAATGAAGATCATTATTAACTAATGAATACCATTATTGATTAGTTCAATATTTCAAAATGTGCTACATATATAGGCACCCAAATAAACTGGAGACCTCTGTTTACATGCAGCTACATGTTGTACCTGGGAGAAGAGATATGGGTTTTTACAGCTTTTCTTTACCACGACTACTCTCACATACACTCCCCTCTTCAATGTCATTCCTACTCAGTGCCTGGTGGTAATGGCGTTTAGGACAAAGTATGGAAAAGGAGTATCTTCCATATTTCTATAGTTATAAGGCCAAAAGAGGGGATGCGCCAAGAGGAGAGTGATGCAAGGGAAATCAAGAAGTCAATAGAAGTGAGAAATCTGAGTATGAATTATTGGGGTGGAATAGAGTTGGCAGATAAGATACAGGATGCCCAGATAAATCTGAACTTCAAATAAACAATGAATGACTTTTTAAGATAAGTATGTCCCAAGTATACTTCTTCTACTTATACTGTATGTCCTGTAGTTTTATTTGCAAAATCTGGCAACCCTGGGGTGGAGGAACGCTGAAATATGTTGGAAACAAAAACCATTTTAATTTAAATATCACAGGAGGGTATAATTTGAATACAGTGAATATCTGGGTTAAATAAGAGTAAAATTTTTCAGAGGTACTATATTTAGGATCAGGCTGAAAGCCCTTTACAAACTCACATTAGTGATACAGTTTTTTATACTATAAAACACATAATCCGAATATTCTTCTCCAATATCAAAACTAGCAATGAGACCTTCAGGAGGTCCTAACACCACTGTCTTACTGGTTGTCTAAAAATTTTAAGCCAGCTATTCCATCTTTAAAGAAAATTTCTAGTTAGACGCTTAAACTTACAGACAAAGTAAATACTAGATGGGCAAATAAATAGTTCCTGTGCTCTGACTCCCCACGTGCAGAGTCAGCAGTGTGAAAGGCAGCCCGGGACCCCTACCTACAAGAGCCTGCCGTTTCTAACTAGGCCAGTCTCGTCATCATATAATCAAGTTGGGTCCCTTTTCCCACTTGCCTACTACCTGGCTTTATCAGGCAACCACAAACACGCTCTTAAAATGTCCGAATTTTATTTTTAAAAAGATCTAAGCCGTCCACAGAGGCAAAGTGAAATAATGATGAAAAAAATGGTATTACAAATGTGCTTAATAAAATACAATATAAATGTACTTAATAAAGTTACAGCTTAAAGTGAAATTTGGGGAACCTGTTTCATTTTTATTAAAGCTGGATTTATTGCTTTGGTTTACTGGTTTATGTTCTCAGAACTTAATTTAGTCTCTAGATTATTTGCCCAAAAGAAAGCAGGTGGGTTGGCTGTGCGTTGGACACCACCAGTCTAAGGGGTTGTAATTACAGGTATTAACTAACCTTGGTCTGCACCAGCTCCCCACAAATAAACAAAACACATACACATTTTCCAACTTACTCCCAACTTCATCGAGATGAGCTTTCTATAAACAGAACTTGTGCTTTTTTACTTTTGCACTGAAATTCTCTCTCTCTCCCTCTCAGATCTGCCAGCTTAAATCCCACCCACCTCTTAAGGCTAACTGACATGCTACCTTCTCTACAGATCTCCTCAGTTCTTTATCCAGTCAGTTCTCCATGGAGGCTTCATTACTCTTAGGGGACATTTTAAATATTTGTGGAGATGACTTTCTGGTATTGTCAGGACCTAACATTATATATATTAAACTACATTCTATTTTACTAGAAATCATTTTCTTTTTTTCATTCTGTATATTATAGTAGGGGCATTATGTTGATTTTTAAAAATTAGGTATGTAAGGAAAAACAAAGCCATGGCACTTTACTGCTTAAAAAGTACAGAGGAGTTATTTGCACAACCAGATATTAGGATTTCTGGTGGGTCTATGGAAATTAAGACAATGTAGTATTAGTCCAGAACTTGATAAAATTGAACAACGGAATAAAGAGCCCCCAAACAGGCCTATGCATACAGAGAACTTTGTTTATGGCTGAGGTGGCACATCAAATCGAGGTGGACTAAGAGACCATCCAAAGAATGGAGCTGAGAAAAAAATGGTTATTTGAAAAAATATTAAAATGAATCTCTACCTTATATCATATATAAAAATCAACCCCAGATGGATTAAAAATGTAAATGCAGAAACAAAACTGCAAAAAAATATACTTTAGACAGGGAATAAGGAAAAGTTTTTAAAATAAGACATAAGCACTGACTCTAGCCA
This sequence comes from Lemur catta, assembly GCF_020740605.2. Lineage (NCBI taxonomy): Eukaryota > Metazoa > Chordata > Mammalia > Primates > Lemuridae > Lemur > Lemur catta. Next base: position 49,610,287 of record NC_059135.1, read on the forward strand.
GGTGTGAGTTGCTCATCTTGTAATCCCACCTACTCAGGAGGCTGAAGTGGGAAGATTGCTTAAGGCCAGCAGTTTGAGACTGGCCTGGGCAACATAGCAAGACCCATCTCTAAAAAATTTTTTAAAAATTAGCTGGGCATGGTGGCACACATGTCTATAGTCCCAGATACTCAGGAGGCTGAGGTGGCAGGATTGTTTGAGCCTAGGAGTTTGAGGCTACAGTGAGCTATGATCACACCATTGCACTCCAGACTGGGGAACAGAGCAAAATCCTGTCTCAAAAAAAAAGTGCAATGACTATTAAATAAAAGATTAGTAAGTTTGACTACAATAAAATTAAGTACCTCACCTTAAATAAAGTGAAAAGTTAAAAACTAGAAGATGTTTGCAATTCACATACTGATAAAGGACTAGTACAATGAGTATACAAAGAACTTCTACACAACAATAAGAAAAGCACTAAGAACCCAATTGAAAAGTGAGTAAAAGACAAAAACAGGCTTTTCACAAAAGAGAAAGTATATGTGGCTAAGAAGCATGAATTCTGACAAGGGCAGGTGTTAGAAAGGATGTGGATTTACAGAATGAATCTTTTATACACTGCTGGAGGGAAGGTAAATTTGGGCAACTATTGTGGAAAACAGTTTGGCTTTAATTTGCTATAAACATTCAAATACTCTAATGACACAATTCCACTTCTAGGTATATATACAAGAGAAAACTCTATGACATACACCAAGAGGCATATATGAAAATGTCCATAGCAGCACTTTTTAAAACAGCAAAAACCTAGAAACAAGCCAAATGCCCATCAACAGGAGAGTGAGTGAGTAAACAATGGTATATAGATAACATAGTAGTTGAAGCCAGTGAACGACAATGATGCATACAACAATATGGATATCATTATATCCATAATGATGGACAAGAGTGAAAAGAGTATGTGCTATGTGAACCCTTTTCATAAAGTTAAAACAACTAAAATGAAAATATGTTCAAGAAAGTAATGTAGGTACAATGAGACTATATAAAAAGAAAAGCAAGACAACGAACACATGGGATTTGGGGTGAGGAGGATGGTTTGGGAGGAATCTCAAGAGTCAGATGTAGGTCAGGTAAAGCTTCTAACTTTTATGTTTGCTGATGGCTTCATTGGTAATTATTACAATTAAAACTAACTAAACAAACAGAAGACTAGAAGAGGAACTATGCATGGACTAATAATGAAAGTGTGTCAGTGACTAAGGACTATAATTCACTTGTACACCTGAGATTTTAAAAAAATAAGAAGAGAAAAGAAATTATGTGTGTAGGATATTATATATTACATATGAATTTCATTTCAAAATAGTAAAGAGGACCTTAAAATAAATTTGTTATAAAAGAGTGGCACGGTATCTGATATGGTTGTAAACTGCTGCTCTAGCAAAGTAATAGTTTGTTTTTACTGTAACTCGGAACCTTTATGACATGTTGCATCCCTCATCAGGCACTGCTCACATTGTCTGGGTTGTGATTTTTTGTTTATGTACTTTGTAATATCTCCTCTGGACTGTAAATTTCATGAAAGTTCTGGATCCTCCACAATGCATAATGTTTTGGGTGGAGTAAGCATTCACAAATTTGTTGAATGAACAAAACAAACTATTTAACTTCAAGCTTTCATTTCTTAGGGAAGCAGATTTAATAAAGGTCCTAATTTATGCCAGATATTTGCCCTTCCACATTCTAGAGTTTATCAGGCACTCCTAGGAATGTGACATCTGAAGTGTCAGGAGAACTTCTACTCATGGATAGCAGATGTTTTACTTAATAATTTTGGCCCATAGTTGTTTAAGCCTAAATAGTCAAATAAGAATCCCAAGGAGCCTTGATAGTCCCATTTATGTAATACTAATAGTTAAAATACATTAAGTATCTACTATGGATGAGATGCTTTGTATTATCTTGAACTATCATGATAAATTTACATCAACATTTTTTTGTCCCTGTTTTACCAATAAGGTTAAATTCAGCAAGGTTAAGAATTTTTTCATGGTCACACTCTTAGTGATGGTAGAACAGGGATTTGACTTCAGATAGTTTTCTACTGAACTAGCACTTTTCAAATATATTATGCCACCTGAGGACACTTTCATGTCTTGATCAATTTTTTGTTTCTTTCTTTGTTTTTATAGGTTCTTTACAGATGGAAGGCAAAGTCTGTAGAGTTCCATTTGCTGAGGCCAGAGAAGGACAAAACCATCTCTAAAGAATCCCTCCATGGCATAAAGATCCAGAAGTAAGAAAAGTACTTGATGTGTTTATAAAATAAAATAATGTTATTAAATTCTTCACTAGAAGAAAGTCACTAAATTAATTTAAGTTCTCTACATTATCCTCAACTTCTAATACCGTATATAGAAACAATTCCTTCCAAAATGGTTTGAGACCATTTGAAGTCTCAGTCCCAAGACATTTCCATACACTCAGTCATTGGGTTGAGCAACAACATTCTACACACCAGAGACAGAAACTCTGGCACAGGAAGATAAGCCACTGGGAGTTCTATTTCATACAGGGATCCTGTGATTTCCTGAGAGTGATGGTAAAATGCATTTAAAGGTTTAAAGAGGTCCCCCAAATAAAATCCTGAATGAAGAAGGGAGATGAAGTGTCTCATAATCTTTGGCAGATTCCCAGGAAGAGATGAGGGGGAAAAGGAAGTTTGCTGCAGTATCCAGGAGAGAGATGTTGGTGGAAGAAACCAGAGCAGCAGTGGTAGAGACTGGTGAGAAGTATACAGAGCTGAGATATTTCAGAGGCAGAATTGTCAGAATTTGATTTATTGGACGTGGGAAATGAGAGAGCAAGTGGCTTGAAGGACAGTCTTGCTTTCTGGGTTGGTCTCTTGGTCCACCAGCATAGACCCTGGAAATGTGTTCTATAACTCTATGGAGAAGGTCTCAAAAACTGATGCAGAACTTAGGTTGCTGTTCAAATGCCATGGCAATTGTCATCCAGTTCTTAATTATTCAGAAGGCTGGTGTGGTCTGAGGAGAGCTAATTGTATATATTGCATTAATCTTAGCAAGAAAACTTAAAGCATAATCCAATAGGACAGTTACGCATATTGTCACTGCTCAGGACTTAAATAAAAATGAGACCAGGCCTGTACCATTTCAGGCAACAGCCAAATGAAAATTTGTGTCATCTCAAACAACTTGATGGCTGGTCATCACAGGCATTACAGATGGTCTCTGATACTATGGAAAAACAGACTGGAGGCTTTGCAAGCCATAAATTGTATTCAAAGGTAGATGACATTTTTCTTTAAGGAATCTCATCTTTTGACCATGGACTCCAAAGACCTTTTCCCATCCAATTTATTATTTCCATGGCTGTATTGCAGAAATGAAAACAGGCATGACAGGATATCTCTATGAAAGATTCTACTCTTATAGGACAGAAGTGAAACTTCAATATTTCTTGGCTCTTGGAAACAGAAGCAGTGAGAGATGCTCAAATGAAGTAATTTGGATAACAGCTCCATCAGTGCATCCCAAGGCACACTCCAACTCCGGGGAATAAATTTTTCAATGGTAATGCCCACAACTGTGCCTTCTCTGCTAATTCCTTTTTATAAATTATATTATTGTGTTTTGCCTAATAAATTAATTTAGATAATAAGACCTGTCTTAGTCCATTTGTGTTGCTATAACAGAATTCCTGAGACTGGGCAATTTATAAAGAAAATAAGTTTATTTAACTCATGGTTCTTTACACTGGGAAGTACAAGAAGCATGGTGCCAGCATCTGCTTGGCTTCTGGTGAGAGCTTTTGTGCTGCATCATAACATGATGGAAGGTCAAAGGGGAAGGCGACATGTACAGTGGGGCAAAACCTGCTTTACAACAACATACTCTCATGGGAACTAATTATTCCTGCAACAACTAATCCAGTCTCATAGGAGCAAGAACTCACTCACTACCATGAGAGTGGCACCAAGCCATTCATGAAGATCCACCCCCATGACTCAAACACCTGCCACTATGCCCCACCTCCCAAAACTGCCACAGTGGTGATTGAATTTCAACATGAGTTTTGGTGAGGACAACCCATATCCAAACCATAGCAATACCATAAACCCAGAAATAAAAACCGTTTGATGAAAAGCAAGGCATATTCAAGATGGAAACATATTACTATTTAAAATATTAGGCCGGGTACTGTGGCTCATGCCTGTAATCCTAGCACTCTGGGAGGCCGAGGTGGGAGGATCGCTCGAGGTCAGTAGTTTGAGACCAGCCTGAGCAAGAGTGAGACCCCATCTCTACTAAAAATAGAAAGAAATTAGCCAGACAACTAAAAATCTATATAGAAAAAATTAGCCAGGCATGGTGGCACATGCCTGTAGTCCCAGCTACTCGGGAGGCTGAGGCAGAAGGATTGCTTGAGCCCAGGAGTTTGAGGTTGCTGTGAGCTAGGCTGACACCACGGCACTCTAGCCTGGGCAACAGAGCAAGACACTGTCTCAAAAAAAAAAAAAAAAAAATTAATACAGCTGGAATCACCAAGAAAAGAAAATTAATCTCACAATGAGGTTAAAGTTCTCCCCATCTGAGTATAAATGCTCCCAAGTGTTGATCTGGCATAAAGTCTTGTCAAAAATTCTTAAAAGACTGAACAGATGTTCCTAAAGGTCAGTCAACTACATTACAAATTTGGCCCTAATTGATTTTTTTTCTGTCCTGTTTACTGGTGGAGGACAAGTGATATGAGGGAGGTGGTGGCAGGAGGAGGTGGCATCATCATTAAGGGATGCATAGAAGCAAAAAAAAAAAAAAAAATCAATCTGGACACAGAGAAAGCAAGGAAACTGAGCCTCCCAAACAGGACGCCCCACAATGAATGGCCTACAATGAAAATGGCTTACAATGAATGGGAAACAGAAATAACAACTAGAAAATCGTTTTACAGAAAGTCTTCCTTTATCAGGGAAGACGTATGACCATGGCTGTGGTTAAAATACTCATAAATAAATAATGTTTACCAACAAGAAATGGTTATTTTCACAAAACAAACAAGAAACAATCACTTCCAATTAGTTTAAAAGAGACTGCCAAACAGTACATGGGATTTGATCATCTCACATTTTGGCAGGCAGAAACATATACATGTTAAGAACCAAACACCATGTTTTCTGCTATAATACATTTTACCTAAATGGAATTCTACTTGATAAACATGCCTCCCTTTATTCAGCAAAATCCACCCTGAGTCCAACATTATTTCCTGAAGGCTTAATTCCTTTCAATAAAGCACTAAATCATTTTATTACAAACACTGTGTGCTTTCTTATTGCTGGGAATGGTATTATAGACTTACTTTTTGATATATGTTCCAGCTTTTCAAGATTCTGTTGTAAACAAAATAATCCTTTATGATATTTTATAATATTCCATCTTGTTTATTGCCTTCCAGAATTTCTATCATTAATTAAAGGGCCTCCTTTCACCTCCCCCCAGACCTCCAACTGCCTATCAGAGAACAAATAAAACTCAGTCTATCACAGCAGCAGTGATGGACATGCCAATTTCACAGCGTGATTTGTGCACTCATTTCATTTTTAAAATGACCCTGCCCTCCATCTGTCTAAACCGAATGTCCTGCTGTTTTCAAGCCAGGCCCCTTGGAGCAGCATCACAGGAAATAAGGAGGAAGACACAGAACAGCCTCCCTCCTGCCCACTTCGGCTGCCATGCTCTCAGGTAACGACACAAAGAGAACACCAACTAATGCCTGTAGAGATCAGAGAAATTTGGAGAAGAGCAGATAGACCTTTCATTTTTCACATATTTTCTAGAAGCCACTTAAAGGTGAATGCTTCCATGATGCAAATATAACTCTGCAAAACAGGGAATCAGGCTAAAAATACAAAAGGCAATTTATCATTTCCATGCTATGTCATCTTACCTTGATTTCAAAGTAACTTATCCAAAGTAACAGCTCAATATATAAGAATTTTAAAATATGGAGCTCTTGGATATTGTTTCCAAGGGCAAGTGTCAATCAGGCAGACAAAACGGAAAAGACTTCCTGTACCCTGATTATTGAGCAGCATTAGCTAGCATACCTCAATTCAAGTACATTCCTGGGTTGAAGACTGGATAGGGCTCTAGCTAGAGATTAGGTTGGAAGAAGCCTTGGAGTAGGGTTATAAGTGGCCTTTGTCAGATGCTTTCTCTCATGATTTTGAGTGGTCCAGAGCTACACACGCAATACCTCTGAAATGGATGCAGTTTGTCCCTTTCTTGGTATTGATGCAGTAAGAGATACTTTGGTCCCATTCAGAAGAACACAGCTGCCGCAAACTTCTCAGCAAAGGAGAAGAAAGTGTAAGTACATGAAGTCAGTTATTTTATAGTATAGCATTCAGATGAAGTCTCTTTCTAGCTATAACAGGTGGTCATCCCACACTAATCACTTCCTAACACTTGCTCACAGCTACAACTCAGGCCAGGAAATTCAAATTTCCACTGCCCAAACCAAGCTGGTTATTTGTTTTAAAGGGAAAATAACAACCAAAAAAAAAAAAAAAATAGCAAGACACCAATATTCCCTCATAATTGGGCCCATACATGATAGGTAGATTGAATTAATTCATCAGTCACTATTTCCTACTGAACTTAGCTTTTGAATATAATAGTTCAACCACTTCCTATCTAACTGTGTGATCTTGGACGAGTTACTTAATGTTACTGAGTCACAGGTTCTCCATCTGTAATATGTAGAATGCAGAATGGTTACTATGATTAGAAGTAATATATGTAGGTAGTCTAATAGAGTGCCATGCAACATTGTTGGTGTTAGCTCCAAAATTTATATATAGAAAAGATTTATGGGAGGCAACACTATTGAGGGGGCAGATAAGGTACTTGCACTGAAGTCTTCAATTACACAGAAAAGACATGCTTTGACTTGGACTGTTTATCTTGGGCAAGGCCAATGATGATCATGCAAGACTATGAAAGACAATGCCCTGTCCCAGGCCACCAGCAAAGAAGCTATGTATGATAGATGCTCATAAATTATACTTATTCTTGTCACCTTGAAAAGCACACAATTTACCACTACCTCACCAGGATGAACCAATTTTGTGTTTTGCTATCTTGTCTACTTCCCAAATTCTTGACTGAAAAATTATACTATTCCTTCACAAATTTTATGATCTCAAGGTCAGTTTAATCTATGGGTATTTTTTATTAGTAATCCAATATAATTTTATAGGATACTTAAGGCCCTAATTTTTCACAGCCCCATCATAGGCACTATTAAATTAAAAAAAAATTATACAGAAATAACCCAGGGACATTAACAGCATCTATTCCAAACACATGACAAACAATAAAGAAAACCCAGAATGTTTTCTTTTACAGTCTAGCAAATATGCATAAAAATCATTAAACTAAGAATGTGGGAAAAAGTTAATTTCTTTTTATTTTAACGGAAAGAAAATCCACTTTTCATCAGCTCAATAATATCCAACATATCATTACAACCCTGACAAGTAGAACCTGAGCCTCTCACACATAACCCACATAAAAGTCTGTCTAATTTATTAGAGTCAAGTGAGTCAGAAAAGTAACAATGCATAGAGAAAGGAGCACATTTCACTCTTGCAATTTTTCCCCTTGGAAAAGAGGAGGTCATGCATTTTTCCAACGTTTCTACCTGGTAGTGAAAGTTGGAACACCAGAGCAAGTTTAACATATACTTAGTAATATTTGTTCTTATGGAAAGGTGGGGCAGGAAACACTGGGATCTAAAACTGACCCTCTTCCAGTATCAGTTAAGATTTACAGCACTTTTTTCCTTTATCAATCTCCGTAAATGACCAAAATAAGAAATGCTGGTCGCTGCACTATTCTGTTCTTGGAAAATGTGCCCTCAGGGCACCCTAAGAACAACCTACTCTAATTCCAGGGGAATTCCAAGGAGATGACCCGCCTTTTCCATCGCGTTCCTTCCACTACAACGAGAAAGAAAAAACCATTAGTACCGGCCACGCGATGTACAAAGCTCAAAAACGCAACGGACATCGGGCGGTAAACCTTCCTCCGCCGCACCAGAGACCTAAGTGGCACAACAAAAACAGCGACCAACTCTCACCATTAACAAGCGGGGAAGCCGGTGAACCTGCATCTCCCCGGGGTGGGTCGGTGCAGCAGAAACTACGCCTCCCAGCATGCAGCGCGGCCACGTCCGCCCAGCGGCGCGGCTGCAATGGTGCATGCCGGGAGGGGGAGTTTCGGGCTGTGAGCAGCCTCGGGAGCTTCCTCTCCCCTACCTAACTGCAGCCACTGCGCAGTCCGGAGTCCTCAAAGACCAAATTAGAAATTGAAAGACTCATGACACTGATCCCTTTTTATTCCTAACGGGTTCCTGCCGCGGCAAACTAACCTTCGGCAGGCTTCCGTTTCCGGTTGTCTTGTTGCCGTGGTAACCGGCAAACACAACATTCCTGGCGGTTATGGCGGGGCTGAGCGGCTCGCAGATCCCCGATGGAGAGTTCACCGCCGTCGTGTATCGGCTCATCCGGGATGCCCGCTACGCCGAGGCGG